>NC_140934.1:75592466-76304966 GCF_014529385.1 Adiantum capillus-veneris | reverse complement strand
CATACATATTACACTTACATTCACACATACAAGCATGCATACATCCACACACACACACACACATATAAACACTTGCATTCACACACTTTAACACACTTGCATACACACTTACAGTAACAATTACAATGATGTAAGAACAGATCGTTGTAGAGAAGAGGTATACAAATGTCAAAGTGGATTTGTATTTTTCCTTGCCATGAGCAAGTTGAGAATGGTTTTTTTTTTAGTTTGCATTTTACGCCGTTATGCTGCCGAAATTTAGAATTTTATATTTGTATTGTCATTGCTAAGAAGATTTTTGTTGTTTGTGGTTAATAGATTATGGCTCGTACACCATAACGTGGCAGGACAGGTATCTATCAAAGTAAGTTCAAATACATTAAGCTATTTATTTTCTTTTCTTTTGTCTCATCATACTCACTAAACTATTTGTGTTCTTATTGTTTTTTGCTTGTAGGAGTAGGATACACATTAAGATCTGGCACTACAGGGCATAGGGCCAATGCACGATCTTTCATTGCTTCTTCCAATGTCCATCGAAATAAAGATATTTTGGGTGATGTGCATGAAGAAGAGGATATATTGAGTGATGTGCATGAAGAAGAGGTGTTCATAGATATTCATGCTACACAAGGTGAATTGGTGGCTCACAGCGTGTCTGAAGCAACAACAATTGCTGCTAAACCTCCCGATCATCCAACAGTATTTGGAAAGGATGTTCATGGTCGAATATTAGAGGAGATTGTAGAGGGTTTTATTGTAAAGAGAGGTGGGGAAACTCCTCGAATTCCTCTTTGTAGATTTATGGAAAATGAAGCCATTAGAGCGGTGGGTCCAGGCACTGAGGGCTTGGTGAAAAGGTTTGAGATGTCTGGATACAGTGTGCTTGGAGCTCCATTTCTTGTGTCATTTAAGAAGCTAGGCCATGATTAACATTATGTTTCCGACTTAGACAAAGATGAATGGGGGCCTATTTGGCGAGAAATAAGCGATGATTTTGATAATTCCCTTCCCCTTGAGTGGGAAGACTTAAGGGGAAAAAAATTTATCGTTTGGGATGGTAATCACCGTTTGAAAACTTGGATGCGCTTAATAAAAACACGTAAGTGATTTCTTTTTTGTTTAATGTAAAGTTGACTTGTATTACTCTATGCTTTCTAATTTTCTTTTTTGTTGTTGTAGAATTTTCAATGCTAAAGTGGAGACATTGTTCTGTGAAATGTCAATTTGTTTTTGTTGATAGAAGTGCAGAGGGGGAGCTTATGCTAGCTTTGCGCTCTCAAAATGAGTAAGCACATTTGTTGTTTTGAACGTTATTGCTATTACTTTATCGATGTCATTCTACTGCCATTTAATTTAAGATATTGTGGTTTAGGATTGGTAGAACCACTGTGAGCACAAATTTTGGGCAGGAGATCTTCTTGTTCCAAAAACTGGCTGTGGCAAGCAAAGATTCTTTAATGAAAGACTTTCCCCAAGATTGGATTCGATGGATAGAGGTAGAGCTTGCTTGTGAGAAGAAGGCATCTAAAGGGAGTTGGTACAACGCTCCTGCTCTTTTATTGGCAATGCTCATATGGAAGGTAAATTTTTTTGCCTTAAAGTACACTTTTTATGTAATTTCTAAAGCTTGACATTATTTTGTAAAATCTTACTTTTTTTTTTCATTTGCTCTACAAAAGGAAGACTTTGACTTGTCTCTTATCAAAGAGATGCAAGAGATCAATGATCCCTCGATTTCACTGCCAGAAAAGGAAATGGTTGCCCGAGGAAGAATAGAAAAAATATTCAAAGAAAGAGCTTATAAGGTAAACACTTTCTCTTCTCCCCGTTTATGTTTGAATTTCTACTAAATTGTAAGTTGACATGTCATTTGAATTTGATATATTTGATTGAAAAATTGATTTGATTTGATCTCGTGCTAATATAACATAGATGTTGGCCATTGCCAACCCCGCCAATGGCCAAGGGTTCTTCTCTTTATTATTTAACTTCAATTGGATAAGAGAAAAGGATCAAGTGGGCCTTACAAGAGACAAAGTCCACTCTTTGGCAACTTCTAAAATATCACCAGAGAGGTAATAATTTTTGGATAAAAAATACACATGAAATCATCAAATGAATCAATGCATTTATGGCTTGTTTATTGTTTGCTCTATAGGAAAAAGGAAATATTGCACTCTTTGATGCATTGCCGTGTAGATGATGTTACTTCTGAGCATTATATTAGTGCAATGAAATTTAGAATGTACTTGCGTAAAGAGTGGTATTGGGGAAGTATCTTGAAGCAATGCTTGAGGATCAAAGGAAAAATGATTGAAGAAATGCCGGAGGGCTTTGAAGCATGGTTTCATCACCAATTGAGGGACCACATTGATAAAGCTTTTGTGGAGCTTTGGAGTAAGCTCAACACAAAAGAGTCGGATGAAAAAATTCCAGAGCTTATGGAATCTTCAAGGAGAGTATTATTCAGGTAATACAATTGATATCTTTATGGTTGTCATTCTATTTTTTACTTAGAGTTTGTATAATAAATAAGTCACTTAGGAAAGGAGCTCAAATAAAGTTAACTGCATTTTATGTAGATGGCTAATTCAGCTTTACGATCAAACTTTGTTGGAGAAGTTGCCAATTGTTGTTGAAAGTTGGAAGGACCTCTCTTGTGAGGAGTGTATGTATCCACTATGGATGAGAGATTATGGTTTGATTGCTTGGGAAATTGAGTATTGCCTTGGTGGCTAGATTACACTCGAGGCACCTACCCACGTGATGAAGGGAACTTATATAAAGGTTATTTTTGGCATTTATAAAAACTACAAAATTGTTAAAGTGCTCATACTATTTAGATTATGTTTGTGAGAAATATATTTTTGTTTTCTTTAGAGCACGTTCTTGAAAGAAATGAAAATGGTATTGAGGAGATTGGCTCAGCTTCCAAGAAAGCCACCTCTTCGAAAAGAGTAAACAATAGTACAATCTCCTCTATAAAGAAACGATTGGATTTGGTTAGATCCAAGAAGCCCAATAAGTCTCCCAAAAAGAACCAAAAAGGTGCTCAAGGCTCCACAGGTAAACTTGCTTGTATAGATATCTAGCTGTCACTTTCTTTTTACTCAACAATTCTTGATGAAATATTTTATTTTCTGATTATGCAGTGCCTTCCATAGATTGTGATGTGAACGTTATTGGGAACATGCTAGATGTTTACAAAATTTCTCTCGATGATGAGAAATGGTAAACACATGTGAAAAGAAAGACTAACTATGTGTGGTGTGTGTTGTGAATGTTTGAAATACATTTATTTGATCGTATGCAAGATCTTGGATTTTCTTCATTCAGCCCATGTTGATGGGGAAAAGAGCAATGAAGTGGCCTCTCTTTTGTTTGCGGATATTCCAACAAACTTTAAAGTTGAAAATTTTTCAGAGAACGAGGTATGCATCCTTCAAAACCACAATGGACAGTCTATGATAGTTTTGGAACTTTAATTAAATTAACGATGCGTATTATGCAGGTCCCTCCATGGAATCAATTCTCTCGAAAATTAAGTAAGAAAGTGGCCGTAATAGCTTCAAAGTATGTGGCAGACAATGGGTGGTACATCACCCTAAGCTCCACTGATCACTTTGGCATTGTGTCTAGCCATGCCATCCAGATGGGATTCAAAATGATGCACACCATCCTTATTTTGATCCCCGATGGTTATGTGCGAAAGACCATTGAGATTGAGAGAGTAAGTAAATTTATTTGTTGATTGAAAAGCATGCTTGTAGTTTTCTTCAATTAGATCACATTCTAGTTGTAATTTGTAGGTGGAAACACTATTGCTAGGATTGTTTTATCGTAAGGGTCAACGTCCTATCTACGATCGACGAGATGGAGAGAGCGTGGACAACAACTCTTTTGATGCCAAGTCCGGAATACTGGTGGAGCGCGTCGACGGAGAGTACATTGGAGGACACGCTCTTAGAGGTGCCGCCGAGCGTAGCCTTGAGTTCTTTCGGTAAGAATATATGCTTCCTACTATGCGTTATTGGACTATGTTACATAAAGTAAAAATACGCATATTTTTTGCTTTTTTTAGCTGGCTTGTGCGGACATTTACTGCGGAGCACACCTACATTGTTGATATGTTTTCTGGATGTGGTGGCTTGGGCAATGTTTGCGTTGAGTTGTCTAGACACTGTCTCTGCATAGATAGTGATCCAGAGGTCTTCCATCAACATCTTTCACGCTTCAAGGCTCCATGTGTACGTGCTATTTCAGCAGTTGATGCAGATAGTGATGAGGAGACTAATTGGCAACAATATGAGCCCGGATCACATTGCCCTTGATTGACATCAACATTGGTATTATCTATCATTTTTTCTAGTTTGTGATTTTTATGGAACGATGTGTGACCATGGTGTTTGGGTGCCACTTTTTTGGTATTACTGAAGACATGTTGTTGGTGTTGATCGTCCTTATCAATTCAGCCATGATTTCATATTTATTATACTAGATAGAAGTTTGTTGAGAGCTTTGGATTTACCAAAGTAATATACCAACATATGCTTTTTTGCTTATGTTATTTCTTCTTCCCGTGAGCATTCGTTGCTGCACGGAAGCAAGTATGGAATGGGAATTTTTTTAGTTTGAATTTTCATACCGTTATGCTACCAAAATTTTGATTGCTTATCAATATCATCATGCTTTTTGTTCATGTTTGAAAACATAATCATGATTTCACGTATACAGAAAAGTTAGTCAAGCTTCACGGAAGCAAGTATGGAATGGAAAATTTTGTTGTTTGTATTTTTGCGCCGTTATGCTGTCGAAATTTTGATTGCTTGTGAATATAATCATGCTTTTTGTTCATGTTTAGAAACATAATCATGGTTTCATGTATACACAAAAGTTAGGCAAGCTTCACGGAAGCAAGTATAGAATAGGAAAGCTTAACAAAAGTTAGGCAAGCTTTCATAGAAGCAAGTATGGAATGGTTTTATTTTTATTTTTCACATTGTTATGCTGTCAAAATTTCATTTGCTTGTCAGTATTTCTTTACACTGTCGGTCTAAGAATATATATAGTTTTACATATAATATTTATATTATATATATAATATCTTTTTATTTATTTATTTATATGTGTGTGTTTATGTACGTAAGGAGATCTTCAACTCGGTAAAGTGTTTTTAAGTACTTGTTTATACAATATATATAGTTATTTATACGTGTGTGTTTATGTATGTATGCAGTTCTTCAACTCAGTAAAGTGTTCTTAATTACTATTTTATATGCAAGAGTCTATGCGTGTTTCATTACTTTGAGGTCTTCACCCAAACAAGTACAACCATCAATATTTTTTAGATTCCTAGTTTCAAATTGGCTTATTAGGCATTCATCCTTGTTTGCAACAACACCTACATGGACAGGAAAGTATATTCTACTAAAAGTAGGGTAAATACTAAAGACATGCTCATCTTTTTCTTGCATTATATAAAAAACTCACATAGATTTTCTTTACATTTTTGGCTTTCAAACAGCTTGTAGTTACATTTGACGGTTTAGTTTAGCTACAAGATATCAACAATACCCTAAATTATGACAGATCTTGAAGATGTGTTAGTAGACCAGGCCGATTAAAAGTATCACAGCTACTTCAATAATAATAAGTCAGACAGAGACATATGAATTATTCTCGCCAAGGCACTGAAGAGTGAAACACCATCATATAGTTAAAATAAGCATCATATAATTAAAATAAGTTGTTTACATGATTACGTAGGGAATCAAACTTGCACACACACACACACACACACACACAGTACAACTTGCATCACACTAGTACAATTTATCATGTGCTAGTGCATATTTATTTAACTATATTATTTAGTGCATAATTATTTAAATCTTGCCTCAATCTTCTACCACATTAGAGCCAGAGATGTCGACCAGGTTGATTGTGCGTTTGCAGACAAGCAAATGGTCAATCTCCGCCTGTAAAGCGGCCCTTCGAGAGCTATCTATGTACCCCCATGTCTCCCACTTGCCCAGAGCTTCTCGCATTGTCTCAAAGCCATCATTGAGTTCCTGGTCTCCGGTGTTGCGAGCGCGATTAAGGTGGTTGAACATTCGGATCGCCTTGTTTGTGTCACGCTCTCTTTGTGTAAACGTCTTCTTTTCTTCAAGGGGTGCGTTGGGGGGGAGTTTGTGAAGCTCTTCATGGATTTTTGCAACTACCTCATTACCAGTACTAGCATATCCTATAGGCATTGTATAAGTACAGGGAAAATGAAAAAATCTCTCTTGATTAGCACCTCCGATTCACTTGTGCAGCATATGGTGCTTGCCTTGTAACATTTATATATAGGCTAAAGCACCATGCTCTCAAAAAGCATTGATAGTGATGGAAGAGTGTTATGTGTTAGTGACATGAGGGGTCCCACGCAGCATATGCTAACTGCTAAATTGGAACGTGCAATAATATATGCATGATTTGTCAATATGAATATTATAATCGTCTACTACTCCACCACTAACTTTTAAAGTGGGGTGTGCAATAAAATATGCATGATTTGTCACTACGATTATTATTCCCCTATAAGATTTATAAGCATCTAAAAGTGCAATGAGTAGACAACACTAACTGCCTCTCTAAGGGCTCGGAAAACACTATGATTATTATTCTTCTATGAATACTATAGGCATATAATAGTGCAATGAGTAACCACCACAAACTGCCTCTCTAAGGGCTCGGAAAACATTATTTGTGGACCCGGATTTGGAACCTTTTCACACGCATATGAACAGGAAAACTCTCTCTCTCTCTCTCTCTCTCTCTCTCTCACACACACACACACACACACACACACACACACACACACACGTGAGTAGAAAACGTGCACACAACCTCCTTCTTCACAACAAAACTCCACTTTCATCTCAATTAAAATGTGGGATATTTATAAAATATATAAATTAAACCAACACATAAACAATTCTATACCAAGATACTAAATGAAATAATTTGAACCGGCTTGAGAACCTTCTTGCCCAAACTTGAGCCGGACTTTTTTCATTTTGAACCTATCTTTCCTCTCTCCCCCTCATCTCCCACTCTCTCTCTCTCTCTCTCTCTCTCTCTCACACACACACACACACACACACACACACACACACACACACACACACACACACACACATGTGAGTAGAAAACGTGCACACAACCTCCTTCTTCACAAAAAAACTCCACTTTTACTTAACTCCACTTTCATCTCAATTAAAATGTAGGATATTTATAAAATATATACATTAAACCAACACATAAACAATTCTATACCAAGTTACTAAATGAAATAATTTGAACCGGCTTGAGAACCTTCTTGCCCAAACTTTAGCCGGACTTTTTTCATTTTGAACCTATCTTTCCTCTCTCCCCCTCATCTCCCACTCTCTCTCTCTCTCTCTCTCTCTCTCTCTCTCTCTCTCTCTCTCTCTCTCTCGTTGTCGGTACTCTCACACCCCGATCCTATCTCTATTTCACAAGTATGTTTTTCTCTCTCCGTCTAATCCTTCTTCTCTCTCCTTCCCTCGGTACTTATTTAACATACCACAACGCCACCTTAGAGAGCATACATATGACTGGAATCCATGCTTCTATAAACTCGA
The DNA here is from genome assembly GCF_014529385.1 of Adiantum capillus-veneris. Classification (NCBI taxonomy): domain Eukaryota; kingdom Viridiplantae; phylum Streptophyta; class Polypodiopsida; order Polypodiales; family Pteridaceae; genus Adiantum; species Adiantum capillus-veneris. The sequence continues at coordinate 76,297,314 of NC_140934.1, read as the reverse complement.
AAAAGCATCACCTGTAGCAAAAAAACACGAATTGATTAACTCGCAAATAAAATTAACCCATTCATCAGCAACATTTGCTTGTTTTGAATTAGTAGACATAGCTGGAAGAGGAGAGAGAGAAGAATGTGGCGTTGAGGAAGTTTTAGTCAAAACATTATCAACATTAAAAACATCATCCACATTGGAAATAAAATGGCACAGTGAGTAACACAAAAAGAGTTCTTCTATTGCATCATCAGAAGCGAGCTTCATAAGCTCAGCTGTACAAATAAGTGGTGAGGAAGGTACATCCTTCTCCCCCAACAACAACACGTGCACACCATGGGATTCGAACATTAGACTATTATGCTCATAGCTACGTCTAAGTGATGATCCTAAACTATGCAACCATTCACGACTAAGAACCACATCTGTCCTCTCCATATTCATGACTTGGAAATCCAAAGAGGTACGGTATCCTTGAATTTCCAGAGGTACATCTTTAACCTGAGTTTCCCATATCTCAGCATCATGGCCGTTAATCATTGCTACCTTGTAGCGATGGGAAGTCGGGGTTTGGGGCAATTTGAGTCATTTCACCAATTTATAATTAATGAAATTGTGCGATGCACCATCGTCTACCAAGATCCGCACCCTGTGCCCTTGGATAGAGCCATGCATACGCACCAACTCATGTGGTCCGAAAGTCTGCTACCACATGGAGGTCGTGATACAGCACTCATGCACCGCCTCGGTGTGTGTTACTTCCACATTAGCAAACTGGGAAGAGGATTCAAGAGGTAAAAGCTGCACCATGTGCACTGCTTTTTCCTTCCCCTTGTCTTGAGCAGCAGATTTCCCCTTGGGACAATCCTTTTTGCTATGTCCAGTTCCCAAACATTTAAAGCACAACTTTTCTTTTTTGGCTTTCTCAAACTCTTCCGTTGAGAGAGGACCTCTAGACCCCTTGGGCTTTTTGGAGGTTTCTGATGCAGCAGAGGTAATTTTTCTTTTATGATGCACATGCTGTGGACGTGTTGAAACAGGTGTAGTTGCATGCACATGCGAACTATGCAATGCCCTATCATCAGGATCATCATGGATGTGAGCTTGCACTTATGCGTCCTCAAGTGTTTGTGGATCCTGGGTTTTAACGTGCTTCTTAAGCTCGGGAGTTAACCCACGGATGGACCCACGTACCTGCTGAAAGGTATCCATCCCTTCCAGCTTGAGGATCGCATCCTGATAATGGGAAATATATTCCAATAATGTTTTATGCTGGCGCATAGAACATTCATCCCAGGCGGTCCAATTTCTATCCTTCTCATTGGTAGGTAGAAATTCCTTCCTGAAGACAGTCTTAAAAGCTGCCCAAGTCTGTGGTAGCATGCCCTTCTCCTTGAGAGACATCCACCATTTGTAGGCCTTGCCGTCCAAAGTCAGACTTGTCTGCAGCGCCTTGGCTGCATCCGGGGTACGTCTAAGGTCATGAATACCATCCCACTTACTGAGAAAAATATTCACGGTGTCCTTGTTTTGCTCACACTCTTCTCCCCGAAAAATTGGTGGCTTTGTATTTTTCAACAAATCGTCCACCTCTTTTTGGGTCAGAGAGTGCAGCGGTCCCGGAGGAGGGCCTTGCCCGGCAGCTGGCCCTTGGGCTGGTGTGGAGCCGTGCTCCTGATTTTGATGACTAGCAGGGCCCGTGGCCTACTGTCGCATATGCAACTTAATTAAATCGGATAATGCTGTGACATTCTGATTTAATTGTGCAAAATTCGTTTCAAGCACAGTCATGCGTGTTTGCAATGCACGGAAATCTTGCATGTCCAGCAACTCATACACATCATCTATCATTGTTGTGGCACGATTACTCTCCGTGAGAGGAACCGTCCGCGTGGCATCGGCAGACGAAACAGGTGCGGACTGCTCGAAATCAAATGCATGATGCATATCTATGTCCGAATCCATGTTGTGGACGTACTGTGCGATAAAAGAAAGGATAATACCTGAATTCTAACGAGCTCGTAGCAGGTTGCGATAGTTAACCGTATAATTACGCCTTTGATGGGAAAAAACGCTGAATTCGAATGCGAACATCAATCCAAAACGAAGAGTAGCGTGAAAATAACAAGCAAGTCTGTAGCCGATGATGCTCTTGAAAGCATCTATCAAGTTGGAGTTGCCAACGAGCGGGTTTGCATCTTATGCAGTACGTCAAAGGAACTTGAAATTTTCCGACAAATGGTGCAGCCGATAAGAAGCTTGATAACACGAATCAAGGTACCTTCACCACCGAGTTGGCGTGCATCGTATGCAAGAAGCCAAAACCGGGAAATGTGCAACCAATCTTTGGATTTTTGAAACTTGAGAATTCGAGTGTCAGCAGATACGGATTGTAAAATATGCAGTAATCCACAGCCTTTGTACTGTGTGTGCCCATGATGAAAGGATTCGAGCAGAAGAACAAACCTCGGCTTGCCAAACCAAGTATCGTGGGGAGAGCCCCTTAACTAGGCCATTAGGGTTGGCCAAGGTGAAGGAAAAAAAAATTTACAAAATTTTCTGCTCTGCAGACATGGCCGAACTGCGCCATGACGATTTTGCTCATAGCAGGCGTTGCGGTCCAAGAGACGGAAAATGCTTAGGTTTCCCTTGCGCTCCAGATGAGCCTAACTCCGGGCAGTTTGGTGCAGATCGAAGCAGGTCTTCTTCCCCGACTTAGGACCTCTGCACACGCCGCGTTCTTTGGCTTCGTCTTCTTCCTCCCTTTTCTGGTTGTGCATGCAACATGCATCAAAAACAAAAACGTGCCCCTAGTTCTAAAGATAGCTTGAAGCTTTGATACCAATCTAAAACCAAAGGACTGCCAGGTACTGGTCCATCCGCCCAACCTCCCTTTAATAGGCTCCTAGCCACTTTCGGACCCCTTCTCAGTGGCAGCCGGCCCTTGGCCGAGTCCGTGACCCCTTGGTTGGCCCTTGGCCTGAGAGAGAGAGAGAGAGAGAGAGAGAGAGAGAGAGAGAGAGAGAGAGAGAGAGAGAGAGAGAGAGAGAGTAACAAAAAGGTGTAACAACCTTCGATCGTGGTCTCTATCACGTTTTTTAAAATATAATTATTAAATTCACTCAGAAGTTTCCCTCCACCTTTAGATTTGGGAGGTAGCTACCAACGTCCACCTATTCATGCATCCACCCAAGTTACTATCCAAGGTAAGGGATGGTAATTACTTCTGCGGTATAGACATTTCATTCATATTCTTGCATGATGATTGACGTTACATAAGCTAGAAAATTGTTGATATTGGTGGGTTCGTGAGGACTATTGATTATATATTCTCATGCATGATTGAAAATATATGACGAAATGTCAAAAAGGAATGATTTGCGTTTTGAGAATGTTACCAGATGTTTGAGCTAGAAACATGTGATATACTGCTAGGTTTTGATCCATGAGAAATATTTTAATTACTGAAGCCGTAAACTTCATGTGGAGGGTCTCGTTGGGAGATGGCATAAACTGAGTTTTTTTGAAATACTACTCAAAGTACAAAGAAGGTGCTGTCCGATTTTTTCCAGGTGGTCTACATTAATCGTTAACCCAGAATTACATAAGTATTTGCATCATATATGGTAATATACAGTAGTAGTTTTTTGAGATAACGTAGTGAATATTGGGATACACATGACTCTACATTCAGAGGTTATCTTACTTAAAATCTCAAACTTAATAGTCAATCCTAAGGGTAATCTCTAAACTAGGTCTATAGGTGTGACATGGATGACAACTGGATCTAGTGTTGACACCTGCAAAACGCACAAACATAGCCAGTTCTAAGTGAATGTTTTTGTATGGATGCAGGTAACATCTGGATCCTTCTCCATGTACATGCAGTGGAAGCTCATCCCAAAGGGTGGACACACGGAGATAGAACATTAAGATATCAAATTGCAATAATCAAAGATCAAATTTTTGATCTAAATGACTGTATTATCCATTAGATACAGTATGCTGTATTGGTGTATATGAAATGATAATTGAGTTTTGTGACATCTTGTTTTAAAATTGTTATTTAATATATTATATAATACAATTGGCTAAGTATGGCTCAATTATGAGGGGAGTTTCATACTTAAACACACGCTTCTTTTCCCTACTAGTCTTTGTTCGGATTAGTGCCATACTTAACAATTGGAATTAGATACTATATTAAATTATAATGTAGATACTCCAATTTATCTTGACTTCAATCAAATGGTTTTTGTCAAGATATGGGTATTCATACCCTAGGAATTGGATTGCTTGCTCTGTGGTATAATTATTCCCTAGGAATTGGAGTGCTTAATGTCTATTATTAATAGCTTGACCCACCTAATCCAAAGGGATGGGTCAGGGTTCTTTAGCTCCTAAATTGGTCAAGTTAATACAAGTTACATTATTACTAGCTTGATCCACCCAATCCAAAGGGATGGGTTGGGGCTCTCAGCTTCTAAATTGGTCAAGCACCTACATGCTTACATATAATCCAGATATTGTAATCAATGTCCACCCTCGAGCATGTGTGAAATTTCAAGTGGTCTATATCTTGCAGGATCAGAGTATTGTATACTAACCACCATGAAGACATAGTTCACAAATTTGGGATGAAACATCAACCAAAATCATGAGATGTCAGGTATGTAGTTTTCATAGTACCATATTCTCCTCTTTGGAGGACCCCTTTATCATACAACAATTGGGTATTCTTACATCGAAGCCCTGTTCAACACATTATAGATGGGTGTTCTCGCATCTAAACCATTTTTACACAGTACAGGTGATTGAGCTATAAACATTGAAATTTTTAGGATTCATTTACTACAATTGGTGGGGGATTGTTCCACTTGGTGGACCATCCTCCACCAAGTGGATCTCTCATCTGGGATGGGGGAGGGCCACACACACATACACACACACACACTTATCGTGTTGACAATTCCTTGACTAACCCTTGGCTGACTTCTTTCCTCTTTGGTAATCTCGCTCTCGCTATCTTGATGGGCAGTTCCTTTGATAAACCTTGACCATCTATAGCTAAATCTTGAATGCATTTGTATACTTTATCCATAACCTGTCCAGTGTGGAAACCTGTTTAGGGGAGGGTTTATACTGCCTCAAGGATATGCAATGGTTATACATCGGGGGTACTTCTTCTCGCTCTCGGTCTTTCTACGCATATGTGCCCCTGTTCATCAGTTGATACACTCAGTGCGGAGAATAGAGTATTAAAGATGAAAGTCTCCTCTTACGAGGAAAAATTATAAGACACTACCCTAACATTGATGAGCTTAGATGGTAAGCACCAAATGCACCCAACAACTCTTTGGTATGTAGAAGAGCTATAAATAGTTGGTTACTATATTCCACTTTTGATCTATTTGTCTCTCTCATGATTCATTTACAGTACATAACCTGTATTTGTTCTCAGCCTATTGGGTTCGCCCTCGCATGGTCTAAGCCACAAAATCCAGCGCTGGGGTTCTGGAGCTAATCCTTAATGTAGGCGATTTGGATGGATTGGAGTATTAAACCCTTTGGTATGCCTCACTCCACACACAAACACACATACACACCATGCAATGTGGGTCTTCATGCCCTTCGAAGCCCTCTATGATGGCCCATGCCTGACTTTGCAAACGTAGTTATGGGAGAACCCTTTTGAATACTTCACTGCAAGTCTTGATAACGGTAGTCCATAATCGAAAGTCATGTTGGTTCGTGTTCTTCTCACCACTTCTTACATCTCTCACCATTGGGTAGGAAAAACACACACACACACACACACACACACTATCTATCTATCTATCTTAACTCTCTCTAGCTATGGCCGCTACCGGGACCTTTACACCTACTCTTACACTACCTACCTTAAAACTAGATTCCTAAACCCCCTAGCATGGGGCGCACACACACACACACACACACACACACACACACACACACACACACACACACACACAATACCTATGAAGGATGCTAGCTATTCAAAAACCTACATTACTCTTGACATTTATTCCCACATACTCGTACACTTACTCTAATACTACCTACCTTTAAACTGGATTATTAAACTCTCTTGCATGGGGCACTACCCTTACATGATAAAACTTATTATCTCCTAATATTGGGGGGCATATGGCCATTACACTTAATGCCCTCCCCCAAATCGAGCCGGCCTGCGATCTCTGTTCTGTCTCCCCACTCTACACGGCGCACTCATTCCCTCACTCCTACACTCTGTCGCGCGGGTTCCTATACGCTCTTCTTTTCTCACTCAGAACGCCACCGAAGGCATTAACCTCGGGGATCGTCCGTATGGATCTCTCCCACTCCTCCAGCTGCTGCGCGAGTTGTATATAAAGGTGAGCTCTCTTGGAGCTCACTTAGTGTTGTGCACTTGTTCATTTCGTTGTGTGTTTGCAAATACCACTTAGTAGTCGCACTATCTCTTGTTGGGGAAAAGCTTTGAGTGATGGTTAAAGGGAAATATAAATTGGCAGTTGTGGAGCTCGCTGCTCCAACTCAAACACAGGTATTACTGTTGGACATGGGCTTTCAAATACTTGATCTCTTGTTTAATTTTTGTGGTAAAAACCTGGCTTGCGGTTTGGAAACAGTCTAAATAGTTTTTTTCTCTCCTTTACTTAACTCAATGTAGTTGGTTGTTTCCATTATAATCCGACTGTAAGTTGCCTACGACGTTTTCATATCGTTGTTTTGGTTATAAGACCATATTAGGTAAAGTGGGAAAATCCCAATTCCTAGGTTGGACAACTTTCAATATATCATGTACAAAATATAGAGATTTTGTCAAAATTTTGAGTTTTCTTAAGGTCTCATTCCACTTTATGCACATACAATATACAATGAAAACAACTAAAATACCATGGTTTCAATCAATTGGATTATTAGGAGACGAGTATATTGCATCCATTATCGTTGTCTATGTTCTACTGTCCTACCTACAACTTATCTCAACATGGAGAGCTTGGTTTCTAGGTCCACCACTTGTCCAAGTTAATGTAAAAGTGACTCAAGGTTCACAACTTGTGAAAGCAAGGATCCATTGAGGAATACAATCCACTTGGCTATTTTTCCTTAATTTATTGCATGTGACATTCAAGCAAGGTCCACTTCTAATCTATAACTTCTTAATTTGAGGCATGGGGCATACATAAAATATGTAGCATATGCTCTATTTCCTCATAGGAAGGTTGGTTTCAAGGTGCACTTATCCATGCTAACCTATCTTGGAGAAATGATGGAGCTTGCTTCTCTCCTTGTTTCAATGGAGACTAGCTTGGACAAGTGGTGGACCTTTGCTTCTCTCTATGTTTCAATAGAGTTAGCTTGGACAAGTGGTGATCTTGGAACAAAACCCCCATGTAAAACATATCATGGGTATTCCAAGTGATTAGAAAGATTACCATTTAAGATATAACCTTATAGGTTGGACAAATGGAGCTTGACTTGGAGAAATGGTGGACCTTTGATTCTCTCCATGTTTCAATGGAGCCTATCTTGGAGAAATGGTGGAGCTTGCTTCTGTCCATGTTTCGATGGAGCTTAGCTTGAACAGTTGGTGGACCTTTGCTTCTCTCTATGTTTCAATAGAGTTAGCTTAGACACGTGGTGGATCTTCAAACTAAGCCAACTACTATCAATGTTTCCTAGCTTGGACAAGTGGTGGAGTGTTTCTCTACTCCATGTTTCAATGGATCTTAGCTTGGACAAGTGTTGGACCTTAAAACAAAAACCCCATGTACAACATAGAATGGATTTTCTAGATTTCAATGGAGTCTAGATTTAACAAATGGTGGAGCTTGTCTTCATCCATGTTTCAATGAAACTAGCTTGGAAAAGTGGTGGACCTTGTAACAAACCCCCCCATGTACAACATATCATTGGTTTTCGAAGTGATGGGAAGGAATACCATTCAAGATATAAACTTATAGCTTGGATAAGTAGTTGACTTTAAAACCAAATTCATCATAATACAATGAAATACAGGTTAGCCAATTCCTAAATCTTGAGACCAAACCTCCCATGCTATTAGAGATAATATATTGGATAAGTGGTGGACCTTCTATTATTTTTCCATGCCTAGTTTAGACTACCGGTACACTTTGCAGCTATAAAGGTTGGACGAGTTGTGGAGCCTTGTTTCTATCCATGTTTTAATGGATCCTAGCTTGGACAAGTGGTGGACCTTGGAAAAAAGCTTCCATGTACAACATATATGAGGTTTTCCATGTTTTAATGGAACCTATCTTGGACAAATGGTGAAGCTTGCTTCTCTCCATGTTGATTTTGGAACTACCTTAGACAAGTGGTGGAGCTTTGCTTTTCTACTCTTCATAATACAATGAAGTATAGGTTGGTTACATGGTGAATCTTAAGGCCAAACCTCCCATTTTACTAGAGATGATAGGTTGGACAAGTGGATCAACCTTCTATCATTTTTCCATGACTATATTGGACAATTAGTAGACCTAACATCTCTCTATGTTGTCTAGAGATAAGCTTGGACAAGTGATGGACCCTGCTTCTCTCTTCCCTTGGTTTACTAGTTTGAAGACTCAGTAAATATACTTTCTTAGATCTAGCTTGAACAAGTGGTGGACCTTGTATCCACAATCTTAATTCACTACAAAAAAGTATATGAAAAAATAACATAGGAATCTTGGTTTGAAGGTCAAGCAATTAGGTTCCAAATGCACATAATAATATATTTTCCACCCATAATAAAAGAAAGTTAAATATGTTATTACCAAATTGACAAAGGTAACGTACTCCAAGAATTCTAGCTTTGCATCTTGTCAGATCTAAATCTTCATCAAGGCGACATGCATGTATACATCAACTTTCAAGCCATTCAAGAATACATGCACTTAGATTCCATAGTTTTGTTTTCAAAGTCTTTTAGGTTCTAAAACTCTTTCACGTAAAGTATGTAATGACAAAATTCTTGAAGCAAACATTTGTGCCCAAGAAAAAGATCCCTCTCACATATTTAAAGTCCATGAATTCTCTGATCCATACTTACAAGTTTTATTTTGACATCAAACATCAATTCTCTCATAGTTACAAATAAATGCAACCTCGATATGAATTGAAAAAAAATGAATTTCTTTTACTATATGACCCAACATAGGCCCCAATCAAATAAAAAATGAGTCTCCAAAAATTTGGGTGCACTCTAGCAATACATCAGAGTCCCCTTACAATAGGATGCACTCCAATAGTACATTGAAGTCCCCTTAGAGTAGGGTGCACTCCATTCAAGTGTTCATAAAATTGACACACCTTTGTTTTTTTATAAAAAAGACTATATCAAATTATACAAATGTTGAAAGATACACACTAGAATAAAAAAAGCATCTTATGACCATATTTATTCAATTCTGTCGTGTTGACAAGTACACACCAAGGACATAATTTGTCTCAGAATCACTATACTGATTTACAATTGTGTTGTATGTATAGACTCTCTGATCTCTTGCATACAACCATCCTACCAACCATGGAATTATGGTTCTCTGCAAGAAGTTTTGAAGTTGCCCGGAAGTTTGCCTCCACATCTTTGGAAATATAAGATATGTCCCTGGCATGTTCCACATCACCCTATATGGAGTGTCATCAAAAATTAAGGTATTGTTTGCATCCAAATCCTCAAATATCTTCCAAATATCACTCAAATTTTTGTGATAAACCCTTGTAAATCCTAACATAATATTTGGATTTTGGCAATTTTTGTTACTCATAAACACCTTGAACTTGGTATACTGCTCAGGAAAACATTTTTGTGTGATGCGTTGCACCCTTGTTAAGTTATAGCAACTCCATATCCATAGCTCAAAGTATTCAGCACAAAAATCCAAAAAACTTTGTGCGTCTGGTCGCACCACATGATAAACTTCATCTTTATCCTCCACAAGTCGCATGTGTTGAGCCCAAGATGGCATAGAATCTCCATGTTTCATTTTAATTGTCTTGAGAAGTAACCCCTCTAGATCCAAGATAAGTACTCTTTTGATGTCCTTGAAAGAAAGTGGTAGGTGATAAGGAGGTGATTCATTCCTTGGACAAGGTCTTGGAGGAGGTTGGATGGGTAATTCAATAGTTTTCTTCAATTTATGCCAGCATATAGCCAATCCATTTTTCTGTAATGGTTCTGAAATTAAAGAACAAGAACACTTAATGCAAACACAACAATAGACATGAGTTTTACATTGTCTACCCTAAGGTTTTATTAGATACCAAAATCCATCTATGATCTACTCATTAATAGAAAGAAAGTCAAATTAAAATCCTGACTCTTTTTTATGCTACACTCTCTCTTAGCCTCAATACCATGGAGGTCAACTAGACTTAAGTCAACTAATAACTACTACTTGTTGTTAAAGGTATGCTTGAAGCGCATAAGGCTTAACCAATGCTCTAGTGTAGAATGGGTATTTAGGTCTCAAGGTCTACCACTTATCCAAGCAAAGATCCATTTAGATATGGAAACCCAATTTTTCTTAATATAATGATATAGAGTGGATAAGTGGTGAATCCTGAGACCAAACTACTCATGCTACTAGGGATAATAGGTTGGACAAGTGGTGGACCTTGAATGTAAACCCCCCATGTACAAAGTATCAGGGGTTTTGGGTATTTCAATCGACTCTAGCATCTTCGAGACATGGTGGAGCTTACTTCTCTCCATGTTTCAATGGAGTCTATCTTGGATAAATGGTGGAGCATCATTCTGTCCATGTTTCAATGGAGCCTAGCTTGGACAAGTGGTGGACGTTTGTTTCTCTCTATGTTTGAACAGATTTAGCTTGGACAAGTGGTGGACCTTGGAACAAAATCCCCATGTAAAACATATCATGGACATTACAAGTGGTGAGAAAAAATACCATTCAATATATAACCTTATAGGTTGGACAAGAAGTGCACCTTAACACCCAATTATTATTAATATAATGACATAGAGTGGACAAGTGGTGAATCTTGCGACCAAACCTACTAGGAAAAGTAGGTTGGACAAGTGGTGGACCTTGAATGCAAACCCCCCATGTACAAAATATCACTAATGCTACTAGGAATAATTTGGTATTAAGGTCCATGTTTCAATGGAGCCTAGCTTGGAAAAGTGGTGGACCTTTGTTTCTCTCTATGTTTCAATAGAATTAGCTTGGACAAGTGGTGAACCTTGGAACAAAACCCCCATGTAAAGCATGTCATGGGCATTACAAGTGGTGAGAAAAAATACCATTCAAGGTATAACCTTATAGGCTGGACAAGTGGTGGACCTTAGCACCCAATTCCTCTTATTATAATGACATAGAGTGTAAAAGTGGTGAATTGTGAGACCAAACCTACTAGGGATAATAGGGTGGACAAATGGTTGACCTTGAATGTAAATCACCCATGTACAAAATATCATGGGTTTTGCGTATTTCAATGGAGCCTAGCATCTAGGAGACATGGTGGAACTTACTTATGTCCATGTTTTAATGGAGCCTATCTAGGAGAAATGGTGGAGGTTCCTTCTCTCCATGTTTCAATGGAGCCTAGCTTGGACAAGTCGTGGACCTTTGTTTCTCTCTATGTTTAAATATGGTTAGCTTGGACAAGTGGTGGATCTTGGAATGAAACTCCCATGTAAAACATATCATGGGCATTTCAAGTGGCGAGAAAAGATACCATTTAATATATAACCTTATAGGTTGGACAAGTGGTGGACCTTAACACAATATAATGACATAGAGTGTACAAGTGGTGAATCTTGAAACCAAACCACTCATGCTACTAGGGATAATAGGTTAAACAAGTGGTGGGCCTTGAAATAAAACCCCCTAGAGTGTTTCAATGGAGCCTAGCTTGGAAACATGGTAAAGCTTGCTTCTCTCCATGTTTCAATGCAGCCTATCTTGGATAAATGGTGGAGCATCATTCTCTCCATGTTTCAATGGAGCCTAGCTTGGACAAGTGGTGGACCTTTATTTCTCTCTATGTTTGAATAGAGTTATCTTGGAAAAGTGGTGGACCTTGGAACAAAACCCCCATGTAAAACATATCATGGGCATTACAAGTGGTGAGGAAAAACACCATTTAATATATAACCTTATAGGTTGGACAAGTGGTGGACCTTAACACCCAATTATTCTTAATATAATGACATAGAGTGGATAAGTGGTGAACTTGGGACCAAACCTACTAGGGAAATAGGTTCGACAAGTGGTGGACTTTGAATGTAAACCCCCCATGTACAAAATATCACTCATGCTACTAGAAATAATTTGGTATTAAGGTCCATGTTTCAATGCAGCCTAGCTTGGAAAAGTGGTGGACCTTTGTTTCGCTCTATGTTTCAATAGATTTAGCTTGGACAAGTGGTGGACGTTGGAACAAAACCCCCATGTACATCATGTCATGGGCATTACAAGTGGTGAGAAAAAATACCATTCAAGCTATAACATTATAGGTTGGACAAGTGGTGGACCTTAACACCCAATTCCTCTTAATATAATGACATAGAGTGGACAAGTGGTGAATCATGAGACCAAACCTACTAGGGATAATAGGTTGGACAAGTGGTGAACCTTGAATGTAAACCCCCCATGTACAAAATATTATGGGTATTGGGCATTTCAATGGAGCCTAGCAACTTGGAGACATGGTGTAGCTTATTTCTCTCCATGTTTCAATGGAGCCTATCTAGGAGAAACAGTGGAGGTTCCTTCTCTCCATGTTTCAATGAGCCTAGCTTGGACAAGTGGTGGACCTTTCTTTCTCTATATGTTTTAATAGAGTTAGCTTGGACAAGTGGTGGACCTTGGAATGAAACCCCCATGTAAAACATATCATCGGCATTTCAAGTGGTGAGAAAGGATACCATTTAAAATATAACCTTATAGGTTGGACAAGTGGTGGACCTTAACACATAGTTCTTCTTAATATAATGACATAGAGTGTACAAGTGGTGAATCTTGAGACCAAACCACTCGTGCTACTAAGGATAATAGGTTGGACAAGTGGTGGACCTTGAATGTAAACCCCTCATGTACAAAATTATGGGTTTAGGGTATTTCAATGGAGCCTAGCTTGGAGACATGGTGGAGATTGCTTCTCTCAATGTTTCAATGGAACCTATCTTAGAGAAATGGTGGATCATCCTTCTCTCCATGTTTCAATGGAGCCTACCTTGGACAAGTGGTGGACCTTTGCTTCTCTCTATGTTTCAATAGAGTTAGCTTGGACAAGTGGTGGGTCTTGGAACAAAACCCCTTTGTAAAACATAGCATGGACATTACAAGTGATAAGGAAAAATATCATTCAAGATATAAGCTTACAGGTTGGAAAAGTGGTGATGGACCTTGATAAGTGGTGAAGGATACTATTTAAGATATATCCTTATAGGTTGGACAAGTGGTGGACCTTAACACCCAGTTATTCTTAATATAATGACATAGAGTGGATAAGTGGTGAATCTTAAGACCAAACCACTCATGCTACTAGGTATAATACGTTAGAGAAGTGGTAGACCTTGAATGTAAACACCCCATGTACAAAATATCATGGTTTTAGGGTGTTTCAATGGAGCCTAGAATCTTGGAGACATGGTAGATCTTGATTCTTTCCATGTTTGAATGGCACCTATCTTGGAAAAATGATGGAGGTTACTTCTCTCCATGCTTCAATGGAGCATAGCTTTGACAAGTGGTGAACCTTTGCTTCTCTCTATGTTTGAATAGAGTTAGCTTGGACAAGTGGTGGACCTTTGCTTCTCTCTATGTTTGAATAGAGTTAGCTTGGACAAGTGGTGGACCTTGGAATGAAACCCCCATGTAAAACATATCATGGGCATTTCAAGTGGTGAGAAAGGATACCATTTAAGATATAACCTTATAGATTGGACAAGTGGTGGACCTTAATACATAGTTCTTCCTAATATAATGACATAGAGTGTACAAGTGGTGTATCTTGAGACCAAACCACTCGTGCTACTAGGGATAATAGGTTAGACAAGTGGTGGGCCTTGAAATAAAACCCTCCATGTACAAAATAAAATGGGTTTAGGGCATTTAAATGGATCCTAGCTTGGAGACATGGTGGAGCTTTCTTCTCTCCATGTTTCAATGAAGCCTATCTTGGAGAAATGGTGGAGCATCCTTCTCTCCATGTTTCAATATAGCTTAGCTTGGACAAGTGGTGGATCTTTGGTTCTCTCTATGTTTCAATAGAGTTAGCTTGGACAAGTGGCGGACATTGAAACAAAACTCCCATGTAAAACATATCTTGGGTAGTTCAAGTTGTGAGAAAAAAAACCATTTAAAATATAACCTTATAGGTTGGACAAGTGGTGGACCTTAACACCCAATCCTTTTTAATACAATGACATAGAGTGGACAAGTGGTGAATCTTGAGACCAAAGCTATCAAGCTACTAGGGATACTAGGTTGGACAAGTGGTGGATCTTGAATGTACATCCCCTATGTACAAAATATCATGGGTTTAGGGTGTTTCAATGGAGTCTAGCATATTGGAGACATGGTGGAGCTTGCTTCGCTCCATGTTTCAAGTGGTGGACCTTCAATTATTTTCCCATACCTAGTTTAGACAACCCATACACTTTGCAACTCTAAAGGTTGGACGAGTGGTGGAGCTTTGTTTATTTCCATGTTTTAATGGATCCTAGCTTGGACAAGTGGTGGACCTTGGAAAAAAGTACCCCCTGTACAACATAGCTGAGTTTCTTCATGTTTTAATGGAAGAGAGATTTGACAAATGGTGGAGCTTGCTTATCTCCATGTGGATTTTAGAACTAGCTTGGACAAATGGTGGAGCTTGCTTATCTCCATGTGGATTTTAGAACTAGCTTGGACAAGTGGTGGAGATTTGCTTTTCGACTCTTCATAATACAATGATGTATAGGTTGGTTACATGGTGAATCTTAAGGCCAAACCTCCCATCTTACTAGAGATGATAAGTTGGACAAGTGTTCAACCTTCTATCATTTCTCCATGCCTATAATTAGACAATTAGTAGAACTAGCATCTTTCTATGTTGTCTAGAGTTGAGCTTGGACAAGTAGTGGACCTTGCTACTCTCTTCCCTTGGTTTATTAGTTTGAAGACTCATTATATATACTTGCTTAGATCTATATAATTACTCATTAGTTAGGTTACAAGTAGGTATGTAATTTGTTAGCCTCAAGGGACTTTGAATATTGAATAGTAAGAAAGTGAAGTGATGGTTTGAAGATCTTTTGCTTATCTAAACTAGACTCTAACTCAATAATAAGTCTCTTAAGTTCCACGAATTGTCCTATCTAGGCTCCAAAAGAGTCTTAATTGGTTTGTGCTAGATTCTAACTTCCTTGATGGGGTAGAATCCTAGAAAAATGAGGCACTATAAGTTTTACCTTAGCTCAAATGGATTTTCACTTAAACTAGACTGCAATTTGGCACTCTAGTATCTTTGTCTTGATGGAGTTTAACACTAGATACATAGTAGTGATATTTAAGCTTCATGTCTCTTCACTTGATCGAGATATGAGACCATACTTTCAAGGTCACCACTTGTCTTACCTAAAGACCAATGTGAGACATGGGAGCAAGAAAGCCATCCCATATTGTTTTAAGGACTATTACATAGACAATCAATAACTTAAGTAAAGCAAAAAGACTTGGATCTTTCACAATTAATAACTTAAGTAAAGCCAAAAAGACTTGGATCTTTGACAGTTTTTTTCAAACTAAAAAAGCACAATCTCATGCTAACAAAACTATAAATCACAATTGAAAGTTTTGAACGAGAAAAAGATCAGCAATCTTATAAGAAGGATACTTTTCATTTCATTTGATGATTACAAACTAAAAGAAAGTCTCTCAAGAAATTGATAAACAAAAAATGTAGGTGACTGCTTCATTATTTTGAGCAAACATATCAAAATCTCTATTGATTGAGCTCCATCTAGTAGTATCCTTTGTAAGATCCTGCAGGAAGGAATAAAAAGAAAGATTTGTTAGATACCATGCACATGAGTGTTCAAGTATGTGTATCAAGAATATATGACATGTCACTAGTACCTTAGGGTTGCTTTCTATCCAGCCTTAGAAGATTGTTCTCAGCTTTCACCTTATTTATATAAGCCTTTGCTGTGGTTGCCTTCAAAACTCCTTTTGTGTTACAACCCAATTGCCTAGATAAAGTGGTCAATTGTGACGCCTTCATGCTTTCAATGGATGTACGCTCCTTTGCTAAGATCTCTTGTATTTGGGCTCTTCTCATTTCATTGCGGTGGCTTGTGTCACTTGCATTTTCAATGATAGTTTCATCCCTGTCACCTTTTGCAGGTGGTATTCTTCTTGTAAAGAACACCTTAGCTGACCAAACATCATTTTTCTGCTTCCAATACTCCATGATTTGTTTGTATTCACTATCATTTGTCACTATAGGTTGTCCACAACGATTAGAAGCAATTAAATCACGCACATCCCTTCTCTCATCAAGCTGAATCAAGTATGGTAGTAGCTCCTCCAAGAGCATATTGTCAACCATCTTCTCAGCATGAAATTGTGGTGGAAAAATGCAATTGTTTGCTGGTGAAATACATCCCTTGTAAGGAGAGTCATCAATAAGCACTGTTCTCTGTGGATCACATTCAAACCCCATGGCAATTTTGGCTAGAGGCTTGAACATTGCCTCAACGTTTGGATTGTCGGGTCTAAACAATTTTTGAGTTTGAGCGGTGTAGCAAACATCTTGCGCCCAAATTGCAAAGAAAGGCAATGTATCCTCAGCTAAGTTGTTTAGTGCTGCAAGGATTTGATACACATTATTTCTAGTAGCTGTCGACCAAATTGCAACATTAAACCTCTGTAAAATAGTCTTCAAGAATTGGATGCAACCTGGCCTGAGTATAATATATCTTTTTGAATCCATTTGCACTGAGTTGTGGTGTGAGGATGGTTGAGGGGAACGTTTCAACAATAGACCATTTAAATCCAATATAATTGTAAGCATGGATTTCTCAACATCTACGCTACATGACGTAGTACCAATTGGCAATAGCTCGTGAGTGGACTTTTCAGTCTCTTTTGATGTATGTTGCATTTTTGAAGCATCGATTTCTTGGTTCTCATTATTGGAAGCTTGCTCAAGTTGCACAACACTAGACTCTAGTATAGAAATATCATCCATCTTGGGCACTTTAGAAACCATAGAATCTATGGATTATATAGTTGTTGACTGAACCATAGGAGCATTATCCATCCCAGTTTGTGAATCTAAGAAAACACACACACAAATGGTATCTCAAAACCAATAGAATTTTATTCACCATATTTATATGTAGAACTCCTAGTAAGAAATTTATTTAAGGTAAAGTCATTGTTAGAATCCTTGCAACCATTTTCAGCATTCGTACACCAAACACCACTTGTCTAAAATACAATCTACTAACTCAACATTTTCCATCCTACACTTTATTAAAGATAAGTACTTAAAGTGAAAACTAAAAGCCACCCTTGTTGAGGAAACATGGATACAAGGTCCACCAAATGTCCAACCTAGACTACAAGCAAACAATTAGAGATTTGGCTTAGATTTGGATTCAAAGGCCACCACTTATTCAAGTAAGATAACTCCACTTGTTTAAGACAGTAATGTTTGAAGCCCCACCACTTGTCCAACCTAGACATTGATTAAATTTTGGTAAGATTTTGTTAGGAAATAAGACGTAGCTAAATAGATAATTGAGTAGATTACTTAATGGAGAGAGACAGATTTATATACACGAGATTATAGAGTAGAGAGAGAGAGAGAGAGAGTACACACGATATAAGTGGTTCACCCAATGTGGGCTACATCCACGGGAAAGCAACCACTCAATGGATTTAGTACTTCAAAACAAGAAGTAGTTTACAAAGGGATTATACCCTTAATGGAGCTCCCGCCTTGCTTCACTCTCACCACCTCACACTCACCTTGTTGCATCAACTTCACACTATGAAATGTGTGTAGAAATGGCCTCCTTTTATAGGCCAAAAGGGTTGCCCTCTCTTATGAGAGACAGCCATGTGTAGCCGCCCTTGTGCGAATAAGTCCAAATCGGACCCTCCAATCCGCCCATGTGTGGCCGCCCTTGAGAAGACAAGTCCGCTTTTGAATTCGGCCACCGGCCACCGGCCATTGACTTTCGACCACCGGCCACCGGCCATTGACTTCCAACCACCGGCCACCGGCCAACTGACCGGTTGTTTTCCGACCACTTTTCGGTCGCCGTCCGGCCATAATATTCCGGCGAAAAAGAATATTCTGGCGAAAAAAAGTCTCGGGGGCCTCCGCCCCCAAGGCCTTTAAAGTTGCCCCTGATTCTTGTCCGTGAAAATTTTGGTTTCCGGTGAGTGATTTTCCTTCACGCACGATGGCTTCTCCTCATAATGGGGGCCTTACAAATGTGCGCGTTTACCACAGAAAATTACAAGGGTAAATCAGGCTCCATACTTAACAATCTCCCACTTGGAGATTGATCTCCAAACCAAACCTGTGACTGCTTTCCATTCTGGCTTCTTATCCTTGAATGCCGATTGAAGATGAGCAAAAGCTCAACTTCTCCTTGTTGACCACCTTTGTAAACATGTCTGCAGGATTTTCACTTGTATGCACCTTTCCTAGCTTTAGTTGTCCCTCTTCCAAAAGAGTGCGTATGAAGTGATATCTCACCTCAATGTGCTTTGTCCTTGAATGAAACGCTGAGTTCTTCGCAAGATGGATAGCGCTTTGGCTGTCACTGTACAAGACACAATTGTCTTGTTTGAATCCAAGCTCTTCTAAGAATCTGTGAAGCCACAGAATTTCTTTGCTTGCCTCCGTCATTGCTACATACTCTGCTTCCGTGGTAGAAAGTGAAACCACTTTCTGCAGCTTTGAAGCCCAGCTTACTGCTGTGCCTCTAACTGTGAACATATAGCCAGTAGTGCTCCTTCGAGTATCTTTGTCACCTGCCATATCTGCATCAGCATACCCTTCTAGAAAAATATCAGTTCCTCCAAAATACAAAGCATTTGTTGTTGTCCCTTTTAGATACCTAAGTATCCACTTCACAGCTTGTCAATGCTCTTTACCTGGGTTGTCCATGAACCTACTCACAACTCCCACTGCATGTGCAATGTCTGGCCTTGTCCAGACCATAGCATACATTAGAGAACCTACCGCTGCAGCATATAGAACTTTAGACATATAGGCTATCTCCTCTTGTGTCTTTGGACACATATCCTTTGTTAGTTTAAAATGACTAGCCAAAGGTGTAGAAATTGGTTTTGCATTTTGCATTGCAAACCTTTCTAGTACCTTCTTGATGTAATCTTCTTGAGATAGCTTTATTGTCTTCTTCGTCCTATCCCTTGATATTTTCATACCAAGTATCCTCTTTGCAGCACCTAAATCTTTCATTGAAAAAGATTTGGACAGCTCCTCTTTTAGGTCTTTGATGTCCTGCATGTTAGCACTTGCAATCAACATGTCATCAACATACAACATTAGGATGATGAATTTCCCATCTCCCAAATTCTCCGTGTAGACGCAGTGATCCGAGTTGCATCTTGTGAATCCATGATCCAACATCCATCGATCAAACTTCAAGTACCATTGTCTTGATGCTTGCTTTAAACCATACAAGCTCTTCTTTAATCTGCAAAACATTTTCTCCTTACCTTTTACTTCATACCCCTTTGGTTGAAGCATGTAGATTTCCTCCTCTAAGTCACCGTGAGGGAATGCCGTATTTACATCCATTTGCTCGAGATTTAGATCATGAGCAGCCACAAGGCTTAAGACAAGCCTAATTGAGTTCATTTTTACAACAGGAGAAAATATTTCATTGAAGTCAATACCTTTCTTTTGAGAAAAACCTTTTACCACAAGCCTAGACTTGTACCTTTTCTTCCCACCTTCTTCTTCCTTTAGCTTGTACACCCATTTGTTTTGAAGTGCCCGCTTACCTTTAGGCAACTCAACCAACTCCCATGTTTGGTTGCGATGTAGTGAGTCCATCTCCACTTGCATGCTCTTTGTCCATTCTTCTTTGGATTCATGTTGCATAGCTTCTTCATATGATTCCGGCTCTCCAGAATCTGAGATCAAGAGATGGTTGAAGGAAGGAACAAACCTTTCTGGAGGTCTACTTGCTCTTGTAGATCTTCGGGGAATAGGTTGAGGCTCCTCATTTGGTTGACGTTGTTGCACATTGTCACCGTTTGCAGTCCTAGAGTCTTCACCGTCCTCAAGCTCCATGTACTCATCACCTGTTTCTTATGTTTGTTTTCTTTCCAAGTAATCTTTGTACATATTTTGTTCGTTAAAAATTACATCCCTACTTCTTAAGATTTTACCATCTTCAGGATTCCATAGGCGATACCCAAAGTCTCCTTCTCCATAGCCAATGAAGAAACACTTTTTGGACTTTGCATCTAACTTTGATCTAAGGCTTCTATCTATGTGCATGAAAGCCTCACACCCAAACACTTTGAGAAATGCATAATTCACCGGTTTACCTGTCCATGCCTGTTCTGGAACTCCCCCATCCAATGCCGTTGAGGGTGACCGATTGATTAAGTACACAGACGTACTTACAGCTTCCGCCCAAATCTCAAGTGGTAGGCCTGCATGTAGCCGCATGCTTCGTGCTCGTTCCATGATTGTCCTATTCATCCTTTCCGAAATCCCAATCTGTTGAGGTTTCCTTGGGGTTGTCCTTTGCCTCCGAATGCCATTGCTAGCACAAAAGCTTTCAAAAGCTTGGCTGCAATATTCACCTCCATTGTCGGATCTGAGGCATTTAACCTTGGTACCTGTTTCATTCTCCACAAAGGCTTTCCACCTTTGAAATATGGAAAATACATCGGATTTATTCTTCATGACATAAACCCATGTTTTTCTAGTCGCATCGTCTATGAATGTTACATAGTACAATGAGCCACCAAGTGATGGTGTACTTGCAGGACCCCAAACATCAGAATGAACCAACTCAAGTTTTTTATTTTTTCTTTCATTTCCTGATTTTTGAAATTTTACCCTCTTTTGTTTACCATAAACACAATCTTCATAGAACTCTAAGTCTACTTCTTTCAAACCTGGTAAGAGCTTCTTTGTTTGAAGGATTTGCATTCCTTTGGCACTCATATGCCCAAGTCGGTAGTGCCACACCGCACTGTCAACTTCTGTAGTTGCTGCACAAGCTGAAGGTTGCGTGCTAACAGTACACAAGTAAAGTGTACCGACTTTTTCACCCTTGGCAACCACCAAAGATCCCTTTGAGATCTTCCACCGTTTGTTTCCGAATGCAATGTTGTGACCTTCATCGTCCAATTGTCTTGTAGAGATCAAATTTTTGCAAAGAGAAGGAACATGCCTAACATCTTTAAGCTTCCATTCATTTCCGTTAGCAGTTTTGATAGAAATTGTACCTTTGCCGACAATCTCACAAGCTTCATCATCTCCCAAGTATACATACCCAAAATTACCTTTGGTGTAGTCTTGGAAATGTTGCTTGTGTGGTGTCGCATGGAATGAAGCCCCGGAATCTACTATCCAGGAATTAGACACATTGTCTAATGAGAGAATTAGAGCATCTTGCTCTACTTTACCTGCCACATTGGCCTCCGATGTTGGCTTGTTGTCTTGAGACTCTGTCTCCTTTTTCTTCTTGGACCAACAATCCTTCTTGACGTGGCCCTTCTTGCCGCAGTTCCAACATTCAAGAACTGACTTTGTGCGTGACTTGCTTCGCCTTGAGCGATCACGACCCTTTTGGTTTTTGAACCTCTCCTTAAGCCTTCCTCTTGTTTCCACTGATAGTGCAGCACTTGATGATTCTCCTGTGCTTCTCCTTCGCATTTCCTCGCTTAGGAGAACACCCACAACATCATCAAACTTAAGAGTATTTGTGCCAGAGATAGAATTACTTATAGCCATCACAAGGCTGTCCCAACTATCCGGTAGAGATGATAATATAAGGAGAGCTCGCACTTCGTCATCGAAATTGATTTTCACTGATCGAAGTTGACTTATGTTTGTGTTAAAGTCATTTAGGTGTTCTGCAACTGAACCATTCTCTGCCATCTTTAGATTGAACAAGCGCTTCATAAGAAATACCTTATTGGATGCCGATGGTTTCTCGTAGAAGTCGTCAAGTGACTTCATCAAGTCCTCCGTGGTCTTCATCTCCGAAACATTGAAGGCCACCGTTGACGCCAAGCTTAACCGGATTGTTCCCAGTGCCTTTCGATCAAGGACAATCCATGCTTCATCTGCCATTGTTGCGGGCTTCTTCGCAAGACCGCCTAGTGGCAAATAGAGTTCCTTCTGGTAGAGATAGTCTTCAATCTGCATCTTCCAATGTTGGTAGTTTTTGCCGTTGAACTTCTCAATCTTGAGCTTCCCTTCCTCCGCCATAACTCCCACTCCATTTAAGGAATCCTTCCTTGAGATAATTTAGCTACGAGAAAACCTTGCTCTAATACCAGTTGTTAGGAAATAAGACGTAGCTAAATAGATAATTGAGTAGATTACTTAATGGAGAGAGACAGATTTACATACACGAGATTATAGAGTAGAGAGAGAGAGAGAGTACACACGATATACGTGGTTCACCCAATGTGGGCTACGTCCACGGGAAAGCAGCCACTCAATGGCTTTAGTACTTCAAAACAAGAAGTAGTTTACAAAGGGATTATACCCTTAATGGAGCTCCCGCCTTGCTTCACTCTCACCACCTCACACTCACCTTGTTGTATCAACTTCACACTATGAAATGTGTGTAGAAATGGCCTCCTTTTATAGGCCAAAAGGGCTGCCCTCTCTTATGAGAGACAGCCATGTGTAGCCGCCCTTGTGCGAATAAGTCCAAATCGGACCCTCCAATCCGCCCATGTGTGGCCGCCCTTGAGAAGACAAGTCCGCTATTGAATTCAGCCACCGGCCATTGAATTCGGCCACCGGCCACCGGCCATTGACTTCCGACCACCGGCCAACTGACCGGTTGTTTTCCGACCACTTTCCGGTCGCCGTCCGGCCATAATATTCCGGCGAAAAAAAGTCTCGGGGGCCTCCGCCCCCGAGGCCTTTAAAGTTGCCCCTGATTCTTGTCCGTGAAAATTTTGGTTTCCGGTGAGTGATTTTCCTTCACGCACGATGGCTTCTCCTCATAATGGGGGCCTTACAAATGTGCGCTTTTACCACAGAAAATTACAAGGGTAAATCAGGCTCCATACTTAACAGATTTATCACAAATCTAGAGTAGAATCAAAATTCTATGGCCAAGGTAGTCAAATAAGTTAGACAACACACAAAGCATAAGAGCACTTTAGATTCTCGTTGAGCATAAACTAAACAATAATCAAATGTTATATTGACTTGAGATTTCATCCATGAAAAATGAAAATGATGCATGTACTTGAGATTTCCATCCATGTACAATACTTTACAATGTCAAGTAAAGTTATAGTCAGCAAACAACTCTTCTCCTGCTTCAACTTGACAAATAGTCTCAATGCATACATGGCCATATTCTTCTGACTTGATGTGTGAAGAGGTGCATTTATGCCAAGGTGGCAAATTTGGATCAAATGTATAGCGTACGTTGGGACAGAAATTTGTACTGTGAGAACTATTTATATAGCCCGACACGTTTCCTTCTTCTACACAACCAATAATGTATGATTGATCTTCCTCTTCTTCTATGTTTGGATCCTCTAGAAGAGAATATTTATAAGCTCTTGGAAAAATTTTGCATATCTTTTTCCAGTCTTGAAATCTATACTTATGCCCTCCATAGTTTAGAATAGTCAAACCACTTTCCAGGGTAGTATGCACAAATAGCCCATAACCAACTCCTTCAATACATGAAAGTCGCACTTCAAAATCCACACCGTTAATATGGAAAATTACATCTTTGGGAATAGGAAAAGTTGGTGTCCCAAAAGGATCTTCATATCAATCATAGTGTGAAATACATCTAGTTTTTATATCACTTAACTCCTTTGTGTCTGCAAAGAGAAGAAAATATTATGCATAAAATAATGACAATATCAAAGAAAGATATCATTATTTTATAGTCCAATAGGTCTATTGTATGGAAGACTTAGAGTGCCTCTTACATGGTGCCTCCAAGGTTTCCAAAAAATAAAATCATTGGAAAAAAAGGCCACTGTGTCTCCAATCTATTGCCCATTTGAAGCATAGAGAGAACCAAGGTCCACCACTTGTCCAAGCTAGACATGGAGCATTGACACAAGATCCAACACTTATCCAAGAACCCTACAGTATATGTGGTAACATGGGATGCATTGATGCAACAAAAGTAGTCTAGCCTCCTCATCCATCTCTTTTTTCTTGTAGCCTAGAGGGATTAGTTTCAAGGTCTATCACTAGTCAAAAACTACACATAGAACATTGATACAAGGTTCCACCACATGTGAAACCTATCATCTCTAGTAGCATGGATGGTTTGATATCAAGGTTCACTACGTGTCCTACCTATACTCTATTGTAGCATAGAGATTCTGGTTTGGTGGTACTACACTTGTCCAAACTTGGCTTGTTGTTGATATCTGGAGGTAATAAAGGGTCCTCCACTTGTCCAAGTTAGGCATATAAAACAATTGCAAGGTCCACCATGTGTACAACATATGATTGATTATAGCATGCATGGCCCTATTTCATGGGCAACCATCTTCTCTCCAACATGTGTCCAACCTCGGCTCCATTGAAGCATGGAGAGAAGCAAGGTCCACCACTTATCAAAGCTATTATTTTCTCCCAGTGCTTTCAAAACCCATAATACGTTGTACATGGGGGGGGGGGGGATTCTTGTTTCAAGGTCCACCACTTGGCTAAGATTGGATCCATTGAAACATAAAGAGAAGCAAGCTCTACCATTTTTCCATGCTAGGTGCCATTGAAACATGAAAACCCCATAATATGTTGTATACGGGGGGTTTTTTCACGGTCTACCACTTGTCTAAGCTATGGTCCATTGGAACATGGAGAGAATCAAAGCTCCACCACTTGCCTATTATTGCATAGAGATTCTGGTTTGAAGGTCCACCACTTGTCCAACCTTGCCTTCATGTATGGAGATAATAAAGAGTGCAATGCTTCTCTAAGCTAGGGACATAAAAGAGTTTCAAGGTCCACTACATATACGATCTATGATGGGTTGTAGCATGGGAGGTTTCATTTTAAGGTTGACCACTTCTCCAGCTCCGCTTGTCCAACCTCAGATCCATTGAAGAATGGAGAATAAAGGTGTACCAACTCTCCAAAATAGGCAAGAAAATCTCTATAAAACCCATGAACTGTTAATATATGCTATGCTGTGGAGTTTTGTTTGAAGGTCCACTCCTTATCCAAGCTACAATCCATTGAAGCATGGAAATAAGTAAGATATATCTATAGTCCAAGATAGGATCCATCGAAACATAGAGAGAATCAAGGTCCACCACTTGTCCAAGCTATGCATGGGTAATTGATATAAGGACCACTACGTTTTCACCTATACTATGCTCTATCATGGATGGTTTCATATACCACCAATTTTCCAACCTATTTAGTAGGTTGTATTATGGGGGTTTGGTTTCAAGGTACTTCACTTGTCTAAGGTGGGTTCCATTGAACCATGGAGAGAAACAATGTCTACCACTTGTCCGAAATATGCTCCTTTAAAACATAAAAGCAAGGTCCACCACTTGTCCAAGCTAATGTTTCTCTCCATTGAAGCATGGAGAGAAACAAGGTCTACCACCTGTCCAAAATATGCTCCATTGAAACATAAAAGCAAGGTCCACCACTTGTCCAAGCTAATATAACAAATGGGTGTTGGTTACAAGGTGTACCACACTTGTCTAAACTAGTCTCCATGCAAGGTCCACCACATGTCCAAGCTATATGATCTTGGTTTGAAGGTCTACCAAACCTCTTGAAATTAGGATCCATGTAAGGTCCACCTTTTGTCAAGCTATGCCTTTAGTGAGTACTAAAACTAAGTAAATTGCAGTACTTAAATACCTTTCCAAGCTCATTAAGATTTTGGTCTCTAAGGCCACCACCACATGTCTAATCTATGCTCTAATTGATTACTTATGCTAGTTCTCAAAGTCCAAACATAAGCTCCCTTCTAGCAAGGTTAGTTTAAATTTAGGCTCCAACATTTGTCTAAGCTAGGTTCAATTTATGAAGCATCACCATTTAACCATGCTACGATCTAATGTATCATATCAAGGGGGTATTGATAAAAGGTCCAAAACTTATTGAGTTCAAGCTCTTAAGTAATTAAGTCTTTGTGAGTATTAAATGTTATAGTTTTAGTCTAAAGATCCACCATTCAAAAACTCAAGTAATTTATTATTTACATTCAAACCTTGAATGCTTGAGATAAAAAATACAAACTCAATCAATACTATATAAAGCAAAATCTAACATTAAGAGTATCAAATTAGTAACAAGAAACACTAACATGCACAAGAAACTCAAAACATACGTGTCTCCATTTCCAAAAAGTCCTCCATTGACAGAGGATGTTGTTGTTGTTGTTCTTCTTCTCTTTGTGGAGAGCACTCCTCTGTAACAGGCACAATGTCATCTGATTGCGAAGTGGATTGTTGAATTCCAACCCATTTTTCTATATCTTCATGAGACTTAGCAAAGTCTAGCAGCATGGTCTCCACGTTTTTTGCCTCCTCCACACTATCAATTAAGCATATAACCTCTTTTTTTTGTTGTATTCCTTCTTGTGCAACCAAGGAGCCATCACCAAAAACATCAACAAGATTGCGGTCTTCAAAACAATATGTACGAATGTAGTGCTTGACCAAAGCTCTTTTTTTGGCCTCCAAATATTGCAAATCTGACATATCGTTATCTGCTACTTGAAGAAGAGAACAATCAATTGGCATGGGATGTTCCTCTGATCTTCTTCTCAGGTCTTCAAATGCATTGCCTTGTCCCAAGAAGGCAATACCTGTTAGGAATTGAATTGCTCCTTTGCAAGGAGCTGATGGAAAGTGATGCAATGCACCACAACAATGGTAGCTCAGATTATCTCCCATGGCGTGAAAGGCACATTGCAATTTTGTGAAGTTAGTGAAATCCACAAATGCAAGAAAGACAAATCCAGGATCTGTTGACCCTCCAGCAATAGCCAAGATCCCATCCAAAGCATTGTTAAATGTCTCCTCACTCCACTTCAAATTGCCTCCAATGTTTTTTGTCATATCTAAAACACATAAGCCAATAGGCACTTTATTATTGAAGTGGCGCATCAAGTAGAGATTGCCTTCCATTTGTAGGCTCACCACATAGATTGACCATGGAAAATCTCTAGGCTCAGTTTTCTCCTTTTGAAGGTGAATTGCCCATTGCATGTATTTTATTGCTCCATCTGGAAAAGCCATTTTCTTTGTTCCACGCGTCAAACTAGATTTGATCCATTCCTCGCATAGCATTAAAATTGTTTTATAAACAACATCATTGATGTTATACATTTTGACCACCTCCTCCCAGTCTTTACATGGTGAAGACTCATTCAAATTGTTGAAGCCTTCAAGAAGTGCATCTTGAATCAATTTGTCTTGCTTCAACTGCTTGATTCGATCATACATGTCAGTTGCATCACCATCCTTTGCACTCTTTGACAGTAAAATCTTCTCATCTCTAATCTCTTCTTGAATAGTCTTTACCTCTGATTCCTCAAGGCCACAAAGGTATCTAAATACAGTTGTTGGGGGTTTCTTATTCTCCTCTTCTAGCTTTTCAATGATTTCTATCCAGCAATCATAAACTAAATCAGAGTACGTGACCATGTGTGCCTGTTTAGCAATCCAACTTGCTGCTGCACTCATTCTTGCCAATCGAAGAAAAGCCTAAAAAGAAATAGAGAAATAATTAAACTATTGAGCAAGATTTGTTAATTAAACACTATAAAAAAGACAAAGAAAATAACTTACATCCCATCTGGCACGAGATGCATGTCCCTCTGCAATTCCACTTGCTGCCTTTGGTGGTCGTCCTGAGAAGATCCATTGACTCCGTAAATGTCTCAATATTTGGCTGTAAGGTTGCTTGACATACAATGCCTGAGCCTCCTCATTTGCAATGGCAGATATAGCAGTTGCAAGAAATGGAGGAGCATTCACAACAATGCGAGCCTTCTAAATTTATACACGCTAATCAGTCTTTCAAATACCTCTTTGTTGTTTTGTTCATTGTGAAGCAAAACTTTTGTAGCATAGATTGAATGCTGCCCATCAAGAATCCAATAATGATAATCTTTAATTTTTTGCTCCTCTACCTCTTCTACTGCCAAAGGAGTCCCCTTCTTTGATTTTGCATTTTGAACAGGCATCAAATATGCACATGCTGCAGGCTTGGTCGTACTCCGTGAAAATCCAAATAACACACTTTCAACGTGTTTTTTATCCATAATACGTGCATTATAGTGATCAGGAGCAAGCCAACAATTTTGAATAGGGATATCAAATTCCCTATATTGGAAAGGAAAATAATTTATGTACTTATTCATTCCACCTGTATCTTTTTCTTGTCCTTTCATGGCCTCAGCTTCTAAAACATCTGGATCCACAATTCTCATCTTTGACATTGAACCCTCTGTTGATGAGGATGCCAAAGATGCCTTGTCTACATCCAAAATGGAACTAGTTCGCTTAGCTGCTACTTTTTGCACTTTTGCTTGCTTCTTTGTGGATGGTGGTCGTGAAGCTTTCACCTTTTTTTGTTGTAGTGTGGCAATGATGGAGCTTTGAAGTTGATCTGCTGTGATGTTTGGATTTGATTCTGCAAACTTCCATCCTCGAGAAAACATTGTCTCTTCTTTGTTTCTAGACATGCGCTCCAATGCATATGCTCCTGGAGATAGTTGAAATTCTAGATTCATTGGAACTAGAATGTCAATGCATTCCACCTCCGGATGACTATCAACTACAGAGACAGATGCTTCCACAACTTGTCCAACATCTTCAAACAAGCTGTCATTCTCCTTTTTGGCAATAAATAGATGCACCTTATGAAATTGTGCACCCTCTATACCATGTATGTCCAAATACCATTTGCTAACATCATTGCAAGTATAGTCAATTGAGACAGCAACCCTTGCAACTTGTTTTTTTGGAGCCATCTTTCCTGAAACAAAAAAAACCAAATGTTATTTTAGCATATACTTTTTTGTAATGAATTAAGTTTGTGTGAATACAAGGTCCACCAGTACTTGTTCAAGTTAGATCTAAGCAAGTATACATAGTAATCTTTTAAGCTAGTAAACTAAGGGAAGGGAGAAGTAAGGTCCACCACTTGTCCAAGCTCAGCTCTAGACAACATGGAGAGATTTGAGGTCTACTAATTGTCTAATATAGGCTAACTATATTGAAACATAGAGAGAAGCAAAGGTCCACCACTTATCCAATCTAGGGTCCATTGAAACATGGAGAGAAGGATGCTCCACCATTTGTCCAAAATAGGCTCCATTGAAACATGAAGAGAAGCAAGCTGCACCATGTCTCCAAAATGCTAGGCTCCATTGAAATATCTTAAACCCATGATATTGTACATGGGGGTTTAAATTCAAGGTCCACCACTTGTCCAACCTATTATCCCTAGTAGCATGAGTGGTTTGGTCTCAAGATTCACCACTTTTCCACTCTATGTCATTATATTAAGAAGATCTGGGTGTTAAAGTCCACCACTTGTCCAACCTATAAGGCTATATCTTAAAGGGTATTCTTTCTGACGACTTGGAATGACCATGATAGGTTTTACATGGGGGTTTGGTTCCAAGGTCCACCACTTGTCCAAGATAACTCTATTGAAGCATAGAGAGAAGCAAAGGTCCACCACTTGTCCAAGCTAGGGTCCATTGAAACATGGAGAGAAGGATGCTCCACCATTTGTTCAAGATAGGCTCCATTGAAACATGAAGAGAAGCAAGCTGCACCATGTCTCCAAGATGCTAAGATCCATTGAAATACCTTACACCCACGATATTTCGTAGATGGGGGGTTTACATTCAAGGTCCACCACTTGTCCAACCTATTATCTCTAGTAGCATGAGTGGTTTGCTCTCAAGATTCACCACTTTTTCACTCTATGTCATTACGTTAAGAAGATCTGTGTGTTAAGGTCGACCACTTGTCCAACCTATAAGGGTATATCTTAAAGGGTATTATTTCTCACCACTGTAAATGTCCGTGATATGTCTTACATGGGGGTTTGGTTCCAAGGTCCACCACTTGTCCAAGCTAACTCTATTGAAACATAGAGAGAAACAAAGGTCCACCACTTGTCCAAGCTAGGCTCCATTGAAACATGGAGAGAAGGATGCTCTATCATTTGTCGAAGCTAACTCTATTGAAACATGGTGGGTTTACATTCAAGTTCCACCACTTGTCCAACCTATTAACGCTAGTAGCATGAGTGGTTTGGTCTCAAGATTCACCACTTTTTCACTCTATGTAATTATATTAAGAATATCTGGGTGTTAAGGTCCACCACTTGCCCAACGTATAAGGCTATATCTTAAGGGTTATTCTTTCTCACCAGTTGGAGTGACCATGATAGGTTTTACATGGGGGTTTGGTTCCAAGGTTCACCACTTGTCCAAGATAACTCTATTGAAACATAGAGAGAAGCAAAGGTCCACCACTTGTCCAAGCTAGGGTCCATTGAAACACGGAGAGAAGGATGCTCCACCATTTGTCCAAGATACGCTCCATTGAAACATGAAGAGAAGCAAGCTACACCATGTGTCCAAGATGCTAATCTCCATTGAAATACCTTAAACCCATGATATTTCGTACATGGGGGGTTCACATTCAAGGTCCACCACTTGTCCAACCTATTATCTCTAGTAGCATGAGTGGTTTGGTCTCAAGATTCACCACTTTTCCACTCTATGTCATTATATTAAGAATATCTGGGTGCTAAGGTCCACCACTTGTCCAACCTATAAGGCTATATCTTAAACTTTATTCTTTTTCACCACTTGGAGTTACCATGATAGGTTTTACATGGGAGTTTGGTTACAAGGCCCACCACTTGTCCAAGCTAAATCTATTGAAACATAGAGAGAAGCAAAGGTCCACCACTTGTCCAAGCTAGGCTCCATTGAAACATGGAGAGAAGGATGCTCCACCATTTGTCAAAGATAGGCTCCATTGAAACATGAAGAGAAGCAAGCTGCACCATGTCTCCAAGATTCTAGGCTCCATTGAAATACCTTAAACCCATGATATTTCGTACATGGGGGGTATACATTCAAGGTCCACCACTTGTCCAACCTATTTTCCTTAGTAGCATGAGTGGTTTGGTCTCAAGATTCACCACTTTTCCACTCTATGTTGTTATATTAAGAAGATCTAGGTTTTAAGGTCGACCACTTGTCCAACCTATAGGCTAGATCTTAAAGGGTATTATTTCTCACCACTTGGAATGACCATGATATGTTTTACATGGGGGTTTGGTTCCAAGGTCCACCACTTGTCCAAGCTAACTCTATGGAAACATAGAGAGAAGCAAAGGTCCACCACTTATCCAAGCTAGGCTCCATTGAGACATTTAAAGAAGGATGATCCCCCATTGGTGGAAGATAGGCTCCATCGAAACATGAAGAGAAGCAAGCTGCACCATGTCTCCAAGATTCTAGGCTTCATCGAAATACCTTAAACCCAGGATATTTTGTACATGGGGGGTTTACATTCAAGGGCCACCACTTGTCCAAGCTATTATCGCTAGTAGAATGAGTGGTTTTGTCTCAAGATTCACCACTTTTCCACTCTATGTCATTATATTAAGAATATCTGGGTGTTTAGGTCCACCACTTGTCCAACCTATAAGTCTATATCTTAAAGGTTATTCTTTCTTACCACTTTGAGTGACCATGATAGGTTTTATATGGGGGTTTGGTTCCAAGCTCCACCACTTGTCCAAGCTAACTCTATTGAAACAGAGAGAGGATCAAAGGTCCACCACTTGTCCAAGCTAGGGTCCATTGAAACATGGAGAGAAGGATGCTCCACCATTTGTCCAAGATAGGCTCCATTGAAACATGACGAGAAGCAAGCTGCACCATGTCTCCAAGATGCTAGGCTCCAGTGGAAAACATTAAACCCATGATATGTCATAGATGAGGGGTTTACATTCAAGGTCCAACACTTGTCCAAGCTATTATTGGTAGTAGCCTGAGTGGTTTGGTCTCAAGATTCACCACTTTTCCACTCTATGTCATTATATTAAGAATATGTGGGTGTTAAGGTCCACCACTTGTCCAACCTATAAGGCTACATCTTAAAGGTTATTCTTTCGTACCACTTGGAGTGACCATGATAGGTTTTACATGGAGGTTTGGTTCCAAGGTCCACCACTTGTTCAAGCTAACTCTATTGAATCATAGAGAGAAGCAAAGGTCCACCACTTGTCCAAGCTAGGCTCCATTGAAACATGGAGAGAAGGATGCTCCACCATTTGTGGAAGCTAAATCTATTGAAACATGGGGGGTTTACGTTCAAGGTCCACCACTTTTCAAAGCTATTACCGCTAGTAGCATGAGTGGTTTTGTCTCAAGACTCACCACTTTTTCACTCTATGTCATTATGTTAAGAATATTTGGGTGTTAAGGTCCACCACTTGTCCAACCTATAAGACTATATCTTAAAGGTTATTCTTTCTCACGACTTGGAGTGACCATGATAGGTTTTACATTGGGGTTTGGTTCCAAGGTCCACCACTAGTCCAAGCTAACCCTATTGAAACATAGAGAGAAGCAAAGGTCCACCACTTGTCCAAGCTAGGGTCCATTGCAACATGGAGATAAGGATGCTCCACCATTTGTCCAAGATAGGCTCCATTGAAACATGAAGAGAAGCAAGGTGCACCATGTCTCCAAGATGCTAGGGTCCACCTAAATAGCTTAAACCCACCCTATTTCGTAGATGGGCGGTTTACATTCAAGGTCCAGCACTTGTCAAACCTATAAGTCTATATCTTAAAGGTTATTCTTTCTTACCACTTGGAGTAACCATGATAGGTTTTATATGGGGGTTTGGTTCCAAGCTCCACCACTTGTCCAAGCTAACTCTATTGAAACGGAGAGAGAAGCAAAGGTCCACCACTTGTCCAAGCTAGGCTCCATTGAAACATGGAGAGAAGGATGCTCCACCATTTGTCCAAGATAGGCTCCATTGAAACATGACGAGAAGCAAGCTGCACCATGTCTCCAAGATGCTAGGCTCCATCGAAAAACATTAAACCCATGATATGTCGTAGATGAGGGGTTTACATTCAAGGTCCAACACTTGTCCAAGCTATTATTGGTAGTAGCTTGAGTGGTTTGGTCTCAAGATTCTTTCCACCCAATGTCATTATATTAAGAATATGTGGGTGTTAAGGTCCACCACTTGTACAACCTATAAGGCTACATCTTAAAGGTTATTCTTTCTTACCACTTGGAGTGACCATGATAGGTTTTACATGGGGGTTTGGTTTCAAGTTCCACCACTTGTCCAAGCTAACTCTATTGAATTATAGAGAGAAGCAAAGGTCCACCACTTGTCTAAGCTAGGCTCCATTGAAACATGGAGAGAAGGATGCTCCATCATTTCTCGAAGCTAACTCTATTGAAACATGGGGGGTTTACGTTCAAGGTCCACCACTTGTCCAAGCTATTACCGCTAGTAGCATGAGGGGTTTTGTCTCAAGATTCACCACTTTATCACTCTATGTCATTATATTAAGGATATCTGGGTGTTAAGGTCCACCACTTGTCCAACCTATAAGGCTATATCTTAAAGGTAATTCTTTCTCACGACTTGGAGTGACCATGATAGGTTTTACATTGGGGTTTGGTTCCAGGGTCCACCACTTGTCCAAGCTAACTCTATTGAAACATAGAGAGAAGCAAAGGTCCACCACTTGTGCAAGCTAGGGTCCATTGAAACATGGAGAGAAGGATGCTCCAACTTTTGTCCAAGATAGGCTCCATTGAAACATGAAGAGAAGCAAGGTGCA
This sequence comes from Adiantum capillus-veneris, assembly GCF_014529385.1. Taxonomy (NCBI): domain Eukaryota; kingdom Viridiplantae; phylum Streptophyta; class Polypodiopsida; order Polypodiales; family Pteridaceae; genus Adiantum; species Adiantum capillus-veneris. The sequence continues at coordinate 76,263,228 of NC_140934.1, read as the reverse complement.
CCATGTCTCCAAGATGCTAGGATCCATCTAAATACCTTAAACCCACGATATTTCGTAGATGGGGGGTTTACATTCAAGGTCCACCACTTGTCCAACCTATTATCTCTAGTAGCATGAGTAGTTTGGTCTCAAGATTCACCACTTTTCCACTCTATGCCAATTTATTAAGAATATCTGGGTGTTAAGGTCCACCACTTGTACAACCTATAAGGCTACATCTTAAAGGTTATTCTTACTTACCACTTGGAGTGACCATGATAGGTTTTACATGGGGGTTTGGTTTCAAGTTCCACCACTTGTCCAAGCTAACTCTATTGAATTATAGAGAGAAGCAAAGGTCCACCACTTGTCTAAGCTAGGCTCCATTGAAACATGGAGAGAAGGATGCTCCATCATTTCTCGAAGCTAACTCTATTGAAACATGGGGGGTTTACGTTCAAGGTCCACCACTTGTCCAAGCTATTACCGCTAGTAGCATGAGGGGTTTTGTCTCAAGATTCACCACTTTATCACTCTATGTCATTATATTAAGGATATCTGGGTGTTAAGGTCCACCACTTGTCCAACCTATAAGGCTATATCTTAAAGGTAATTCTTTCTCATGACTTGGAGTGACCATGATAGGTTTTACATTGGGGTTTGGTTCCAAGGTCCACCACTTGTCCAAGCTAACTCTATTGAAACATAGAGAGAAGCAAAGGTCCACCACTTGTGCAAGCTAGGGTCCATTGAAACATGGAGAGAAGGATGCTCCAACTTTTGTCCAAGATAGTCTCCATTGAAACATGACGAGAAGCAAGCTGCACCATGTCTCCAAGATGCTAGGCTCCATCGAAAAACATTAAACCCATGATATGTCGTAGATGAGGGGTTTACATTCAAGGTCCAACACTTGTCCAAGCTATTATTGGTAGTAGCTTGAGTGGTTTGGTCTCAAGATTCACCACTTTTCCACTCTATGCCAATTTATTAAGAATATCTGGGTGTTAAGGTCCACCACTTGTACAACCTATAAGGCTACATCTTAAAGGTTATTCTTTCTTACCACTTGGAGTGACCATGATAGGTTTTACATGGGGGTTTGGTTTCAAGTTCCACCACTTGTCCAAGCTAACTCTATTGAATTATAGAGAGAAGCAAAGGTCCACCACTTGTCTAAGCTAGGCTCCATTGAAACATGGAGAGAAGGATGCTCCATCATTTCTCGAAGCTAACTCTATTGAAACATGGGGGGTTTACGTTCAAGGTCCACCACTTGTCCAAGCTATTACCGCTAGTAGCATGAGGGGTTTTGTCTCAAGATTCACCACTTTATCACTCTATGTCATTATATTAAGGATATCTGGGTGTTAAGGTCCACCACTTGTCCAACCTATAAGGCTATATCTTAAAGGTAATTCTTTCTCATGACTTGGAGTGACCATGATAGGTTTTACATTGGGGTTTGGTTCCAAGGTCCACCACTTGTCCAAGCTAACTCTATTGAAACATAGAGAGAAGCAAAGGTCCACCACTTGTGCAAGCTAGGGTCCATTGAAACATGGAGAGAAGGATGCTCCAACTTTTGTCCAAGATAGGCTCCATTGAAACATGAAGAGAAGCAAGGTGCACCATGTATCCAAGATGCTAGGATCCATCTAAATACCTTAAACCCACGATATTTCGTAGATGCGGGGTTTACATTCAAGGTCCACCACTTGTCCAACCTATTATCGCTAGTAGCACGAGTAGTTTGCTCTCAAGATTCACCACTTTTCCACTCTATGCCATTCTATTAAGAATATCTCGGTGTTAAGGTCCACCACTTGTACAACCTATAAGGCTACATCTTAAAGGTTATTCTTTCTTACCACTTGGAGTGACCATGATAGGTTTTACATGGGGGTTTGGTTTCATGTTCCACCACTTGTCCAAGCTAACTCTATTGAATTATAGAGAGAAGCAAAGGTCCACCACTTGTCTAAGCTAGGCTCCATTGAAACATGGAGAGAAGGATGCTCCATCATTTCTCGAAGCTAACTCTATTGAAACATGGGGGGTTTACGTTCAAGGTCCACCACTTGTCCAAGCTATTACCGCTAGTAGCATGAGGGGTTTTGTCTCAAGATTCACCACTTTATCACTCTATGTCATTATATTAAGGATATCTGGGTGTTAAGGTCCACCACTTGTTTAACCTATAAGGCTATATCTTAAAGGTAATTCTTTCGCACGACTTGGAGTGACCATGATAGGTTTTACATTGGGGTTGGGTTCCAAGGTCCACCACTTGTCCAAGCTAACTCTATTGAAACATAGAGAGAAGCAAAGGTCCACCACTTGTGCAAGCTAGGGTCCATTGAAACAAGGAGAGAAGGATGCTCCAACTTTTGTCCAAGATAGGCTCCATCGAAAAATGTAGAGAAGCAAGCTGCACCATGTCTCCAAGATGCTAGGCTTCATCGAAATACCTTAACCTAGGATATTTTGTACATGGGGGGTTTATATTCAAGGGCCGATACTTGTCCAAGCTATTATCGCTAGTAGCATGAGTGGCTTTGTCTCAAGATTCACCACTTTTCCACTCTATGTCATTATATTAAGAATATGTGGGTGTTAAGGTCCACCACTTGTCCAACCTATAAGTCTATATCTTAAAGGTTATTCTTTCTTACCACTTGGAGTAACCATGATAGGTTTTACATGGGGGTTTGGTTCCAAGCTCCACCACTTGTCCAAGTTAACTCTATTGAAACAGAGAGAGAAGCAAAGGTCCACCACTTGTCCAAGCTAAGCTCCATTGAAACATGGAGAGAAGGATGCTCCACCATTTGTCCAAGATAGGCTCCATTGAAACATGACGAGAAGCAAGCTGCACCATGTATCCAAGATGCTAGGCTCCATCGAAAAACATTAAACTCACGATATGTCGTAGATGAGGGGTTTACATTCAAGGTCCAACACTTGTCCAAGCTATTATTGGTAGTAGCCTGAGTGGTTTGGTCTCAAGATTCACCACTTTTCCACTCTATGTCATTATATTAAGAATATGTGGGTGTTAAGGTCCACCACTTGTCCAACCTATAAGGCTACATCTTAAAGGTTATTCTTTCTTACCACTTGGAGTGACCATGATAGGTTTTACATGGGGTTTTGGTTCCAAGGTCCACCACTTGTCCAAGGTAACTCTATTGAAACATAGAGAGAAACAAAGGTCCACCACTTGTCCAAGCTAGGCTCCATTGAAACATGGAGAGAGGGATGGTCCACCATTTGTTCAAGATAGGCTCCATTGAAACATGACGAGAAGCAAGTTGCACCATGTCTCCAAGATGCTAGGCTCCATCGACATACATTAAACCCACAATATTTCGTAGATGAGGGGTTTATATTCAAGGTCCACCACTTGTCCAAGCTATTATTGCTAGTAGCTTGAGTCGTTTGGTCTCAAGATTCACCACTTTTATTAAGAATATGTGGGTGCTAAGGTCCACCACTTGTCCAACCTATAAGGCTACATCTTAAAGGTTATTATTTCTTACCACTTGGAGTGACCATGATAGGTTTTACATTGGGGTTATGTTCCAAAGTCCACCACTTGTCCAAGCAACTCTATTGAAACATAGAGAGAAACAAAGGTCCACCACTTGTCCAAGCTAGGGTCCATTGAAACATGGAGAGGAGGATGCTCCACCATTTGTCCAAGATAGGCTCCATTGAAACATGACGAGAAGCAAGCTGCACCATGTCTCCAAGATGCTACGCTCCATCGAAATACATTAAACCCACGATATTTCGTAGATGAGGGGTTTACATTCAAGGTCCACCAATTGTCTAAGCTATTATTGCTAGTAGCCTGAGTGGTTTGGTCTCAAGATTCACCACTTTAATTAATAATATGTGGGTGTTAAGGGCCACCACTTGTCCAACCTATAAGGTTACATATTAAAGGTTATTCTTTCTTCCCACTTGGAGTGACCATGATAGGTTTTACATGGGGGTTTGGTTCCAAGTTCCACCACTTGTCCAAGCTAACTCTATTGAAACATAGAGAGAAACAAAGGTCGACCACTTGTCCAAGCTAGGCTCCATTGAAACATGGAGAGAACGATGCTTCACCATTTGTCGAAGCTAAGTCTATTGAAACATGGGCGGTTTACGTTCAAGGTCCACCACTTGTCCAAGCTATTATCGCTAGTAGCATCAGTAGTGTTATCTCAAGATTCACCACTTTTTCACTCTATGTCATTTTATTAAGAATATTTGGGTATTAAGGTCCACCACTTGTCCAACCTATAAGGCTATATCTTAAAGGTTATTATTTCTCACCACTTGGAGTGACCATGATAGGTTTTACATGGGGGTTTGGTTCCAAGGTCCACCACTTGTCCAAGCTAACTCTATTGAATCATAGAGATCAGCAAAGGTCCACCACTTGTCCAAGCTAGGGTCCATTGAAACATGGAAAGAAGGATGCTCCACTATTTGTCCAAGATAGACTCCATTGAAACATGAAGAGAAGCAAGCTGCACCATGTCTCCAAGATGCTAGGTTTTATCGAAATACCATAAACCCACGATATTTTGTACATGGGGGGTTTACATTCAAGTACCACCACTTGTCCAAGCTATTATCGCTAGTAGCATGAGTGGTTTTGTCTCAAGATTCACCACTTTTCCACTCTATGTCATTATATTAAGAATATTTGGGTGTTAAGGTCCACCACTTGTCCAACCTATAAGGCTATATCTTAAAGGTTATTCTTTCTCACCACTTGGAGTGACCATGATAGGTTTTACATGGGGGTTTGGTTCCAAGGTCCACCACTTGAATCATAGAGAGAAGCAAAGGTCCACCACTTGTCCAAGCTAGGCTCCATTGAAACATGGAGAGAAGGATGCTCCACCATTTGTCCAAGATAGGCTCCATTGAAACATGAAGAGAAGCAAGCTGCACCATGTCTCCAAGATGCTAGGCTCCATCAAAATACCTTAAACCCACGATATTTCGTAGATGGGGGGATTAATTTCAAGGTCCACCACTTGTCCAAGCTATTATCGCTAGTAGCATGGTTTGGTCTCAAGATTCACCACTTTTCCACTCTATGTCATTACATTAAGAATATATTGGTGTTAAGGTCCACCACTTGTCCAACCTATAAGGCTATATCTTAAATGATATTTTTTCTCACCACTTGGAATGTGCATGATATGTTTTACATGGGGTTTTGCTCCAAGGTCCACCACTTGTCCAAGCTAGATCTATTACATATATATTATACATACAATATTCAACTAGATTCCCTACCTATCATATCTAGTAGCATGGATGCTGTAGCTTTAAGGTCCACCACTTGTCCAACCTATACTCTCTTATGTAAGAGAGATCTCGCTATAAATTCAAAACCTTCCCGCCTAAATTTAAAATTCAAAATCTGATTGCCTAAATTTAAAATATCCCTCCCAAGTTTTAAATATCCCGCCTAAATTTTAAAATATCCCGCCCAAATTATAAAATTCAAACTTTTTTATAAAAATTTAAATTTTACCACTTAAATTTAAAATATTCCACGCGAAATTGATTTTAAATTCAATTTTACCACAAAAAGATATCATTATACCACCTAAATTCAAATATGCAAACCTCAAATCATTATATTGTACATAAATTCAAACAAATTCAAATTAACAAGCCTAAACTGATATTAGTTTGCATAGATATGAATTTATCACACCTAAATTATGTCACCATGTTAGAGAGAGTTGAACAAGGTCCACCACTTGTCCAACCTAGATACCAAGAAGGATTGAGTGTACAAGGTATTGTTTGGAGGTCCTTATAGTCCACTGGTCTCAAGGTCCACCACTTGTGGTAAGGGTCACCAAAAAGTGTATATATTCATCCAAAGAAATACACGTATTTTTGGTCTACATGTCCTAGTTTCAACCATTTATGTCCATTAGGTGTATCACTAAACAACACTACTATTTTTGAGAAACAGAAGTTACAATCATATCTACAAATGGATTAGAGGAAAATCAGCTCAGCATACATCCAGAACTCGCTACAAGAATCGACTTTAACAGATCACGCAAGTAAGTCTTCCATTCAAGTTTACTAGTATTACAATGTGTTAGTTATTTGTGATATTTATGTATGTATATATACTATGTGTGCATATCGTAATTAAGTGTAATTGTGTATCTGTATTATGTATGAGTATTACAATGAAATAACACAAATATACATACATACACATAGATAACACAGACGCACACATACATGAGCATGTATTTTCAAGAGAGAGATAGCAAGATACAGAGATAGATAGATAGATAGAGAGAGAGAGAGAGAGAAATACCTGTTTTCTAGAGAGAGGAGAGAGAGAAAGATAACAGATTTCATTGTGTTTATGTATGTGGAAGAGAGGAAGACGATGTATGGAAATATGTGCACGTATTTTCAAGAGAGAGACAACAAGATAACAGATTTCACTGTGGTTATGTATGTGGAAGTGAGGAAGACAATGTGTGGGAATATGTGCATGTATTTTCAAGAGAGAGACAACAAGATAACAGATTTCACTGTGGTTATGTATGTGGAAGAGAGGAAGACGATGTGTAGGAATATGTGTATGTGTGCGGGGATATTTTTAAACTACGTATCTCTGTCTTTTGACGAGAGAGTGTGTGTGCAAGAAGAGTTACAGAGAACCATCTTCTCTATATGGAGAAAGACAGAGAGTGAGAGAGAGAGAAATACCTGTTTTTTCTCTATTCGTGAGGTGTGCAATGTCTCCTGAGAAGAAGCTATGCACGATCCTGCCCTTCTGGAAAGTGTTGCGTATGCTGCTGTTTCTTTATCTTGTGCGCGAACTTTCAATCCTGTGCGCTCCACCTGTGTGTTGTGTACGATGCCGGGCTTGGTCCTCTACGTGCGCGTATACTCGAACTGTGTGCGATCCGTGTGCGCTTTCTGTGTGTTTGCTGCTCGCCTGCTTTCTCTGTGTACGTTGCTCGTGCGCTCTCTCTGTGCCTAATCTTGATAGGGTTTATTAGAATGCCACGTATGCTACAAGTCCATGTTTTATCATAGGATTAAAAAAAACAAAAGCAATTTAAAACATTAACCAATTCACACAGCCAAAATTAAAGAAATCTATACTATGAATTCACTTAAAAAAAACATGGACCCCGCCTGGGGCGCTTCCCCAGGACCCCGCCCGGAACAATATCCCAAAATCAGCCTCCCAAGCCCCTCCATCGAGAGCACTATATTCCACATCCCCATCAAGAGCGCTACCCCCAAACCTCACGTGGAAGCGCTGCCTTGTCACCCCATTGTGGCATTGCCCTAAGACCCCGCATCTGGAGTGCTAAATGGGAACATTCTTCATTAGTGAAATTTTGAACATAAATTATATTTAGCATATACTTAAATATAATACAAATATTAACATATAAACTATACTACTAATTTACTATAGCAGTTCTAGATTATGTCCCATACTATATTTAAGGTGCCAAAGGTTTGGCCTTATGGTCCTAGATTTAGCCAAGTGGTCAACACATATAGGACCAAGTGCACACTGTGCCACAAAACTTGGCCACCACTTCACTTGCCAAAGTTTAGGCCACATGGTCAATCCTAAGTTTCCAATGTTCTTATTATGTCACCTTTTGCCTCGTGGAAAACCTAGGCTTGTTTTCACATACTCAGGCACTTCAAGCCATAATAAATTTTCATTACTCTTCGGCAACCCTTTTGTTCAAGTCTTTGAAAAAACGTTGCTTAAGGCCACCCTAAACCATTTTCATTTAGGGGTGTCTAAAACTAGCTTTTTGGCAATTCGAGAAGAAAATGGTCAAAGTTTTATACTTAGTTTTAACCACTTGACCAATTCAAATATTGGAAAGCAAGGTCTTGTAATACTTTTCTTTGGACATCACACATTAAAACTAGGTCCCTCACTTGTCCAAGCTATGCTCTAATACAATAAAGGGCTTTTGGTTTCAATATGCACCACTTTCCCAACCTTGATTCCATTAAAGAAGCTAGCTCTACTTAGACATTTAATAGCAAGGTCCTGTAGCAGTTCACATTGAACATTTTCCTTGGCAGCTAGGTCCACCACTTATCTAAGCTATGCTCTAATACAGTAAGGGGGTTTTGGTTTCAAGATCCACCAATGGTCCAAACTTGATTTGGGAAGCAAGGTCCTATAATAGTTTGCTTTGGACATTCACCATTACAACTAAGTCCACGACTTCTCCAAGCTATGTTCTAATACACTAAGGACGTTTTGGTTTGAAGGAGAACCACTTGTACGACTTTGTTTTTGGAAGTAAGGTCTTTACATAGTTCACCTTGGACCTTGGACATTGGATACTACAACTAAGCCCACCACTTGTCCAAGCTATCCTCTATATATAGCCAAAGGGTTTGGGTTTCAATATTCACCACTTTTCCAACCTTTCTTCCATTAAAGAAAGGAGGGGAATTATAACTAGGTCCACCAATTGTCCAAGATATGCTCTGATATAGAAAGGGGATTTTGGTTTCAATAATCCACCACGTGTTCAACCTTGCAAGACTCAAGGGATACTTGGACATTGGAAAGCATAGTCCTATAGTAGTTGATAGGTGGCAGTGGGTATAACAACTAGGTCCAACCTATGCTCTCATATAGGAAAGAGGCTTTGGTTTCAAGGTCCACCACTTGTCCAACCTTGCTTCCATTAAAGAAATGAGGGGCTACGTAAACATTGGCAAGCAAGGTAGAAAGGTCCTAAGGTATTTCACCTTGGATATTGGGCATTATAACTAGGTCGACCACTTGTCCAAGCTATGCTCTGATATAGAAAGGGGATTTTCGTTTCAAGGTCCACCACGTGTTCAACCTTGCAAGACTTAAGGGATACTTGGACATTGGAAAGCATAGTCCTATAGTAGTTGATAGGTGGCAGTGGGTATTACAACTAGGTCCAACCTATGCTCTCATATAGCAAAGAGGCTTAAGTTTCAAGGTCCACCACTTGTCCAACCTTGCTTCCATTAAAGAAATGAGGGGCTACGTAAACATTGGCAAGCAAGGTAGCAAGGTCCTAAGGTGTTTCACCTTGGATATTGGGCATTATAACTAGGTCCACCACTTGTCCAAGCTATGGTCTGATATAGAAAGGGGATTTTCGTTTCAAGGTCCACCACGTGTTCAACCTTGAAAGACTCAAGGGATACTTGGACATTGGAAAGCATAGTCCTATAGTAGTTGATAGGTGGCAGTGGGTATTACAATTAGGTCCAACCTATGCTCTCATATAGCAAAGAGGCTTTGGTTTCAAGGTCCACCACTTGTCCAACCTTACTTCCATTAAATAAATGAGGGGCTACGTAAACATTGGCAAGCAAGGTAGCAAGGTCCTAAGGTATTTCACCTTGGATATTGGGCATTATAACTAGGTCGACCACTTGTCCAAGCTATGCTCTGATATAGAAAGGGGATTTTCGTTTTCAAGGTCCACCATGTGTTAAACCTTGAAAGCCTCAAGGGATACTTGGACATTGGAAAGCATAGTCCTATAGTAGTTGATAGGTGGCAGTGGGTATTACAACTAGGTCCACCACTTGTCCAACCTATGCTCTAATATAGCAAGGATGCTTTGGTTTCAAGATCCACCATAATTTCCAACCTTGCTTCCATTAATATAGCAAGGAGGATTTGGTCTCAAGGTTCACCACTTGTCCAACCTATGCAAACCTTTTCCATGTTGTAGCATGATTTTTTGTTTGAAGAGTATTTTTCTATAACTATGGATTTAACAATGTAATCTTTTTCACTTACAGGATGGACTTTGAATCTGGGGAGAAAGTACATATGATACTTGACAATGAAATTGTTGGTATTGGCTGTGTGTGTAGAACAGATCCAGATTGCACTTGTGGTGGTACAAAGATAGGGCACGAAAATGTCTCCATACTAGTGGAGGAATGCTTGAAGGATGTGGTCCTACCTTTTCCTACAATGGATACTTCATCTCTCCAAGGCTCATTATGGAGTGCTGTTCGATGGTCAAAGCTTCTTTTGAAATATTTTGTATTAAATGGGAACTTAATTGATCCACAAGAAAGCTACAATGGTGATGAAGAACATGATCATTCTGATCCTCTAGTTACAGATGCAATACCTATGACAAGCCCAGAATTTGAAGCAATGATTCGAGAGTCTTGGAGAAATCAGAGGGTCCTTTTAAAAGATGACACAATGATGCAAACCATGAATGAAGGGACCATCTTATATGTATTTCCACATGATTATGTCAACTTTCAGGAACTTGGTCCTGATTGTGTGGGTGTGGGTATTGAAAGAGAAAATGCAAGCATTGATGATGTGGTTGAAGTGGGTAGCATCACTTTGCTAAAGTGGCCCATCAAGCAGACAACAATGTTGAATGGGAGCCCATTACAACGATTTGTTCCTGTTGATGGCATGCATGCTACATATGAGGATGTATCCAACGATGAAAATGTTGGAAAAAAACTTGATGGGAGTAATGTTGTCCAGTTGTCAAGGAAGAGACGATACACTTTCATGAACAGGACTCAAAAATCAAAAGCAGCACCAGCTTCGACTTTTTACCTTTCAAACAAATCAATTCAAAGGGTATCATGCATTGATTGTTGTGCACAAAAATGTTTCCAGTTTGCAGATCGTGATATGGTGACAAGGTTACGACAACAGTTTTGGGGAGAGTCTCAAAAATCACGCACTAATTATGTTTATGATGTTCTTTCTATATGTTATCAGAAAGATGAGAAGTCACGATACCAATTCAGGCTAAATGGCTCTATTGTTTGTTGTAGAGCATGGTATGAGCTACATGGAATACCAAAGATATCATTTTATCGATACAAGGAGAACTTTGAAAATGGTGTGCGCCAATATGTACATGGGAACACATGTACATTGAGAAGGGGACTTCAACATACTAGTTTAGCAAGAGCACTACTAAATGAGTTTGTGGAAAACAACTCTGAGAAGATGCCACATAGAAGTAGAACACTACTAGATGGCTCAAGAGAGACTCAATTGGTGATTCCATCAACATACAAACAAGTGGATATTTTATGTGAAATCAACACGACACTTGACCAAATGGGCTATGAGAAGAAGCTATCCCAATCTTATTTTGGTAGAATTTGGAACAAAGAGTACCCACATGTCACTTTAACAAAGATGAGTGAGTTCTCTAAGTGCAATATTTGTAGCTCAATCAAGGCAAGGTTAGAAGCTAAACCTTCTCTTGAAGAGAGAGCTCTTCTCTTGAGGGAGAGAGAAGTTCACATGGCACAACAAAAGAGTTGCAGAAGCCTATATTATGCATGGCGCACGTATTCAGAAACTCAATCACAAAAATATGTATGCATAATCCATGATAAGATGGATCAAAAGAAAACTCGTAGATTACGCATTGTTCCCAAGGGTGTGGATTCAGGATATAATCTGCAGGTGGCATTGATTGGCATGATCACTCATGGACATGGAGAAGGTCATTACGGACACTTTGTCTTGAATGGTTTGTGGCCAACTGATCCAAATCTTACAATTGGCTCAATTACTAATTGTTTACATAACCTAGAGAGGATAGATAAGCATCCTCTTGGTGATCTAGTAACAAATGGACTTCCAAGGAGCAATATTTCACTACTACATGCTTTGAACTCAAGGGATGCTTTGGACTACCATAACTTGAGTGATGGAAAAGAGCCCATTGTGCAGTCGTCAGAAATTGCAGAAGAGGAATTGGGGTCAACATTTCGTAGATTGCCAGAGAACTTGTTGCTACAATTGGATAATTGTGCAGGGGAAAACAAAAATCGATACTTATTTGCCTATTTGTCAATGCTTGTTGCAAGGGGTGTTTTCAAAACCATCCAGCTGGGATTTTTAATGGTTGGGCATACACATGAGGACATAGACGCCATGTTTAGTAGGTTTTCAGAGAAGCTGAGAGTTACACAAACCTATACTTTGCCACATTTGATGGATACATTACGAAATAGCTCATCTTCATCTCCAGCTCCATTTTTTCTCACAAAGATCCCCGATTTCAAGCAATATTGTGATGGCTATCTTTGTGATGGACAAGACATACTTGTTGGACATTCCAAACCGCTTCAGTTCAGGTTCTTTATGCAGGATGAGACACCAATGATGCAATATAAGGCACATGTAGGTGTATCAAGTATGAGTGGAAGTATTCGCCTTTGGAAAACAGACACAGAAGGCAAGCCAATGTTACCACATGGAGATCCACCTCTAGTACAAATGGCGGAGTATGTCAAGGCCCACGAAGAAGTCATTTTGGGGCTAAAGAACTATATAAAAATTTGGAAAAATTTAGGGAATGGTTCAAGTATTCCGCGATATTATAGACCCGTGATAGATTATTGGAGTAAGGTAATTGAAGAGATTGGAAAAGCAATCATATCAGAGGGAGTCTTGTATGAAATGTTTTGGCCAAAAACTCAAGAATATTCTCACCTACAAAGAGTTTGATCCATCTATTATAGATCAAGTTGTTGCCAATTATAACTCGTCAGACTCTGACACTGGCCAACATGCAGCAATCTTGCAACCCAATAGATGTGTTCGCAGGCGCTTTGGTCAAGCAGCATATGTGAGACCACAAGATGTAGCCTTTGACAGCTTGGAGGATGATCATTCCCAACGAGGCAATGTTTGAGCCTGAGATCGATACAATGATAGAGACGATCATGGATTCAGAAAGGCTTATCTATGATATGAAAAGTGAAGTCGATATGCCATTGTATGATGGAGCACATGTGTCTAGATTGAAGGCGCTTCTGGTTCTTCTCAACATGCAGACAAAGTTTGGATGGAGTGACACTAGCATCACAATGCTGTTCAGGTGATCTATTACAATGTGTTTACTTTAATTAAAAACTCTAGATGTATAATGATCTGATAGATTACTTACACAAGTGTAGTACATTTTTTCGTTGTGTAGATTGCTCAAAGAGCACATACTACCAGTTGATAATGTGATGCCAGATTCCACAGAGGAAGCAAGAAAGATCTTGCGAAACTTGGGGATGGATTACAATTCGATTCACGCTTGTCCTAACGACTGCATTGTTTTAAGAGGGGAATACATAGACATGGAGAAAAGTCCGAAATGTGATTCCGAGAGATATCGAGTAGATCTCCACGGAACAAAAATTCCACAAAAGCTTTTGCGATATTTTCCTCTGCTTATTCACATCAAGCATTTCTTTGAATGTAAGTCCATGGCCGCCCTAGCATCATGGCATGAGGAGAATAAATTTTTGAATGGTGTGCTACAGCTTCTTGCAGATTGCGCAACCTAGAAACATATAGACGAAACATGGCCGGATTTTGCCAGGAAAGCTCAAAATTTGCACCTAGGCCTGGCTATAGATGGCGTAAATCCATTTGGTCAAAGATCAACATCTTATAGTGTATGGCGGTTGTCATCGTCAACTACAACATTCCCCGTGGTTGACTACCAAGAAGGGGCACCTATGGCTAAGTTTGATTGTGCCGGGGTGGTATAAAGTGAAGAATATGGATGTGTATCTTTGTCCACTATTGGAAGAGCTACAACAATTGTGGATTGGCATAGAAGTGGTGGATATGAGCCAACACACAGGTCGACGAAATGCTTTGATCAGAGGCATTCTAATGTGGACCATTCATGACTATCCCAGACTAACAAAATACTCAAGTGATTTACACTCAAACTCAAACACTGTAAATCTTGGTTTTTCTCAAGATTATCTATTGTCATGTGTATACATGCAGGGCTTCAAACAAGCAGATACAGAGCATGTGTCACATGTAGACCTAGACTAAATGCATGTCGGGCGCCCTCATTGAAGAAGCAAATCTAGAAAGGTCATCAAGCGTATCTTCTAGAGAATCATGTGTTAAGCAATGGCTTTTTGGGAAGAGAGCCACCGAGGATGTCTGCACAAGCATGGTTAGAGCAGAAGGAGATGTGTGATGACCATAGATGATGAGTGCATATCTGGGATTGTCATGTGCAATCTCACTGTTGAGAAGAAGATGACGGAAGATCTAGAGGCTAAATTCAATTGATTTTGCATGCTTCACAATCCAGTGATGCAAAAGTGGATTTCATAATACGAGGATGCAAAGCAAGAGCGACAAAGGACACGGATTGAGTGGAGATGGGGAAGACGACCACCGATGCATTATCCGGCGGGTGTAGAAAGCCTACCAACATTCATGAGCTTAAGATGGTTGCACAACCAATTGACAAGCGCACAACATTGCAGTGAAGAAGTGACTGAGGAGGAGTGGGAGTACTCTCGGGGTTGCGCAACCAAGGTAAGTTTGCAATGTACGACTAGTGACTTTCTAGATGTTTGAACAGCCACTCATAATCTTTGTTGGGTTGTAGTATAAGTCAAACACATTAGCATGGTCTAAAGGTCAACATTTTAGGGTGGAACGGATTGATAAAAAGTGTTTTACTCAAGATTGTGGAATCATGGAAAAATTTGAACAGTCTAGTCAACGACGATCCTCTGATGCAGATCCTGTGGTGGCGGAACTCACTTACTTCCGTAGGATAGTTAAGATGTGCATATAGGCTGGTCTAATCACACAACCATTCTATGTTAGTTGGAGAAGATGTTCTCTATATAAATTTGTTTGATGGACGAAGCGACAAGCGGCCGTTTCCAGAGAAGGATCATATTTTTATGAGAAACCTTTGTAAAATTATTTTGTAAGGAAGCATCTCTAAGCCGAGAACTTGTCAAAGGATTTATGATTCTTCTTCTGGGAGAAATTGTATATTAGAGAGCCAGTTAGAAGTTTAGGAGCTTTTGGCCGGACAAGCCATTTGTAAAGACCTAAACTATAAAGGTCATTTTTTGTAAGTTTGAACATTATCTTTTTGATGGAAAACTGAGAAGACAGCGTACGTTTGAGAGCCCCTTCTTGCTCCAACTTGTAATCTTCGCCATTGTGGCTACGATAATCCAAATTCAGATTTGTTTATTGCATTGTGTTCCTCTTACCTTGCTCTTCCATTCAAGTGTAATCATTCAAGATTCGGTGTAGGTTTTCAACTACGAGTTTGAGACCTTAAATTGCTGTTTTGAGTGTCTATATGCGTGCTTTATGTTGTTTTGACCCTAGGAGGGGCATTAGGGACCCTAAAACGACCCATTAGGATCACCTGTTCGCTGTTTTTGCTGACTTTGGGACGAACGATCGCGATCTTTGTACCTTTACAGAATGCTATGACAGTGATAGGATACAATCTTGATAGTCCCCTGTAGCTTCCCTTCAAGTTTCGTACGATTCCGAATAGGTTTGCATGGTAAACGTGCGTGACGACTGTAGAGCTGTGTAGAAGGACATAGTCAGATTACTTGGCGGTAATGCGTCTGATTTGCTTGTAGAGTGAGTAGATGCATCTCATCGAGTTCACTTCATTAGGAGTGATACCCTAGTGAGTTTCCATGCCTCATCCTGGTCGCTTCCCTTGTATTGATAAATATGTTGATGCTTGAGAGCTATGCTATGGACGTCCGTCGCGGCGACCCGCAAACATTGGCGCCGTTGCCGGGGAATGCACCTTAGGTGATGAGTGACCGAGTGCGCAACTAGATTCCTTAAAAAAGATCAATCCACAAATCCAATTTACACCTCAGTTAGGTTGCTAGACAAGGGTTTAGAGCTTAGTGGAGTCTAGAGCTAGTGGACCGGCTAGATCCTCTCTTAGGAGATTTAGGGAGCTGTGAGTGGGAGTGTTAAAGCATTTTTGCTCTTCAATTTCTCTAATTCGATTGAGTACTGAAATCTCACCCGAAATCCGTCATGTTTGTTTTCTTTGATTCATTTCCTTATGTTTTTTCATTTCTTTACTTAGGAGTAGGATAAGCAAATCACATTCCAATCAGATTTGGGGCAAAAGTTAGAGTCGAGAAACCAGAAAACCATAACTTTGGAAAAAAGGCCATAAGACTCTGAAATTTAGAAAATCTGACCAAACAGAGCTGAAATTGATTCAAATCACAAAGGGGTAGTACCAAACACTGGGAAATACTTGTTAGAGGGAGCAGACCAAATTTCATCAGATTTGGCCCAAGTACTACGATCGCGATCGGTGTACCTATGTGACAGATTTTGACCAGATTTGTTGTGTGCCTTCTTGATAAGATTCTAAACAAGTTTGTTTAAAGAAACAACACCCAAAAACATCAAAAATCAAGAGAATCGGACCACTGACAAAACTAGCCCGACAGACCCAAAAACTACGAAATCTTGGCTTTTGGTGATCCAAATGCAAAAAGACTTGGGGGATAGCCTTAAAACATCAGTGTCTACAAGTATGCCAAATTTGGTCTAATTTGGGCTCAGAACTACGATCGCGATCGATGTACCTAAGTGCCAGATTTTGACCAGATTTCATCTGTGGGATCCTCAGGTGTATACAAACATAAAAGTCTAAAGGACCTAGAGCCAGAAACCTCAAAATACCTATCAAACCATATGAATACAGATCCAAGTCAAAAATTGCTAAACTGGCTTGGAAATTGACTTTCAGTAGACCAAAATACATCAAAATTAGGAAGGAACCATACAGAGGGATAGCCTGTACACAGAAAAACCCCAGATAGCTTCCAAATCCCTAATCAAGCACTATAATCAGATCAAACTGACAGATTTTGGGAAACAGACACTTCCAACAAAGGACTGGTAAAAGCTTGACTTTTTAGAGTATGATTGCAAAAGTATCAGAGAGGTAGCCTTAAAATAGCCTAGTGAACAAGATGATGAAGTTTGGTCAAATTTGGGCTCAGAAGTACGATCGGGATCGGTGTACCTCTGGCCCAGATCTGACTCATTTTTGACTTGTTCATAGACCTAGACTATTTAAGATATCAGAAGCTGTCAAAACTCAAATTGGACATACTGTCAATAATCTGCAAGCAAAATTGTGTTGAAGTCATTGTGAAAGTGTTGAATCTGCTGACAGTTGGAATGATACAGTGATCTCATAGCCATCAAGTGTATTCATTTGCAGATATCGGTCAAGTAACAATCCATGCAGTCGCAGAGGTTGGAAGATCACTCCATCTCTAGGTAAGAGGTTTGGATTTAGTCAATAATTCCTACTTTCTTCATGTTTTTGAGATCGGGAAAACAAATCAGCATCCGACACTGAAATTTAGCGAATCAAGCAAGTATTGTATCAACGGAGGAGAGTGTAAACCAAGGGGTATTACAACCGTTAGAGCCGATCCTTGAAGAAGGCATCTCCGATACTTCTTCAGAGAGATCTTACGAGTATTTCACAGAACACTTGGGACAATTAAAACTAAACGGAAGAGAAAACATGGCAGCAGGACCATCAGACCCCTCGGCCACAATAAAGCTATTGTTCATCAAGTATCAATATGACAACAAGCAAGGCGCCAAGATATACAAAGATGGTATGGACCGCTACTGTGTGAAAATAGAAGATAGACCAAGTGAGTTCAAGGACTTAGTGTCTGTGAGCTATAGCAAAGATAGGTACCTAGATGACGAGGGTATCATGTACTTGGTAGTCCTGAATCCTAACATTGTAGACAAGTGGGGATTGATGGGCACGAAAGCCAAAATAGATGAGGAACATGAGGAAAAGGCACCAACAATGAGCTTACCTAATTCGAGGTTAAGGCGAGAAAACGAAATGTTGAGAGTCAACACGGATAATGTCTACTTGGGGTTATACAAGTATAGTAATGGAGAGCAAGATCTCTATTATAGATGCGAGGAACCCTACGTCGGAGAGATGACTGAGCGGGAAAGACTTTATGTCTTCACCCACACAGAGGGAGCGAAAATGAAAATCGCCGCATACGACAAGTATGGAAGACGATGCGCAGCAATAAATAAAAAGGAGTTGGAAGGATATACGTACTTTGGGGGACCACTTCACCAGTATTATGTCACTCCAAGCCCACTAAGACCAGCACCTACAACTGTCGTGCCAGACCCGATGACCACAGGTGGAGAGAGGACTCATGTAGCTGATTCTTTTAGTCGACCTCACTATTCAATGCCAAGCCCCATGGGAACGTTGCATTCCAGAGAATCAATGGCCACAAATCGAGGTAGTGCGCTTCCTATCTCTACACATGTGGCAGTAGGTCCGACATATGCAGCCACCCCATCACATTTTCCTCCTAGTAGTAGATTCGGGGCAGGGGAGCCAACGAGAGCAACCCACGACATCCATGATGCCCGAGAACGATTAAGTCGAGACATGGGAGCAATGAGACCAATCGCAGATCATAGATGGATTAGGCCATTCCAAGTAGCGAAGTGCATGCCGAAGAAGTATAGCGGATCAGGGGATCCATATGCCCATGTATCGCTCTTCAAGCAAGTCTTAAGAGCTGAATAGATTACTGATTTCCATACTCAATACGAGGGATTCGGGCTGACCCTGGAAGGGATGGCCTTAACATGGTTTCAGCCTTTGAACCTTGAAACTTGCCCGAATATTGAACATGTATTGTGCGAGTTCGCGGAAGAATTCTCAAAACGGGGTATAAAGCATAATACTGTGTCACAGATATATGCTTTTAAACAAAGGGAGAATGAAAAAGTGAAGGAAGAAACCTTGAGATTTAAGCAATACATTGAGAGGTGCCCGATGAGGGAATTACCACAGGACGAGAGATTGTCTGTGCTCTTCATTGAAGGACTTAGGAACGAAACCTTGAAAAAGGACCTTCACTTGAAGGCCTGTAGCACATTTCAACAGGTTACAAGGGAAGCGTTATATCTTGTTGATAACTGCAAAGCATATGGGAAAGTGTCAGAGGATACTGATTCAGTAACTAGTGGCTCTTCATCTATTAAAAGCGAACCCTCTACCAAAAAAGATGCTCAGGCATCCTTGATGCCGACGGCTAACAAAATGATAGAGGAGGTAACGAAGAGAATGCAGCAACATATGAGATCAAATCCGGTGATGAGACAGTATCAGACAAGGAAGTGTGACATATGTGGGGGGGATCACTCAACGTCGTGGTGCACACAAGAGCCGAAAGCACCAGTTGCGAATGGACGAGTATTGAAATGGTGCGCCATAGAGCAAAAATGGACAAATCATGGCACGGAAGAGTGTTTTTACAACAAAAAATATGTGAGGGAAAGACCGTATGGACCTCCAGCAGGACCACCCTAGCCACCTCCTCCAAGATATCAAGTTGGACCAAACATGAATCTGGTAGCAGGAGCAGACAGACCTCAACCTGTGTTGGGTCAACAACCTCCATTACCACAGGAAAATAGAGCCATGATTAGGTATGCTCAACCTTGTGAAGCATCACCAGGAACAAATAGTACACTTCAAGTTTCTTATTATGAGGAACCGAATGAGCCTTATGCAACAGAAACTGAATCACAAATGTACGCAGACGAAGCCTATCAACCATGGGTAAATAACGAGGGTATGGCACCACCAACGTATGCAGCACAACCTTCGAGAGATCAATATTTGGTGGACGAAAAAATGTTAATGTTCATTGCGAACCAGAACTACAAACCAAGAGGATATCCTAATAGGGCAGGACAACGTATGGGACCACCTCCCCAAGATCAACCACCAATTGGACAGTGCTATAACTGTGGAAGTACGGATCATTAGGAGCGTAACTGCCCTTTCAAAGGCAAAAGAGTGAAAATTTTTGGGTTTTGTGACGGATGTGGTGTGAATCACATATTGCCCGATTGCCCAAAGAATCCGGACAACAAGGAAAAATCAACTATAAATATTGTGGGGGTGCTACCAAGTGCAAGCAGCAGAGCAGAAACCGATCCCATGATCCAAATCAATGCGATAACTAGAGCCCAAGCCAAGGATTAAGAGAAAAACAAGCCTTTGGAGGAAAAGGTCGAGTTGCCGATACCCACAGAAAATGAGAGTTTATCTGTGAGAACCCAGCAAAAATCTTGGAAGGCAAAACGAGACAGGATGAAAACAAGAAGGTTGAAAACCCAAAAAAAACATGCAAAACGAATTACATGAAACGAAGGAGTAACTGAAACAATAGAGAGATAGTAAAACTGCTAAGGATAACAACAAGTCGATGAAAGCGTCCTCACGGGGATTAGTCTTGGTCGAGAAAGTGCTAGAGCCTTTAGATGCTCTATTACAAGCGTACGAAGGAAGGCTAAAAACAAACCAAACCTTAGAGCAGAGATGGTTAACTTATCCTCAACCAGAAGTGGAAACGAAGCGTTTGGAAATGTGTAAACACCTCATTGAAACAGCCCGGGCATTGATGGAACCTAAGGAGCTTAGAACCCCAGAACAAGAAGTGCTGATTCACAAAGAGCAAAAAAAACTAAAAATCAATGAACCAGAACAAGTAAACGGACCCAGGCCTGAAACGATATTGTCATTGGATCACCGAGTGGGGCCGAACACCACTGATGACGCTAAGTCAATGACGATAATGCCAATTCCAGA
Organism: Adiantum capillus-veneris; assembly: GCF_014529385.1. Classification (NCBI taxonomy): domain Eukaryota; kingdom Viridiplantae; phylum Streptophyta; class Polypodiopsida; order Polypodiales; family Pteridaceae; genus Adiantum; species Adiantum capillus-veneris. The sequence continues at coordinate 76,242,700 of NC_140934.1, read as the reverse complement.
AGTTGAAGAACAATGGCCACAACACTTATGGGAAACCATTAGAAACAGAAAGAACGGAAGCGCGACGTTACAGTCTGCTCCAATTCCTGAGATTAACTTGGATAATGGATTTTATCTAGGAGATATACAATCGTTGTATGGGGATGCGGGAATGGAGGTTTCGATGGAAAGCAAAGCTCAATCCTTGAAAACCCTGGCTTCATTTATAGGTGAAGACGAGGCACAATTGGAGATAAGGTGAGTTCCATCCCATATGAGAACTATTCCACAAATAATTGACTCAAAAAGTCTTCAAGAGATGCTGTCAACACCTATAACATGCACAATCACACTGTCAGAACTATTGAGAGTCAGACCACACTTATGGGAAGACATGGGGAAAAATTTGGAGCACAAGGGAGTAAAGATTCCTCTTCAGACAAACCGTACCGGAGAAGAAAACAAACGGAAAGGTCAACCCAAAGCCCAACCAGTGCCCATAAACAAGGTCGGAGATTACTGTGAGGATGAGGAAGGTAATACAACCTTACCTATTGAATATCAGGATATAAAAACGATAGCTATTCTAGAAAGTGGAGCGGGAGTGGCGATTGCTACAAAGCAAATCTGGGAGAAATGGGGCCGTTTAGCTCTCAGAAAAACGAGAATGAAACTACAACTCGCATATGGGTATGTAGAGAGACCATTGGTAATCCTGGACCAAATAGTTGTAACTTCGTGTGGAATTAAATATGAGCACACCTTTGCTATGGTGGATTTCGGGAAAACGAACAACTTCAACATTATTTTGGGGCGACCTTTCATGCGTCAGCTCAAAATGATACAAGATTGGGGGTACGACCAAATTTACCTAAGGCACGAAGAGCTAATAACGAAAATCAACATGAAGGATCACATCTATAGAGACGTTGAAAAAACACCAGTGCAAGAATTCAATTCAACCACTGTAAATGAAAAAGAAATACCTACATGGATGCAATTAAAAGCACATGTCTGGATGTGTGGAGCATCTGATTGTGGAGACATAATCAAAGAGGAATGCATATTGGAAAGATCCCTAGAAGACGAGGCTTATCTCCCAGAACCTTTCCTAGAACATTTATTTGAGCCATTTGGGTGGACTCAAATATTGTCAACCTTGGACGTATGTGTTAACGAATGCACGCCTACAAAATTTTGTGACGAAGAAGGATACGACCTAGTAACGTTGCAAATGGCTAGCTTCATCCTTGAGTCAGGATCGGAGAGCGAGGAACAAGAAGAACCACCACGTGACTGAATGTAAAAGAATAATTGATGAGATATCTGTAGTGAACGATAAAAATCGAACAGAGGAGGAATTCACGGATTCACTAAGCGGTGACCTTCCATCACTGGATGATGAAATCCAAATGATAGAGGTTGATGATGAAAGATCAAGTGGATCAGAGACGAATAGGAAATATGGGTCGAGATAGGACAGGTTTTACGAGTTTCCTAACTAGAAACCTAGTCGACAAGAGCGGTATAAATCCAAGAGAACAAGAAAATCAAGGGCGAATAAGCATAATCCGATGCCTCTTGTCAATGACAGAACGGGATATCTAAAGCTTGTCAAAGCTGATGATTGTGTCAAAGACGAGGTCACTGGCCGGTTTATCAAAACTGAACCATGGAAAAACAACAAGAAGAACAGGCACGAAAAGCGAACGACTAAGTCGCATAAAGGGGGGGAAACAGTGTCTAGAATGACCAAAACAGAGAGGAAAACGGAGTACAATAAGCTCAAGCGAACCCTCAAAGACATATGGACGACTGAATTGGAAACAAATGAGGACACGAATTCTGACAAGATGGATGCACCGTCCCATTATAAGAAGTATACCATACAAGATAGGAAAATCATATTGCAACAACCAATGAGGGAATTGAAGAAACTGGGTACATCGTACGACGGTCCTGAGAAAGCCAAATGAATAGATCTAGCGGAGCCGGGAGGAGATCCAAAACCTGCATATATTGCCACAAATCTTACTGAAGAAGAGGAGAAGCTTTTGGTAGCTACTCTTAAAGAGTATAGAGATGTGTTTGCATGGTCATACAAAGATCTTAAAGGGGTGGATCCAAGTATCTGTCACCACACAATACCCTTTAAGAATGACGCCAAACCCAGCAGACAACGTCCCTATACTTACAATGAGACGTTTGCAAAAAAGATCAAGGAGGAGATAGATAAACTTAAAGAGGCAGAGTTTATTTACGAAATTGAGCACACCGATTGGGTTTCACCGATTGTGGTGGTCCCAAAGAAAAATGGAAAGTTAAGAGTGTGCGTCAATCTCAAGAAAGTAAATGCTGCTACAATTTGGGACAACTATCCCCTACCCATTACAGATCATGTAATAGAAAGAGTGGCAGGTAAAGAGGCTTATAGTTTCTTAGATGGCTTTTAGGGTTACAACCAACTCACAATAAAGCCAGAGGATCAGCACAAAACGGCTTTTACAACTGAATGGGATATTTTTGCATTTCGGGTAATGGCTTTTGGCTTAACAAATGCACCAGCCACATTTCAGAGGCTGATGGGTCATGCTTTTAAAGAATATCTAAGATAGTTCTTAGAAGTTTACATGGATGCCTTGTGCGTTCACTCTCTTGTAAGATTGGAGCACATAGAGCACTTGACCAAGGTGTTCGAAAAAATCAGACTGTATCGGATTTGCCTGAATCCAGAGAAACGTGTCTTCATAGTAAGACAGGGAAAAATATTGGGACATATAGTGTCCAAAAACGGTATTTCAACAGACATAGAGAAGATCAGTGTCATTGTTGATCTACCACGATCAGTAAAGGTAAAGGAGGTACAGGCATTTATGGGCCATTGTGGACATTATCGCAGATTTATCTACTCATACGCTATAATTGCAAAACCACTTTACACACTGATAACTAAATTTGAGTGGACGGATAAGTACGAGAAAGATTTTCAAAATTTGAAGCAAAGGTTGATTTCCACTCCAATTTTGAAGGCTCCGGATTGGGAAAAGATATTCCACATCCACGTAGATGAATCAACATATGCAATAGGATGCATACTTGTACAACCTAGAGAGAACAACATGGATTTTTCAATAAATTACTCCAGTAGACAACTGAACAATGCAGAGAAGAATTACACAACAACTGAGAGGGAGGGTTTGGGTATGATCTATGCGGTGAAAAATTTTAGACACTACTTACTTTCCAATAAATTTGTATTTTTCGTTGATCACCAAGCATTGCTGTACTTAGTAAACAAACCTTGCAGTATGGGAAGGATTGTTCGATGGTTCATCATACTGCTTGAGTTTCACTTCACGATAGTAGTCAAAAAAGGAACTACACACCAAAGAGCGGATCATTTATCTAGAATGATGCATGGAGAAGACCCGGTAGGAGTTGATGATGATTTTCCAGATGTATATTTTTTCAACATAGAAATGGTTCCAAGATGGAGCGAGGATGTAATTGCTTTGCTGACTATCGGGTCATTGAATGTGGCAAGACAACCATCTACCATTGCAGCATCTAGATCATTGGTAATGTTGGCGGGGAGGCTATCATTGGTAATGTTGGCGGGGAGGCTATACAAACAAGGATCGGATCAAATCCTTAGGTTTTGTGTTGAATCGAGTGAATGGGAATTGTATCTAAACCAAGCTCATGTACAAACAACGGGGATTCACAATGGGCATGCACAGACGTATCAAAGATTGATGAGAATGGGTGTGTATTGGCCGAAAATGAAACATAGTGTTCATATGCATATCAAATCATGCATTAGATGCATGCTTCAAAAGCCGATAGAGCACGCGACTCTATTCAAACTATCTGTAGCACCCTGATGGAGTAACTACATTGTTGAATACCTCACCACCAGGATACTGCTTGAAGGGATGAGTAGATCACGTATCAAAACGATCACGAAAGAGGCAGAAAACTATGTACTGATCGAAGACAATCTTTACAAGAGGGGAAAAGACAATCAATTGAGAATGTGCGCAAGTGAAGAGGAATACATTCCTATCTTAGAGCAAGCACATGGCGGACAAGCTGGTGGACATTTCTCAGCTGACAAAATGGCCAAAGCAATTCTTATTACAGGCATATGGTGGCCTACACTATTCATGGACGCTGAAGAGTTTGTTAAAAGATGTGACGATTGCTAGAAGACAAAAGTTCCTAGAGCACCAGATGATATGCCCTTGAGGCCAATGATGGGGGCAACAACGTTTGAGAAATGGGGAATAGATTTTGTAGGACCGATAGCGCCTCCAGGATATAAAACGCATGCTCAATACATTATTGTGGCAACAGATTATCTAACAAAATGGGTGGAAGCGAAAGCAACAACCAGAAATGATGCAAAAACGATATCACAGTTTTTGTATGAGAACATTTTCACCAGATATGGCTTACCAATAGAGATAGTGAGCGATCGAGGAACTCACTTCATCAATGAAGTGATTGAATTCCTATTGGATGAATTCATGGTAATTCACAAGAAGTCAGCTCCCTATCACCCACAAGCTAACGGCCAAGCAGAAAGTACAAATAAGATCTTGGTGACAATTCTTACCAAAATTGTTAGCGAATCGAGAGCTGACTGGGATCAAAAGCTGCGTTCAACTTTATGGGTATATAGAGTAGCTTACAAAACATCAATCGGAACGACTCCGTTCAACATGGTTTATGGAATTCAAGCGATTTTGCCACTTGAATTTCTTATCCCCACGCTTCGGGTCGCTAAAGAATTAGAATGGACGGGCCATGAATTATCCAATTAGGCAGATGTCCTGGAAAAACTAGATGAAACTAGATTGAGAGCCATTGCATCAATCTACGTGCAAAAAAGAAACATGAAATCATTCTTTGATCAACATGTTATCAGCAAGGAATTTGCTACCGGGGATTACGTCTTAATGTATACCCTGAAACAACATTCCCGGAAACTCAAAAAGCGAGGCAATGGACCCTATGTGATTCATGACATATCATCTAGCGGTGCCTAACTGGATTAGTGGTTGCAGACTAAAAAAATACAACCTACCACTAACCTCAGAGATGCTTGCCAAAATACACGCTGCGAAGGAGCGCAAGAACAAAGCAAAGGAGACAAAAGCTCAAGCGCACAGGAGGAGGCCAAAGTCAGGATTTTAAAACGAAAACAAAACTTACAACAACAAGACTTCCTCAACGAGCAGATACGGCTCAAATTCCTCTTTCTATAATTCAAACTAATGAGCAATGGGAAACAGGAATCCATGCTCGCATCAATGTCAGACTTCCGCATGGCAGATATCAACGAGCATTGATTGACACAGGAACAAGAGTCAATGTGGTTAACTTCTCCACATATAAGATGCTTACAAATGAACCCCTAGTGCAATCCACACCCGATTTACAAGCCGCAAACGGAGTAACAATGCCAACATTGGGGATAGTAAATTTACCAATCAATATTGATGGAAATAGTTGTCCTCATCAATTTTTCGTAATGAAAGACGGAGAAATCAGAGAATCACTATGTTTGGGAGTTCCATGGATGAGAACGTACAATGCAGTCACTGAATGGTCAGAACACGCGTTGATGTACACACACGAATCTAACACGTACATGACTCCATTCACCTAAACAGATCACTCGTGGCCGAGTATCCCCATTGAGAAAAAGCAGGCTCATCAGCCAAAAACACCACAAAAGGTTATTCGGAAAGTATGGCTAAAGAAAATAATGATACCCAACAAACCGAGAAAGATATGGCTACCTAAGGACAAACTCCAGACGAAAGCAACACCATATCAAAGACCTTCAGGAGTTACTCCAGAGTGGAAATGGCAACCAAAACTGGAGAAAACTAAAGATTCGGCGACAGAGCTTGAACGGAAACCCAAAACTCAAAACTGAAAACCTGTGAAAATTCAAGAAACTAAAGTCGAGACTGTAAAGATGCAACAAACTGCATACAAATGGGTTCCAAAAATAGTTGTCATCACCACACCAACAATTAGGGAAAGAGCAATTCGACTGCAAGCTCTTCTATTCCAGACATAGCTACCCTCGCCATCAAAAGCCACTGAAAACTACATTCAGTCCCCGCATCTTGCACAACACTTTGTTACCCAACGCATTGTCTCAAACATCAGAATAGGGCCACATTACACGGCCATGCATAGACACAGATTCCAAAACCCATGCACATGCACCCAACCTTCGTCCGGGACGACTCAGTCAAGGAAGGGGGGAGTAATTGATGAATCTAGCAGCAGTCAGGCCCATTAAGGGGTCCAACGGGTATATATGTACATAATGTGTGTGTGTTTTCATTATTTAGAGTTCAATTTCGAACATATTCGATCAAACCTGGCATTTTTAGTGTTTTTTTATCATCCGACGATCATAATAACGAGCTGTAATGACAAAATCCGGAGCATTGGGATGCTTCTAGAGAAAATATATGCTTAGGGGTGAGTATAATAATTTTGGCTAATTTTTGCCAGTTAATAAGTATTTTCAATTTATTTTGTTTGGTTTTCGTTAATAAAACATAAAAAATTTAAAAATATCGCTTACAAGAGTTGGAATCAAGTTCTGGAAGCAAACACCGAAGTATCATGATAAGGTTATCAAGCATGGAAAATATGAAGCTAAGCTGAAGATGTCGAATTTCAGCCTTAATGATCATGACTACATTTCGCCAAAATCGCATCAAATGGTCATACAATGCCGAAATGACAAGCGGTTCGACCCACAGGTGGTATGAAGATTATGTCGGGATCAAAGGTAAGGAAAATCAGCCCTATGTCACGAAAATCTCGGGAAGGTATAGGTCAGGTAGGCCAATTTTAGCTCATTGTTCATTTTCACATTTTGAGAGAGAAGAAGAGAGCTTCTTGACCTAGATCGAGCTGCCACATTTCTACCCTGTACAACGGTCGGAGCCAGTGTTTCATACCAGATTTCACAAGTATGTTCCTTATCAAGTAAAGATCAAGTCTATTACGTATGCAAGCGCGAATCATTGCACAAACGGGCGAATGGATCAAATCAAAGTCGGATCGGGTCAAATAGGTCAAGGGCCCTTAAACAAAACTTTTTTCAAGCACAGAACACATCAATGTGCTCCCCACAAGGTCATGAACAAAGCCATATGATCAAATCACAGTTTGGTGGTGGTACACCGATCGCGATCGGTGTACCTCACTGACAAAATTTGGGACAGAATCTCCAAAAAACCTCCCCTCACCCTCGCCTACAATCTGCAAGTGTCAAAATTCATTTTGGCCTCTGTGGTACGATCGCGATCGGTGCCCCCAGATGTAGGTTTTGCAACTTTTGATTTGGCCCAGGCTTGGAACTCAATTAAAGATACACACTCTTGAATTTTCAAGGAAAATGCACAAATTTTGCTCATGGAATGGGCCTAATTTGTCAAACACAACCGAAACGGAAAAATTTGACCTACAACTACCAAAATCCGGTTAAAAATAATGATGGATAGTTTGAAGGGCATGCGTGTCCGACTAAGAGTTAGTACAGTTATAGAAAACCGCGAATGGATCTCAAAATCTCCTACAAGTACAGATATAATCATTTCAGTCTCGAATGATCACACAAATGGAGAATTGGGGCCGAGCCAATGCCAAAGGCCAAAAGGTGACTTAGGGATGCTCAAATATCACATGGGTATCCAAGGAATGCTTGAAAAATGCACAAGTCTGGAAAATCTCCCAAGACGGGGTATAAAGTGCCTGATCAAGTCAATATCAGACAGGGGAGTAGGCTGATGGTAGCAGCACATCATGGAAGCAGTGGAAGCTCTAAAACTAACTTCAACTAACTCCAGGCTCCAACCAAATTTCATCAAGAAAACCCAATATGATTAGACTTAGTAAAATAAGGTCAAACAGTGAAAAATTGCTCTAATTTGTTCATTTTAAGTCCAAACTTGGAAATAAATCATCAGTGGGCTAGGCAGGCATAGGGGTCCATGACCATCCAGTTTCACCCAAAAAAGCTCAGGTACTACGATCGCGATCGGTGTACCTTAGCATCAGATTTTGACCAAAACCTAACAGATCCCTTGTATACATCTTGTTCAAGTCACCAACCAAGTTTCAAGCCATTTGGACATCAAAAACTCATGAAAAGTCAAAGTCTAGTCCAAAACTCCCTTGTAACCCAAAATTGGGACCTATAAACTCAAAAGAGGTTCAAATGAAACACAGAGTGGACCAAAATGACCCTCCAACTATCAGCAAACCACTCATGTGATCAAATCTAATTTTGGCCTCTGTACTACGATTGCGATCGGTGTACCTCAGGCCCAGAATTGGCTCAAATTTTATCAGTCATAGCTCTAGTCTTCCTAGTCCCATTGGTGAAATATGGACAAGAATGGATGAAATTTGTTCAAGTTATGATCAATTTTAACTTTTGAACATCTTTTTACTAAAAGTCTAAATGCGATTAATTGCGAAAGGAAAATCCTGATAGCTTGTGATTCTACTAACACAGAATGCCTTGCCAAAATAAAGAAAGGCAGTGGACAGTAGCACCATATGAAGTGGAGGAGCTCGCTACAAATGAAAAGGCTCACATCTCGGATAAATACTAGCTCAGATCCCTGCCCACATATTCATCTCAAAGTTTAAGGATGCTAATGGTAACATGGTAAAGACGACTATCATGCCACGAGAAATATGGAACCTCCACCAATGGCCAGAGGTAATAGAGACAGTGCGAGCTATGCATTTGGAGCAATTTTTCAGATTACAGCCATGGGAAACAGATTACATGAGGGCCCACGAGCTCATGAGCTCGATACAATATGATGGGCAGGCAATGCTCACGGACAAGGATGGATCGAAGGTGAAAGTAAAGATCACAAAAGAAATCATCAACGAGGCTTTGCATTTCCTTCTAGGGCAACACGACTTGCTGGCAAAGACAAAGTCACTGGATAATGAGAAGGCATTCTTCAAAGCAAAAGGAAACAAATACAAATACAATGACATGATATATGGAGAGCTGGAATTGCCGATGAGATTGATCTCTCAGCATTTCAGAGTACAAAACCCTCCTCACTACACCGAGTCAATTCTGCACATTGTCGTGGTCATTGCTCTAGTGACAGTCGAAAATAGAACCATTCGTTGCGACTACGGTTCTTACATTTTGGAAAACCTGGTCGAAGCAAACTTGAAAAGCTCGGCAAAAAACAAAAGCTACATGAACGCTGGGCCGATGCTAACAAGAATAGCATACCAAGCTTTGGGAATGATTGAAGATCTTCCAACTGCCAGTTCTCAAACGGCCCTGATTCAGAAAGCAAAGCTGGTTGCTCATTTAGTAAGGACAACGACCCCTGGCGCGACATCATCGCGCTAAGCAAAGGCCTCCAACAAAAGCTTGAGTGATGAAGAAAAGACGGAGACTGATGAAGAAGGAAAATCTCAAGGGTCGAAAGACAAAGGGCCATCGGAGTTTGAAGAAAGCGAGGAGGAAGACTCCACAAAGCCGCTCGAGAGAAAAAGGAGGGAGAGAAGTGCAGTACCGCAGTCGGACCTTCAAAAAGCATATGCAGAAGCCCAACAAAGAGTCGAGGAAAGAAGAACCAAGTTACGGGCTGACAGATAGGCACGAGCTGTTGCAACACAACAAACACAAAAAAGAAGATTCGAAAAGGAAAGGCAAGAAAGAATAGAAAATGCAGCTTGCATACGGGCTGAAAAGCAAAGGTTAGAAGCAGAGAAAAATGCTGCAGAAGTGGACATTTCTTCGCAGTCCACTGAGGGAACGAAGGAGAAAGATGAAGCTGATGAAACAAAACAAGAAGAGCAGCTAAAGAAGATTCAAAGAGAGAGGAATGTGGAAGCGCGATGGGCGGCGGATCTGACACACCAAAGAATCATCAAGATTTTAAGGAAAAGAAAAGCGGAAGCATCTGCTTCGCAACGAGAGGAAGATTCTTCCAAAAAGAGGCATGTATGAGAAGAAGCAAGCTCACCTCCTCCCTCGCCCAAATCACCACCTCCTCCCTTGCCGAAATCTCCTCCTCCTCCCCCTTCTCCATCAAACAAAAAACCGCCACCTCCTCCTCCTTCAACCTCGCAAAAGGAGTTTATACCTCCTACAGAAGCAATCGGATACCACAAAGCTTGCTAGGCCGTTGCTGGTTTTGATTATAGGCAAACTTTAAAGGACTTAAAAAGACAGTTCCAGTGCCAGCATGTGGTGCTGAGTGAAAAGGAAAGGCAGGTACAGGAGGCCCAATAAAAGCAAGCATCTAGGCAAGAGGAGTTAGAGAGCCTGCGGGCACGACTAGAGCTCACAACGGAGGAAAGAGACCTTGAGCGACAGCAGGCTCAGTCTCTGATCAGAGATTTGGTGGATGTGAGGACAGATTTGACCGCCAAAGAAAAGGAATGCCAAGAGTTGACGGCAAGAGTACAGAAAGCAACGGAGTAGCTTGCGTACGAGAGCGCAAGATTTCAGAGAATTAACAGTTCATACAACACTGTCAAAAGCACTCTGGCAACCTTGATGGCAAATCAGGAACCTGCTGGAGCATTGGTCTCCATATCTGACCTTGCCACAGCAGTGAACACTATAGCGGCACTGAAATCGGAGCTAGAGCAAGAAAAGATTCAAAGACAGCTCCTTGTATCAGGAAAGGTGGCCCAGACGGCGGCAAACAAGCAAAAGATAAAATAACTGGAGCAGCAAACAACTAGCTCAAACAAGCGCCGAATTAGAGACTCAGAAGCAGATCGGTGACACGCTGCTAAAGGAAAAAGAAGATCTGATTTTTCAACAACAAATCAGAGCAGACAAAGCCCATAGTCAACCGCAACTGCTGCCCAGACAACAAGTGCCTGATTTGCCTGAAACATCACACCAAGGGGAACAAGAGCATGAATTTGCTGAGCCAGATCTGGATATTAGAGATGAGCTCAGTGAGAGCATTAAGGATATGCCAGAGGGGCCAGCAAAGGAGTACATGCTCTATGAAAAGAAGATAATGGAGTCAGCGGCCCTGGCCTACTTAGAGCTAGAAGAGCAAGTGGAAGGGTTTGGCCATGAGTACCTACCATTTCCTCTGTTATGCCATGAAGCAATTCTGTGGAAGGAAAAGATGCGGCCAGCCCTCCCACAAAACAAAGATGGGGATTACGAAGGCATTGCAATGACAGCGTTGACATCATTTGCAATGACTGCCCAGTCCCTAGAAGACGCACGTGGAAGGATTTTGCCACATGGAAAGGCTCAAGGCCGCAAAAACTGAACTACCCAGTCTTGACAATGTAGCAGCCCCCTACAGTGGCCTACATGGTCAACACACTTAATTCGACAGTCACCTTGCTGTGGGATGTCCCCGACGTGGCTTGTCAAATGCTAGTAAAGATAGCCCGGATGATCGTCACCTGCATCCAGGTGTTTAAAGACACTGAAGGCGACGATCATCCATGGAATTTGTTCTTGGAAGGGCACAGAGGGATCTGCTAGAATCTCCAGGATTCACCACCACGACACATTTTGATGGCAATGTACTCCAGGCTAATGTACCTGCCCTCACACTACTTGCAGACATTCGAAGAGGCCTTCGTCACAGGATTCTTCGAAATTGACTCAAGGATTTTCCATCCTATGGCGATGGACCTCAAGGCACGGTACATGGCATACCAACACACGCTAAGTGAAAATCCATTCAGAAAGCATCAAGAAGCCCTGGAAACTGTCCTTCGAACAACAAGCTTTTCAGCAAAACTTGCTTCATTAGAACCACATCAACGGCCAAAGCATTGAACATGCACGAGCGCGTGCAAGGATAAGGAAGGGGGGAGTGTTTGACGGACGAAGCAACAAGCGGCCGTTTCCAGAGAAGGATCATATTTTTATGAGAAACCTTTGTAAAATTCTTTTGTAAGGAAGCATCTCTAAGCCGAGAACTTGTTAAAGGATTTATGATTCTTCTTCTGGGAGCAATTGTATATTAGAGAGCCAGTTAGAAGTTTAGGAGCTTTTGGCCGGACAAGCCATTTGTAAAGACCTAAACTATAAAGGTCATTTTTTGTAAGTTTGAACATTATCTTTTTGATGGAAAACTGAGAAGACAGCGTACGTTTGAGAGCCCCTTCTTGCTCCAACTTGTAATCTTCACCATTGTGGCTACGGTAATCCAAATTCAGATTTGTTTATTGCATTGTGTTCCTCTTACCTTGCTCTTCCATTCAAGTGTAATCATTCAAGATTCGGTGTAGGTTTTCAACTACGAGTTTGAGACCTTAAATCGTTGTTTTGAGTGTCTATATGCGTGTTTTATGTTGTTTTGACCCTAGGAGGGGCATTAGGGACCCTAAAACGACCCATTAGGATCACCTGTTTGCTGTGTTTGCTGACTTTGGGACGAACGATCGCGATCTTTACCTTTCCAGAATGCTGTGACAATGATAGGATACAATCTTGATAGTCCCCTGTAGCTTCCCTTCAAGTTTCATGCGATTCCAAATAGGTTTGCATGGTAAACGAGCGTGACGACTTTAGAGTTGTGTAGAAGGACATAGTCAGATTACTTGGCGGTAATGCGTCTCTGATTTGCTTGTAGAGTGAGTAGATGCATCTTATTGAGTTCACTTCATTAGGAGTGATACTCTAGTGAGTTTCCATGCCTCATCCTGGTCGCTTCCCTTGTATTGATAAATATGTTGATGCTTGAGAGCTATGCTATGGACGTTGTGAGCGGGATGAAAACACACACAGCGCCTCTATAACGACCCGACACACACTCTTGGGAAGATACACACACACACACACACACACACACACACTATGGGGCACCACTCGGCTTAGACAACACACCTGGCCGAGACATGGAACACACCCTGGAGTGAGAGGAGAGAGACTATCCACTTGCCCACTCCACACAGACACACACACACACACACACCCAAAAAAACCTCAGCTCAAAAGAGGAGATTTTTGATGTTTAGATACAATTGAGCTTGGGCCAACACCAATGGGGAAAATAGCTCACACAATATGGGTAAAATAAGCCAGATACAATCACAAACTAGAGCAGAAACTTCGCTCATAGGAGAAACTTACACAGAAAAACAGCAGGAAAAGAGTGAGGAATTTGGCAAAATGGACAGTGCCATCACGTACGGAACGGCCCAAAACCCCAGTCTACAATGTCAAAGTGCTCAAATCCGACCTCGGATGAGCAGTTTACGGCCAAAACAGGCTCCAAAATGGGCCAAAACACACTTGCGGCTGTTCCTCCTCTCTTCTCCACGTTTTTTTCTGGTTTTCTCTCTGTTTTTTCAGTTCCCACACTTAGCTTTATTATTTGGGCACCCTTGGCCTTTTAGACGACCTCAAACGGACCCCGAACACCGAACAGGCCAAAAACTGACCTCGCAGTGCCTAGTTGTCACCTTTTTGCATCATCCGCACACCTGGCACTTAGCTTTTTTCCAATAATGCATCTCCCCACCACGTGAAGTGGCCCCAAAAAGTGGTCCTAATGATGACCTTTCTGCATAACTCTCACAAGAAAACACCCACGTTGTGTCCGTCCTCATCCGCGTGCAAATATTGACCTCGTTTGCCCTCCTGACGCCACTAGATGCCATCTGACGCACCTGCTGACCTCACATCGTCGGCCCGCGAATAGATTCCTTGAGAATTTTAACGCGCTACCAACTCCTCCTTATTGTAGAAAAAACACACTGGTACTAATAATAGTGAAAATCGATGCACTATGTACATGCTGTCCTACCTGTACACATGTGGGCCCCACGTAACCACCTGGCGAAGGAAAATGGGCAATCCTTTATTTGATGCACCATGCATGTGTATGTACATATGCGCAATCCCTTGCTCAAAAAATCTCCTGACATAATTTGCCCATCCCCTAGCCTGCTAGATCATTCATGATCAGCAGCAGCAAAGAGAGATATGAGACTCGCCGCGTCACAGGTCTCCTCATCCTTCACCAACATTGCTTGCTCCACAGACAGCTCATCTTTCTCCACCATCATCAATCTAGCATGATACAATTTAAGACGCAACCCATTTACCCTTGACTTATGTAGAACACCATCCAGGTTAGCCAGCTGATATGTGCCATTTGGAAAACACTCCACTACCTTGAAAGGGCCTTCCCACTTAATTTGAAACTTCTTTTGGAAGGTGTTGTCCAGCTTACTGTTGTAGCGCAAAACCAAGTCATGTTTCTTGATACCCTTACTTTTGACCTTTTCATTTATCTTTGCCAAAGCCCTATCTTGCATCTGCCCATAATGTTCCAATGCACTCATCCTATCCAACTGAACCTCTTGTAGTTGTAAGAGCCTCTCTTCAAATGCATCACTAGGCGGCCCAAGCAACTTCTCTAACATCTTGACCGCAGGCAACTCTACTTCCACAGGCAATAGTGCTTCTTTTACATACACCAGATGAAATGGAGTAAACCCTGTACCTGTTTTCACCGACGTACGGTAAGCCCATAATGCACTAGGCAATTCCAAATCCCAATTCTTTCCTTGGTGCTCTGTCACTTTCGAAAGAATCTGTACCAACTCACCATTGAATCTTTCATTTAAGCCATTACACTGTGGGTAATAAGGAGTGGTATGCTGGTGCCTAATCTTCATCTTTGTGCATAAGAAGTCTAGCAGTTTAGCTCTAAATCCTGGCCCCTTATCTGAAAGTAGCTCTAATGGCACCCCAAACTTGCAACATATTTCATCATACACAAATTTTGCCACATCCTTTGCAGTGATCTGTTTTACTGCTATAGCCTCTGCCCATCTAGAGAGATAGTCCACTGCCGTCAAGATATAGCTTTTGCCCCTGCTTGTGATAGGTAACGGGCCTATTGCATCAATTCCCCACTTTTCAAACATATCAAACGCCATAATGGTTTTTCGTAGCTCTGGCTTCAACACTCTCTTCCCAAATGCTTGACACCTATTGCAAGACCTACACCAATGGTGAATATCCTTGTGCAAACTAGGCCATACATACCCCTCTTGCAAAATCTTATGCAAGGTGATCTTTAGAGCAAAATGGCCACCACATGCGCCTTCATGATTCTCTTCCAACACTCTGTAAAGCTCCTCCCGCCAAGGTACACGTCTCAACACGAGATCAGCCCCTTTCATGTATAAGACATCACCAATCAATTTTTACCTGTATGCTCTACGCACAAAGCCATACTTCTTAGACTTCTGAATCTCCTTTGGAATGATTCCTGTTAGCAAAAACTCCTCTTCTTGAGCTAAACTTTCCCGGCCATGATAAAGAGGTAAAGTGGTCCTCAACACGAATAGCTCCCCAATCATGCCTTGCGCTGCTTCATGTGCCTCTCCATTTAGAGCACGTTCAATGTGTCTGATGCTCCATGCTTCGAACTTTTTTAACAGGCCTTTAATTCTGAAGCACATTTCCTTCAATGAGGTGTTCTTGCTCTTCCACACACCCAGCACTTGCTTCCCCACTAACAAGGCATCACCTTTTATGCTCAACCTTCGAACCCCATGCTTGAAACAAATGTATAATCCGTCTTCCAGAGTAGCATATTCAGCCTCATTGTTACTATGAGTATCCAATTTGAACCCTCTCTTGCATACTAGCTTCCCCTATGGATCATAAAGTGCTATACCCCCTGAAGCTGCATCATGGCTCTTTCTGTATGAACCATCAAAGAACAACACATGTGCATTGCTGATCTGTGGCACTTCTTCAACTACCTTTCTCACCACATCTTCCTTAACAATAAGGGTATTCTCCTTGTAGGTCAACAAATCAGCTAGGGTAGCCCTTGTACTATCTTCCACTAGAAAAGAGAACTCAAACTCTTGCAGCTCAATTACCCATTTCTTGACCACATTTGACATGTTAGTGCCATTAATTAACTGTGGCAAAAAGGCATAACTCGTCAAGAAAACAAAAGGCCGTGGTAGCAAGTAATGACGAAATCGTCGACAAGCAAATATTACACTGGCCATCACTAGCTCTACTTCCGATAACTTTCTCTCTGCTACCAACTTCACTCGGCTTGCACAATACACTGGCCTCATATAATGGCTGCCCTTCCCCTTTTGCAATAGCATGGCTCCAATGGCATCATCCCCTACTGATGGATTTACATAAAAAACTTTCTCCCAATCAGGAGCATGCATGGCTGACAACCCCCCTAACACCTCTTTCACCTCTTGAAACACTTCTTCATGATCATAATTTGCCCATCCCTTAGCCTGCTAGATCATTCATGATCAGTAGCAGCAAAGAGAGATATGAGACTCGCCGCATCACAGGTCTCCTCATCCTTCACCAACTTTGCTTGCTCCACAGATAGCTCATCTTGCTCCACCATCATCAATCTAGCATGATACAATTTAAGACTTATGTAGAACACCATCAAGGTTAGCCAGCTGATATGTGCCATTTGGAAAACACTCTACTACCTTGAAAGGGCCTTCCCACTTAATTTGAAACTTCTTTTGGAAGGTGTTGTCCAGCTTACTGTTGTAGCGCAAAACCAAGTCATGTTTCTTGATACCCTTACTTTTGACCTTTTCATTTATCTTTGTCAAAGCCTTATCCTGCATCTGCCCATAATGCTCCAATGCGCTCATCCTATCCAACTGGACCTCTTGTAACTGCAAGAGCCTCTCTTTGAATGCATCACTAGGCGGCCCAGGCAACTTCTCTAACATCTTGACCGCAGGCAACTCTACCTCCACAGGCAATAGTGCTTCCTTTCCATACACCAAATGAAATAGAGTAAACCCAGTACCTGTCTTCACCGAAGTACGGTAAGCCCATAATGCGCTAGGCAATTCCAAATCCCAATTCTTTCCTTGGTGCTCTGTCACTTTAGAAAGAATTTGTACCAACTCACCATTGAATCTTTCATTTAAGCCATTACACTGCGGGTAATAAGGAGTGGTATGCTGGTGTCTAATCTTCATCTTTGTGCATAAGAAGTCTAGCAGTTTAGCTCTAAATCCTGGCCCCTTATCTGAAAGTAGCTCTAATGGCACCCCAAACTTGCAACATATTTCATCATACACAAATTTTGCCACATCCTTTGCAGTGATCTGTTTTACTGCTATAGCCTCTGCCCATCTAGAGAGATAGTCCACTGCCGTCAACATATAGCTTTTGCCCCTGCTTGTGATAGGTAACGGGCCTATTGCATCAATCCCCCACTTTTCAAACACATCAAACGCCATAATGGTTTTTCGTAGCTCTGGCTTCAACACTCTCTTCCCAAATGCTTGACATCTATTGCAAGACCTACACCAATGGTGAATATCCTTGTGCAAACTAGGCCATACATACCCCTCTTGCAAAATCTTATGCAAGGTGATCTTTAGAGCAAAATGGCCACCACATGCGCCTTCATGATTCTCTTCCAACACTCTATAAAGCTCCTCTCGCCAAGGTACACGTCTCAACACGAGATCAGTCCCTTTCATGTATAAGACATCACCAATCAATTTGTACCTGTATGCTCTACGCACAAAGCCATACTTCTTAGACTTCTGAATCTCCTTTGGAATGATTCCTGTTAGCAAAAACTCCTCTTCTTGAGCTAAACTTTCCCGGCCATGATAAAGAGGTAAAGTGGTCCTCAACACAAATAGCTCCCCAATCATGCTTTGGGCTTCTTCATGTGCCTCTCCATTTAGAGCACGTTCAATGTGTCTGATGCTCCATGCTTCGAACTTTTTTAACAGGCCTTTAATTCTGAAACACATTTCCTTCAATGAGGTGTTCTTGCTCTTCCACACACCCAGCACTTGCTTCACCACTAACAAGGCATCACCTTTTATGCTCAACCTTCGAACCCCATGCTTCAAACAAATGTGTAATCCGGCTTCCAATGTAGCGTATTCAGCCTCATTGTTACTATGCGCATTGTTGTGGGTTAGGTCAACACATGAACATCATACACAGCAAGAATAACCATCTACTCCACCATACTTCATTAACAACAATTCAGACACAGTAAACATGACTACTCTAAATATCAGAGTAAGCAGAGAATACACTGAATAGTTGCTGCACTGCACCATCATCATCATCACATTCATATCAGAAAACAGATACCTCGTGCGCAGATACATTCCCCACTTATATAGATAAATCTGACTTAACTACCCAGTCACAAGACATTCATCAGACTGCAACTGAAATACAGTTACATCCGACTTAGCAAAATACAGCTCAGTAAATATCCGATAAGTCAAAATCTGACTTAGCTATTCAGAGTCAGTTTCTAACATGTGCCTCTCAACACGCATCCAATTTGAACCCTCTCTTGCATACTAGCTTCCCTTCTCGATCATAAAGTGCTATACCCCCTGAAGCTGCATCGTGGCTCTTTCTGTATGAACCATCAAAGAACAACACATGTGCATTGCTGATTTGTGGCACTTCTTCAACTACCTTTCTCACCACCTCTTCCTTAACAATAAGGGGATTCTCCTTGTAGGTCAACAAATCAGCTAGGGTAGCCCTTGTACTATCTTCCACTAGAAAAGAGAACTCAAACTCTTGCAGCTCAATTACCCATTTCTTCACCACATTTGACATGTTAATACCATTAATTAACTGTGGCAAAAAGGCATAACTCGTCAAGAAAACAAAAGGCCGTGGTAGCAAGTAATGCCGAAATCGTCGACAAGCAAATATTACACTGGCCATCACTAGCTCTACTTCCGATAACTTTCTCTCCGCTACCAACTTCACTCGGCTTGCACAATACACTGGCCTCATATAATAGCTGCCCTTCCCCTTTTGCAATAGCATGGCTCCAATGGCATCATCCCCTACTGATGGATATACATAAAAAACTTTCTCCCAATCAGGAGCCTGCATGGCTGACAACCCCCCTAACACCTCTTTCACCTCTTGAAACACTTCTTCACACTTGTCATCCCATTGCAATGGATCATGCTTTGCCACTTGCTGTAATGGATAAAGAAGCTGCGAAGACAATGGAATAAACCGTGCCATGTACTTCACTTTGTGTCTAAAGGTTGCCAATTGCTTCGTACTCGTAGGTGATGGAAGAAGAATAATAGACTTAACCTTGTCTGGATCAGCCTCAATGCCATTTTCTGACACCATATGGCCCAATAACTTCACCCTTGGCTGTTCTAGATGACATTTCTTTGGATTTAGTTGTCCTCCACATTCATCATATCGAGCCAATACCATCTGCATCTTTTCATGGTGATCAGCCCTATTGCTATAGACACAGAAGTCATCCATAAAAGCTTTCACACAACTGCCAATGAATGGTTCCAACACCCAATTTGCTCTCTCTTGATAAAAGGAAGGTCCATTTGACAACCCAAATGGCAATACTGTGTAGCAATAGCAGCCCTATGGCGTAATAAAAGTTGTCTTTGTGCGGTCTTTAAGAGCAATCTTCAATTGAAAATAGCCTGAAAAACCATCACACACACTGTACCTCTCATAACCTGCCACTGAATCCAAGATCTGATCAATGAATGGAAAAGGATATGGTTTCTTCTTAGTGGCTGCATTTAAGGGTTTAAAATCTACACAAATCCTCCACTTCCCATCCTTCTTTGGACTGACTACTATTGGACTCACCCATTCTGTGGTCTCCACAGGGACTATGAACCCTGCCTTCAACAACTTGTCCACCTCTTCTCGCAAGGCTTCCATTTGCTCTTGACCCATCCTTCTTAGCCTTTGCTGCACTGGCTTAGCACCTTCTTTCAGCTCTATATGCATCTCTTCACCCTTGAACCCTCTGATCTCTTCATATGAAGTAATGAACAAATCAGGAAAACTAGCCAGCATATGCAAAAATATATCCTTCTCCATAGCTGAGAGGTCTCCAGTAATCATTTGCGCCATTAATTCCTGCTTCTTTGACAACTCAACTTTGGTTTGCATCAGCCCTTCAATCACTTCATAAGGCCCTTCACTTTCATCTTCAACTTCCTTCGCAAATGCGACTAAACAACACTCCTGGATTTCTTTATCCATCAAAAGAAATGCAACATCAGCATCCTCATCACTGCTGGTAGTGCTATCACTGTCCTCATCTGTCACTGTGGAAGAGTCTTCATCACTAGACTCATCCTCATCTTCATAAAGCTCCTCTAATCGTTTCCTTGTGTCCATATTATAAAGCTTCTTGGTACCTGTCTTTCCATAGAGGCTAATCGTACCATGTCGCTAATCTTGAACAGTTCCCACTGCACGTAACCATGGTCTGCCCAGTATAATAGGATATGCTACCAACCCTGCTGGCATCACATGAAAATCAACCACTGCCTTTGCATCATATGCCTCCACTTCTAAGCTCTTTACAACACCCAAGCATTTTACTTTTTGATGGTTTGCCAATCTGATCCGAAAACCTGACACCCCAGCCACTGTGAGACCCATCTTCTCAACGCATGAGTGTGTTATGACGCATATTTGGGCTCCGCCATCCACATAACCTTGTCCCAAATTTTTCCTTTTATGCCACACATCTACTATTGGACAAATGTCTGGTAGCTCATCCATTGCCAACACCTTTACTGAACCTCTCTCTTGCTCTTTATCCAATTGGTTAACCATCCTCTTCCACTGTCGCTTTAGCTTAGGCACCATCTCTATAAGCTGCCCAAAAGTAACATCTGCCTTCCTGCTCGTCAGATCCTCCTTTAAGTCATAGCTTAATTGCCCATCCCCTAGTGGAAA
The DNA here is from genome assembly GCF_014529385.1 of Adiantum capillus-veneris. NCBI lineage: Eukaryota > Viridiplantae > Streptophyta > Polypodiopsida > Polypodiales > Pteridaceae > Adiantum > Adiantum capillus-veneris. The sequence goes on along the minus strand of NC_140934.1, from coordinate 76,221,933 downwards.
ATCTGAAACATGAAACTTTCGACGAGCTCTCCTTTTCCTCTTGGCCTTGACATCCTCGCCTTCGTGGCTCTTTCCTTTCTTCTTACTAGGACCTGAGGCACTTCTTCCTTCCTTATCCTCTGTGGTCCTCTTCCCAATAGGCATCACTAATGTATCCTCTAGCTTTGATGCCTTCTCCAAGGTGACTACACTTAGCACTTTTGTCTTTCCCTTTTCCTCCTGGGTCAGTCCACTGGTTCCTTCGTCTCCCTTAATTTCGATGCCATAATCATTTGACCTAGTTAGCACCTGTCTTGGCAATGGATACATGTCTCCCCCCATCCTTGGTGGCTTATCACATTGCGGGCTGATGTGACCCAACTCTCCACAATTATAACATGTGGGCGTCTGCCTCCAAAACCTACCATTGCTTTGTCCAACACCATTCCTAGGCCTTTCTTCACCTCCTTGCTGATTTGCAAACCTCCCTCGACCTCGATTATTTCCCACTTGACCTAGCATGTTTAGGCTGAGATTCTTCATCAAATCTACCATTTGCCTCATGTCTTGCCTTAGCCCATCATCTTGCACTGCTGTAGTGACCACTGCTGGCATAACCTGAGTAGTAACAGGAACCACTGGTTCATGATGAACCCCTGACATGCGCCCTTGTAAAGACTCTATAGTCTGAAATTCAGACCTCATTGGCAAAGACTCCACCCCTAACTGGCTCATTTTTCTCAGCTTCCACTCTTTGTTCCTTGCTACCTCTAGTGCATCCTCATATGTCCTAGGCTTCTTTAGCTCCACTCTCCAACATATATTCTCCCAAAGACCAGCCAAGAACCTGTCCTTCTTCATCATATCAGGTGGGGGTACCTGTGGTGCTAAAGCCTTGCACATTCGCTCCCATGCCAATGAAAACTTACGTATGTACGCATCTACTGGCTCACCTTCCTTTTGCACCAAAGCCTGTACTTCTTGCCACACCTTGTCAGGATCTTCTATCTTCAAAAACTCCACTTCCAACCCATGTCGTAGATTGTCCCAACTCAACCTTACAGGTGGATCAGCCACACGCAACTCCTCTTCAAATGCTTTAAACCAAACTCGTGCATCACTCTTCAAACAAATTTGGAGAAGGCGTAACATTTGCGTAGGGTCATGAATCTGGTTGCTAATGCAGGCAACCTCCATCTTTTCCAAAAATTCTTCCACATCTTCATCACTTCTTCCATGAAACTCGGGATAAGAGAAAGCCATGGCTACCCAAATTATGATGCTTTGAGAACCCCTTCGAACACACGTGCAAGAACCCAAAACTTTTCACTACCCAATCCCCAGAAACTTCAATGGAGCTCAACTTTAGATAAGGACAAACACATGCACATCAAATGAGTTTTCATAGTTAATCATCGGAATGACAACATGCAAAGGACATTCCAAGATCTCTCTCAATCTTCTTGGCCCAAACATAAAGACTATGCGCTGCTGGAAAAAAATCTTCCTGGACACATGAACATTTATCTGGATTCTTTGAGTTAAATGAAAAGGAGTGAATTGAGGGCCATTTTGATCATCCATTAAAGCCAACCATGAAGCTCCCAAGAAGGCACACCTGACTTAACCTCTGATTTTGCTAAAATTTCAGCAGCATAACAACATAAATGGCTCAAAAGACCAAAAAACCAGCCATCATAACTTGGAAAAATTTTGGCAGAGCTTCCCCAGAAATAGAGCAGTAGAAACCCAAAATATAGACTGTATATGTATGCATAAACTGTCAACAATAGAACCCGAGCATCAAGTAGGACTCACTAGTACATAGCTTATGGCGAGGTCACAAAAAGGGTGCTCCAGCTACCTGTATCACCGAAAGGATCTCTACATTTGAGAATCCCCCAGCTCAATAAAAACCTCACGCTATCGACCCTCACACGAAGGCTAATACAAATCGCATATAGTCAAGTCTCAGAAATGACTATCTTCCAGACCAAGTCTCAGAAATGGCTGGGACTGCCAAATAAAACCATATATGGCTCCACAAATGCGTACAATGGAAGTTTCCACAAGTAACGTACAATCCAGCAGACAATGCGCTCAAATAGGCGCCAAGTGATGCATATCCACAACAACTGCAAGTGACATCACTGCTAGTATATCACTGTACTCCAGCTACCTGTACCTGTGTGAATCACCTGTACTTGTACCTGTAACCTGTAACCTGTAGTCTGCAATCCCGAATCTCGAAGCTTGAAGCTCGAAGCAGAAGGTACTCGAAGAAGATCCTCCGTGGGGGCGCCAAAAGAATGTGAGCGGGATGAAAACACACACAGCGCCTCTATAACGACCCGACACACACTCTTCGGAAGATACACACACACACTATGGGGCACCACTCGGCTCAGACAACACACCTGGCCGAGACAGGGAACACACCTCTGGAGTGAGAGGAGAGAGACTATCCACTTGCCCACTCCACACAGACACACACACACACACACACACACCCAAAAAAAACTCAGGTCAAAAGAGGAGAATTTCTGATGTTTAGATACAATTGAGCTTGGGCCAACACCAATGGGGCAAATAGCTCACACAATATGGGTAAAATAAGCCAGATACAATCACAAACTAGAGCAGAAACTTCGCTCATAGGAGAAAATTACACAGAAAAACAGCAGGAAAAGAGTGAGAAATTTGGCAAAATGGACAGTGCCATCGCGTCCGGAACGGCCCAAAACCCTAGTCTACAATGTCAAAGTGCTCAAATCCGACCTCGGATGAGCAGTTTACGGCCAAAACAGGCTCCAAAATGGGCCAAAACACACCTGCGGCTGTTCCTCCTCTCTTCTCCACGTTTTTTTCTGGTCTTCTCTCTGTTTTTTCAGTTCCCACACTTAGCTTTATTATTTGGGCACCCTTGGCTTGTTAGTCGACCTCAAACGGACCCCGAACAGGCCAAAAACTGACCTCGCAGTGCCTAGTTGTCACCTTTTTGCATCATCCGCACACCTGGCACTCAGCTTTTTTCCAATAATGCATCTCGCCACCACGTGAAGTGGCCCCAAAAAGTGGTCCTAATGATGACCTTTCTGCATAACTCTCACAAGAAAACACCCACGTTGTGTCCGTCCTCATCCGCATGCAAATATTGACCTCGTTCGCCCTCCTGACGCCACTAGATGCCATCTGACGCACCTGTTGACCTCACGTCGTCGGCCTGCGGATAGCTTCCTTGAGAATTTTTACGCGCTACCAACTCCTCCTTAGTGTAGAAAAAACACACTGGTACTGATAATAGTGAAAATCGATGCACTATGTACATACTGTCCTACCTGTACACATGTGGGCCCCACCTAACCACCTAGCTAAGGAAAATGGGCAATCCTTTATTTGATGCACCATGCATGTGTATGTACATATGCGCAATCCCTTGCTCAAAAAAACTCCTGACAACGTCCGTCGTGGCGACCCGCAAACAAAATTCATCTTTGTGCCCAAATCCTGTGTCGTCTGTATCCATGTGCTCCTAGTATCAAGATGAATCAAATCTTCACGTATGAATCTATTGATCTATGTCCGTGTGAGACATAGGGAGGGTGTTCAAAGAGAGAGAGAGAGAGAGAGAGAGAGAGAGAGAGAGAGAGAGAGAGAGAGAGAGAGAGAGAGAGAGAGAGTCAAAGATACTATTTAAAAAAAAATAGTATGCTTAATTTTCTTTTGATTTCAAAATTGAAATGTAGCATCTTCCGTTTTTGGCCTGCCCATGGGGGGGCCTTTGTGAAGTCCTTTTGGTTCTTGCAATTGACATGGCATGATCCATTTCAAAAAGAGTGGAACAACAATTGGAATTTCACACTTTCCCGCCTAGTTTTGAGAAAGATCTCCCTCTCCCTCCTTCTCCCTCTTCCCTAATGGATCTCTCATCGTGGCCGGCCCCTTTGAAGTTTAATCTTCACTCCTTGTCTTATTATATATTCAGACAACAAGCTTCTAAAAGCAAAACAAAGGTAATTGCATTAAGCGAGACCATTATGATGCATCTTCACATAGAAATTCAAAGCATCTTGATCTTTGCCATGCTAGGCATACCCAAAAATCACTGAAGACCAATGGATCACATCACAATTGTGCAGCTCCTTGAACAATTGTTGATCTTTTATTAGAGAACCACATTTGGTATACATATCAACTAATGTGTTACCAAGTGTAGTGATTTTCTCCTAGCAATCCTTGTTTGGAAATCTATTCATGAACTTATTCCCCCAAGACAATGGCTTTTAAATTTCCACATGCTTTAGATTACGTGACAAAAGTCACTCTGTTAAAGGAGAATCCATCTAAACAAATCAAAGTGGTGATCCTGGCCACTTTGGGCACATAATTTCTAGAAGTGCATTCCAGAAAAATATTACATTTTGTCACCAAAATCTTTAGGTGAGTTTCCAAGGGCATGTCAATTGGCGGACATATTAACAGACAAAAGTCCCCAATATTACATTGCTTACAAGTAGTCCTTGTGTATAGCTACCTATGCCTCTAAGACAACACAACATGATAAGTGTATGATTTTTTTATGACAGACACCATATAAGAAAATAAAAGTGAAAACTTACACCACATGGCCTCCTCTCTAGTTTGTACATGAGTTGTGGACATGCTTCTTCTAGAGAGCTGAATATTGTTTTGCCTTTGCTCTCCCTTGATTGCTGGGGCATATAGGACCAGCAACCTCTATAGGAAACAACAACTTTTCCCTCCATCTATAACGACCCCTTGCCATACCATATGGCCGTCTCCAAAACATGTTGTTCATGGCATTCATCTTTCAATAAACCACAATAAGAGGAATTATATTTCATGTCAAAACTCCCAAATGTCGTAGCTAGCAGCTTTTGCTTGAAACATTTCTATGCATTCATACTACCCCTTTGGAATGTTTGATGCACATTTTACACCATGTAGTTCACAAAAATATTTAGTATCGATCTTTGACATACACACATGAATAAGGTTGAGTCAGGGCTTCTTTGCATAGAGGCCTCTTGGCCCTCACACCTCCACCATTGCTTGTGGACACTTTCCATGCACAGATCGTGCTTAGTTTCAGAAAATATTGTATGGACATTGAACTTTGAATTCCCCTCTTGTTATATGTATGCTTTAAGGTTCATACATTGCGAGATGTTAAAGATTAAAGTTCAGAGTCTGTGAAACTTATGTATGTTTTTTGATCTATGCTTTTTGGTTTAGTATTTTTTGCCATTAAAAAAGGCTCTAGATTAAATGTTGTGAGCGGGATGAAAACACACACAGTGCCTCTATAACGACTTGACACACACTCTTGGGAAGATACACACACACACTATGGGGCACCACTCGGCTTACACAACACACCTGGCCGAGACAGGGAACACACCTCTGGAGTGAGAGGAGAGAGACTATCCACTTGCCCACTCCACACAGACACACACACACACACACCCAAAAAAATCAGCTCAAAAGAGGATAATTTCTGATGTTTAGATACAAATGAGCTTGGGCCAACACCAATGGGGCAAATAGCTCACACAGTATGGGTAAAATAAGCCAGATATAATCACAAACTGGAGCAGAAACTTCGCTCATAGGAGAAACTTACACAAAAAAACAGCAAAAAAAGAGTGAGGAATTTGGAAAAATGGACAGCGCCATCACGTCCGGAACGGCCCAAAACCCCAGTCTGCAATGTCAAAGTGCTCAAATCCGACCTCGGATGAGCAGTTTACGGCCAAAACAGGCTCCAAAATGAGCAAAAACACACCTGCGGCTGTTCCTCCTCTCTTCTCCACACTTTTTCTGGTCTTCTCTCAGTTTTTTCAGTTTCCACACTTAGCTTTATTAGTTGGGCACCCTTGGCCTTTTAGATGACCTCAAACGGACCCCGAACGGACCCCGAACAGGCCAGAAACTGACCTCGCAGTGCATAGTTGTCACCTTTTTGCATCATCCGCACACCTGGCACTCAGCTTTTTTCCAATAATGCATCTGGCCACCACGTGAAGTGGCCCCAAAAAGTGGGCCTAATGATGACCTTTCTGCATAACTCTCACAGGAAAACACCCACGTTGTGTCCATCCTCATCCGCGTGCAAATATTGACCTCGTTCGCCCTCCTGACGCCACTAGATGCCATCTGACGCACCTGCTGACCTCACATCGTCGGCCCGCGGATAGCTTCTTCGAGAAGTTTTACGCGCTATAAACTCCTCATTATTGTAGAAAAAACATACTGGTACTGGTGATAGTAAATATCGATGCACTATGTACACACTGTCCTACCTGTACACATGTGGGCCCCATGTAACCACTTGGCTAAGGAAAATGGGCAATCCTTTATTTGATGCACCATGCATGTATATGTACATATGCGCAATCCCTTGATCCAAAAAACTCCTCACAACGTCAAAAAGCTGTAAAGATTGTTTTTATTGCAAAAGCTCAAAATCAAAAGCTCGGTAAAAAAACACACATTTGTCTACTAGGTTTAAAGATTCTTTGGTCAATTCATTTAGAATTGTGTTCTTCTTCATATGCAAATACTTTTGAAGGTCCACATTCCTCACTACCTCGATAAATATCAATATGAGTCTGGACTCAGTTGGTAACTCTTCCACATGGCAAAATTTTACATTTTGTTTCAGTCTTAACACTGCTTTTCTAATTGATTCTCCTTCTTTTTGCTTGAACTTATGGATTTGAGAAACCGTATTGTGAGCTATCTCTCTTTGAGATAATTTCTCAATAAAATCATCAAATACCTCCTCCAATGACTCAAAATCTCTACATTCAACTAAATCAAACAAGATGGTAGCATCCTCCTCTAGAGTTAACCCAAATTCTGTGAAGTACGTGGGAAAGTATAGGACTTCCTCAGCTCTAATGACATGCACAAATGTTACCACATGATCCTTTGGGTCCCTATTTTTGAAATATGTCTTATTAACCCATTTTTGGACCTAAGATGGTTCGATTCTACGGTGATCCATCATTATAAACAAAGGATCCCCCATTCCTCCTCTATGAGCCCTTTCTAGCCTAGGATATGGTACATGTTGCTCGCCTAAGGGTGCTCCTAATCCATAATTCCAGATGGTTTAGCAAGTGGTCGTTTCTCTGATCCACCCCTTTCTTCTTGTTCTTGTTTTCTATGTGGTGCTTCAGTCCTGGTTGAATTTGGGATTCTCGTCCTACTCTCATCTTGGTATTGTTGATGGAGTGGTGGTATTGGTGGTACTTCTAGCCTTGACATGGCCTGATATCCACCTCCTTTCACGTCCAGCTCAAGCCATGCTTGAAATGATGGCAGTGAGGCTTGTGAGTTTTGAGGGTTGGACAATGTTTGTCTATTCAACCTACGATGTGGTTTCGTAATCATCTGAGAAGGGATTTGTAAATTTGCTAGGGGTTTCTATGGGCTTTTGCTTCTCTTCAAAAACTTGTGCTAACAGTTGTGGCGTTATCACTCTTCCTACATCTTCTGGTTAATTGGCTCATATTCACGTCCGTACTTATCGACAAAAATGATATGGGTTTCAGTTGTTGCAAAATCATACAAAAACAAGTATAAGACTTTGTCTTTGCTTAGTTCATTCACATGGGGTTCCATGCACCGGTAGTAAGAGGTGGCTCTCCCCTCCCTGTGCTTGTAAATGGGTGAAAGCATGTTAACATGTCATGCTTTTTGTGCTAGTTAGCATTTCCAAGTTAGCACATCTTAGAAAGTTGGGCATCCGGTAAATTTTTTACAAATAATATCAAAATTTATCGGAGGTTGTACATTGGATTCCTTGTTTCAAGGGCTTTTTACCGATATATCATACGTCATAGATCTTGGAGCGGTAGCTCATGTTATTATACTAATTAGCATATGTCAAAATTGTGCTGGTTAGCATTGTCCGGGACATGAAAAAGTGTGACACGTTAACATGCTTTCACCCAAATCCCAATGTTTCAATGAATTCTAGCCAATATTGCTACTCTCTTTTCATGAACGTAGAAGTCTACAAGAAGAGTGAGTCTAGGAGTCAATTCTTGGGTTTCCATAACCATAATGCCTTTTGCTGAATTAACTCCATGCCGATTGTAATTTTTCCGGGTCTTTGACAAAAAGATAGTGGTTCTCCTCCTCATTGTGTAACCTATCATCGTCGTCGCTACCATGATTACTGCCAATCCTCTCGCTCGTCGTTCTTCAATATAGATTCATTGATGTCCTTGAACATCATCGTACACTAGGGCTCCATGGGCGTTTGTTCCCTTTAGGAATATTTCCGTGTATTTTGATATGTTTAATGGTTTTTGGGAGGTTCTACCCCCCATAGTCCCTTGCTATTGGGAACCTCCAAGTTTAGCCATCCACTAATATGATTTGTTGAAAGAGGTATCAATATCACTGCCCTCTTCTATGACTGGTGCTAGCGGATCTATCCTCGCTTGGTTCACACTCTCTTTTGTCGACACTAAGCTAGCTTGGTCTCCTACCACTCTCTGGTCTCTTTGAAGATATCTTCTGGATCTCAGATTCATCAAATCTTTCACACAAACAGCTATCAACCGAAACCTCTTACCTAGAAGTCTACTTGTAGCTATTCCTTCCTCTTATTTTCCTTCCAGCTCTGCAATCTGTACTCTACCGTGTTGGTCGGTTTCACTAGAGGGTTAATTCCAACCCAGAAAAATGTATATAAAGACTTGATTTCCTATGAGAGCTCTAAGCACTGATATAAGGAGACAAATGGGATCCTAGGGTCACAAGGAAGAATCTTGGATAGTCAAAATCACTATCTGAGTCCTACAATGAGCCTCCAGACTTCATACCCATATAATGTCTAAGTGCTCAGAATGAGCCCAAACTTGAAATTTTAGACTCTCCTTGATGTGTTATGTTCACTCCAAGTTCTGCTTTGTGATTCAAACACTATTTGGTAGGTCTATCACCCTAATTGTGTCTTAGTTGTTGTTAGCCTCTTTGGGAGGTCTTCTAAGTCAAAGATTCTCCAAATTGACGAAACTTGGTCTCTAAGCTTGTTTTGTGGTGCTTAACACCTTGGTCTACTCTGATGTCAGCTTTGCTCCCTGAAATTTCCCTTCAGACATTATACGAGTATAATGTCTAGCTGGTCAAAGTGAGGTGAAAATCACTCCAAAGGTCTCCCACTTCACAAGCAACTCACAACAGTTTTCAAAACTCAATTTCAACTCTTTCTATGCTAGAGATGATTTCAATTCAAGCATTCACTTTACCTAGATCTATCTCTTGGCCTTTACAAGCCCAAAAATACTTCAAATTCAATGAAATTTTGCCTCTTTGCTTCCTAAATTCTCTAGATCACAAGGGTTCATGGAGATGTCTCCTTTGCCTCCAAATCTGGCCTCAAAGACATCATACATGTATGATGTCTTTTTTATCAGATTGAAATTTTTTTTTTACCCCAGATGCTCCTTAATGTGTACAACATGCACATGTGCTCACAACAAATTTTGGAAGTCAAACTTGCACAAAATCACCACTTTTTACCAAGGAGCTTCCCGGAAAGAGTAAAATACTCTCAATACTCAATCTATATGTCCAAATGAAATGAAACTTGGTGTATGTCCTCAACACAATATGCAAAATCTCGGTATAATATCTAAAGTTCATTTTGGTTCCAAAATCACTCCTTATGATGTCTGTTGGTGGATTTTTGTCCAAAATTTATCCACAAGTATCCCTAAGTCTCCAACACTAGTCTTCAAGCTCTTTTACCAATTTTCATGCAAAGATATGCTCGGAATCACAAGTCCTATTTTTTCCATTTTCAACACTTCGTCTTTTGTCTTTTGGGTACTAAGTGTTGAAAACTTAGTACTAATCAAAACCTTAGTCTCAAGTGTACTTACGGTAAAACACCCCTTTTGAACACTTAGTGAGATCCGTTTTGTCAGATTTGGCCTTTTGCTAGCCCTTCAGACATCATATATGTATGATTATATGCTCAACATCATTCATTGATGCACAAATATTCCCAAAAAAGCTTTTTTGTTGTATTTTCCCCTAAACATAAACCTTTCCTAGGATTTTAAATGGAAACAAGCACACCAAAAAATAAATATGTGATGAATAGTTCTAGATCATAATCAACATGTCCTATCTACAACTACTCCTACACATCATATGGGGTGTTGTATTTATGATTAGAAAAACGCTTCACTGTCTCACATGGACTAGCTATCGCTTTTATACCTCACAAATCACTCACACACCATCTACACTAAAGCACGAATAATACCACCTATGGCAAACAATCCAGGCGAGTCACACACTCCCTAGAACTTCCCTAGATCTCAATAATCCCACTCTCGGATCCTACCTAAAATAGAATTACAAGACTCTGGCAAACTAGAGGGCCTTCTACCATGTAGGACTAGTCTAAGGTCACCTACCTAGGGCTCACGTCCTTGACAGATATGCCACGAGCAAATGCTAGCATGGCAAGAACTAAACCAACATACCAAAATGTCAGCCAAGTTCGTAGCTCGACCCGAAGGCGCGTGGAAGCAAATAGATGGTTGTCAATCACCTACTCGACCTTCTAAGACAATCACTACTCAAGGAAATGAAACTTGGACATCCTATGTGCTTGTGATTGTAAAAAAAGCTACAATGCTCACGCTACCATAATCAAGACCAAAAGTCTTCAAATTGCCTCAAAACTCACAAGGGCTACTCTACTTACCTAGGGGTCACTATCCAATGGACTCTGACCCTATATCCTGATTGTAACCACTTGGTGCATCAAATGCACATGAAGATAGGAGATCTATTACATGTCACCAATTTTCAACGTGTACGATCCTAATGTGTATCTCTACTTGTCCTGAACCCACTGGTCTGAAGAACTCACAAAACAGACACACGGTTTGCAAAAAAGCTCACTCAAAAGCTCATGAGAGCTCGCCTCGCAACAAAACTAAAACTTTGCAAGCTTGGCATTGGTGTGTAGCCCTCGCCGTTGCTAACTTGTTGGTGATGTGAGATTTGCAATGGCTGCTCCGTAGCACGTGTAAAGAAGAGATAAGACCTCTCTCTCTCTCTCACTCACTCACATAGACATAGCACAATAAGCACAACAATTTAGTTAATTTAAAATTCTCCTTAGAGTTACAAAATTTGGTTATATACATTCTTCTTGAGATCCACATTTCCCTAAAAAATAATCTCTCCAATCTATCAAAAATGAGATATCACAAAAAATGGGTGATCGAGTGATTGTTCTCAGTGTTCCATCAATCAACATACATGAATGATATGCTTATAGCCGAGAAATCAAAGATGAGATTGAACTTCTCAAGGATGCCTTAAGCAAGAAGTTTGCCATGAAGAGTTTGATGGAAAAGGTGCCATATTCTTTGGCAATTGGCAATCTCATGTTTACCATGGTTAGCACGTTGACCAGATATTGCATTTGCACTAGGAGTGGTCAACAGGTAAATGGAAACTCCACGCAAAAATCATTTGAAAGGAGTGAAACACACCTTGAGATACATCAAGGGTTCAATGAGCAAGTGCTTACCCTTTGGGAACAGTGATGCGTCCATAGTTGGATACACTGATTGGGATTATGTTGGTTGTGTGGACACTAGGAGATTCACATTTGGCTAAGTTTTCTTGTTTGTTGGAGCGACATTTTCTTGGAGATCATGTCTCCAAAACTACACTTCATCTTCCACCACTGAGGCTGAGTATGTTGCACTTTCTAGTGCTAGCAAGGAAGTCGTATGGTTATCTCGTCTAGTGGAAGACCTTTTCATATACAAGATTTTAGTGTTACATTGTGACAACCAGAGTGTGATTGCGTTAGCAAAGAGTACCGTGTTTCATTCCAAGTCAAAACGCATCAAGGTTAGGTATCATGTGATACAAGATATTTTGGATAGAAAACACATTGAGTTACCCAAAGTTCACATGGATGGCAACTCTGCAAATGCTCTTACAAAGACCTTACCTATAGAGCGGTTCACACATTGAATTGAGATGATGGGTGTAGGGGTGAAGCCGCATGACGCTTCTCACTTGGACAAGTTTGCACTAACATAGGCCACTTGGGCCACTATGGCCTTCAAGTGGGAGATTGTAAGCGTGTAGGCTATACTAGTCGGGTGTCGGTATCCACCCATCTCACTAACCTTATTCTTTTAATGCAAAAGTAATAAAGAGTTGTGGAAGTATCCACTCTAGCTCCACCCCAAACTTAAGCGCATTGCACAACACTTTGCACTCCACGCTCACACGCCTTCACATGCCCTCTCAATTCGTTGACAAGTTGTGAAAATTGAAGTTGTAGATCAGCTTGAGATTGATTGGGAGTCTGAATGCACCATAAGAGGTAACATGTTAGGTTTTTCAACAAGCATCATTTTCTTGATGTATTTACGATTAGGCAAGCTTTATCATAATAGATACCCTAGTATTAGAGACCAGTCAAGCCATATATCTAGGGAGAGAAGCATAAATCAAGGGACCTTGTTGACCTTAGAGCCCTTATTGGAGGAAAGTCTTTTTGATACATCTTCAAAGATATCATATACATATATGGATGAGGGATCAAAAACTGTGAGTTTCAAGGAAGAACCAAAATGGGAGCAGGGTCATCACAACTTGCACCAAACCTGAAACTTGTTCACCTACAATACCAATTTGAAGATGAGCAAGGTGCCCAAATCTATAAAGGTGGTATGGATTGTTATCGCGTCAAAGCTGAAGAGAGGCCTAGTGAGCTTAAGCTCGTAGTGCTCGTGGATTATAGTGGCGATTGATATTTTGATGAAGTGGGAAACATGTATTTAGTTGTGATTAATTTATTGTGGACAAGTGGGAATTAACAAGCACAAAAGAAAAGGTTGATGTTGAGCCTGAGGAGAAGCTACCAAAGCTATACATTCCTAATATCAAACTTAGTTGAGTAAATGTGGCTAATCACATCAACACCAAAAATACTCATGTGGGCTTATATAAGTATGATAACAGAGAGAAAATACTCTATTACGTGTGTGAGGAGCCCAATGTGAGAGAGTTAGCAGAGCAAAAATGTGTATATGTATTTACATTGAAGTGGAGAGATATACGCAGATAGTCATGCTAGACAAGTATGGTCAAAAGTATTTGGCAGTGAGCCATAACAAGCTTGAGGGATATACATACTTTGGGGGGCCGCGCCATCAGTACTATGTCACCTCTGGCATGCACAAATCTATCGTCTCAGAAACAACACGATCGAAAATTATGAGAGTGAGTCCTCTAAAACCTCATGTGGGAGACTCTTTTAGTCAACCACATCTCTCTTAGCCAAAATCGATGGGATCCTTGGATTCTTGGGCTCCTATGTCTACACATCAAGATAGTGATATCCTGGACACAATTTTCAACACAAGGGTGCCGACGGATATAAAAACCAAAAGTTCAGATGTAAGACCCAAGGAAAGGGTGACTAACTGAACCCCCTTCCAGAGCACCTATTAGTGGTTATGAGACAAAGGATGTGATGCTAGGAGAGCCTAGAATGATGAGCATGGTAGCATCACCTCAAAAAATGCAACCTTCTCAAGTGGCTAAGTGTGTGCAAAATAAGTGCAGCTAATCAAGGGATCCATACATGCATGTTTTCAAGATTTATATACATGTATGTGGCCGTTGAAAAACCTCTCTATGCACTTATCACTAAGTTTGTATGGAATGAGGAATGCGAGAAAGCGTTTCAACAATTGAATCATAGACTTATTTTTTCTTCAATATTGAAAGCTCTTGGCGAGAACAAGATTTTCCACGTCCATGTAGATGCGTTGGCTCATGCTACTAGATGTATCTTAGCTCAACTTGGAAAAAACAAAATGGACTTTTCAATCTATTACTTTAGTAAACATCTCAATAGTGTCAAACAAAATTACACGAGCACAGAGAGAGAGGGCTTGGGAATGACTTATTCAGTGAAAAATTTTAGACATTCCCTTCTTGCAAACAAGTTCATATTCTTTGTGGACCACCGGATGCTATTGTACTTTGTGAGAAAACCATACAATACGGGCCACATAGTACGATGGTTCATAATACTTCTAGAATTTTATTTCACTGAGTAGACATCAGAGGGCACACCATTTATCGTGATTGATACATGGGGAAGCACCTTTAGGGGTTAAGGATGATTTTCCCGACTCTTATCTCTTTAATATCGAGATGGAACCAAGGTGGAGCTAGCATGTTATACCATTTCTCACCATTGGTTCTCTAAAAATTGAAAGACAACCATCGATCATTGAGCAATCTTGCTCCTTAGTGCTGATAGTCAGACTGTTATAGAAGCAAAAAAATGATAGCATACTTAGATTATTCTCATTGAGACATCTAAAAAAGAAATGTCTCTAAAGAAATATCATGTACAAACTACGTGTATTCACAATGCCAAAACACAAACATGCCAGAGACTGATGCGACTTGGGGTGTATTGGCCCCACATGCAAAAAAGAATCCATGACTATGTTAATTTGTGTGATGCTTGTGCAATCCAAAATCCAATTGAGCATGTTGCATTGTTCAAGATAGCAGAAGCACCCAAGTGGAGAAAGTACATTGTGTATTATATAGAGCAAGAAGTTTTTCCAGTAAACTGAGTAGAGTCAGACTACGCTCAATCCAATGAGAAGCGGAAAAATATGTTAGTGTAGAAAATCACCTTTATCAAATAGGGATTGATGAAAATTTGAGAATTTGTGTGGTAGAGAAGGAGTACCTTTTGATACTTGAACAAGCATACATCGGTCTGGTTGGAGGACACTTTTTACCTTAAAAAATCGCAAAAGGGATACTCATTGCAAGAATTTTGGCCTACTCTATTAATGGATGCGGAGCACTATGTGAAATGATGTGATGTGTGTCAACAAACAAAAGTACCAATGCAACGTGATGAAATGCCACTAAGATCAATGATAGGAGCAAGGGGTTTTTCCAAGTAGTTATAGACTTTGTTGGGCCTATCCTGCCACCAGTATATTGTACACATGCTCAATACATTATAGTGGCCACAAATTATTTGACTAAATGCGTAGAGGCCAAGGCAACACAAAAGAATGATGCCAGAACCACAGCGCAGTTCTTGTATGAGGACATTTTCACAAGATATAGCCGTTTGATTGAAATTGTGAGTGAGCGAGGAACTCATTTCCTTAATGATATGATTAATTTTATATTGCATGAGTTTATGGTTCTTCATTCTAAATTAGCTCCATACCACCCTCAAGCAATAGACAATCCAAGAGCACATATAGAATTTTATGCACAATGCTAATGAAAATTGTCAATGAGTCCAAAATGGATTGAGATCAACAAGCTTTATGGGCATATTGGGTAGCATACAAAATGCCACAAAACACAACACCTTTCAACCTGGTGTTCGAGATAAGTGCCATACTATCGGTAGAGTTCTTGATTCCTACACTACATGTAGCACGAGACTTAGGATGGACAAGACATGAGTTGTCTGCTAGACTGGACCAAGAAATACAGTTGGACAAAATAAGACTCAAATCAGTTTGCAGCCATGTATGCACAAAAAAGACAAATGAAACAATTCCATGACCAACATGTAATAAGCAAGGAATTCCAAAAGGGTGACTACGTCTTAGTCTACGACCTGAAGCAACATTCCAAGAAACTCAAAAAGTGGGGTAACGATCCATTTGTGATTAATGATGTATCACCGTGGCACCATCCAACTTGCAACACTGGAGGGAGAGGTAATGTCTAACAAGATAAATGTATGCACATTGAAGAAATATCATCAACCTCTCACTGCTGAAATGCTAGAGAAGATACATTTAGCTAAGGAACGATAGAATAAGGCTCAAGCAATTAAAGATGAAGCTATGAGGAAGCTCTTTTGTGGATTTTATAGCGTAAGGAACAACAATATCCATCATCTCCTATTACAAGAATAACGTGGAGAAGCGTTGGCTAGGCAGAATGGATGTTCAAATCAATGTCCAACTAGTTGAAGACACAATAGAAAGAGCAATGGTGGATTATTCAACCTACCTGAAACTATTTGAGTCTATGATTGAAACAAATCCAATTGAACTAAAAGTGGCTAACAGAGGAACCATGGCTAGTTTGAAACAAGTCAATGTCTCAATTAACATAGACGGTAACCACTCCCCACATTGGTTCCACATCATGATAGATACAAATCTCAATGAGGAAATCAGTTTGGGAGTTTCATGGCTATGTACTTACAAGGCAGTTTCCCATTGGCAAGACAACACACTCAATTACTATCTCCAAGATACACCTTATGTTATGCCCTTCGCATAAGCAGATCACATATGGGATGTATAACAATATTTAGACGACTCAGACGCAAGAAACAAACTGTTAAAATTTCAACAATAGTTACCTGAAAACACTCACAAAAAAATTGCTAAGAAAGTTTGGATACAGATGTCAATCATGGCATCAAAGCTGCAAAAGATATGGATACCCAAAATATTGCTTGCTAATCAATCTTTTCCCTCGAAGAAATCTAGCTTCCGATTGATAGATCACCATATCCTAAACCATGCCGATGGAAAAACTTCAACTAAACTTCATGTTTCAATGAACTTATCAAAAATACAAATAAATTCCCAAAGCTAACTTGGACAAGCCAAAGGAGACAAGAGCAACAACATGGGAATGGAGGCAAAAACCATAAAAGGTCCAACACTTGTTGCAGTCTCCCAAAACCATCTTGAAATGGATCCCTAAAGTTGAGACAACGGACTACGGGCACACAAATGATAGTCACTAAACCAAACATTTAGGAGAGGGCAATTCATCTTCAACAACATCTATTTAAAAAAATGCAACATACATGAAACCTCGCCAACAGAAACCACTGAACAATGGGTTCGATATCCACAACTTACACATATCTTCTCTAATCATGATAGGGCCGTATTTCACGGCCTTGCATAGACACGTTGTTGTCGCCCATGCACATCGCACAAACCTTTGTCGGGGGTGACTCCTCCGAACGGGAAGGGGGGAGTTACAAAAGCTATAGTAGTTGGAGAATCATATTGCAAGATATTAGGCTGTAGGATGTTGAGAGATTACATGTACAATGTATAAAGTGTGTTTTGTTGCTTAAGTTTTTGTTTTTTTTCGACTTTAAGTAGAATTTTTCTCCTATCATGCATAGAACGGAGCCATATTGACAATTTTGACAAGTGAAATGCCTAGAGTGAGAGTATGTACTTACGAGTGTGAGGAATAATTTTGGTAAAATTTTTGATCGATTAATAATAATTTTCATTAAATTTCTTTCCTTTTTAACCTAACAATGAGAAAATTTATATGAACAGAGCCAACAAATTTGAAATCAAATTTTGTAAGCAAATGCCAAATCTACAAAGCAAGAGCTTTGAGCATGTCAAATACGAAAGGATTTGGCACCATTCTAATTTTGGACCAACTTGGACCGGATTTACAAAATCAAGGGAAATTAATGATGGAGTGTCCAAATGATGAGTTGCCTAAGCCGCAACTTGTATGACATGAGAAATGCGGGCAAGTATGCACATTGTACTCGGGGTAAGGCGAGTACATATATGCAAAAAGGGGCAAATTAGACCTCATTTGTAGTCAGACACTTTCACACACACACACACACACACACACACACACACACACACACACAGGGGGAGAGAGAGAGAGAGAGAGAGAGAGAGAGAGAGAGAGAGAGAGAGAGAGAGAGAGAGAGAGAGAGAGAGAGAGAGAGAGAGAGAGCTCCTTGCCGGACTTTTGCTTGCTACAGCCACCTAGGACACTTATAACACGCCAGATTTCACAGGTATCATTAGAAAATTGCAGATTTCTTTTGGAGGGCCTTTTAGTAGAGAGAGAGAAAAAAGAGCTCCTCCAATGAGAGAAGGGCCAACGTTACGTAGAAAAATAGGCTCATATTAACAAAAATATGAAAAATAGGCTTTTAGTACAGTTTGACTAATCTTGCCTTGGGGAATGTGCCCTACAAATTTGAGGTAAAATGGACACTAAAATCATCAAAAATCAATGAAAATTGGGATTTCAATCTCCAAATGGTCATTTTCACCCATATTGGAAACATTTGACCCAATTTAGTAAAAAGTGCACCAATATCTTAGGCAACATGCCTGGAAGCTACCTCATAAGTTTTGTGCACAATGGTGTCAGAACATGGATTGCGATCCATGACCCCCTGAAGCAGATTGGTCAGTAATAAATGGATGCAGACTGTGTGTAGTGGTCTTTAACTGATAAATGTGTCAAATTTTTAGTGCTTGATCATTTGAAACGATTCAATAGTCAAGTTTAGAAAAGTCAGACCATCAAATGCAAAAATTGTGGTATTGGGCAAAGTTTTGGCATCAAAAGAAGTCTTTGAACTTGTTGGAACTCAAGAAATTCCATAACATGCCTGAGAAATGAGTCAAAGTGGAATTCAACAGACAACTGGGATTGGGATTCTTCTTCAACTCGAAATCATCAAAAGAGCCAAATGCCAAATAGATTGATCACAATCAAAGATCAAAATTACCAACCAAAACCACCAAAGTCGAATCAAGCTAGTCCATAACTTGGGCAGCTTGGTAAACTAGAGAAAAAACTATCCAAAATGAAAAATAACTTCACCAGTGTGCTATGATATGCTATAGGAACAAGTTCCTCAAGTTTCACCTCAAATGGTTGTTGAACATGGATCGTGATCCATGACCCCCCTCCAAGCTTCTTAGGTAGAAACCCTACTCTTAGACTCCAAATCTTAGAGAAGACCTAATCTTAGAATTCCAAATTGTTTAAAATTTAATACAAATAATCCTAATTCCAAAAGAAGTGAACCATAGCTTCCCCAAAGTATACTGACCAAATATTCAAATTTTGTTCCAACATGGATCACGATCCATGAATCTCCATAGTTATACCTGCAACCACTTGATCTAGTGCGTGTAGTTGGCCTAGATGCACTGGTGAAATTTGGTCAAGTTTGGACTTGTTTTGATCAAGTTATGCTCATTTTTCATTTTATGGTCAAGTTTGTGTTTTTTTTACTTTTCTCAATAACTTTTTGGCCAACTTCTAGATCTAATTACTTGAATTTTTTATCACAAAATTCCTTGCAGACCGCCAAGGAAGCAATGGGACCCCCCCCCCCCCCCCAAGGTGGTGGATATCTCCTCCCTGGGGACTCCCTGGGGAGGTCACCTAATAAAAATGTAAGCTATCATGTGAGTTCAACATAAGGGTATTTAAAGTTCTTGAAACTTACAGAAATATACATATAGAAGGGTATTATTTTTTAAAATTTGAAAAAAACTTACACATTTTGAAAGAAAAGGGTACATTATATTCTTAACAAAATTCACAAATAAGGAGTTTTACAAACATGTCTTGAACGCACGTGATATGGTAGTTTTACACATAGTGAACCCCCCGAGATCGCCTCAAATAAGAAAGCCCACATATCAAAGGAGGAGCTAGCTAAGATATCGGCCAATATCTTTATTGGGAGATTCAAAGTCATGGATGGAACGAAAGTAAAGACTACCATCTTTCCCCTTTGGATGTTGCATCAGCAATAGGAAGTCATTGAAGGGTCCATGTGTCTACAAATGGACACTTTCTTCCGACTGAAGCCATGGGGGACCGACTTTCAAAGAGCACATGAGCTCATGTCCTTAATTCAATACAATGGAGAGTCTTATAACTTATGAACATGATCAAACCTTAGCCCAAACACTCTTATCTCAATCTGAGAATAATGCATGAAGAGTCGAACATGATAGATTTTGAGTGAATCTCTACTTGCTTTTGTAGAAGCTATTGAATATGCCTTCATGGAATGGTGGGTGCCTTTGCGTATATTTTCTCAAAAAGCATAAAAAACTCCCACACCTTCTAGCCTTCCCCCATATGTGAATCATCAAGATGATGGATGAATAAACAAGTCATAAACTACAACAAACTTCATTTTGGACTTCTTGTAAAGCTTTGGAGAGCCTTGTAGACCTACCAACACTACAGGTATGTCCAACATTGCTACAAATTTTCACAATATGTATCAATGGAAATCATTAAAGCTTACATGTAATCAAGTGATTTTAGGGTTATCTTTAAGTCAATATATATTTTAGACCCCAAAGAACAAGAAAGAATCCTCAAAAGCAACTTCTAACAAAGAAGGTCACATGACAAGTAGGAAATTGGAGCATTTGATAATTCCATATGCATTGCTTCACCTAGAAGACTAATGCCAATAAGACTATCTTGCACAAGCCAAATGTGCAACCCGATAAAAGTCAATATATTAAACCTTAAAAGATATGATGGGTAAGTCTTGCATAGCATTCAATTGTAAGTTGGAAATCCCCACCATGTAAGATAGTCTCAACTAAAAAAATCGGGGGCAAAAATGTGCAACTCCCTCTATAAGAATTTCACATGTTCATGCCATTGTGGTAAGGCACTATAGCAAAGAACAATGCAAGATTTTTGGGATGTGCTAGCATTTCAAGTAATAGAGATCTTACACTAGAAAGCTATGGTAATTGTGTTTTTTGGTCAACAAATCTCAAGCAAGATAATGAAAGAGGCATCACATGACAAGGGCATGGGAGGGGTGGTTGCAGTCCCCAAAACTCTCTCTCTCTCTCTCTCTCTCTCTCTCTCTCTTTGAACATGGATTCCATTAGCCTGTCTATGTTGTTATGGTGGTAGAGGTGCCCATAACTCAATGAAAAAGAAAACTTAGTATCTCTTAGAATAGGCTTATTTTATAGGCATGGAATCCAAGCCTTTTTACAATACAATTGAATTGATTCATTTAGCCTATTGCTTAGTACAAATTGGAACTCAAATGATCCCAAGACCCTATACAAAATAAGTAGGAAATATTATGTGCACATCCCTTGCTTGTGCATAATTGATGACATGTTAGTTGCTTCTTATACTCATACACAACTCTACACTCAAATTTGAGTAGAGGAAACCCAATTCACACCCTCATACACCCAAAAACAAGAAGGAAGAGAGGTCGGGACTGCACCAAAACACCAAAACAAGAAGGAAGAGAGGTCGGGACTGCACCAAAACACCACCATGAAGGCTACGTTCTTCTTCTTTATCATGGACAAACTAGATGATTTTTGAACTAAGCAAGCACCCCCAAACTTGCTTGTCATGGTACTCTGACATTTGTGGAATTTTTACCACTTTTGATCCATTTTTATAATGTCTAGGTCATTGTATTTCTATTTTTGTAGTTTAATCTAAGATGAAATTGTTTTAGCCGAAAAATCCATAATAGGTGAGAAAAATTCCCAAATCTAGTTTTAAACAATATATCGGCTCTAAAGGCATAGAAATCCATATGGATGACTTTTAATAGCCTCTAGACTCATTTTGATGGTTTTGTAGGCCAATTTTTAGATATATGATGATCACGCATCTCGAGCTTTCTTGACAAGTTGTCAAATTGTCCACATTTGACATAACTTATTTAAATTAGAAAAATCTTCCCTACATGTTTTAAAGAATCCCACAACAAAAAGGCCCCGCATCTAGGGCCCCAACTCCCAAAAACATGTACAAGGGAAACTGTAGTGAAAAAATGCACGGAAATTCTAGAGTAGGAAAGGAAAGTCTAGAGTTGGAATCTTTTTTATGGATGCAATGGAATAGCACCTCCTTAAATGCAACAAATTTTGGCAAAGTATGAAGTCAACTTCAAATGAAAATGTATGCCCATTCTATGCATAGTGGCATGCATTAGTCGAGGGCGTAAAATCTTCACGCCATTTACAATGATTGTCGAATGAGGGTTTCTATCCATTTTTAGTCTCTTCAACTACAATTATAGAGGCTATGCTCACCAGCAAGGGTTGGTTGATGAAATGTGGATAGCTTTCAAATGCAACAGGAGGGCATCTTGCCAAATGCAATCAATTTGCTAATAAGCTCAATGCATGTATTCACTCAAGACTAGTGGACTAAATGTATGCCGATAACATGACCTTTTTTGAGCTATTATTAGTGAATGCAAAGAATGATCTACCCTCTAAGTTGTTAATGCGTTCAATGCATGTATTTACTCAAGCCTAGTAGAGGACCAAATACTTTGATAAAACCCCTATATATGACTCATATTAGGGAATATGACCCCCCTTTCTACGCTTATACGACAATCCATGCAAAAACCTTTAATACCCCTATCTTACATAGTAAATTTAGGTCTAACATGATCTAAATGAGTAAAACTAGTCAAAGAGCATGTAGCATAGTGACTGGCAACGTACTAAGGAGCCACTTCTATTGATAACTAGATGTACCCTCAATGTGTCTTAGTTTGACTTTGAAACTATGTGCGCGATCAGCCTACACTCTACCTACTCGTCCAATTCGGGTCCAATTTTGACCCATCTAAATTACTCAAAAACCATGGTTATAAAGTTTTGCTACGTTCTCCATGTAAATTTGCATCTATACAAACTCAACAAATGGACTATATACAAAGCACTGTTAGTTCTTGCATGTATCTTTGTAGCTATTGACTCACAAGTTCAAGGGAAGAATCTTTTGGGAAGCCATGATTTTGAAACACAAAAACTTCCTCTCATGTTTCCCTTTTCTTACTTCTCCCCCCCCCCCCCCCCCCCCCCCCCCCAACACACACACACAAATATGATACCCCTTCCCTTATTTTTAAGCTTGGGAGATACATTACTGGAGGCCTATCCCTAACTTATACACTTATGTAACTTGTAAAAAAAAACCCCTCCCCTGCACTTATGTGGTGCGGTAAGTTTTCCATGGTGAATCCCCCGGGAAAGCAAAAAGTCAAGCATTAACGGTGGGAATAGCGACAATAAAAGGATGCAACAAGAACCCAACACCAACATTGGGAGTAGTCAACTTAAACGTGATAGTACATGGATGTTCATGCCCTCATCAATTTGTATGCTTACCAGATGAACACATGAATGAGACGATGATTATTGGAATTTCCTGTATGCAGACATACAAGGCAGTACTAGATTGGGATACAAATCAGCTTAAGCTATCACCTAAAGGCGGACAACTCATTGTTCCAATTGCACCAAGCATTGAGGAATGGAAAGGGAGTAATCAGCAGAGCAAAAAACGAAGCAATCAATCTTCTCCATCCTCTTGACAAGAAAATGCTACAAATAGCATGCAAGGAGTCAGGTAAATTTGGGTACCAAACAACGAAGCAATCGATCTTCTCCATCCTCTTGACAAGAAAATGCTACAAGTAGCATGCAAGGAGTCAGGTAAATTTGGGTACCAAAAGCACACCTTAAGGATAAGCCGATTCAAATCTGGGTGCCCAAAACATCATCGACAGTACCAAAGATGGTTCCAAAGCTCAAAACACAGAGAGGAGCTTCTTCGAGCAAGGAACCTAACATAAAATGGATCTGAAAGAAAAAGAGCACTTATCTTCTCCACAAACCGTAAAACCAATCAAGCAATGGAGAGTTAAGTCTCAGAAAACTCCACCACACCATTTCGCACCAAGCAAACCAACCTACCAAAATGGCGAGAAAAAGCTCGACAACAGTCAAAAGTGCTACCAACATCTCAAGAAATCAGCGTGTTGAAGCATCCTGATGGCACAATCAAGCAGAGAGAACACAAGCTACAAGATTTTCTCTTTGAAAGACAACATTAGAAGGCCTCAACATCAGAAACCCTTGAGTTAATTACTCAAGACCCAACTCTTGCACAACACAATGGTTTGAGCTGCATTGATCTTCAAAGCATGGTAGAGCCAACCAAGGCTATGCATACACACGATTGTTCAACCCATGCACACAGTCGTCCCCGAGTACGCCATCTAGGAGGGGTGGAAGGGCACTAAGTAATTAAGGGCAACGTTTGAAGAGGGAGGAAAAAGTTTGATGTGAACGTGTGATTTTTTGCAAAATTACCTAATAATACCCTTATAATTCATCAACACGGAAAAATTCACTGATCAAAACTTCTCGATGAGTGTAGTGTATATACTATCAAAAAACCATCAAAAAATAGTCCTTTTTGGTTATGTTTCTCGATATTGAGACTTAAAAATGGAGAAATCCAAAAAAAAACAATAAAGCTGTCAGGACACGGGTCCTATGGGCAGGGCCCTACTCTAAGGGGGGGTCACAGACCCCGGTCACAGGCCAGCTAGCAGTGTGGACAGGGGATCCTAGGGCTAAGATCCTATAAGTATGGGCGGTTGGGTGGAGGATCGAGGTCTCTAGCTCCTAGGGTTCTTATATTGGTATCAGAGCAAGGTGGAGAGGAAGGAGCAGCGAAGCAGCGGAGCAGGCGGAGATGGTGATTGTGCATGGCGATGCATGGCTTTGCATGCCTTCACGGATGCTCTCTCTCTCTCTCTCTCTCTCTCTCTCTCTCTCTCTCTCTCTCTCTCTCTCTCTCTCTCTCTCTCTCTCTCTCTCTCTCTCTCTCTCAGACAAGCCATCATGGCGTGGTGGACTGCCGTGGGCAGGAGCCCTTACCAGTCCAGGACGGAACGAGGTCGAGGACCGCGTGCACAGCCTCTTGAGGAGAAGGGCGTGTGCAACTCCTTGCTAGGCGACCGAGACGCTACGTGTGCAGAGACCCTTGTAGCGAGGGGGGTGATTTTCCGAGCGCGGTGAAACACATCCAGGAAAGGCTCAATCAGAGCGCGAGGCCAGGGGGTACAATTCTCGTCACAGGGGTTGTGCCCGGGAGGCGGCATAACGCCATCTCTCTCTCTCTCTCTCACTGGCGCCCTCGAAGGCCTGCTGCACCATGGCCGACTACAGTAAGGTTTTTTTTTGTTTTTCTTTCACACTATCCGCCCAAGGAAAATTGGCCTGAGGGCCATCTTATTAGATTAAAAAAAAACAGCGGCAGGTGCCCACGGGATGCATCGCATGCAGCCATCAAGGTCTCCCTTTGGAGTCCACAAGGGGTAACCCAGATCACCTTTGAGCTGCCATGCGAAAAGTTTTTGTCGTCTTCTTGTAGGTTTTGAAAATTTTTGGCTTCATTTATACCGGTTTTTGGGATGCCGTAATCGGCATACAAGTGAAGAACTTCCGCTCGGCCAACTTTGTACAAGGAAAGTCGGATGTCGGCATTGAGTCAACCTGGTAGGATCGACGATACTCTTGGACACGGTTTGTGTCACCCAACTAGAGCATCAAAGTGTTCACAAGCTTCACTTTGTTGGCAAATCGGGCATGGTCCTTGGCAACAACCAGTAGCATAGCTATTGCACAGAGCTCGGCATGACCGGTGCACACTTGGTGTACCACCATTGGAGCAGGAGCATTGAAGTTGCTCCCAAGATTCCAAATTGGTTGCGAATTGGGCAAGGCCCTTGACAACACGGTTGTCATTCATCGTGCTAATCAGGTATGCGATGCATAATTTACACATGTTCTATTGTTTTTGCATTACTTTAACAGTTCAACAAGGTCAAAATGTTTGCAGATTCTTTCATTCCGTATACGACAGATGTATATGACACAAGAGGGCGAATATACATATGCGACAACTCTCTCTCGCACGACAGATTTAGCTATGAGCCACCTTTACGCGAGCTTTTCCTTTGGAATTTCATGAAAAATGGTTGCAGCAACAACTACCAGGTTAGCCAAGTTTAAGTTTTTCTTGTTTTTTTCCATGTTTACACTTTACTTGGCAATTATTGTCATTGTGCAAAGCAAAGTGCTTTGGCAATTTTACATGAACCACAGCTTCTCCCTTGTGCCGCGATATTGCCATTGATTTGGAATCAAGGGCATTGGCACACAAGTTTGGGGAACTGGTATGACCAACAGTTTGCTCCCATTTTGGGTGTGGTGATATCTCGTTATGATGTCCCACTACCAATGCAGACTGTGCAAGGCACTTATGGTTTTGGTTCTCACGCTTGAGACCGTCATAGTAGCCAAGGGCTTACGCTTTTGCATGCAAAGCATGCTAAGCAGGTGGCATGGACTCCACCACTTCATGCATTATGCTTCTGCTATCACACTCGTAACTCTGTCAAGGACAGACTAAGTGATGGATTGTTGAACCTGATGGTTGGTTGCTATCAACACCCAACAACACTAAAAGGAACCTAAATCTAGAACTTATTTCACAGGCTAAGTGCCAATGCTACGTCATTTTCATACAATCACAACCCTGCAAGGCAGGTAGATCAAGATGTGGTTGTGTTTTTCTGTTATCTCTCTCAATGAACGAGTCATACAGACAGATTGTGGAATGCTTATAGGATAAGCTGCAAGTCAGGCATAAGATGCGTAAGAGCACACAGCTTGGGCACACACTCTAAAAACTTAAGGAAAGTTCCTCAACCCAGCATGCTCTTCTTCTCTCTCTCTCTCTCTCTCTCTCTCTCTCTCTCTCTCTCTCTCTCTCTCTCTCTCTTTAAGGGAATAATGAACATCTTCTAAGAAGCTTTTGATACGTGTTTTGCTAGAGAGTCAGTCTGAGTCAAGGTGCTCTAACTCTCAGCTAGCACATGGATAAGCTGCTACTCAAATTAGTCTTCATCGGTTCGTCCATTGAACACTAATTTGCATAAGGGTTGTGAGCCACGCAGGCTAAGAGCCAATGTTAAGCCAAGGGTACGACCCAACTATTGGCATTCTTTGGGTGATTGTTCTCAAGATCGAACAGATCTACCCACGGGAGTACACCTCGACATTAATGGACAAGCAAGAGTCTTGTCATTATGGATGTTTAGGGTGTCATTTTTGCACTACCTGTTCTCAGTGCGACACTCAAGTTGAGTTTTTGAAAATCTTCAATAGCTGATCTCTACAAGGGTATAGATGCAGCAATCAATTGAGACAGTATGGATGTCCACAGGAGCTAGGCAGTTCACTTGTGTGGATTTCCTGCTCTCTCTATAGCACTACGTAGTGTCTATGGACATAGTGTTTTGGGGTACGACCCGGCGGGTGACTGCTACATCATCCCATAGGCATTGAGGATCACAGTTGATCTACCTTGAGGATCACAGCTTGATCCCTCCCAGTTATACTTTCAAGGAAAGAATTCCGCAATCTACCACGCGGTAGCAGATAAACTCAACTTTTTAAGTTGATTCCAATCAGTATGTACACGGTTAAATGATTTTGTGATTGAACTTGTGGAACATTGTTGGCTGAAGCTGTGCAGTGCATTCCCAGTTTCTTTTGACCCAGCTCTACGCACTAATGGAGTGATGCATAACACAGTAAAGCAATTATTAGGCCAGATCACTAGAAGTTTTGAAAGTATGGTTCATCTAGAAATCAAAACCAAACCTGGAATCAAAGAGCAAATGCAGCTTGTAGCACAGCTACATTCAGAATTGAAGAGCAAAGATAAGATCGAAGGCTCTTCAAAACGTCTTAGGACAGAAGAGGATGTACCTCCTTCATCAGGTGCTCAGTCGTCCACTGTAAACCTGGATGATACGATGTGTCCTCCTGTCCTACACTTACTTGGGGAGCATTCCATCTTTCACTTGCAAGCACCCCAATTAGGTGAAGGACGTTTTGCAAATGTGAAACAAGTAGATATACAAAGACCAAATAGGAAGCAAGCCGACATTACAGATTGTGCTAGAGGAGGCAACTACTACAACTGTTCAGCATTGTGGCATGATATTGCCCTGTGCTCTTGTTCAGTATAGCAAAAGACCTATGTTGATCTTCAAGATTTGGAATGGAGGTCATCTTGAGCAGTGGATTAAGGCATGTCATCATGATGGAAGCAAGCCTGCAATCAGAGAGTTCCAACACACATCTAGAACTGTACAACAGTTCACAGACAACATTTTGCCAATATGCAATGCTCTTCTACAGATGATTAAATTCGTGCATAGTCACAAATTTATTCACAATGATCTACACACTAGAAATATTATTCTCCATTTTGGCGAGCGAGGAGTGTATGCTGGCATTGCAGATGGGGACAAAGTACATCATCAAACACTTTGGCAACATTTCCCAAGCTGCCAAATCTCACCCCTCAATGTAGAGCTCAATTTGAGCAAGATTATCCATGGACTACCCCTGAAAATATCAGCACCAATCCTCCTCCATTCACCAAGGCATCTGATATATATAGTCTCTCCTATATTCTTAGGTGCTTGCTTGCATGTATTCCAGAGCCCGTCGAAGTTCTCAAGCGCGAATTTTTGCGCAATGTAAACAGACATCTTGCTTGTGGAAAACTCCCAAACCATTAGATAGACCTAAGATATGGGATTTAAACCTTTGTTTGAATGGAAGCCATAATGTTGACTATCATATTGTAACCGAATCTGGCTTGAGACCTATTGATGATTAAACCAGTAATCAACATTTTTGGCATTAATGGTGTCACGTGTGCAATGTGTGGTGTCATGTGCGCAATGTTTTTAAAGTTCTTCAAGTTGAAGTTTTAAAGTATTTCAAGTTAGATCGCTTAATTCTTTAAACCATCTCTATTTTTCAAGTGCTAAAACTTGTCTCGCTAAAGTTTATTATTTTGCATTTCAGTTATGGAAGATATTGCTCCCGACTAGAACGCGCATCAGCCTAATGATCCTTTGCTTAATCATGCATTGGCTCAACAAATTTACAAAGAGGAAGAGATTCGGGTGGCTCAAGGATATCTAAGTGCTTTGGCTACAACCCAACAAGACGAATCAGAACTTTAAGGGGAGCCACTGAATTACAGGCAATGCAGACAGTTATTCCCGAATCACTTCGTACGCAACACATTATTTTGAGTCAATGGAAATGCTAAGGCTTTTGCTCCCTTGAAGGTTTCAGATCTGCAAAACATTGTCCTCGCACGAAATATCCTTGCAAGATTTATCCAAGTGTACAGATCACCACCAAATAATGATCAAGTGGCAATTTACTTTGTGCAACAATGTTATTGCTACTGTGTATTGCGGCTCAAAGTTGATTGGAACGATCATCCCACTACAGGAGGTGTTGGGAAAGGGTGCCCAGCAGAGAATATTCATGCACGGGAAGCTAATCAAGAAGACCCTCCTCCCAAGAGAGGTTACACATATTTGCCCGAAGAAACTGCAGTTATTGAGCAGCTTGCAACCCAAGGCGTGGATTTGGCAAGTCAAGGAGAGACCCCAGCCATGTTGCGCGCTCGTATAGAAGATCTAGAAAGAAAGTTGGCATGGCACGAGGCAAGATATGGGCCTGTTAACAAAGAAGAGATGGGCAATGCCGGCCCAAGTGATTCAATTGGCACTTCAGAATTTTGTGTATTTGATCTCTTTGGAGAACAAGCCCATGATTTAAATTAAATCTCCCAAACAATACATAGCTCTTTTTGTCTCTTAAATCTCAAGATTATTAATTAAAACATCTATTTGATATGTAAATTTCTGTTTTTTGGAACAAATGGACGTGACAGATGTTGTTGCAATTGTGTAAGTTATGTTCTCTCCACTACCCTCTTTTTAACAATGAGAGAGAGAGAGAGAGAGAGAGAGAGAGAGAGAGAGAGAGAGAGAGAAGGTATGGATTGTAAAGCTAAACTCCACATAATTTTTGTATTGCAAAATTTATTGTGAATATAGTACAAACTTTACAACTCATTCGTCCCCTCAATCACAGGCACCATGTCATCAATTTTTTTGACATCTGAACATTCCGGATCAATATCTTCCGGGTCCCATTCCATTTCATCATCAGAGTTGAGCTCATTTGCAACTGCTTCGTGTGTTTGGAAGCGCCCAAATCTTTCTTCTGTGGCACATGTGGCTAACTTTGCAGGCTTATGCATAAGTCGCATGTTACAAAAGACATACACCAAGTCTGCAGCTCGTTTAGGACTTAATCGATTTCATTTTTCAGTATGTACGAAAGCAAATGAAGACCAGTTTCTTTCACAGCTACCACTTGAGGCAGCAACAGACAATACTCTCACAGCCACATGTTGAAGTTCCACTTTTTCTCCACTGTACTCTTTCCACCAAACTGGTGCGCTCATTGTCTTGATAGCATCTATATGCCAAGGATCCCCAAACGTTCCCTCTCTACTAGTGTATGCCATCTTCTGTGTGTATGCCACCTGTCAATCCACATTGCCTAATAGTTGAGCACACACTTTCTTGAAATCACTGATCACTTCATTGTTTAAAGATTGCTCGTGCATCTGGAACTTGGGATCCAAGACAAAACCTGCTCCATGTAAAGGAGTATGCAACTTCTCCCATCGTCTTTTGACAAATGTCATCATCATGGCTTTCTCTTTTCCTGCATAGGATGTACTATCTTTTAACTTGCGAGTGGCTTCATGCATGTACCAGTAAACCCGTCCAAAGATAGAGGCTTCTTTGTCCACTAATCGTATGAGATGAGTGAAAGGTTCTGTGACAGTAACTATTTTGTCTACATTTCTCCAAAAAACAGGAGAGTTTACAAGCTGATAGCATTTGGAAGCAGTAGGTTCATACTTGGGATATTTATCAAGCCAAATGTCCCATCTTCTATCTGCCATTGTTTCAACAAGGGCTACTTTTACCTACTGCAGTGTGGAGAGAACGTAATATGCTGTCACAAAGCGGGTCACACAAAAAATATGTAAATTTTTTGTTGGAAACTTTGTTCTAAACAAAGCGTAAGAAAATGAATGCTCTCTTATAAACTTCACCAAGTGGTTTGCATCTAGAAGAGTTTGCTTAATAGAAGGAACTTTTCCAAAGTCCTTTCTTTAAGAGAAAATTCAAAGTGTGAGTAGCACATGGAACCCATGTAATCTCTGGATACTTTGCTTCAATTGCTTTTCCAGTTGCTCTCTAGTTAGATGCATTATGTGTGACAATGACTGTCACATATTTAGGTCCCCCTGCTCTTCTAATTGAACGCTCATAAACACCAGCAAGATATCCACTAGTTTTTCCTTTCAGGGATGTATCGATCGCTTCAAGAAAGATGGCACCTCTTGGACAAATCAACATCACATTAATCAATGGTTTGTTCTGGCAATTTGTCTAACCATCTAGAGCAATTGTGCATCCATACGCCGGCACAAAATCAAGAGTTGTGCACTGTAAAATATTCTCTGATGTTGTTTTTACTTTATCTAAATATTCTGTACGCATCTTATTATAATCAAGAACCACAAAACCCTTCTTTGCCGTGCTCATTAAAGCATCTTTGAAGATAGGATTTCGAATGACATTAAAAGGAATTCCACATGCAACAAATGCTTGAGTCCACTTAAGATGGAGTTCAAGCAGCCATTGTTTCCCAAATGCCTATTGCAAAGTAGGATCACTTGGTGCAAATTCTCCTCCAGTCCATGCTTCACTTTGGCTTATGTTAGCAGTAGAGCTTCCGGTAGGATTAGAGCTACAATTCCCAGCAAAGGATGAATGGCACCCTCCTTGACCTCTTCCTTGACCTGTAGTATCAATGTCCCTAGCCATAGATGAAGCCATCATTTTGAGACCTCCCTTTTTTTTGCCCTCAAGAATTCTCTTTGCCTTGAGCGCCCACTCGGGAAATTTTTTAGCAATACCTCTTGGGGGGAATTTGCAAGCTAACACGTTCCAGGGATTTTGAAAACATGTTCATTTATTCTGTGAGCATTTCCACTAAAATTATGGCCGCAGGTCTTACACCTCAGCTTTGATGTATTCTTCCCACTGACCAATTCATCTATGTAGTTCCACTCGTATCCTTTCACGATCTTCTTCAGATCTGCAAACTCAAACATAGCTAGTTACTAAAGGCACATCTAAAATCAAACTCTAATACCATTTACATTACTCTATTCATCAACATTTTCAACTTCTTTAAATTAAAAATACCAAAAATAATTTTTTCTCAAGTGTGAGATTTCACTTTACACATGAATCATGATAAATAAATTGCTTAATCTATCTCAATAAATTCCAAGTGTGAGTAAACTCTACACACAGCAAGATATCTTTAAAAGACCTATCTAAATTGCCTCCAAGTGTGAGTGTAACTCTACACGTGGCAAGCAATCAAAATTCACTACTCTGTAAATCTCTTCTAGGTGTGAGAATACCTCTACACAAAGAGAGAGATTATTATTCAATCTACCTAAATTGTTTGTAGTGTGAGTATTAGTTTACACATGACAGTCAATCATTAGATAAATCTAACATAAGTTACTTCCAGGTGTGAACATAGTTCAACACACAACAAGTAACTCTTAATTTTAACTATTTAACTAAAGTTACTTCTAAGTGTGAACATAGTTCAACACAAAGCAAATAGCCGCTAACTTTAACTATCTTGAATCACCTCCAAGTGTGAGTTTCCTCTACACAAGGCAAGCAATCATTAACTATCTTACTTAACTTACCTCTCATTGTAAGATATACTTTACACAGAGCAGGTAACTCAAAACTCCAAAGCCTATAAAAATAAATATATCCAAGCTCTAAATTTTTACTAGAAAAAATATGCATATTTAAACTAGCATTTTTATATTTTTCTTCGTGTTGTAAGGCTCACCTATAGATGAGATGAGGGAAGAGAGATCAATGGAATGAGCAAAACAGTCCGTTTCACATATATAAACAAATGTATTTTGATCTAATTAATATTTTGATCGAACTAATATTTCGATCGAATTGCTGAGAAATTATACGATACGATATTTTTGCTGATGTGGCACCGTATAATACGGACGTATAAAAATGGGTGTCGTATAATACGCCCGTTTAAGGCATATTATACGTACACCATATAACGTACAATGCAACTTAGGTTTGCTGCATTGCAACCGCAAGTAAGAGCTCTACACATTGACGTAAGCACTTCACAGTATTTCGTAGCTTTTGGCGTCGTCGACCCACGGCCTGTATCATCATAAGTAGGAATTTACACTTCAAAATAAAAAACTAAGCTTAGGCGGGGTATTGGGAAAGCATTGCTAAGCATTTAGATGCATTCTGGGTTGAAAACAACTAGGTCAAAAATCCACTGGTGTTAATAATCACGATTTTGGCACTTCACCTAAAGTGGGGTTTGAGACCATAGGCCTATGTGCTTAGGTCTTAAAAACTTATCCTAGAAGTTTTGTTACGTTTGGATGTCATTTGATGCTGTAATGGATGTGATTTTTTTACCGCTGAGCGATTGGATTTTGGTGATTTCAGTCACTTGAGTGTAGCTTGAGTTCGATGCGAGTTATCTGTTGTTTTTTGAGAGATTGACAACCTCTTGTAGCCTCTATGCACTAGTCGAGTCAGATTCATCCCATGGATTGACAACTTAATCGTGGTTCTCGCTAAAATTGCAAGAAGATAGGATAGTCAGGTTAGACACGCGTCCCACAATAAAGCACCTCAATTGGATTTGTGCGAGCATGGAAAATTGGGTTCCTTGCAATTGCCAATGCGCTCTGACTGTTAGTGTAGATAGTGTTGGCAATGTCATGTCCAACACCCAAATCAGCCATAAGGCGTCTGAGCCATACACACTCAATCGTAGCTGTGAAGACTTCCATGTACTCAGCCTCACAACTCAAAATGGCCACAATAGATTTCTTCTTGCTCAACCATGATATACATAAACTGCCAAGCATGAAACAAAAACCACTTGTGGACACTCGCGATGATGGAGCAAAAGACGTCGTACGCACACTCACACACCCATACAACGCAACACCACACAAGGTATTTGCTTAAAATCAAACCCATACACACCACCACTCCAGAGCTCAATAAAAAATACTACCAACAAGCTCAATTCAAACTCCAAACACCTCGACCTACAAGCCTTTGCCTGCTGCTGACACTACAAGGCGAGTTGAGTCGATCAACACTTGATGGTGACCCAAATATACAAGAAAAACCATTAAAAACTCGAAAACTTGAGCCACAAAAGGCCTCTCTCAAACCATTGCAAAAAGCTTCACCAATCTCCACTCTGTCGGACTCTTTGGAGTAGCGCCAACCCTAATGGCACCGATATAGGGTCACATAGTCTTGCAGAAAGCTGCACCTTCTTCCCTCAATTCCTTACACACACACATCAATGGAAACCTTAGAGCTTACATAGACTCTCTCAAGTGCAAAATTGAAGAGGGAAAGCTCTCATTCACTCCTCCACACACTGGAAAATAGGACGCAAACGCGATGGGACTGCACTAGACCGCCTGTAGGAACCCTGCTTTCTCCCACACAAAGAGGGGTGAAAGTATCAAGAATTGGCTTCAAAAATAATTCCTTAGCTAGATCACTCTGTTACCATATACATGTGGTAGTGATGTGTGTGAACACACTAGGACCGCCGGGGCATTTTTTCCCTCTTTAGGAGGTTTTTTCCCCCGTGCATTGTATATACGCCCATCACTCTAGGGCTATCAATCTTTCCATTGCACACTAAGGAATACACTCTCTATTGTGTGCCTTGAGCTTCCTTCGTCTTCTCCAAGCTGTGTGTGTTTCTCTGAAACCCTAATTCCAACAATTGGTATCAGAGCAGGTCACGTCCTCCCGGGCTTAGTCGCCAGCTGCTCCAGCACACGCCTGCTCACTTTCTCCGATTTCAGTGAGCTTTGGCAAGCGTTCGCAGGTCGACAAATATTTTGGGGGAGCGCGAAGAGCTTGGTCTGCTCAGAATTTTGATTTGGGCTCATTTCGGCCTCCGTTTCCACTACGGGCAGTACTGCACAGGTTATTTCGTCATTTTGTGCAAATTTTCTGTCAGTGCCGTTTTCTGCATAACAGGTGCCTTATAGTCTTCTACGGTTTGTGCTATATAGCACAAGTTGTTCCCGCTCCATTTCTCCTATTTTCGGGCAGTTTTCACATCAGGTGCAGCATTTACCATGGCTTACAACAACAACACAGATGTGTTCAAGATGTTTGCTGCTGAGGACAGGTTGGATGGGGACAACTACCCTATGTGGGCTTATATGATGCAACATGTTCTTGTGTCAAAAGGTGTCTGGAACATTGTGCAGGGCATTGATGTACGTCCTGGTTCTGAAGATGTAGGCGATATTGAGGATGTTGCAGGTCTTGCTGCAAGGATTGCAGCTGTTAGAGTTGTTTTGCCTACAGCAGAACAAGCTCGTTGGGATGTTAAGGATGCGCAGGCTCATGCATTGATTGCGTTGTCTGTGAAGCGCACCATTATTCCTCACATCCGTTCAGCAAAATCTGCAAAACAGGCTTGGGATATTCTAGCAAGTCTTTATGCAAGCCGCAATGAGGCTAAAATTGCTTTGCTGCGTAAAGAGCTAGAGTCGAAGATTATGCATGAGGAAGATGATATGGACACTTTCCTTGCTAGTGTCAAGGATATCAATGAGCAACTCATTTCTGCAGGTGAAGTCATTTCTGACAGTTCCCTTGTGCAGACAGTTCTTGATGCCTTACCAGATTCCTACCAGACTTTTGCTAGTACTTGGAGACTGATGACCCAAGGAAATCCTGAAGTTGTCAAGTTTGATGCATTATGCACATTGCTGTTGCAAGAGTCACTTTCTAGAAAAAACAGGACTAGGCAGCGTGCAGTTGAGCAGGCTTTTATTGCTTCTCAAAGAAAGGGTGGTAACAGTAATGCAGCCACTTCTTATGGTTCTGCTGCGAGTGGCAAAAATTCTGTTCCTAATGCTTCTGCTGGCAGCACTTCGTCTGGCAATTCTGGTGATAAGGGCAAAAAGAAGATGCGTTGCCATTATTGTAAAGCCAATGATCACTTGATCAAGTCGTGTCCTAAGTTGAAGGCCAAAGAGGCTAAGAAGAAAGAGGGTGGTTCCACTGCAAATGCTGGTTCCACTACAAATGCAGCCATTGTTGAGTCTTCTGTGAAAGGAGATTGTGATGCTGATGTTGATGCAGAATGGGCTTTTAGCGCAGAGTGCACTTACAATCCTGCTGTCCATGATGCATGCTTGTCAGTTGCTGCAGATTCACATGTGTGGTATTTCGACAGTGGTGCTACAAAGCACATTACCTCACATCGTGAATTGTTTACCTCTCTCGAGTCTGTCCCTCATGGGAATTCAGTCACTTGTGCCAACAACGCCTCTTATCCAGTTCAGGGAGTTGGAAAGATTGTGCTCACTGCTGCTAATGGCAGTTCCTTCACACTTGTTGATGCACTTTATGTACCTGGGATCAAGAAGAATCTATTGTCTGTATCCGCACTTGCTAGACTTGGACTTGTAGTCAACTTTGTGGATGACAGATGTACAGTTCATGATCTCAGTTTTGGTGATGAAATTGTTGCATCTGGGCTTTTGTGCCGTGGGCTGTATAAGCTCACTTTGTATGACAAGTGTGGACAAAATTTTGCAAATGCTGTTGCAGATTCAAGGGCTATTTCAGATGCAAAACTTTGGCATGCACGTTTTGGTCATCTGAATTTTGCCAGTTTGCTGCGTTTGCAGAAATCTGATATGGTTGCTTCTTTGCCGCCTCTTGAAGCACCTATCAAACATGTTTGTGAAGGCTGTATTCTGGGTAAAATGCAGCGTTCTAAGTTTCCAAAGGATGGTTCAGTTAGGGCCACATGCAGGTTGCAGCTTGTGCATAGTGACGTTTGTGGGCCCATGCAAACTCCGTCCTTGGGCAATTACCTGTACTTCGTGACTTTCATTGATGATTACTCCAGGCATGCGTGGGTATTTCCGCTTAAAGCGAAGTCCGAAGTTTTTATGTGCTTCAAACAATTTTTGGCTATGGCTGAAAATGTCTCAAAATGTACTATGGGCACCCTCCGTTCCGATCGAGGGGGGGAGTATATGTCTCATGAATTTAATGCATTTCTGGCTAGTCGTGGGATAAAACACCAATGTACAGTGCCTTATACACCTCAGCAAAATGGTGTTGCTGAGAGGAAAAACAGGTCACTAACGGAAATGGCACGATGTATGGTCAAAAGTCAAGCTTTGCCGCATTCTTTTTGGCTTGAGGCCATCATGTGTGCCACTTATGTACTTAACAGGTGTCCTACGAAAGCTTTGCAGTCTATTACTCCATATGAAGCATGGCATGATAGAAAACCTTCTATTGAGCACATGCGTGTTTTCGGCTGTTTGGCATATGCTTTGGTGCCACAAGTGCAGCGCAGAAAATTGGATGATAAGGCTGTCAAATGTATTTTTGTTGGTTATAGTGCTGAAAGCAAAGGTTACAGGTTGTATCATCCGCAAACAAAACGTATTTTGGTTTCACGGGATGTAGTGTTTGTGGAAGATTCTGTTCAACCCTTGCTGTCATGTACTAGAGACAGTAATGTAAGCTCACAGGACATTTATGACACTTTGTTGCCTCTTTTCAGTGGTGGAAATACGAATGTAAGTTCCAATGAGGCAAATGTACAGCCTATGGGGGTTTCTGAAAATGTTTTAGAACAGCCTATTACTGATGCAGATGTACATGATGTACTTGATGAGGAAAGGGCTGAAAATGAGCAGGCTAGAGGTATGCCAAAATGGCTGGTGCACACTTTGCGTGACAGTAAATTGGATGCACCTTTATCTAGTCGTACTCGTTCAGGCTCTCGCCATGCATCTTATGCATCAGATTGTTATGCTTTGGCTGTGTCTAGTTTACATGATGTTGAGGAGCCTCTGTCTTTTGATGAAGCACAGAATTCAGAAAATTGGATTGCTGCCATGAAATCAGAATATGATGCACTTATAGAGAATGACACATGGACTTTATGTGATTTGCCTCCTGGCAAAAAGGCCATTGGTACGAAGTGGGTTTACAAGTTGAAACGCAAGCCGGATGGTGAGATCGATTGCCATAAGGCTCGACTTGTTGCAAAGGGTTATGCACAACAAAAAGGCATAGATTATGAAGAGACTTTTGCTCCCACTTGTCGTATGACTACTGTGCGTTTTCTATGTGCATTGGCAGCTCATTTTGGTTGGGATGTACATCAATCAAACATTGTTACTGCTTTCTTGAATGGTGACATATTTGAGGAAGTTTATGTAACGCAGCCTCGCGGTTTTGTCATAAAAGGACAAGAGGACAAAGTGTGCAAATGTAAGAAGGCTTTGTATGGGTTGAAGCAATCTCCTCGTGCTTGGTATGAGAAAGCTGACACTCATTTGGTTAAACGAGGCTTTCGTAACAGTCCAACAGAAAGCACATTGTATGTAAAGCGTGAGGATGATGTATTTCTCATTGTGGTTCTTTATGTTGATGATTTGCTGATCACTGGACCAAATGAGAGACATATTGCTGAATTTAAGGCTGATTTGAATGCTACTTTCAAGATGAAAGATTTGGGGCTGTTGCATCATTACTTGGGTATACAGTTTAAGCAGTGTGATGGTGGTATTGCCTTGTGTCAGAAAAGTTACATAGAGACATTGCTATGTAAGTTTGGACTTGAGGATTGCAAACCTATTGCCACTCCCATGGAAACAGGTTTGAAGTTGAGTCTACATGATGCTGGCGATCCTGCTGATGTCACTCTTTACCAAAGTGCTGTTGGCTGCCTCATTTATATATGCAACACGAGGCCAGATATTCAGTTTGCAGTCTCGCAGGTCAGCAGATTTATGCATAGCCCAGGGTCTAAGCATTGGCAGGCTGTCAAGAGGATTTTCCGCTACCTTAGTGGCACTTTACATCTTGGCTTGTTTTATCCCAAGGGGGGATCATTGCCGCCAGACTTACATGCTTTTTCGGACTCAGATTGGGCTGGTTGTTTTGACACGCGAGTGTCCACAAGTGGTTTTTGTTTCATGCTTGGCAGTTCATGTATATCATGGTTGAGCAAGAAGCAACCTACTGTGGCCACTTCGAGTTGTGAGGCTGAGTACAGGGCAGTCTTCACAGCTACGGTTGAGTGTGTATGGCTCAGACGCCTTATGGCTGACTTGGGTGTTGGACAGGACACTGCCAACACTATCTACACTGACAGTCAGAGCGCATTGGCAGTTGCGAGGAACCCAGTTTTTCATGCTCGCACAAAGCACATTGAGGTGCATTACCACTATGTCAGGGAGAGGCTCTCAGCAGGAGAGATCAGCTTGGCTTATGTGCCAACACAGGACAACCTTGCAGATCTTTTCACAAAGGCATTGTCTCGTGAGAAGCTTGAAGCTTTCCGCAAAGCTTTGGGCTTACTCCCCTTTGTGGACTGATCCTGTCCTCAGGGCATGGCACTTCCCTTTACTCATGTGCCAGCTCTCGTTCACCGCATCACTCCAGGGGGGATTTGTTACCATATACATGTGGTAGTGATGTGTGTGAACACACTAGGACCGCCGGGGCATTTTTTCCCTCTTTAGGAGGTTTTTTCCCCCGTGCATTGTATATACGCCCATCACTCTAGGGCTATCAATCTTTCCATTGCACACTAAGGAATACACTCTCTATTGTGTGCCTTGAGCTTCCTTCGTCTTCTCCAAGCTGTGTGTGTTTCTCTGCAACCCTAATTCCAACACACTCATGGAACCGTGAGTGATGTGGAAAATTGAAGCCTTTTCACACCATTTTTGGTCATGTTTTGACCTTTTTTGACCTAGTTTTGGCCAGTTTTGACCCGTGGTGGGCATTTTTCACGGGAGAAACCCCAAACGGACTCCAAAATTCACCAAATTTTGTACGCTTGATCCTCGATACCCAAATCACTTTTCCACATCTCCACATTCTATTTTTGACCACTTCTAGGGTGGTGCATACATCACCGCAGATCGGGCACTGTAAATAGACAATTATTGCATGTCCCAAACTTCTTGAGTAGGATGAGAGTGCTTGCACTTGTCGCTAGCATTATTTACATTCTAGAAAGATCAAACTCATTATCTAGAGCCAAAAGAGTCCACCAAGCACCATATCCAAGGCCCCGATACCCTATTCAGACACGCGAACCTGATTATTCACAATGTGTATACATTGCATCTTTTTTAGAACTTGAAACCACTTCACAAAGCTCCCAAATGCATGTATTTACATCCTTTTGTACATATGATCATGCATATATGCACTATTTTGTATAGACCAAAAGTGGTTTATCATCATTTCCTACCCTCTAGGTAGAGCATTTATGTTCAACCAAGAGACTGCATCTGGAACCACATCCCTCGCAAACTACTTCTTCAATCTATAACCATTTTTCTATAGCGCAAACATTCCCCTGACAATTTTTCCAACCCATATGTGCCATAAGGAAATACATGCTTCACTCTATATGGACTGAACCATTTGTCCCTCAACTTCTTTTGAAAAGTAAAATCCAAGCAAGAGTCATACTTCATCACCAGATCTCCCTCTTTAATATCTTTCTCTGGCAACCTCTTATTCATTTTCTCCATCCTTGTCTCTGCTTGTTGACGATAATAGTCACTGTCTTTCTCTCTATTCATTTGCAAAAACTCTAGAGAAAGAATTCTTTCATGCAGCTTGTCATTATGCAAACTTTGCATTCTGCACAACAACTTCAAGGCATCCAACTGCACCTGTATGGACATAAAAGCTTCTTTTCCATAAACAAGCTCATATGGTGTAAACTGTGTTGACGCTCTATATGCAGTTCTATAAGCCCACAAACACTTTTCCAAATCCAAGTCCCACTCTTTAGGATGCTCTCTAGCATATTTTGATAGCATCTTCACAATTTGACCATTGCAGTTTTCAACCAGCCCATTGCATCGTGGGTAGTAAGGAGAAAAATGCCTATGCTGAATTTTCAATTTCTCCATGAGAGCAGCAACAAGTTTTCCCCTAAATCCTTGCCCACGATCATAAATAATAACCATAGGAGCTCCAAACCTACAACACACCTGTTCATACATAAAAGAGGCCACTCTTTCCGCTGTTACGTCTTTTACCGCTCTTGCCTCCACCCATTTTGTCAAATAGTCCACAGCCACAAGGATATACCTTTTGCCATTGTTGGTCCTTGGCATTGGACCTACAACATCCACTCCCCATTTTGCAGATGCATCAAAAGACATTATAGCTTTTTGAGGCTCAACCAAAAGCTTTTGATTTGCAAACACTTGGCATTCATGGCATGAGTTGCACAAAAAATAAGCATCTCTCATCATAGAGGGACAACAATAACCAACTCTCAAAATACAAAAGACAACTTGATCCTTGCCTTGATGGCATGTTTCCTCATGGCAGTGCTCCAAAATCAAGCCTATTTCTTCTTTGTACGGCACTTTTCTTAAAATTCTATCCTTGCCATAAAGCATGACATCCGCACCTACCAATGTATAGTTCCTTGCTGTTGCAACTATTCTCTTACGCTGAACCTTTGACATGCCCTCTGGACATTACCCTTTACCAAGAAATAATTATACATCTTGCAATGATTCCCTTCATGCATACAAGGTTTCCTTGACCTTTAAAGGAGCTACCAAGGCATCTAACTTGTCCCTAGCCAATTCATCAACTTCTTTATTCTGCTCACAAGGAACATGCTTAAACTCTATCTTCTGAAACTCATGCAAAAGCTTCTTGATGCCATAGAATCACTTCTTCAAAGTGTCTTTCTTAACATTCCACAAACCAAGCAACTGATTCATAACTAGCAACGCATCCCCTTTTGCAATGACCCTCTTCATTGTTACTTTCAGCTTCATCAAGATCGTAAGCTCTAGAAAAGTTTACATCGCCTTTTGGGTTCTTAATGACTACCCCACCACTTTCCTTTTGAAGAACCTTCATGTATGCACCATCAAACATCATTGTATACGCATCTGTAATATCTACTTCCTCTTCATGATCATCCTTGTCAACCCTTGGGTAATATGGAAGCTCCCCTCCCTTATGTACTACTATGTCTGCCAAGTGAGCATTAACATAATGATCCACTTTAAACTCAAAGTCATACTTTTGAAGCTCCAAATTCCACTTTAAGATGCACTTGCTAGGCTTCAAATATTGTACTACATCCAACAAAAGGTTTGAGGTGGTAAGCACATAGAACTTTTGGGGAAATAGATATGTTTTGAACCTGCAATAAGCAAGAACCAAGGCAAATACCCACTATTCCATTTTCGTGGAGGAGAACTCGCTTACATTCTTCATCTTGCTCTCAAAATAGACTGGCTTGAAGTTCCTTCCCTGCTTTTGTAAGAGAACCAAGACAAAAGCTACTAACCCCACACTATTAGATACATAGAAAATTGATTGCAAGTCAGGAGGACTCACTGTTGGTAAATCACACAATACCTCCTTGATACCATCAAAAGCCTGTTGCATGTCTTCATTCCACTCAAACCCTTGAACTCTTTGACTCAATTTCTGGAGAGGATACACATACTAACATAGCATCCAGAGAAAACGTGACAGGTACCTGAGCTTATGCACAAATGATGCCAAATCCTTTGTGTTGTTGGGAGGATCCATAAGCAATAAAGCCTTAACTTTCTGTGGATCGGCTTCTATTCCATTTTGGGAAACCACATGTCCTAGCAAATGGACTTTGGCATGAGCAAACTTACATTTCTTTGGGTTGAGTTGTCCACTTTCTTGTTGAATCCTTTCAAACCTCAACCTCAGCTTCTCCAAATGTGTGACCCTTGAGCTATAACACCCAATGTCATCCATGAAAACACGAATGAACTTACCCAAGTAGGGACCAAACACTCTATTCATCCATCCTTGGAAGGTAGTATATGCATTAACTAGCCCAAAAGGCATTCTTTTGTAGGCAAAAAAACCCCAAGGAGTAATGAAGGTGGTCTTCAATCGATCTTCAATCGCTATCAAGATCTGAAAGTAGCCAAAAAATCCATCCATGATTAACTAACGTTCATGAACTGCAACCTGATTGAGGATTTCATCTAGGAAGGGTAGTGGATAATGATTCCTTTTTGTGGAAGCATTCAAAGGTTTGAAATCAACACATATCCTAAATCTTCCATTCTTCTTGGGCACAATAACTACTGGAGAGAACCATTTGGACTCCTCCACTCGAAAGATGAGATCGACTTCCAAAAGATTTTTCACCTCTTCATGAAGTTCCCTCTCATGAATGGCCCCCAACCTCCTAAGATTTTGAACCTTTGGCTTGGCACCTTTTTTTAGATTAATTCTATGCTCAACCCCTTTAGTTCGTTGCAACTCTATATATTCAATGGTGAATAGCTTTGGAAACTCTGTGAACATGTCTTCATACTCCTTTTTTTCTTTCTCTGTCAAAGTTCTCTCCTAGCATGCTCCTTGCGCTCACTTTGGTAGGCTCTACAATCGCTTTTGTATTGTCCTTCTCTTCCTTGACCTTCACATCATACATGGAAGCTTCCTTTTCAACACTTATCCCAAATAGATTATGACATAGCTGCATCAAGCCTTCCTCTACACTTTCTTCTGATGACGTAGATGAATCATCACTATTGTATGACGTAGTTTCTGTCAAATCCGTATCTTGCATCTCAAATCGGGTCTATGTATGGCTCTCGTGTGTCTTCATGTTGTAGGCAATAGTCCTCCCTTTCTCTTGGTCGGGGATGGTGATCAAGCCCGTGCCCCATTCCTGCTTAGCACCAAGGGCTATAAGACATGGCCTCCCTAACATTCGGATAAGTATTCTCACCCGCTTGCATCACGTAGCAATCAACCAAGCACTCAATCCCCAAGACTTTTATCTTCACATCTTCAGCTATCCCAAGACACCTTGCCTTTTTGTGGTTGTCCATCCTCATATGGATCAAAGCATTCACTGACATCTCGACGCCTACTTCCTTCATGATAGCCTCGATCATGACACACACCTGGGCACCACCATCCACATATGCTTGCACTTCCATCTTCTTTCCCAACATAGCTTCAACTTTTGGCACCATATCCACTGGGTGACCAACCCTCAAAGATGACACCATGCTTTGATGATTTTCCGTTTTGGAAGGAAGCCACGTACTCACACCTTGGTCCACTGCTTCCTCAATTTAGCACTTAAAGCCACCAACTGACCAAAAGATATATTTTCCTTTTGACACACACCTGGGCACCACCTGGGCAACACCGTCCACATATGCTTGCACTTCCGTCTTATTTCCCAACATAGCTTCAACTTTTGGCACCATATCCACTGGGTGACCAAC
The DNA here is from genome assembly GCF_014529385.1 of Adiantum capillus-veneris. NCBI lineage: Eukaryota > Viridiplantae > Streptophyta > Polypodiopsida > Polypodiales > Pteridaceae > Adiantum > Adiantum capillus-veneris. Next base: position 76,177,839 of record NC_140934.1, on the reverse strand, counting down.
CCTCAAAGATGACACCATGCTTTGATGCTTTTCCTTTTTGGAAGGAAGCCACGTACTCACACCTTGGTCCACTGCTTCCTCAATTTAGCACTTAAAGCCACCAACTGACCAAAAGATATATTTTCCTTTCGATTTCGTATGTCTTGACAATATAATAGTCTTCAACACCTTGGCCAAGCGGGTAGTTCTTTGGAGCTATTTTCCTTCTTCGCCACCTCTTGCTACTCTCTAGTTTGTCTTCCACCTTAGCTTTTCCTTTCCTTGCTCTTATTTCCCTCTCTTATTCTGTCTCTTTCCCCCTATCATGCCTAGATCTCTTATTGGCCAAAACATCCACATCTTGATGTTCAAGGGTAATGATGTTGATAGCCCTACCTTCTCCATTTGCAGGCAACGGTTGTAGTTGTTGTTGCAGCGGTGGTGCTTCTAGTGCCTGCTCTCGATGATTTTCTTCTATTCTCCCTCGACCATGTCCATATAAGGGGTATATCCCTCCTCTCTCTCTCTTGGTGGTTTAAGACAATCAGAGGCGTAGTGACCCTCTTCATCACAATTGTAGCATCGTCCTTGTAGCCTTCGTCCGCTACCTCTCCCAGCTGGCCACTCTTCTCTTAGGTTCCTATTCATTATGTTAATTCTTAATTCTTGGAACTGACCGACAAGATCATGCAAAAACCGGACTGTAACGAGATCTGGACCTTGAAACACTCGCCCCACTCTATCATCCGTTGCCATAGGGACCATTGGTTGCACCACAACTAGCTCATTGTGTGTCATGCCCTGATTGCACCTTCTCTTGATCTTTTTGCTTTTGGCCTCGGCAATTTCCACAACTCTTTCGAATGTAGCAGGCTCCTCTTCATCGACCTTCTCCCTTAAACTTGGAAGGAGACAATCCATAAACTAATGCACTTTAAAGAAATCCCATGGAGGTACTTGGGATGCCGCCTCCAATTGCACCCAAAGTCCTTTGAACTGTTGCAAAAACTCTTTAAAGTTAGCACGAACATCTTGCTGTAAACCTCTCAATTTCATCGTTGCTTCTGTTGTCATTATTTTCTTTCCATACCCGTCAAAAATTGCCTGCTTCACCTACTCCCATGTTTGCTTTTTGTCTTCCTCTAAACCTTCAAACCACTCTCGAGCTTCTCCTTTTAGTGCAAGAGGAAATACATGAAGCTTTTCTTCGTCATTCACAATGTGCATACCAAGCGTTTACCACTAGAATTCTGCAATCCAATCCTCCAAATCCTCCTTTCGTGTGAATAGTGGCCGACTACAAGCCATCTCTTCCAAGTCGCGTCTCCCTTGCATGAGTAACTCCACAAAAGTTGAAGTCTTGCACCTCAGCCAAACCACCACTTTTCTTCAATGAAGCTCAAAATTCATAGCAAAACCACTTTACATGGGTGCTAAATGGGCAAATTTCCGCTCCCCAGTGGGATCGCCAAAGGATGATGGAGCAAAAGACGTTGTACGTACACTCACACACCCAGCCAATCAACACCACACAAGGTATTTGCTTAAAATCAAACCCACATTCACCACCACTCAAGAGCTCAATAAAAATTGTTTGGTGGACAAAGCAATGGTCTCCAGAGAAAGAGTCACATTTTTCAGGGAATCTACATTTTTGCGAAAATCTCATCCTTTTGTAAAAGAGATTCTCTAAGCCCAAAACTTGTAAAGAAATTTTTGATTATTTTTCCGAGAGCATTTGCATAGTGGAGATCCATTTAGAAGTTTAGGACTTTTTGGCCGGACAAGCCATTTGTAAAGACCTAAACTATAAAGGTCAGTTTTGTAAGAACATAATCTTTTTTCATAAAAAGTTGAAGAAGACAGCGTACGTTTGAGAGCTTCCTCTTGCTCCAACTTGTAATCTTCGCTACTGTGACTACGATAATCCAAATTCAGATTCGTTTATTGCATTGTGTTCCTCTTACTTTGCTCTTCCATTCAAATGTAAGCATTCAAGATTTGGTGTAGGTGTTTAACTACAAGTTTGAGACCTTAAATCGCTATTTTGAGTGTTTAAACGCGTATTTTATGTTGTTTTGACCCTAAGAGAGGCTTCAGGGACCCTAAAACGACCCTTTGGAATCATATGTTCACTGTTTTTGATGAATTTGGGATGAACAATCGCGATCTATTTACCTCTCCAGAATGCTGTGACAGTGATAGGATAGATTCTAAATAGCCCCCTGTAGCTCCCCTTCAAGTTTCATGCGAATCCGATATGATTTGCATGGTAAACGGGCATGATGACTGTAGAGCTGTGTAGAAGGACATAGGCAGATTACTTGGCTTTAGTGCGTACGATTTGCTTGCAGAGTTAGTGGTCACATCTCATCAAGTTCACTTCATTAGGAATGACACCCTAGTGAGTTTCCATGCCTCATCCTGGACGCTTCCCTTGTATTGATATTTTATGTTGATGCGTGAGAGCTATGCTATGGACGTCCGTCGCGGCGACCAGCAAACATTGGCGCCGTTGTTGAGGAATGCACCTTAGGTGATGAGTGACCGAGTGAGCAGTTAGCTTTCTTAAAAGAAGATCAATCCACAAATCCATTTTACATCTCAGTTAGGCTGCTAGACAGGGGTTTAGAGCTTAGTGGAGTCTAGAGTCAGTGGACCGGCTAGATCCTCTCTTAGGAGATTTAGGGAGCTGTGAGTGAGAGTGTTCAAAGCATTTTTTCTCTTCAATTTCTCTAATTCGATTGACTACTGAAATCTCACCCGAAATCCGTCTTGTTTCTTTTGTTTGATTCATTTCTTTATGTTCTTTCATTTCTGTACTTAGGAGTAGGATAAGTAATTTCCATTCCAGTCAAATTTGGGGCAAAAGTTAGAGTCGAGAAACCAGGAAACCATAACTTTGGCAAAAAGGCCATAAGACTCTGAAATTTAGAGAATCTGACCAAACAAGGTTGATATTGATTCAAATCACCAAGTGGTAGCACAAAACATTGTAAAACACTTGTCAGAGGGAGAAGAATAAATTTCATCAGATTTGGCTCATGTACTATGATCGCGATCGGTGTACCTCTGTGCCAGAATTGGACAAGAATTGTTGTGTGCCTTCCTGATAATATTCTAAACAAGTTTGTCTAAAGCAACCACACCCAAAAACATCAAAAAGCAAGAAAATCATGCTACTTGCGCAAAACTAGCCTAATTAACCCAAAAAGTGCAAAATCTTGGCTTTTAGTGATCCAACTGCTAAGTGAATGGGGAAATAGCCTCATAACACCTTTGTCAACAAGCACACCAAAATTGGTCTAATTTGGGCATTGTACTACGATTGCGATCGGTGTACCTAAGTGCCAGATTTTGACCAGATTGCATATGTGGGATCCTCAAGTGTATATAAACATAAAAGTATACATGACCAAGAGCCAGAAACCTCAAATTACCTGTCAAACCATCTGAGTATTGATCCAAGTCGGAAATTGATATACTGACATAGAAATTGATTTTCATTAGGATCATATACATCAAATTGGGTATAGACTATACAGAGGGAGAGCCTGTACACAAGAAAACCCCAGATAGCTTTCATATCCCAAAACAAACACCAAAATCAAGTCAAATTGACAGATTCGGAAAAACAGACACTTCCAACCAAGAACTGGTAAAAGCTTGACTTTTTGGGGTTTGAATACAAAAGTATTTGGTGGGTAGCCTTAAAATAGCCTAGTGAACAAGCTGGTGAAGTTTCATCAAAAAATTGGGCACTGTACTACGATCGCGATCGGTGTACTTGTGTGCCAAAATTGACTCATTTTTGACCTGTTCATAGACCTAGACTATTTAAGATATCAGGAGTTGTCAAAACCCAAGTTGGACATACTGTCAATAATCTGCAAGCAAAATTGTGTTGAAGTTGTTGAATCTGCTGATAGTTGAAATGATACAGTGATCTCATAGCCATCAAGTGTATTCATTTGCAGAGACCGATCAAGTAACAATCCATGTAGTCCTGAGAGTTGGAAGATCACTCCATCTCCAGGTAAGAGGTTTGGATTCAATGGTAAATTCCACTTTCTTCATGTTTTTGAGATCGGGAAAACAAATCAACAACCAACACCGAAATTTAGCGGATCAAGAAAGTGTTTTAGCAACGGAGGAGAGTGTAAACCAAGGTGTAGTACGACCGTTAGAGCCAATCCTTGAAGGAAGTATTTCTGATACTTCTTCAGAGAGATCTTACAAGTATTTCATGGAACACTTAAACCTAAACGAAAGAGAAAACATGGCAGTAGGACCGTCAAACCCTTCGGCCACAATGAAACTATTGTTCATCAAGTATCAGTATGAGTCTGTATGACAACAAGCAAGGTGCCAAGATCTACAAAGATGGTATGGACCGCTGCTGTGTGAAAATAGAAGATATACCAAGTGAGTTCAAGGACTTAGTGCATGTAAGCTATAGCGGAGATAGATACCTAGATGACGAAGGTATCATGTACTTGGTAGTCCTGAATCCTAACATTGTGGACAAGTGGGGATTCATGGGCACAAAAGCCAAAGTAGATGAGGAACCTGAGGAGAAAGCACCAACAATGAGCTTCCCTAATGCGAGGTTCAGGCGAGAAAATGAAACTTTGAGAGTCAACACAGACAACATCTATGTGGGGTTATACAAGTATAATAATCGATAGGAAGATCTCTGATGGCGGGAAAAAGAGCAGTGCAATCGGGTGGCCTCTGTACTCGTGCACACTCCACAAACCACACCTCATGCAAACAAGAAAAGAACAAAACAAAGGGGGCACCACCCTAAATTAAGAGGTTTAGTGTCATACTAATCAATATCTAATTCTCCTAAATGATTTTCTCATATTAAACTGATCATTTAATGTGGGGAAGTGCCAAGGGAGAAAAAGCTAGAATATTGGTTAAGTTAGCAGACCGGCCACAGTAGGGATCCAAAGGGGGGGCCATCTGCAAAAGAGCCATGTGAAACAACGGGCTAAAAAGACCCTAAGGTTCAGCCCATTAAGACTTCCAAAATGCTAAGGTTCCAAAATTCAAAGGTTGTGTCCAAAGGTCAACCTTAGGGAAAATTGGATGCTTAGTGTGTGCCCAAAAAGTCTTTCTACATCCCTACATGGGAGGGGGCGAGCCCCAAAGCTAGGGGATGAGAGAGAAAGCCACACACACACACACACAGGCTCCCTTTACACAAAGGGAATGAGGGACACATGTCAGCTCCCTAGACCAGATGCCCACAAGGTATGCCCAATTCCTATTGGAAGACCCTTGAAGTGGACCAATGAGAATTAGGCTAGAGTAAATCTAGTTTAATTAATTTAAAAACATTTAATAAAAGAAACCAATAAGAATTAAGTGTCCTAGAAGACTATTGGGCAGTCTCCCAAGGGGTCCAATGAGCATTCAGGAGCCCCATGGCTTGCCTGATTCCTATTGGCCAGGAGGCAAAGGGGTCCAATGAGAGTTTAGTTTAATTATTTAATTATCTAAAGCTCTCACAAAAGGGGAAAGGGGGACACATGTCAGAAGGCTATCACTTATGCTGCTTAATCCCTATTGGCTTGACCTGGGGAGGTCCAATGAGGCAAAAGCCAGACTAACTTAGCAGCTAGGGCTCGCCCAAGAGAGAGAGGGGGCTGATTTTTGCTTGGCATTGACACACACACTCTCACACTTGACCATGGTGAAGGGAAAATACTCTATCTCCTCCCAAGCTTTAATGGAGAGCTCATCACCTACTCCAAGCTTGTGAGATAGAAGCCTACATCAACACTCTCTTGGCATGTGGATGCAAATCCAACCAAGAGCCAAGCTTCAATGCATGCTCATCTTCTCTACCAAGCTAATTACTAAGCTAAGCTATGCTAATATGAGTGATTATGTGAGGAGATGTACTTCTTTCTCGTAAGATACTTCTTTTTCCTCTCAATCTACTCTCATACCCTGCTAGCTCTCACCATCTTCGAAGGTGTGTGAGGTCTTGGGTCTAAGAACGGGGATAATTCAAGTTGTGTTTGATTAAGTGTTTTGCTTGGTGTATGAAGCTTCCATCTTCATTGCACTAGCTCGTCTTGAAGGAACACGAAGAATTGTATTGTACAATGTCTCTCTTGATGGGAGAAACCATAATACAAAGCCTTTTGGAGGGGGGACCGGCTCCATGCAAATCCGGTCCTCAACTGTTGTCAATATCTTAATTGCTCTCTCTTTTGAAAGTATTGTCGATGCTATCTAACTAGGTGTTATGCTTTTTGTTGCTCTCTCCACCCAAGCACTCTTGTAATTCTCATTAGGAATCAACTCTAATGAAATGCTCACTATGTTCATGCTAATTTCCGCTACACATAAGATTTTAGGCCATTAAATGTTACATTGGTATCAGAGCTCAAGGTTTCTCTTTTCTTGCTCAAGAAGGGAGGTCCTCAAGCTAGCTACAAATGGTTGGTATTATTAATTGCCTGTGAGTAAGTAGAATAGGGATTTTTCAGCCTTGCAGTGCGCCTGCCTTTGTGCAGTTAACGGGGCATCACCGTCGAGAGCTATGGTCTTAATAGTGGAGTCCTACGGGGCTTGCCTACGGCTTAACCACTATTGAGCTATTAGAAGCTTGACAGGAGCCGGTGCTGTTTTGGTGTCGAAAGACCCTCTCTTCTATTCCTTGCAATTAATGGTATTCGAGCCGTGGGTACAGTAGCTTGAGTGCTTTTTCTAAAGGGGTAAAGAGGAGTAGCAACTAGGGCTTGAAGTGCCAAAGTACACCTAAAAAGTTTACACCTAAAAGTTGTTAGAATGGCTGACAATATTAAAGAGAGTGAAATTAATGTTGATAACTTTGATTTTGCTCATGAGCAAGCTACTAATGATGCTTCAATGCTTGTTAATTATCTTATTTCTAGGCTTCAACAAGCCATGGGCAATCCATCTCTCCAAAGTGAAGTGCAACGGCAGCTCCGTGCTCACGGGATTCTCCAAGCTCATCACCATGACGAGAGAACACCTAGGAAGCCTCCTTGTGAGACTACCAAAAGAGGTCTCTCTCCGATTCGGGAAGAAGAAGAGAATCCATATGAAGGGCTCAAGAACTTACTTCTTGATGATGCATCTCCTTCCCAAAGGAGAACTCAAGAGCCTCCACTGAAGGAACGAGAAAGAAGCGAGTCTCCCGCCACCTCGGCGGAGATGGCTCCACGAAGACGGCGGGCTAAACGCTCTCCATCACCACCAAAGCGGAGAAGACCATCACACTCTTCTCCACGCCATAATTCAAAGAGGGATGATAAAAAGCAAGAGAAGAAAAAGGCGAGAAAGAGGACACCCTCTTCTCCATCTTCTTTATCCTCTTCCTCTTATGAAAGCTATGGTGAAGACGACAAAGATCAAGACAAGAAAAATGCGAGAAAGAGGTCACCCTCTTCTCCACCTTCTTCAAATTCTTCATCTTCTGAAGAAAGTGATGGTGCAACTTTTGAACCATCAAAAAGAAGAGGCCATAGGAAATCCTATGCCGCATGGAAGAGGTCGTCCAAGCTGAAGAAATTCAAAGAGGGAGGGAAGAGCATCTCTTTCCTTACCTATGATGGCACCTTCGGTGCTACAGACAAAGTTTTGGCCTTTATCCAACAATTCGATGCGGCGTTTGGAGATGAGGGCTTCACGGAGTCCTCTAAGCTACGCCATGTAGCTATGCACTTTCAAAAGTCCGCCAGACAATGGTGGTCTAGCCTACGAGCCAACGGTGAAGCTCCACGAACATGGAAGGCTTTAAGAGCTTCCATTATGAAGCAGTTTTTGGCCACCGATGCCAAAGACAAAGTACTCACCGAATGGCGAAGCTTAAAGCTCTCTCCCAATGAATCCATCCACAAATATGTAGACAAGTTTTGGGACCTACAACTCAAAGCCACTGTCTTCAAAAAGTTGGATTTTGGAGAGCAAAAGCAACAATTTTGTGCGGGCTTAACCGAAGAAATGGCGGAGTATGTCAACTCCCAAAGGCCACGTACCATATCGGCGGTAATACACCATACTATGGTGGCCTCGCGAATCAATTTCCAAACGGGGGGTAAAAGAAATAATAAGCCCCCGGAAAACAAAGGTTCCAATGAGCCTAAGGGGAAGGACAATGTCCAAAAGTCTCCTAAGGGCAATTCCAACAAAGCTAAAGAGAAGGGAGTTTACAAAGGAAAGAATAAACTCTCTCCTGAAGAGCTTGAGCGTTATCGTAAAGATAACCGGTGTTTCAAGTGCGGCGAACAAGGGCATGCGTACCGCGCTTGTCCCCAAAAGAACAACCGCCAAGATCCTCCTAGAGCTTCTTTGGTTGAAATGCAAGAGGAGGAGATTCACCAAACTCACCACAAAGGATCTCCTCTATGCCATGCTTGGGGAAAGGTAAGAGAACATGATGCTTTTATTCTCTTTGACCCTGGTTCTACTCACAATTTCATATCTATGGAGTTAGCCACCAAGCTAGGCATACAATCCTACGAGATGGGAGATATCCTACCCGCAGACAGTGCCTTCAAGGGGCAAGAAGCTTCAGTCACTCCCTTAATCGGGAAATTGAGGCTTCATGTCCAAGGCTATGTGGAAAAAGAGGATTTCTTTATCTCTCCTCTCAAGCATGAGGATGTAATCCTAGGGGCACCATGGTTTGACCGTCTGGCTGCCCATGTTAAATTTCCTGAAAGGAGAATCTCCTTTAAGTTCAGGGAAAAGGACATGTATATAGATGCTAGGGAGATGGGTAACACCATCCCCATTGTACATACACCAGCTTTCAACAAGTCAATAAAGAGCTCTATTTCCGTGTACATGATTTTTGTTAAAGATTCTCAAAATGAACCTAATGCTTTAGCAAAAGAAAATAAAAGCAACCAAAAGGAATTAGAGTTATCCAATTTTCTCAAGGGGTTTCAAGATGTCTTTATTGACGACATCCCTTCTGAGCTACCTCCTAAACGAGGTAATGAAGACCATGCAATTGAACTTCTTCCAGGAAGTTCACCGCCTAACAAACCTCCTTATAGAGTTTCTCAAGCTCAACAAGAGGAGATTATGCGGCAAGTGCATGAGTTAATTGAGAAGGGCATGGTTAGGCCTAGCTCATCTCCATTTTGCTCACCTGTGCTATTAGTGCAAAAGAAAGACGGCACATATCGTATGTGTGTCGACTATAGAGCACTAAATAGGATCACTATCAAGAATAGGTTTCCCGTTCCACGGGTAGAAGACCTATTTGATAAGCTACAAGGATCGACCTACTTCAGTAGGATTGACCTAAAAAGTGGCTATCATCAAATAAGGATAGTTGATCAAGACATTGTAAAGACCGCATTTCGTACTACATTTGGTCTTTACGAATACATTGTCATGCCTTTTGGCTTGACTAATGCACCAGCCACATTTAACCGCTTGATGGAGAAGCTGTTCAGACCTCATCGAACCTTCACTGGAGTGTTCTTTGATGATATTATCATCTACTCTAATTCATTAGAGGAACATAAGCAACACCTCCAGGTAATATTTCAAGTTTTAAGAGAGAATAAACTTTATGTTAATCGAAAGAAAAGTGAATTTTTCTTGCAAGAGATTCAATATTTAGGTCACATTATCTCTCAAGATGGAATCCAAATGGATCCATCCAAGTTAGAGGTAATAAAAGGATGGCCTAAACCAAGGAATCTTCATGAACTAAGAAGCTTTATAGGTATGTGTGCATACTATAGACGCTTCATAGAAAAGTTCTCACAAATTGCGGGACCATTACATGACCTAACAAAGAAAAATGTTAGGTATACGTGGTCTGCTAAGGAGAACAATGCTTTCGAAAAGCTTAAAGAAAAGCTCATCTCTCAACCTGTGCTTACACTACCGGATCTCTCAAAACCATTTGAGGTCCAATGTGATGCTTGTGGTGATTGCCTTGGGGCTGTTTTGCTCCAAGAAGGGCACGCCATAGGCTATGAGAGTCGAAGGCTCGACCCTGTTGAGCAAGCTCTAGGCATATACGAAAAAGAACTCCTTGCAGTTCTACATGCCTTAGACTCATGGAAGCACTATTTATTGGGGACTCCTTTCATTCTGCGAACGGATCACCAAAGTCTTAAGTACTTCATGACGCAGACCAAGCTCTCCGACAAACAAATGAGGTGGGCAAATTTCCTTTCGCAATTTCATTTTCATATTGCTCACATTGCTGGCAAGCATAATCAAGTAGCCGATGCACTCTCAAGACGACCGAGAGTGAATGCGGTTTCCATAGCAACTCACAATGATCTATCTTTAATGATAGATGAGTATGCTATTGATCCCGATTTTAGAGATGTGATTTCAGCCCTTGCCTTAGGGAAGAAAGAAGAACCATTTACTTTACAAGATGGTTATCTTCTCTATGGCAATAGACTATGCGTTACTAATTCACTACGTGAGAAAGTAATGTATGAATCTCATGCTCCCCCATATGCGGGGCATAGAGGGATTCAGTCTACCCTAAAGGGAATTGAAACATATTTCTATTGGCCTACCATGAAAGTGAACATACATGAGTATGTTTCCAAATGTGTGGTATGTCAAAAGACGAAATTTGATAGAGGGAAGCAACTTGGATTGCTTCAACCCTTGCCAATCCCTAATTCACCATGGGAGAGCATATCCATGGATTTTATCTTTGGATTGCCTAAGTCTATCCATGGGAATACGGGAATATGGACGATAGTAGACAGGTTCAGTAAACAAGCTCATTTTATACCTGTCAAAAAGACTATCAAAGCCCATCAAATGGCAACCCTCTTCATTTCGCAAATTTTCAAGTACCATGGCTTGCCAATGTCCATAGTGTCGGATAGAGATCCTAGAATGACCAGTAATTTCTGGAAGGGTCTCTTTGAGAATTTAGGAACAAGGCTAAACTTCTCTTCGGCCTATCATCCACAAACTGATGGCCAAAGTGAAATAGCTAACCTAACTATTCTCGATCTACTAAAAGCCTATGTAACGGAAGTAGATCAAAGATCCCAATGGGAAAAGTACTTACCCTTAGTAGAGTATGCTTACAATAACACTGTACATACTTCTACAGGAAAAGCACCTTTCTAGGTAATTGAGGGAAGATCAAAAAGTCCCTTGCTACTTAAGGTACATGGGAAGATCTTCGCTGCAGATGAGTATAGCCGAGACCTACAAGAATCTTTCCAAAAGATTAAGGATGCTATCTCTATCTCACAGCAAAGGCAAAAGGCTGCTGCTGACAAGCACAGAAGAGCCCAAGCCTTTAAAGAAAACGATTGGGTCTTGTTAAAGTTTCCCAAGGCTCGATTAAGGCACACGACGGGCAAGAATCCTACGGGCCACCAAAAGTACTATGCTAAACTAGCAAAAAGGTACTATGGTCCCTTCCAGATTCTTAGGCCAATCAATGAGATGGCCTATCAACTTAAGTTGCCCAATCATTGGCTCATACACAATGCTTTTCATGTGAGCCTCTTAAAGCCTTACAAAGGAGAGCCACCTCAAGAACCAACTATTGAAGACCCACCGGAGATCGAGGACCACGAGGAGGTGCTGCAGCCCGAGTCCATTCTCCGACATGAAGACAAGGTATTAAGAGGCGGTAAGACTATCCGACGATATCTTATTAAGTTTAAGAATTATCCTTTTGAAGATGCTAGATGGATGCAAGGCATACAATTAAAGGATAACCTAAACCTTGTCAATGCTTACAATGCTTCCCAAGAGTAAGCAAATGTACAAAATGTTAAAAATGAACAAAAATTTTTGTCTTATAAGACTCTCTTTTTCTTTATTTGTGCACAAAAATGAAGTAGTATGCATGCTTAGATCAAGTTTGCGGAGACGACGTCTCCCGAACACCAAGTAGAGCTTGTCACTCTACTATGGAAGACTGATAGGACTAATGTGCAGACATGCTTGCGGCAGCCTCAGGCTCTCAAGCGCCAAATGGACTAGTCATCCATTATGGAATGATGTCGTAGGGTAACATAGGGATCCTCTACCCGCTAAGAAAAGGACTCATGCATATGCTTTATCTTCTCTACACCATAGTCGAGGACGACTATGATTTCAAGAGAGAGGTAATGTCATAATAATCAATATCTAATTCTCCTAAATGATTTTCTCATATTAAACTGATCATTTAATGTGGGGAAGTGCCAAGGGAGAAAAAGCTAGAATATTGGTTAAGTTAGCAGACCGGCCACAGTAGGGATCCAAAGGAGGGAAAATAGGGATCCAAAGGGGGGGCCATCTGCAAAAGAGCCATGTGAAACAACGGGCTAAAAAGACCCTAAGGTTCAGCCCATTAAGACTTCCAAAATGCTAAGGTTCCAAAATTCAAAGGTTGTGTCCAAAGGTCAACCTTAGGGAAAATTGGATGCTTAGTGTGTGCCCAAAAAGTCTTTCTACATCCCTACATGGGAGGGGGCGAGCCCCAAAGCTAGGGGATGAGAGAGAAAGCCACACACACACACACAGGCTCCCTTTACACAAAGGGAATGAGGGACACATGTCAGCTCCCTAGACCAGCTGCCCACAAGGTATGCCCAATTCCTATTGGAAGACCCTTGAAGTGGACCAATGAGAATTAGGCTAGAGTAAATCTAGTTTAATTAATTTAAAAACATTTAATAAAAGAAACCAATAAGAATTAAGTGTCCTAGAAGACTATTGGGCAGTCTCCCAAGGGGTCCAATGAGCATTCAGGAGCCCCATGGCTTGCCTGATTCCTATTGGCCAGGAGGCAAAGGGGTCCAATGAGAGTTTAGTTTAATTATTTAATTATCTAAAGCTCTCACAAAAGGGGAAAGGGGGACACATGTCAGAAGGCTATCACTTATGCTGCTTAATCCCTATTGGCTTGACCTGGGGAGGTCCAATGAGGCAAAAGCCAGACTAACTTAGCAGCTAGGGCTCGCCCAAGAGAGAGAGGGGGCTGATTTTTGCTTGGCATTGACACACACACTCTCACACTTGACCATGGTGAAGGGAAAATACTCTATCTCCTCCCAAGCTTTAATGGAGAGCTCATCACCTACTCCAAGCTTGTGAGATAGAAGCCTACATCAACACTCTCTTGGCATGTGGATGCAAATCCAACCAAGAGCCAAGCTTCAATGCATGCTCATCTTCTCTACCAAGCTAATTACTAAGCTAAGCTATGCTAATATGAGTGATTATGTGAGGAGATGTACTTCTTTCTCGTAAGATACTTCTTTTTCCTCTCAATCTACTCTCATACCCTGCTAGCTCTCACCATCTTCGAAGGTGTGTGAGGTCTTGGGTCTAAGAACGGGGATAATTCAAGTTGTGTTTGATTAAGTGTTTTGCTTGGTGTATGAAGCTTCCATCTTCATTGCACTAGCTCGTCTTGAAGGAACACGAAGAATTGTATTGTACAATGTCTCTCTTGATGGGAGAAACCATAATACAAAGCCTTTTGGAGGGGGGACCGGCTCCATGCAAATCCGGTCCTCAACTGTTGTCAATATCTTAATTGCTCTCTCTTTTGAAAGTATTGTCGATGCTATCTAACTAGGTGTTATGCTTTTTGTTGCTCTCTCCACCCAAGCACTCTTGTAATTCTCATTAGGAATCAACTCTAATGAAATGCTCACTATGTTCATGCTAATTTCCGCTACACATAAGATTTTAGGCCATTAAATGTTACATTTAGGGACCTCACACATAGTGCACATAGGCAAGTGATACTTCTGGCATTATGATGGCATCAAAACATATGGCAAAACACATAGAAACGAAGCTTAGGGACCTTATGTAGCATATATATACACAAGACATCAGCTTAACAATACAACGTCATCTGATCATACATAACAAGGATATAGAGAAGCAAGCCAAGGATGGCATAATCCCTTGTCAAAAACAATCAACCCAGCAAGTAGGTATGATCCTACTAGCAACACATCAATACCTTAGAGAATGATGGCGAGGATGGTGGCCATGGAGCATGACAGAAGACTCCTTATTTAGGTTTTAGGGCTAGTAATGTAGCATACTAGAGGGAGAGAGAGTAGAGCTCCATCCATTGCTCCTCGTTGTGAGCAATGTCGCCATAGCTTCGTTGCTTGGTGAAGTGGGTGAAGTGTTGTTGTTTTGAGTGAGAGAAGGCCTCCTTATATAGGTTTCTGAGAGGGTTTAGGATTAGGGATAAACATGCTTAAATCCGCTGATTGGGGTTACTTTTTGCTTAGGGTGGTCAACAGATTGAGGTCACCTGATATGTCACCATCAAGATATTCTCTAGAGTGATGTGAGAGGGGAGGGTAAATGATGATTTTTCTGATTGTGACACATGGGGATAAGGCCTTGACCAGCATTTAAGAGCAGGTAGGTGGCTGTTGAAACTGGAGGTTTTGCACATGTCAGGGCGGGACCTGCTGGGTCCTCCTGAATATCAAATTCTCAAAAAATCCTCAACCATGGCTTCTTTTGACATGTGTTCTTTGAAAAAATCGGCATGTCTCTTTTCAACTCAAAAGTCTTTATCCCTATTGACTCACCTTTACCATAAGATTTTCCCCTTTTCTCCTCCTGTAACTGCATTGTTGATGCCCAATCACTACTTCTAGTAACAGTGAACTGTTACCTACCAAATACTTATGGTGCAGTAAAAAATATTTACCATGGGTAAAAAAAGTTACTGTAGGTAAAAAGTGATTTGTATTTACCATGTAGGTGAAAAATATTTACTGTGGTAAAAAATATTTATTGTCGGTAAAAAAGTGAAAACGGAGTATGCTGTGCTGTGAGTCCACACGGACATCCTCGTGTAAATTTCACTAGAAATTCACACCTAGAATGGGCTATTCTGTAAGATATAGGTTGTAGGCATGCATAAGAGCTCGTTCCCACGTATCTTCTATCCATGACACTTTTTACTCTTTGGTGCTTGTGAAGTAGATTTTTCTTTTCTTTCGAGATCCCTTGGACTAGAGTATCCTTATCTCCCCAACAACTGACTGTGCCTTTATTGCATCTTCAGAAGGGGTCCTAAAAACCATGCATCATATAGCCCTCCCCCTTAATCTAGAGGTATTTGATGCCTCTAGCTGTAGGTTGTGCTACAATAGGGTTCTCTTGAATACTTACCCACCTGGTACCAATTGAATTTTCCATGTTACTGCTTTCTTGGCTGATGCACACTGTTTAGTCCTTTCTGATGAATAATTATATCCATCCATGACTAACAACTGGTCTCCTAGACCCTTGAAAGCCATACCCCATCCATTGTCAATATCCGCTTTCACTGGTAGCATTCTCTTTTTTTCTTTTTTTCCTTTTTTTTTCTTCTCTTTTTCCCTTTTTTTTTTTTCCCAACCCCTCGTTGAGCATTCATGCTCAACCATAGTATTATTTAGGTAAAAGATGACTGTATAGAGAGAATTATATAACATAGAGCTATAGACTGCATAAGAAAAATGATAGTATAGTGGCTATATAGAGAAAAAGCATCTGCTACTGCATCACCCTTCAGGGTCAAATGGAAAGCTCAAAGCTCCCCCACGCATGGTGTAGAATCCACCTGGATCAAAAGTAAAGCATTGCTCATTGCCATCAACTTGTAAAACATGTATATCCAAGCCTTCCTTTGCACTTGTAGGCCAATAGACAGGCCACCCTTCCAGCTCTTTATAGCACGGAGCTTCATCACCCTGCATCCATAATCCTTCGTGTCCACTATAAGCTTACTTGCCATCACTTGAGAAACCTGAATCATAAGCAGTTATCCTACCATCTGCTACAGAACCCTCCATGGTATAGCCCACTTCAAAAAAACCTCGCCATTGACACAAAAATATATGTAAAGCAACCTCCAATAACACATGTATCCATAGCATCACATAACATAGCAAGACCCTGCCATTTGCCTCCACTTGCTGCGTAGCCAAGCAAACCTGATCACTTTTCAAGCCTGTATCCAAACCCTCTGTAAACGTCTCCACAACCATCTCTTTATACTTAGAAACATGACCTACTAGAGCTTCAACCTGTGCAAATACCTCATCACCAACAAGGTTGACTGCACCTTCCTTTAATTGGATATGGTGTTGGGTTACCGTCACTCCTTTAATGTGCTCGTAATCAGTCATAAAGAGGCGAGCATGCTTCTTTAGTACCTGCAAATAGGGTTCTCTCTCTTCTTCTAGTAGGTCCTTAGCTAGCATCTCCTCTAAGCCTGTGGCTTCTTCCTTGTTTAGAGAGTCTTGACCACCTTCTCCTTCTGGGTTTCGCAGTATTATACCCATGAATTCCAAAGAGCTAGCATCCTCCTCATATGACTCATCCTCAGATGAAGAGCAGCTGCTTGTGCTCCATTCATCCATAGAAGTCTCCGTCTCTAGGTCTTGTTGTCTACCCTGCTTCATGTCATACACAATTTTTTGTTGCTTGCCACCTACCTTATGATTTGGTCACAACTCAAGGGAACCTGTCTCCCAATCTTGCCTAGCTTTCATAGCCATAAGCCAAGGTCTTCCAAGGATTAGCGGATAGCCCTCCCCCTTAGTTGGGATCACATAAGCATCAATTGAGATTGCCACACCAAAAGCTGAAACCTTCACTCCATTAACCTTTCCCACACAAGCCACCCTTACATTATTTGCCATCTTAGCTTGTAAGGAAGTTTGCTCGTTTACTTTCAAACCCAACCTATGCATTAATTTCTCTGTCATAACACAAATCTCGGCTCCACCATCTACATACACATTGGAGACTCGCTGACTCTTAATCTCTGCATCAATGACTGGCACGATATCCTTCATGCCTCTTGCACTAATAGACCCAACTGACTTTGCCTTAGCCCTCCTCGTGCTGACCATCTTAGACTAGGTTCTACGCATCTTTGGGGAAAGGTGGAGGAGTTGCTGCCATGAAATCTTTGGTACTTGCTTACTCACATCTGCTACCAGGTCGTAAGGTATGGATCCTACCCCAAGTGGAAAGTCTTCTACTCCTATGTGCCTCCTTGACCTACTCTTCCTTTTCTTGTCTCCTATCACTTGGGAGGAACCCTCATTCCCTTTATCCGGCTCTGAAGCTTCCATTTCATCAGTTCTTTGTCTCCTAACTCTCTTTATTGGCATGGCAACAGCTTCCTCCATTTTTTCTCTCCCTTTAACCTTACCATTGTCAAGACCTATGACAGAGACAGCCCTGTCCTCCCCTCGCGATGGTAGTGGAGGGATCTCTGCTGGTTCTTGTGGTGGTGGAGGAGGGGGTCTCAATATTTGGATTGGTGGAGCCACGTGTGCATTTTGTCCATTTAGTGGCCTAGCTCGAGGAGGAGTGACTTGCTGGCGAGGAGGCCATCTTTGATTACCATTTCCTTGATAGCGTCGTGGATGGGGGCAATAATACATGTCGTGACCTACCTCTCCACAGTTGTAGCAAATGTACTCACGTGCTTGCCTTTGTCCTTCTTGTCTATTTCGTTCATTTCCTGGCTGGGGAGCCCTTACACCTTGAACCAGATTGATGGACAGGCTCTCTAGTTGATTGGTGATTTGTTGAAGTAATTCTTGTTGAGAGGACTCTTGGTCTGTTGCTCCTGTCCCTGCTACTACCTTGCCGTAGGTTGAGCTAGCGGTGGAGGCTCCATTCCCCCTTGTAGTTACAAAGCCTTTTGGAGGGGGGACCGGCTCCATGCAAATCCGGTCCTCAACTGTTGTCAATAGCTTAATTGCTCTCTCTTTTGAAAGTATTGTCGATGCTATCTAACTAGGTGTTATGCTTTTTGTTGCTCTCTCCACCCAAGCACTCTTGTAATTCTCATTAGGAATCAACTCTAATGAAATGCTCACTATGTTCATGCTAATTTCCGCTACACATAAGATTTTAGGCCATTAAATGTTACATTTAGGGACCTCACACATAGTGCACATAGGCAAGTGAGACTTCTGGCATTATGATGGCATCAAAACATATGGCAAAACACATAGAAACGAAGCTTAGGGACCTTATGTAGCATATATATACACAAGACATCAGCTTAACAATACAACGGCATCTGATCATACATAACAAGGATATAGAGAAGCAAGCCAAGGATGGCATAATCCCTTGTCAAAAACAATCAACCCAGCAAGTAGGTATGATCCTACTAGCAACACATCAATACCTTAGAGAATGATGGCGAGGATGGTGGCCATGGAGCATGACAGAAGACTCCTTATTTAGGTTTTAGGTCTAGTAATGTAGCATACTAGAGGGAGAGAGAGTAGAGCTCCATCCATAGCTCCTCGTTGTGAGCAATGTCGCCATAGCTTCGTTGCTTGGTGAAGTGGGTGAAGTGTTGTTGTTTTGAGTGAGAGAAGGCCTCCTTATATAGGTTTCTGAGAGGGTTTAGGATTAGGGATAAACATGCTTAAATCTGCTGATTGGGGTTACTTTTTGCTTAGGGTGGTCAACAGATTGAGGTCACCTGATATGTCACCATCAAGATATTCTCTAGAGTGATGTGAGAGGGGAGGGTAAATGCTGATTTTTCTGATTGTGACACATGGGGATAAGGCCTTGACCAGCATTTAAGAGCAGGTAGGTGGCTGTTGAAACTGGAGGTTTTGCACATGTCAGGGGGGGACCTGCTGGGTCCTCCTGAATATCAAATTCTCAAAAAATCCTCAACCATGGCTTCTTTTGACATGTGTTCTTTGAAAAATTCGGCATGTCTCTTTTCAACTCAAAAGTCTTTATCCCTATTGACTCACCTTTACCATAAGATTTTCCCCTTTTCTCCTCCTGTAACTGCATTGTTGATGCCCAATCACTGCTTCTAGTAACAGTGAACTGTTACCTACCAAATACTTATGGTGCAGTAAAAAATATTTACCATGGGTAAAAAAAGTTACTGTAGGTAAAAAGTGATTTGTATTTACCATGTAGGTGAAAAATATTTACTGTGGTAAAAAATATTTACTGTCGGTAAAAAAGTGAAACGGAGTATGCTGTGCTGTGAGTCCACACGGACATCCTCGTGTAAATTTCACTAGATATTCACACCTAGAATGGGCTATTCTGTAAGATATAGGTTGTAGGCATGCATAAGAGCTCATTCCCACGTATCTTCTATCCATGGCACTTTTTACTCTTTGGTGCTTGTGAAGTAGATTTTTCTTCTCTTTCGAGATCCCTTGGACTAGAGTATCCTCATCTCCCCAACAACTGACTGTGCCTTTATTGCATCTTCAGAAGGGGTCCTAAAAACCATGCATCAATCTCTATTATAGATGCGAGGAACCCTACTTTGGAGAGTTGAGAGAGCGAAAAAGACTTTATCTCTTCACCTACATAGAGGGATCAGAAACCAAAATCGTCACATACGACAAATATGGAAGACGATACGCAGCAATCGATAAAAAGGATTTGGAAGGATATACCTACTTTTGGGGACCACTCCACCAGTATTATGTCACTCCAAGCCCACAGAGACCAGCACCTTCAAATGATGCTAGACCTGATGGCAATAGGTGGAGAGAGGACTCATGTAGCTGATTCTTTCAGTTAACCTCAGTATTCTATGCCAAACCCCATGGGAACATTACGTCCCAGAGAGTCAATGGCTACAAATCGAGGTAGTGCGGTTCCTATCTCTACACATACCACAGTAGTTCCGACATTTGCAACCACACCATCGCATTTGCCTCCTAGTAGTAGATTCGTGGCAGGGGATACAACGAGAGCAACCCACGACATCCATGATGTACGAGAACGATTAAGTCGAGACATGGGAGCATTGAGATTGGTCGCAGAACATAGACGGATGAGGCCATCCTAGGTAGCGAAGTGCATGCCAAAGAAGTATAGTGGATCAGGGGATCCATATGGCAATGTATCGCTCTTTAAGCAAGCCTTAAGAGCAGAGCAGATCACTGATTTCCATACTCAATATGAGGGATTCGGGTTGACCTTGGAAGGGACGGTCTTAACATGGTTCCAACCTTTGAACCCTGAAACTTGTACGAATATTGAACATGTATTGCGGGAGTTCACGGAAGAATTCTCAAAACGGGGTATAAAGAATAATACTGTATCATAGATATATGCTTTTAAACAAAAGGAGAACAAAAAGGTGAAGGAATCATCCTTGAGATTCAAGCAATACATTGAGAGGTGCCCAATGAGAGAATTATCGCAGGATGAGAGATTGTCTGTGCTCTTCATTGAAGGACTTAGAAACAAGACCTTGAAAAAGGACCTTCACTTGAAAGACTGTAGCACGTTTGAACAGGTTACAAGGGAAGCGTTATAGCTTGTTGACTGCAAATCATATGGGGAAGTGTCAGAGGATACTAATTCAGTAACTAGTGGCTCTTCATCTATTAAGAGTGAACCCTCTACCGAAAAAGATGCTCAGGCTTCTTTGATGTCTACAGCTGACCAAATAATAGAGGAAGTAACGAAGAGAATGCAGCAACATATGAGATCAAATCCAGTGATGAGACAGTCTCAGATGAGGAAATGTGACATATGTGGGGGGAATCACCCGACGCCGTGGTGCACACAACAGCCGAAAGCACCAATTGTGAATGGACGAGTATTGAAATGGTGTGCCATAGAGAAAAAATGGGCGAACCATGGCACGGATGAGTGTTTTTACAACAAAAAATATGTGAAGGAAAGGCTGTATGGACCTCCAGCAGGACCATCCCAACCACCTCCTCCAAGATATCAAGTTGGGCCAAATGTGAATATGGTAGCAGGAGCAGACAGACCTCAACCTGTGTTGGGTCAACAACCTCCTTTACCACAGGAAAATAGGGCCATGATTAGGTATGCTCAACCTTACGAAGCATCACCAGGAACAAATAATACACCTCAAATTTCTTATTACGAGGAATCGAATGATCCTTACGTAATTAAACCTGAACCACAGATGTACACAGACGAAGCCTATCAACCGTGGGAAAATAACGAGGGTATGGCACCACCAACGTATGTAGCACAATCTTCAAGGGATCAATATTGGGTGGACGAAAGAACTCTAATGTTCATTGCGAACCAGAACTACAAACCAAGAAGATATCCTAATAGGGCGGGACAACCTATGGGACCACCTCCTCAAAATCAACCACCAATTGGACCGTGCTATAACTGTGGAAGTACAGATCATTGGGAGCGTAGTTGTACTTTCAAAGGAAAAAGAGTGAAAATTTTTGGGTTTTGTGACGGTTGTGGTGTGAATCACATACTGCCAGATTGCCCAAGGAATCCGAACAACAAGGGAAAAGCAACTATGAATATTGTGGGGGTGTTACCAAGTGCAAGCAGTGGATCAGAAACCAAAACCACGATCCAAATCAATGCGGTAACCAGAGCCCAAGCCAAGGACTTAGAGAAAAACAAGACATTGGAAGAAAAGGTTGAGTTGCCAATATCCACAGAAAACGAGAGTTTATCTGTGAGAACACATTGGAAATCCTGGAAGGTGAAACGAAATAGAATGAAAGCAAGAAGGATGAAAACCAAATTGCCATGCCAAATGAATTACATGAAACAAAAAGAGCAACTGAAACAAGAGAGAGATAGTAAAACTGCTGAGAACAACAACAAGCCGAGGAAAGCATCCTCAGGGGGATCAGTCTTGGTCGAGAAAGTGCTAGAGCCTTTAGATGCTCTATTACAAGCGTATGAAGCAAGGCTAAAAACAAACCAAACCTTAGAGCAGAGATGGTTGACTTATCCTCAACCAGAAGTGGAAACGAAGCGTTTGGAAATGTGTAAACACCTTATTGAAACAACCCAGGCATTGATGGAACCTAATGCGATAAGAACCCCATAACAAGAAGTGCTGATTCACAAAGAGCGAGAAAAACTGAAGATCGATAAATCAGAACAAGTAAACGGACACAGGCCTGAAACTATATTGTCATTGGATCACCGAGTGGTGCCGAACACCACTGATGATGCTAAGTCAATGACTATAATGCCAATTCCATAAGTGGAAGAACCATGGCCACAACACTTATGGGAAACCATTAGAAATAGAAAGAACGGAAGCGCGACGTTATAGTCTGCACCAATTCTTGATGTTAACATGGACAAAGAATTTTATCCAGGAGATATACAATCGCTATATGGAGATGTAGGAACGGAGGTTTTGATGGAAAGCAAAGCTCAATCCCTGAAAATCCTACCTTCATTTATAGGTGAACACGAGGCACAATCGGAGATAATATTAGTTCCATCCCAGATGAGAGCTATTCCACAAATGATTGACTCAAAAAGTCTTCAAGAGATGCTGTCGACAACTGTAACATGCACAATCACACTGTCAAAACTCTTGAGAGTCAAACCACACTTATGGGAAGACATGGGGAAACATTTGGAGAACAGAGGAATAAAGATTCCTCTTCAGACAAACCCTACGGTAGAAGAAAACAAATGGGAAGGTCAACCCAAAGCCCAACCTGTGCCCATAAACAAGGTCGAAGATTACTGTGAAGGTGAGGAAGGTAATACAACCTTACCTGTCGAATATCAGGATATAAAAACGATAGCTATCCTAGACAGTGGAGCGGAATTTGCGATTGCTACAAAGCAAATCTGGGAGAAATGGGGCCGTCCAGCTCTCAGAAAGACGAGAATGAAACTGCAACTCGCAGATGGGTATGTAGAGAGACCATTGGGAGTCCTGGACCAAATAGTTGTAACTTCGTGTGGAATTAACTATGAGCGCACCTTTGCCGTGGTAGATTTCGGAAAAACAAACAACTTTGACATTATTTTGGGGTGACCTTGTATGCGTCAACTCAAAATGATACAAGATTGGGGGTACAACCAAATTTACATAAGGCATGAGGAGCTAATAATGAAAATCAACATAAAGGATCACAGCTATAGAGACGTTGCAAAAACACTAGTGCAAGAATTTGATTCAACCACAGTGAATGGAAAAGAAATACTTGCGTGGTTACAAACGAAAGCACATGTCTGGATGTGTGGAGCATATGATTGTGGATACTTAATCAAAGAGGAATGTGTGTTGGAAAGGTCAGTAGAAGACGAGGCTTATCTCCCATAACCTTTCCTTGAACATTTATTTGAGCCATTTGGGTGGACTCTAATATTGTCAACCTTGGATGTATGTGTTAACGAATGCACGCCTACAAAATTTTGTGACGATGAAGGATATGACCTAGTAATGTTGCAAATGGCTAGCGTCATCCTTGAGTCAGGATCAGATAGCGAGAAACAAGAAGAATCACTACGTGAGACTGCGTGTAAAAGAATAGCTGATGAGATATCTATAATAGACGATAGGAATCGAACAGAGGAGGAATTCACAGACTCACTAAGCGATGACCTTCTATCACTGGGTGATGAAATCCAAATGATAGATGTTGATGACGAAAGATCAAGTGGATCAGAGACAAATAGGAAGTATATGTTGAGACCGGACAGGTTTTACGAGTTTCCAAACCAAAAACCTAGTCGACAAGAGCGGTATAGATCAAAGAGAGCACGGACATCAAGAGAGAATAAGCATAAACCCATGCCTCTTGTCAATGACAAAACGGGATATCTAAGGCTTGTAAAAGATGACGATTGTGTCAAGACAAGGTCACTGGCCGGTTTATCAAAACGAAACCATGGAAAAACAACAAGAAGAACAAGCGCGAAAAGCAAACGACTGAGACACATAAGGAGGGGGAAACAGGGTCTAGAATGACCAAAACAGAGAGGAAAACAGAGTACAATAAGCTCAAACAGACCCTCAAAGACATATAGACAACTGAAATGGAAACAAATGAGGACATGAATTCTGACAAGATGGATGTGCCATCCCATTATAAGAAGTATACCATACAAGATAGAAAAATCATAGTGCAACAACCGATGAGAGAATTGAAGGAACCTGGTACATCATACGACGGTCCTGAAAAAGCCAAACGAATAGATCTAGCGGAGCCAGGAGAAGATCCAAAACCTGCATATATTGCCATGGATCTTACTGAAGAAGAGGAGAAGTTTTTGATAGCTACTTTAAAACAGTATAGAGATGTGTTTGCATGGTCATACAAAGATCTTAAGGGGGTGGATCCAAGTATCTGTCAACACATAATACCCCTTAAGAATGACGCCAAACCAAGCAGACAACATCCTTATACTTACAATGAGACGTTTGCAAGGAAGATCAAGGAGGAGATAGATAAGCTGAAAGAGGCAGAGTTTATTTACGAAATTGAGCATACTGACTAGATTTCACCGATTGTGGTGGTCCCGAAGAAAAATGGAAAGTTGAGAGTATGCGTCAATCTCAAGAAAGTAAACGCTGCTACAATTCGGAACAACTATCCCCTGCCCATTACTGATCATGTAATAGAAAGAGTGGCAGGAAAAGTTAGAAATTTACATGGATGACTTGTGCATTCACTCTCTTGTAAGATTGAAGCACATAGAGCACTTGACCAAACTGTTCAAAAAATGCAGACTATATCGGATTTTCCTGAATCCGGAGAAATGTGTCTTCATGGTATGACAAGGCAAAATATTGGGACATATAGTGTCCAAAAATGATATTTTGATAGACATGGAGAAGATCAGCGTAATTGTTGATCTACCACGACCAGTAAAGGTAAAGGAGGTACAGGCATTTATGGGCCATTGTGGATATTATCGTAGATCTATCTACTCATACGCTATACTTGCGAAACCACCTTACGCGTTGATAACTAAATTTGAGTGGACAGATGAGTGCGAGAAAGCTTTTCAAACTTTGAAGCAAAGATTGATATCCGCTCCAATTCAGAAGGCTCCAGATTGGGAAAAGATATTCCACATCCACGTAGATGCATCAGCATATGCTATAGGATGCATACTTGCACAACCTCGAGAAAACAACATGGATTTTCCAATTAGTTACTCCAATAGACAACTAAATAGTGCAGAGAAGAATTACACAACAGCTGAAAGGGAGGGTTTGGGTATGATCTATGCTGTGAAAAAGTTGAAAGGAAATAAGACGTAGCTAAATAGATAATTGAGTAGATAAATTAATGGAGAGAGATAGATTTACATACATGAGATTATAGAGTAGAGAGAGAGAGAGAGAGAGAGAGTACACACGATATACGTGGTTCACCCAATGTGGGCTACGTCCATGGGATAACAGCCACTCAATGGCTTTAGTACTTCAAAACAAGAAGTATTTTACAAAGGGATTATACCCTTAATGGAGCTCCCGCCTTGCTTCACTCTCACCACCTCACACTCACCTTGTTGCATCAACTTCACACTCTATGAAATGTGTGTAGAAATGGCCTCCTTTTATAGGCCAAAAGGGTTGCCCTTTCGCATGAGAGGCAGCCATGTGTAGCCACCCTTGTGTAGATAAGTCCAAATCGGACCCTTCAATCCGCCCATGTGTGGCCGCCCTTGAGAAGACAAGTCCGCTTTTGAATTCGGCCACCGTCCATTGACTTCCGACCACCGGCCACCAGCCCTTGACTACCGACCACCGACCAACCGACCGGTTGTTTTCCGACCACTTTCCGGCCACCGTCCGGCCATAATATTCCGACGAAAATGAATATTCCGGCGAAGGAAAAAAAATTACCCCTGATTTTTGGCCGTAAACATTGCCCCTGATTTTTGGCTGAAAATTTTGGTTTCCGGCGAGTGATTTTCCTTCACGCACGATGGCTTCTCCTCATAATGGGGGCCTTACAAATGTGCGCTTTTACCAGACAAGATTACAAGGTGAATCAGGCTCCATACTTAACCTTTCAGACAGCACCAAGAAGACCTGGAGGCTGTACTCCGCAAATGAAGCTTTTCAGCAAAACTTGCCTCCTTGGAGCCCCATCAATGACCAAAGCTTTGAACATGCACGAGGATGTGCAAAGATAAGGAAGGGAGGAGTGTTTGGCGGACGAAGCAATGGTCTCCAGAGAAAGAGTCACATTTTTCAGGGAATCTACATTTTTGCGGAAATCTCATCCTTTTGTAAAAGAGCTTCTCTAAGCCGAGAACTTGTAAAGAAATTTTTGATTATTTTTTCGAGAGCATTTGCATAGTGGAGATCCAGTTAGAAGTTTAGTACTTTTTGGCCGGACAAGCCATTTGTAAAGACCTAAACTATAAAGGTCAGTTTTGTAAGTTTGAACATAATCCTCTTTCATAAAAACTTGAAGAAGACAGCGTACATTTGAGAGCTTCCTCTTGCTCCAACTTGTAATCTTCGCTACTCTGCCTACGGTAATCCGAATTCAGATTCATTTAATGCATTGTGTTCCTCTTACTTTGCTCTTCCATTCAAGTATAAGCATTCAAGATTCAAGTATAAGCATTTTGGACGGTTCTTGCCACGTCATCACCGACCAACCGCCATGCGGCCGCCCACGGGCGCCACCACCTCGCCGGCACCGTCCAAAACCACCGGCGCCTCCGCATGCAGTGCTACCACAACAGTGCCCGACATGGACGCCATAGCTACGCCCAAGGGGAGCTCCCCTCACCCTTCTCCTTGTGTACCAATGAAGGGGCCACGCCCCCCTATACATACTGCGGCCCTCGGCCTCGACACTGCGCATGTGGGTTTATCCACACTGCCACGTGGCAGCTCCTCAGTGACTAGCACCTCAAGGAAAAAAAAACCTCTTCACAAATATTTAGAAGAATTGTTTTTCATTGGTCCTCTTTCCTCAGCTCCCATTCTCTCCCCCCAGGTCCTATTGACAAGCTGTAAAGCCCTTTTGAAACTCCATATCTCCGGCTTCCGTTTGGCATGCAGTCACTTCTTGATGGCTCTGTATGATGTACACTCCGGTCTAGAAATTTGTCGAGGCCCAAAAGATGCCAGATGGCACATTCTCCAATGCGTCCAAGTGGGCTCAGACCCGGCCCCCGGAAAAACTTCAAATGATCATATCTTGCAAACCGTGGCTCCGATCCACAATCCGAAAAGACGGGTAGGCTCCATGAATTGAGTTCTACACATCTATACCTCAAGCTCCACTTGGACCACCTGTCTCCAGCTGCCCTGTCCGGCAAGAATTTGCAAACCACCAAAACTTTAACCTTCAATAACTTGGGCTCCATAGCTCGGTTTGATGAACCGTCTAGACTTGTCTCTTCAACACTTCAAGCTCTTCATTCCTGGACCCACAAGCTGCACTTTGCATCTCCTTCACCTGCTACCCCAATTAGCCCCTTATGTAGCCTTTGTTGGCCTATAAGCCGCATCATGCATACACTTCCATTGCTACCTGCTATCCCGTGACCTTCCTAGCTGCATCATCCCTTTGCCATGCTTCTGCTTGCATGCACACATTTGTCCATACCACCTTCTAGAGTCGACACACTTTGGCTGCACCATCATTGCCCACCCCCCTATTGAGCATTTATGCTCAACCACAAAAGAGCTTTCTTCCACTATAAACTGCAAAAACCTGTCGCACACTATGAGAAAACTAAAACCATATGTACAATGTTTTATTATACCCTATCACCAAACCTTCAAGTGGGTTGCCCCGCCCCCTGCATAACATAGCTTCCACCTGGATCAAACACCTGGCTCTGTTCACTTTCATCCATCTGCAACAACCTCCAATAGTGACCTACCCAAGCGCGTAGCCATCCATGCACGCAAAAGGCCCATAGCACTTTAGCACCTCTTCGGAAATCATCTTGTCTCAATAACCTATATGGATCTGCAAACAGATTACACGAACCAACCGAAAGAACTGGTTTTGTAACCACATCATCTGTACGAACCAACACTTCTGACCCTCCCTCCCAGCCATGTAAAGTAGAGCTCCTCTCAAAGAAACCCCGTATCTGACGGATAACATACTGCACAGTTGCACTTACAAGCATACCTTTCAACCATGGGCTGCATACCTCTTTTGAAAGCTTGGACACATCCTGGGAACCTCCTCCATATGCCATAGAACGCATCTCTTGCACTGGCTTCATGCTCTCTTGCACCTCCTCTTCGAACTCACTTACACTGTCATCAAGCCCTTCATCATCAATTGGCCCTTCAAGGTCACTCAACACTTCCTTCTGTCCAGCTTCAGTCTCCTACTCTTCAATCACCTCTTCTACCGCTGCATCGTGCTCCTCTAGGGAAGAGAGAAACTCATTCTCTACCGCATCCATCTCCAGTTCTTCCATAGACACGGCCGCTTTATCCCTCTTGGAAAAAGTTTGCACATGTTGCACCACCATGGCACATTCCACCGCTACTTTCATTAGCATAGCCATTAGCATTGCACCCCACACCACCTTCACCTGCATTCCATCATCTGTAGGTCTAGACCGCACCTTTTGGCTTTCATCAACTATCTCGGTTTGCTCTGTTCCCTGCTCTTCTTGCACATGTGCTATTACCATATCATCAAACATATAAGAGGGAAGCTTTACCTTTACCAGTTTGGGTTCATCACATTCCGTCTCTTCGTCATAGGATGTGGACTCATCTGCTCTATCTTCCTCGCTTGTCTCCCAGCAAATCGAGCTTGTATCATCATCGGCATCATATACCGACTCCGTATCAGCATCTGCATCCACTTGCTGCTCCACAAAATCTTGACCATCTCTACGGCTTTGCTCACTTTCTTCATCAGCTTTTGAACCCTCGGTATCTGCATCTTGATCGCATTCTGCTACCTTTTCATGCAAACTTTCAACAAGAAGATGCTTTACCTCTTCAATCCGTACTGGAACCTCCACATCTGCTACCACTTTTGCATCTTGGTTCACCTCGACATGGAGCTTCTCCTCGTTGACAAGCTCTTGCACCCTCGGCACATGCACATCACAAACTGGAAACCTCCAAGGAACGTAACCAATAGTAGGTCTTACCTCCATCGGCCTTGCATTTTGCACAACTGGAATCACCTTTGGTTGGACCCAAGAGCACTTCGCTACCTCCACAACAGGCATATAATCTGCTGGCTTTAGCATTCCCAACTCCAACTTCCGCTTCACCTTTCTGCTCTTTATCTTTGCCTGATAGACAATGTCTTCATAGGTATCCGTGCCATCTTCGACCTTTTCTCTAATCCTCGGATGCAAGCACTCTAACAGCTTTGACAGATTCAAAGATTGGTTTCTTTTGACCCCAATCGCAATCTCTAACTGCTTCCAACAAGCTTCAAACTGCTCAATGAAAATAGAGAAATCTTTACTTACATCCTGGCATACCGCTTTCAGTCTTGCACCGGCTTTTTTCGTCATAATCTCCTCTCGAAACTGCTCCAGAAACTGACTCTGCAACCTTTGCCATGATTCTCAATCACTGCTCTTTAAGCCATCAAACCACACCTTGGATTTACCTCGCATCAACAGCAGCACCATCTGTACCCTTTTTGAATCCGTCGACATACACATCGACAGCAACCATAATTTGAAATCTGCCAACCAATCCTCGGGATCTTTGACACCCATAAATATGGGGCCAAAACCTGGCTCCATCATCTCTGTCAGCTTCAACCTCGATCATCAAACATCTCGACCGTGAGCCAACCGTTTCGTTGGCAAAAAAACACCACTTTCAACCGCAAATTGGAGCATCAGAGAGCTCCTCAGTGGGGGCACCAGAAGATGGAGAGGGGGAAAGGGGAACACACCCAACACACAACACAATGCCTCACTATAGCCCAGGGTATACACAGCACCCCTAACCTGTCAAAAAACACCTTCAAATTGGCTTATTTTCACTAACAACTCCGCTTTAACATACAAAACAACCTCACACCTTGCAAAAAAAACACCCACAACACAAATGCACCCACACTGCTCAACTCACCCTTTCGAGCTGCAGGCAAACCCTATGCATGCTATGACCAATATACGAAGAGCGAGAGAAGAGGAGGGGGATGGGGAGAAGCAACACACAAGATTGGGGCAAGTGAGTGGTATTATTGCATAGAGAGTAGCACAACCGATGTATGCAGCTTCAATGGAAATCTTGGCATCACACAAGCTTCAAACTTTCACTTACTCACATAGGCAAAAAAGCCCTTAAATTTTCACATTTACAACCTTTTATATTCGTACCTCTAAGAGGCCCAAAAAAAGAAAAAAGGGTGAGTTTCTCTTGCCGTGGCCTTCACTTAGAGCTTCTTTTAGTATTTTATTGCCTTGCCAACACTTGGCCTAGTTTTCTTTTGGAAACATTTACATGGTGTGCACATTGGGCTTTGGTCCTTCCATCTTGGCCGGCCGGATCTCCCTCCCTTTGGCCTTACCTTTGGCTTTGCGCCCTTTGACTTGCCCCTTTGGTGCTTTGCATAGGCTCTCGGACTCTCCTTCTTGCTTTCCTTGCATGCTGCTGTGGGACCTCTCCCTTACACGAAGTAGGGAGGCAATAGCGATGTCGCTATTGCCCTCTCTCCCTCCTTTTAAAATATCGGGGCCCCAAGGGCCGCGGGACCCGCCTCTAGCAAGGGCGTGCCACGTCATCACCGACCAACCGCCATGCAGCACGGGCGCCACCACCTCGGCGGCACCGTCCAAAACCACCGGCGCCTCCGCCTGCAGCGCTACCATAGCAGCGCCCGACGCGGACGCCATAGCTACGCCCAAGGGGAGCTCCCCTCACCCTTCTCCTTGTGTACCAATGAAGGGGCCACGCCCCCCTATACATACTGCGGCCCTCGGCCTCGACACTGCGCATGTGGGTTTATCCACACTGCCACATGGCAGATCCTCAGTGACTAGCACCTCAAGGCAAAAAAGACCTCTTCAAATATTTAGAAGAATTTTTTTTCCTTGGTCCTCTTTCCTCAGCTCCCATTCTTGCCCGCCAGGTCCTATTGACAAGCTGTAAAGCCCTTCTGAAACTCCATCTCTCTGGCTTCTGTTTGGCATGCAGTCACTTCCTGATGGCTCCGTATGATGTACACTCTGCTCTAGAACTTTGTCGGGGCCCAAAAGATGTCAGATGGCACATTCTCCAATGCGGCCAAGTGGGCTCAGACCCAGCCCCCGGAAAAACTTCAAATGATCATATCTTGCAAACCGTGGCTCCGATCCACAATCCGAAAAGACGGGTAGGCTCCATGAATTGAGATCTACACATCTATACCTCAAGCTCCACTTGGACCACCTGTCTCCAACTTCCCTGTCCGGCAAGAATATACAAACCACCAAAACTTTAGCCTTCAATAACTTGGGCTCCGTAGCTCGGTTTGATGAACCGTCTGGACTTGTCCCTTCGGCACTTTAAGCTCTTCATTCCTGGACCCACAAACTGCACTTTGCATCTCCTTCACCTGCTACCCCAATTAGCCCCTTATGTAGCCTTTCTTGGCCTATAAGCCGCATCATGCATACACTTCCGTTGCTACCTTCTATCCCGTGACCTTCCTAGCTGCATCATCCCTTTGCCATGCTTCTGCTTGCCTGCACACATTTGTCCATGCCACCTTCTAGAGTCGACACACTTTGGGAGCACCACCGGTCCCCCCTCCAAAAGGCTTTGTATTATGGTTTCTCCCATCAAGAGAGACATTGTACAATACAATTCTTTGTGTTCCTTCAAGACTAGCTAGTGCAATCAAGATGAAAGCTTCATGCACTAAGCAAAACACTTAGCAAACACAACATTATCCCCGTTCTCAGACCCAAGACTTCACGCACCTTTGAAGATGGTGAGAGCTAGCAGGGTATGAGAGTAGATTGAGAGGAAGAAGGAGTATCTTACGAGAAAGATGTACATCTCCTCACATAATCACTCATATTAGCATAGCTTAGCTTAGTAATTAGCTTGGTAGAGGAGATGAGCATGCATTGAAGCTTGGCTCTTGGTTGGATTTGCATCCACATGCCAAGAGTGTGTCGATGTAGGCTTCTATCTCACAAGCTTGGAGTAGGTGATGAGCTCTGCATTAAATCTTGGGAAGAGATAGTCTTCTCTTTCTTCACACATGAGATTGTGTGAGTGTGTGTGTGATAATGCCTTGCAAAAATCAGCCCCCTCTCGCTCTTGGGTGAGCCCTCTTGCTATTTGCTCTTGCTCAACCCTCATTGGCCCTGCCCAAGTCAAGCCAATGACTATTAAGAAGCATAAGTGATAGCCTTCTGACATGTGTCCCCCTTTCCCCTTTTGTGAGAGCTTTAGGTTAATTAATAATTCAATTAAACTCTCATTGGACCCCTTTGCCTCCTGGCCAATAGGAATCAGGCAAGCCATTGGGCTGCTGAATGCTCATTGGATCCCTTGTGAGACTGTCCAATAGTCTTCTAGAGGACTTGATTCTCATTGGTTCTTTTATTAAGTGTTTTCAAATTAATTAAACTAGATTTACTCTAACCTAATTCTCATTGGTCCACCTCCAAGGCCATCCAATAGGAATTGGGTACACCTTGTGGGCATCTGGCCTAGGGAGCTGACATGCGTCCCTCATTCCCTTTGTGTAAAGGGGGCTTGTGTGTGTGTGTGTGTGTGTGTTGCTTTCTCTCTCATCCCCTACATGCTAGGCTCGCCCCCTCCTATGTAGGGATATGCAAAGACTTTTTTGGTCACACACAAAGCATCCAATTCCCTTAAGGTTGACCTTTGGACACAACCTTTGAATTTTGGAACCTTAGCATTTTGGAAGTCTTAATGGGCTGAACCTTAGGGTCTTTTTAGCCCATTTTTGCACATGGCTCTTTTGCAGATGTCCCCCCCTTTGGATCCCTATTTTCCCTCCTTTGGATCCCTACTGTGACCGGTCTTCTAGCTTAACCAATATTCTAGCTTTTTCTCCCCTAGCACTTCCCCATATTAAATGACCAGTTTAACATGAGAAAATCCTTTAGGAGAATTAGATATTGATTATTATGACATTACCTCTCTCTTGAAATCATACTCGTCCTCGACTATGGTGTAGAGAAGATAAAGCATATTCATGAGTCATTTTCTTAGCGGGTAGAGGATCCCTATGTTACCCTACGACATCATTCCACAATGGATGACTAGTCCATTTGGCGCTTGAGAGCCTGAGACTACCGCAAGCATGTCTGCACATTAGTCCTATCAGTCTTCCATAGTAGAGTGACAAGCTCTACTTGGTGTTTGGGAGACGTCGTCTCCACAAACTTGATCTAAGCATGCATACTACTTCATTTTTGTGCACAATAAAGAAAAAGAGAGTCTTATAAGACAAAAAAAACTTTGTTCATTTTTAACATTTTGTACATTTGCTTACTCTTGGGAAGCATTGTAAGCATTGACAAGGTTTAGGTTATCCTTTAATTGTATGCCTTGCATCCATCTAGCATCTTCAAAAGGATAATTCTTAAAATTAATAAGATATCGTCGGATAGTCTTATCGCCTCTTAATACCTCGTCTTCATGTCGGAGAATGGACTCGGGCTGCAGCACCTCCTCTTGGTCCTCGATCTCCGGTGGGTCTTCAATAGTTGGTTCTTGAGGTGACTCTCCTTTGTAAGGCTTTAATAGGCTCACATGGAAAGCATTGTGTATGAGCCAATGATTGGGAAACTTGAGTTGATAGGCCATCTCATTGATTGGCCTAAGAATCTGGAAGGGACCATAGTACCTTTTTGCTAGTTTAGCATAGTACTTTTGGTGGCCCGTAGGATTTCATCTTCTATAAAGGCTTGGGCTCTTCTATGCTTGTCAACAGCAGCAGCCTTTTGCCTTTGCTGTGAGATAGAAATTAGGAAAAATATGGAAGGCTTAAGGGAGAACCAATGAGAAGGCTCTTGGGATATCACCTAGAGGGGGAGGAATGGTAGGGGTGCAGCCTAATTGTCTCCCTCTTCAATGCTTGGTTCTTAGAGAGAGGTGGGAGGTAGGGGGGGGGGGGGGGGGGGGGGGGG
Source organism: Adiantum capillus-veneris (assembly GCF_014529385.1). Classification (NCBI taxonomy): domain Eukaryota; kingdom Viridiplantae; phylum Streptophyta; class Polypodiopsida; order Polypodiales; family Pteridaceae; genus Adiantum; species Adiantum capillus-veneris. Next base: position 76,144,026 of record NC_140934.1, on the reverse strand, counting down.
GGGGGGGGGGGGGGGTAAATAGGAGGAGAGAGGTGTCATAAAAGAGGGAGGGACCCAAAAAAAAAAACGCGCATGCTTAAAAACCCTAAAAATTGAAATTTTTTTAAAAGTTCCAAAGTTGACCCATTTGTCTCCAAAACTATCCCAAAACATAAACTAACTTTAAAAAGTCAAATTTTCCCCCCAAAATCCACTTTTCTCTCTCTCCCTCATTACTTTTCTCTCCCACACTCTCCCTCTTCTCCCTCCTCCGATTCTCTCTCTACAGTCAAGGCAGCCGTAGCCAAAAGCTTTCCACCACTCTCTTTCTCTCTCTCCATAGCTCCCCCTTCTCTCACACCTCCATCAACCCTCTACAGTCCCTCATTACTTTTCTCCCTCTCCCTCATTACTTTTCTCTCCCACACTCTCCCTCCTCCCATTCTCTAGAGCTCTACAGTCAAGGCAGCCGTAGCCAAAATATTTCCACCACTCTCTTCCTCTCTCTCCATAGCTCCCCCTTCTCTCACACCTCCATCAACCCTCTACAGTCCCACACTCCATAGCCCACAGCTCCACTATCCTCTCTACCTCTCACTCCTCCCCTCTTTCTCTATCTCCAATGTCAAAGCCAGCATCGGCAGCTCACCTCACCCTCCCCTCAGCTCCTCATTCTCTCTCCACAGTACTCAACTCTTTCAAATCCCTTCCTAAGCCCAACTTCCCAAGCATGTCCACGCATAGACGGCCCAAACCAGAGATAGAGGAGATTGTGTTGCACAACACAAAAGACTCAGAGGGGGTATGGATCCCACAAGTATTCAAGAAGGGTGCATGGGTCTACAAGCAACCGTCACGTGCTGGACCTCATCGCGTACGGTGTCGAGGCGTCTTGGAACGTCATTGGAAGGGCGGGCTATTGGCATTCAAAGAAACCAAGTCCGGAATGGTGGCCATCGTGCAACACGTCTACAGTGCAGTTGAGATCCACCTCAAGAGAGCTTCAACTCAATTTGCACCTCATTGTAAGTTTTCATGGTTTAGCTATCCCATGCAATAGGAAAAATTTGGACTCACAAAGGGGCCCTTTAAGGAGTTTGACTTTACCTCTCTCTACCAAAATGGGTGCATGGATAAATTTTTGCAAACAAACTCCAAAGTTGGCAGAGGTTTGACAGTTAGAATGTCCTCTTCAAGCTCTATCTACTGATATATAGCACGCAATGAGATTCCTCATATTTTAGAAGATTCTTTTTTTGTTTCACGTATGATGTGACAACTCTGTCGGAATCTAAGTGAATCAAAAAAAGAATCTTCTAAAATATGAGGAATCTCATGGCGTGCTATATATCAGTAGATAGAGCTTGAAGGACATTCTAGCTGTCAAACCTCCGCCAACTTTGGAGTTTGTTTGCAAAAATTTATCCATGCGCCCGTTTTGGTAGAGAGAGGTAAAGTCAAACTCCTTAAAGGGCCCCTTTGTGAGTCCAAATTTTGCCTAATGCATATGTCATGTTTACGTTTATGTGATCAGTATGTTTAACTAAGGGCATTTGTAAAGATTTTTTTCCATCCAGCTTAGTTGAGGAGCACGTTCATGGTTGTGCATGCTCACATTGGGGAGCTTATGTTTCCTAATGTCTCATCGAAAAAACTTACCGAGGAGCGAATATTCATGTACTCCCACAAGTACGCAGTGCTGACGTCAAGCCAAAGCTATGGTAGGTTAGAAGCCGTGGAGACACCCACATTGCAGAGTGCAGAATGGCCAACTCCAGACCATTGGGCTTTGCTTTCTTTCAAGCGCAAGGTGCTGCAAGATTTCCAAGGGTCCCTAAAGTTTGGTAAGGCAACCAGATCGGTGGGTCTCAGTTGGCATTGTCCCATTCATTTGTTTGTGCATGCATTTTGCTCTCTGCCGATTGTAGAAACACCAACAATGTTTGTTTGTAAAGAAGTTGACATAGATGCAATGGACACCATTCTAGGTGTCAATTGGGGCTATGTTGACGGTTTGCATGATGGTGACCGTTATAAGTGCAATGTGTCCCGCACACAGCTTTGTCTTCGGTATTTGAAAGCAAGGTGCACCTTGTATGCACGGTTTAGCTACAAGAGGTGGATGCACAAATGTGGCAAATAGATACCCTTGCAGTTGACAGCCGAAGAGGTTCAATCCTTTGAAATTCGTGTCCGCATGCCCAATAACGAGGTGGAGGTGGTTGTAGTGAATCCGCATTGGACTCTTGCCAATCTTCGGAAACACTTTGTCATAATGGGATTCGAGGATGTCGGTAATGCAAGTTTCAAACTAGAACAATGCAAGGTCTGCTTTGTGCTTGCTTAGCTACCTTTTCTTATTTTTTGTGGGTTTTTGTATTTTGATTGCCCATTTTTTGGTTGTATAGATTGGAAGGCGGATGGAGGCCACTATGCTTGTTTACAAAGATTGGGCTACAGATGAAATCATCTTGTCTAAGTGAATTGGCTTGTAACTTTAATCGTTTATATATTGGATATTTTATTAAAGATTTTGGAAAGTTTTAAGGCGTTGTACTTGATTTTGTACTTGAGTTTTTAAGGTGGTGTAAATTTATTTTTTAAATGCATATTTTTTATTTTTTTCGAGATGGAATATGTCTATATAACGGGGAACACCTCCTCATTTCACCATTTTCATCCCAGCATTGCAGAGAGACCTAGCATACCCAATCACGCAAAGAGAATACATGGCTACTACTAGTGCTTTAGATGCATTCCTTACTGAGGTTGGGCATGCAAATCGCCCTGAGCTTCAAGCATTTTTCACAACCCAACCCGATTTGGAAACCACCTTGACCCTCCACTCTCAATCTCTTGAGCACATTACTTCATACATTTCCACGTGCATGGGGAGATTCATTGTTGAGTTACCAAACTGGCTAGGGCAATGGGTCCTTGAAGGCCTTCTCCACCACATCTACCAAGGGGAGAGGCTATTTCATCAGCGGCTTGCACGCTTTGCCACCATAGCACAACCCGTCGGACAATATGTGCGGCTTGAAGCTGATGATGTGCGAGCAATGCGTAAGGGAAGGATCGAAAACACTTTTTTCTCTGTTCAGGCCATAATGATCTTCCTCCTTCACGGGTGCCCAGTAGGCCCTGACGTAGTGCTACCACACTTGCAGATCGGCGGGGTATTGACTGATGTGAAGGACCCCAAGCCCGCGGCCATTGACTCATCCGCAGAGGAGAGGACGCTTGCCTTGACCTACCCTATAGGGATTCAAGGCCTCTTGGAGGCCTCTCCATCTGTCGGTTCATCCTCGGGACCGCCAGAAGGAGCCACCACTCGGGATGCCATCCCTGAGGTAGAGATTACCCGCTTCTCCTCCATTGTGGTGGGTGGGGAGGAGTTTGTGTTTATGCACGATTTGGAGAAATCCTTTGAGCTTCGCATGGATGAGTGTTATTCCATCCTCGATGACCATGGCAAGTTTGAGGTTGATACCACCACCTCCCATGACGATGATCTCCTACTGCCCATGGGGAATACTTTGGCGGACACAATGGCGATCGCACAAGCCGAGGTGGCAGCGGCCGAGCAGGCCAAGGTCTCTGAGGAGGAGTTTGTGGCCGTGCAAGCCATGTGTTTGGCTAAACGTGCAAGAGTGGATTCACCACCACCTGCTGCAACACCTGTTTTGCTTGATCCAAAGGGGAAGTCAAGTGTGGATCTTTACTTGCACCTAAATGCCGATGAGGAGGATCGTAGACAAGAGGTATAGATGCTCACTTACATTTGATTATTACAAATGATTTTGTTAATGTTATATCATAATTCTATGCCATATCTCAAAAAACCTATGTTTTGCAGGATGTTCTGGAGGTTGACACCTGGGCGCAATGGTCAGGGGGGAGGAGGACGCCGTTCGGACCTCAAGCGGCACTTGCTCACTACCTCGGCACACTTCCCACTAGTGTCGTGGTGTTTGTCCATGCCGACTACTCTCCCAATGGTCGCTACAACATTTTTGCTCTCCGTTCACTCTCCAAGGCGTTGTGTTTAACAACACTTGCCCAAACGGCCAACCTTGTAGTGCTTGTAAAGAAAGATTTTGCAATATCCACTTTCGGTGTTAACTTTCGCGGGTGCCTTATTGCCCATGTCGGCATGAACCAAGATGTAGGGGTTAATGACACCCAAGAAATCACAACCACTTTACTTAACAGGGAGCCACCCCAAAAGGCCAAGCGCCAGAAAATTGTAATTCGAAAGATCCTAAAGCAAAAGCCGGATATCATGTAAAGCATTGATTTCTTTAATGAAACTACTTTCTGCTGTCTATGACTCTCTTTCTTGCAAGGTTTTGAATTTCTTATATGTTGGGTTTCCATTGTGTATGAGAAGCACCATAATTTCTGCTATGACTACTAAAGGGTTTAGCAGGCATTAAAATTAATAAAATGCATACTTTGTTATATCTAGGCTTCCAAAGTTATGGATGTGCCTAGTAAAGGGCTTGGAAGTCCCTAAAATATGCTACCACAAGGGCGCGCATTGGGGCCTTCCATCAGCAGATGAAGTGTGCAAATGCGCGCCCTTGTGGCAGATGATTTTGGACCCATCTAGGAACATACCCAGGTGCAAAACAGAGTGACAAGACATTAATAACCAGTTGCAAAACTGAAAGACATGCATACCCAGGTAACCTTAAGCCCATCTTGCCCCAGATACCTAAAGTTGTATTAACAAACCACAGGAGTAAACTATGTGGCAATATCTAGCCCATTCTGGAGTGTAGGACTGACATGGACTAAGGGGGGATGATTGCCAGAAGCATCTATGCTAATTGAAGCATTGAAGCAAACAAAACATACTTATTGCTTGTCAAAATTGTCTGGAAACCACTGGAAAGTGTTTGGAAAGCACTAGCCACAAGGGCGCGCATTGTGTCCATCCATAGGCCTCTGGAAGCCCCAAATGCGCGCCCTTGTGGCAGCCAGTTTGGGGGCATTCCAAGCCATTTTCAACACTTTGTAGATGATTTTTCCATGCAATAGTGAGTCACATAGCATGGATACATCAGGAAGTGCATGCCCCACTTAGCCAAGGTGCTAAACGTAGGAAATTTTTCACAATAACAAGCTAATGGCTACATACATACAATAGAAGGTAGACAAAACTTGGACCAGTGCTACATCGCTTGGTACAGAATTAAAACAATACAATGCGTTGTGGGGTATACAATAAAAGACGCTTATATTCAAATTCTTCCCAATACAATGCACAGAGTGGGGTATACAATCAAAAGACGCTTGTATTCAAATTCTTCCCAATCTTGGAGTTCCTAAATACAAAAAGGTTTGATGCCTAATTACAAAGCTACTCCTCATGGAGCAAACGGCGAGCAAGCTGCATATCCTTGGGCATAATGGTTACACACTTTGCATGAATGGCACAGAGGTTAGAATCCTCGAATATGCTAGTTAAATATTTCTCTGCTGCCTCTTGGACTGCCTCTATGGCCACGGCGCCCATCCGAAACTGAGTGTTGTACAATTACAAAACCTCCCTGCATAGCCTTACAAAAGGGGCCCTCCGAATCAAGAGCTCGGTGCTCTTTTGATAGTGTCGAATCTCTGCAAAAGCATGGTTGCGCTTTCGTATCTTCTGAGGTCGACGTGGAGGTGCATTTTTGGCACGAGTTGGGGTAGCTTGCTTCCTCTTCTTGTAGACAATGCTCTTTCTCTTTTTTTTCTGCACAGGCACTTCCAACACCTCATAATCTGATTCCACCCACTCTCCATCTGATTCGTACTCTTCACTATTGACCGGATGTGATGGTGTAGGTCCACTCCCTTTAGGAAGTGTCTTACCCCCAACATACATGTGAGCCTTATAAGTTGTATTTGGATGCCAACCCATAGGGCATCTTCATCCGTTTGCGTCTCTTCGGAGCCTTCTGACGGTTGCTTTTGGCTGTTTGTTTCTTTGCCTTGGTCGCTCTCATCCTCCCTATTGCCATCAGAATAGTTGGAGTCCGATGAATAGACAACAAGGCGATGCTTCCTTCTCTCTTTTGCTGCTGTAGAGGACTGGCCATGCTGATTTGAAGCTCCAGCTTCTTCTGTGTGGACTTCACCTTGAGCTTGTGAAGTTCCAGCTTCTGTTGCTGTACCTTTGAGTCGTTGGCCATCCGGACCCTCTGGATATGCAATCCTAGCCGTTTGTTTTGTTCTTGCCATGGTAGCACCTAGTAGGGAAAATGACAAAATGAGGGCCTTCAACCTTTAAATAGGTTTTTTTGAGATTTGGGCCCTTTAACACTATGCAGCCAATTGAGTGAAACTCAAATAAACCAATTGAATTTAACAACTAAACCTGGATCATGCGGACGGCTGAGGCGACGCCCAAACGCTGTCTTTTCGATACTTAGTTGCACACCAAGCTTCATGGGCCAGGGATGCTCGTGAGCGTTTCCACTTCTCAGATGCTACAGTACGGGAGGCGTTGCATAACTGCTTTGCTAACATCGAATCTCTTGCTTTCTCAATAGTACGAGTTCTCCCAAAGGTGTGCCTAAAAAACCAGATAAACATCTCTTGGAGGTAGTTGGAGTGTGAACTACCACCACCATGCCGAGTATTCTTGAAGTAGACTCCTTTTGCTCGATAGTGGGACTTCTCCATGCCTTGTGTACTCCATATATCAAGCTAACCATAGCGGTCCATGAAGTATGCACCATGCGCATAGAGAATGTGCTAAAACAACCAAAAAGGAGATAAGCCAATAGAAAAGTTGCATTTTCAAACATTGCACATGTATTAAGTCCATTAAAACAAACCATGTAGTGAGTAATCTTGCTTTCAGACCACCCGTCCTTAGCGGCCTTTGTGAATTCATAAAGCACCTTCTTGAACTCCTCTCATTGCTCAACGGTGGTGCTTGAAAGATTCATCAATTGCACAACCTTTTGAAAGGATGACCATACTAGCTTGCGTTGGTTAGAAACCTCCACATTGGGATCTTTGTCCGTCGTGCATGAACACAAATCTTTCCACAACTCCCACCGCTTCTCACTTGCTAGATCGACACTTACCTTGGATACCTGCATTGGAGACTTTGACATCTTCTTGAAAAATCGACGTGCCTTGGCTCCATTCATGGAAACCTTCTATGCCACCTCATATGTCTTCTCCCTACAAGTCTCTGCTACAATGTTCACCCTTGATCGGTGACATCCAATCTCATTAAGGAGCGTCTCCACCCCCTGCAAGGAGTCTTTTGACCGTTGAAGGGGCTTCATTGTGAAAGCATAATCAATGTGATGCTTTAGGATCCTATCAAATATTCGCATAAACGCATGCAATGTACAAAAGTGAACATTGTTGAGGGAGAAGGGAATTATGGGGTTCCACCCAGGATCTTTGCTATCCCTATTGGGCACCTACAGCATATCACATGAAAGAAACGAAGTTTGCCACTCCCTATTTATATGGTCATCATTATCTTTGTCCTGACCTTCCACTTGAGTTGCTCGACTTGTCTTGTGCCCTTTCATACAGAATGGACAGGGAAGTAAAGAATTTGCACCTTGTTTGCATCCAAGCATGCACTTTATGGTCTTTAGATCACCACCTAAATGCCATTCAACATCAAACTCCCCACGTCCTGGAACCATGAGCTTCTCACCGTTTATTTGAGCTTTAATGACCTCTGTGACCCATGGGATTCTACTGAAAATCCATGCAAGGACTTCATGTGTCTCTTTCGGAACTTCAATTGCACCAAGCCACCATATATCCTTCTCTGATTGCACACTAAAAGAGGGCTTTGTTGCTTCACTCGAACTGCAAGATTGCTTGGCATAAGCTAGGGCTTCATTCATAAGCGTGATGCTCATTCTCTCCAACTTTCTCCCTTTAACAATTACACACTCATCCAACTTCAGCATGAACACAAGCTTGCCTTCAAGAACTGCCAACAATATAAAGCCTCAGAATGCATGTTATGATACATCATAGAGCATGTAGGAAACTCTAAACTAACCTGCATCACTCAAATTGTAGAAAACAACCATGGACTGTTGCAATCGTATCAAGTCCACAAAGATATTGTTGAATTTGGTGTAAACAAACCCTTCGGTCCGCAACACACTGTTAGAAACAGCACCGCTTCCCTTCCCGCGGCCCTTCCTTCCTTGTGATTTGCTACGGAGCGGCTGAAGAGGCATCGTGTCTTCAATATACAAGTAGTCCCCTAATCGGTGAACAACATCTTCATTTGACACCTTCTTGGCAATCGCCACTCTGTGAAGAAGTGGGAATAGGTTTTCCGTGACTCCTCGACTTCTTAATGCATCTTTTAACACTTGATGTATTGCTTGATAGCCCTTCGTACTAATCCCAACAGCATCACAAATATCCTGAACATCTAGATCAATGACAATATTAGAAAAATCACTAAGAACTCTCTTAGTGATTGCGTCTTTCAAGTGTTTTGCCTCTGGAGCATCAAGCATCCCAATAAAATCCTCTTTGTTGAAACAAGAACGAAGTAAAGTAGCCCTAGCTAACGCATTCTCGCCGCCGCACATTTCTTGGACGAAGTTCCTATTGCCCAAAACAACAATGATGAGCGGTATTAGACTTAAACAACATGAGGGACAGAACATGTTACCTCATAGCTGTCACCCTTCGTTTTCTTGAACCTCCACGTGGTGCAAGAGTCTGAATTTCGGACAACTCTCGCTTCCTCACCCTACCTCCCATGGCAGTACTCTTCATGTGTGAAAGAGTATCCTCAAGCTTTTTAATTACATTTTCCTTGGTTGTGATGGTGCTCTTTGCCTCCTCAAAGCGCACTAGTAGCTGTTTTCATCTAATCTTGAAGATTGTGGAAACTCCCATTGAGCAACTGTCAATGACGCAAGTAGATCTCGGACCGCGCAATCTCATGTTTGTTGAGTTACAAACCTTGCTCTCCATTTCCAACGTATTGCAACAGTGATGGAATGTTTGTAAAAGACGGATGAACATTGAGGGAAGGATCCTTTGGATACAAGCATCCGTCTGTCCAGAGATCCACATTCTTCTCCCCTTGAGCGCGGCGTTCGTTGGCTGAAGGTAATGTACCCAAGCATGTTTTCTTTGTCAGAACATACTCTTGAGGTAGGCGTAGGAAAAGCCCTGGAGACCTATCGCGTGAAGAGCTTGCTCGGACATTGGTCACGTCGTCAAGAGGCATTGTAGGATGGAGAGATGGAGCTTGAAGGATGGAGAGATGGGTGTGTAGGTGCAGCAGCAGGTGCAGGTGCAAGGGGGATGGGTGTAGGAGAGGAGCTCAGATTAGGAGGGAAAGTTTTCAATTTTGGGGGGAATTTCCTAAAAGTTTTGGAGGGAGTCAAAAAATGTTGAATTATGAGTAATTTAACTTAAAAATGTTTTTTTTAATATGTATATATGTTGGGGGTACTTTTTAGGGGGGAATATAGTTTTTTTGAAAGTTTTTGAAAAAAGTCATTTTTTGACCTCTTTGATCCACGGATTTGCTTAGGTGGCATGGGAGAGTTAAGAGGCCACTTACAAGTTGGCCAAAAAGATAGAGAGAGAAGACCCCCTACTTTTCAAATGGTTTACCCCCCCCCTTCCCTACTTTTTAAATGGTTACCCCCCCCCCCCTTCCCCCTACCTTTTTAGGGGTCAAAGGTGGAGGAGACCCTACCAAAATAGCCCCATTCAAAGCCTTTGTCCCCTTTAATCTTGGTAGGCTTCCTTGAAATTAGGGATTCTTACAAGGCCCATGGAGAGTCCATTTTTTTCCTAATGAGATAGCATCCTTAATCTTTTGAAAAGATTCTTGTAGGTCTCGGCTATACTCATCTGTAGCGAAGATCTTCCCATGTACCTTAAGTAGCAAGGGACTTTTTGATCTTCCCTCAATTACCTCGAAAGGTGCTTTTCTCGTGGAAGTATGTACAATGTTATTGTAAGCATACTCCACTAAGGGTAAGTACTTCTCCCATTGGGATCTTTGATCTACTTCCGTTACATAGGATTTTAGTAGATCGAGAATTGTTAGGTTAGCTATTTCACTGTGGCCATCCGTTTGTGGATGATAGGCCAAAGAGAAGTTTAGCCTTGTCCCTAAATTCTCAAAGAGACCCTTCCAAAAATTACTGTTCATTCTAGGATCTCTATCCGACTCTATGGACATTGGCAAGCCATGGTACTTGAAAATTTGGGAAATGAAGAGGGTTGCCATTTGATGGGCTTTGATAGTCTTTTTGACAGGTATAAAATGTACTTGTTTACAGAACGTGTCTACTATCTTCCATATTCCCGTATTCCCATGGATAGACTTAGGCAATCCAAAGATAAAATCCATGGATATGCTCTCCCATGGTGAATTAGGGAGTGGCAAGGGTTGAAGCAATCCAAGTTGCTTCCCTCTATCAAATTTTGTCTTTTGGCATACCACACATTTAGAAACATACTCTTGTATGTTCACTTTCATGGTAGGCCAATAGAAATATGTTTCAATTCCCTTTAAGGTAGACTGAATCCCTCTATGCCCCGCATAAGGTGGAGCATGAGATTCATACATTAATTTCTCACGTATTGAGTTAGTAACGCATAGTCTATTGCCATAGAGAAGATAACCATCTTGTAAAGTAAATGGTTCTTCTTTCTTCCCTAATGCAAGGGCTGAAATCACATCTCTAAAATCGGAATCAATAGCATACTCATCTATCATTGAAGATAGATCATTGTGAGTGGCTATGGAAACCGCATTCACTCTCGGTCGTCTTGAGAGTGCATCAGCTACTTGATTATGCTTGCCAGCAATTTGAGCAATATGAAAATGAAATTGCGAAAGAAAATTTTCCCACCTCATTTGTTTGTCGGAGAGCTTGGTCTGCGTCATGAAGTACTTAAGACTTTGGTGATCCGTTCGCAGAATGAAAGGAGTCCCCAATAAATAGTGCTTCCATGAGTCTAAGGCATGTAGAACTGCAAGGAGTTCCTTTTCATATATGCCAAGAGATTTCTCAACAGGATCGAGCCTTCGACTCTCATAGCCTATGGCGTGCCCTTCTTGGAGCAAAACAGCTCCAAGGCAATCACCACAAGCATCACATTGGACCTCAAATGGTTTTGAGAGATCCGATAGTGTAAGCACAGGTTGAGAGATAAGCTTTTCTTTAAGCTTTTTGAAAGATTTGTTCTCCTTAGCAGACCATGTATACCTAACGCTTTTCTTTGTTAGGTCATGTAATGGTCCCGCAATTTGTGAGAACTTTTCTATGAAGCGTCTATAGTATGCACACATACTTATAAAGCTTCTTTGTTCATGAAGATTCCTTGGTTTAGGCCATCCTTTTATTACCTCTAACTTTGATGGATCCATTTGGATGCCATCTTGAGAGATAATGTGACCTAAATACTGAATCTCTTGCAAGAAAAATTCACTTTTCTTTCGATTAACATAAAGTTTATTCTCTCTCAAAACTTGAAATATTACTTGGAGATGTTGCTTGTGTTCGTCTAATGAATTAGAGTAGATGATAATATCATCAAAGAACACTCTAGTGAAGGTTCAATGAGGCCTGAACAGCTTCTCCATCAAGCGTTTGAATGTGGCTGGTGCATTGGTCAAGCCAAAAGGCATGACAATGTATTCGTAAAGACCAAATGTGGTGCGAAATGCAGTCTTTACAATGTCTTGATCAACTATCCTTATTTGATGATAGCCACTTTTTAGGTTAATCCTACTGAAGTAGGTCGATCCTTGTAGCTTATCAAATAGGTCTTCTACCCGTGGAACGGAAAACCTATTCTTGATAGTTATCCTATTTAGTGCTCTATAGTTGACACACATACGATATGTGCCGTCTTTCTTTTGCACTAATAGCACAGGTGAGCAAAATGGATATGAGCTAGGCCTAACCATGCCCTTCTCAACTAACTCATGCACTTGCCGCATAATCTCCTCTTGTTGAGCTTGAGAAACTCTATAAGGAGGTTTGTTAGGCGGTGAACTTCCTGGAAGAAGTTTAATTGCATGGTCATCATTACCTCGTTTAGGAGGTAGCTCACAAGGGATGTCGTCAATAAAAACATCTTGAAACCCCTTGAGAAAATTGGATAACTCTAATTTCTTTTGGTTGCTTTTATTTTCTTTTGCTAAAGCATTAGGTTCATTTTGAGAATCTTTAACAAAAATCATGTACATGGAAATAGAGCTCTTTATTGACTTGTTGAAAGCGGGTGTATGTACAACGGGGATAGTGTTACCCATTTCCTTAGCATCTATATACATGTCTTTTTCCCTGAACTTAAAGGAGATTCTCCTTTCAGGAAATTTAACATGGAATTGTGATCACATGGAATTGGGCTATGATGTTCTATGAACTTACTTCAATGGTGGTGGAGATGACTCCCCAGCATTCTGCTCATTTGTTTCCTGATATGCTCACAAATTCAGGAGCATCTTCGAGCTGTGGTTGGCCACATCTTTTCCAAGTGCAAAAAGACATCAGGTTCTTGTCTAGCTAAAAATCTAGCTTTACTTCTCTTGACAACTTTTATTCGTTTTCACCAACAATGTTGCACTTGATCTTCTCGAGATTTTTTTATGTAGTGATTGATTTTGCTGTGGCAGTGTCCTTGGGTTGGGCAGTGTCCTTGGGTTGAGCTTTATCTGCATCTTCTTTGCTTTGATCACCTGGTTCAATCAATGATGACTCCATTGGCTGTAATATTGCACCTTTTTGCAATTGTTGAGCATTGTCCACCTGCATCTTACTTTCTGGTAGAATCTGTCTCTTCGGAGGAGATTTTGGTGGTGACCTTTGTGTAGGCTTCTGGACTTTAGCTCCCATTGACTTTGACTTTTGTGTCACCTGTTCTGGCAGCTTGAGGCTTTGCACCATCTTTAGATAGTTTTTTACTTCAGTCGGGCCATCCATAGGGGTTTGTACAAGGTCATGATCTTGCTGATATTTGTTACCATGTGCATGTTGATATGCAAATGTGAGCTTGATCACATGTAACTCTTTGAATACTATGAATTTATTGGTTTTTTATTCTCACTTGTGGAGATCAGCTGAAACTTTTGTCCTTGATGATCTTCATAGAGGCATTTGTCTGTAGATTCTGATGGAACCTGGGTCAATTGGACACTTCCAACAGCCATATGATCTTTCAATGGTTTCTGCCTTGAAGGGGCTTGCTAGTTAAAGGCTCTAGGGCTTCTAACTGGTGTATCATTTCCTGGTACATAAGCTGAGCTTGATGGATTTACAACCCCCCCTTCCTAGGGTGATCATATAACCTGCTTCATTGTATGAGTCAAGATTTTTTGGCTTTGGTTCAATCTCACCTTTTGGGACTGTGAAGGTACACTTTGGATAGCACTATTGTTGTTGGGCATCTGTAATCCTTCGGCATAGTTTTCTATGTATCTTCGAGAAACATGACAAATTATTCCCCAAGTCAAGCTGTAGAAAGCATTATCTTTGCCCGGATATTGTCTATCCCATGGGTTTCCTATGATATGAGCTTATGTGGTTTCAGGACCCAAGGCATCATAGATGCTAGACTCTCGTCTATATCTACGACTATTTTGGTCCAAGTATATATTTGTTTGGTCACAATGTCCAAGCTTGATTTCCGATGGAGGAGAGTTTGGCTCTGAACAAATTTTTGGGTTCCCTCGGGTAATATCTTTCAGCTCTAGAGAGGATGGGCTATGATAGATTCTTTCCTCTGAAATGAACCATCATTTCTGATCCATCATTGGACGTACTTCTATGAGTTGGTATGTAGGCCGTTCAAACACAGGTTGATATTTTTTATATAGTTGCCCTTTTTGGTCTACATAGTGTGCATATGAATTATGTGTAACATACAAAGCTAACATCGTTCTGTTTGATGTGTCCCTTAGACCCGTGAATGATTGCACACTTGTAACAGTGGACACAGAATCATTTGCAAACCTAACAGTCTTTTCAACCTTTGGTGATATCTCGACACCTTGACTAAATTCATGCAAGAATTTATTGTTCAAAGAATCAATTTTAAGCTTTTCAGGTCCCTGTGCATTTTTATACTGATTTTGAACTTGCAGTGTTTTGAATTGTGCTTCCAATGGTAATTCAGAATCATCTGATTGCATTAAAAGTGATGAGTTATGCACTTACATCGAGATTCGCATTTCCAACTTGCTTTGTACCTTGCTTGGCAGTTGATGTATCCTTGTTGTCTGGATTTCTTGGACAATCTTTCAACAATGTCCACCTTTTCATCCACAATCTGAGCAATATGCCATGACTGGTGGTATTTCAATTGGCTCTGTCATGTCAATATCTTGCTGAGAAGTTTTTGTCTCTATGTTAACCAAGTTGTTGGCATCTTCTTTTAGAACACTGAGCATCAAGCTACAGACTGCTCCATCTTGACCTTCGTACCGTCTTTGGCTTAGTTCTCCAATTAGATTTGCTTCTATTGGTTGATCTGTCGGATCTTGCAATTTTGGTCCTCGACTATAGATTTGACCACTATAATCTATGTACAATGACCCTGATGCATATGCACTAAATGGATGCTTTGCGGACTTGTGCAGATTTTTTGATAAACACTTGGATCAATTTTTTGCACTCCTATTTGCACCTCATCTTTGAGTTTGCAATACCTGGCTCCACTGAATTTTGTGAGCATCTGGGAGTTCTCTGAATCTGACTTTACTCTGATCAATAGGATCTTGGCTCCTGTGTTGCTTTTGCTGCTCATAAGATACCTATGACCTTCTGTATCTGTGTACAAAAAATTATCCCCATTGTAGTCATATAGCTGCAAAATTTGCTATGTTGCAGTTGTGCATGTGTTACCACTGCTACTAGTTTGCTCTGATGTACTTGAACTCACAGCGCGATTTGAGTCCATGTTGGCTTGTTCTGTAGAAACTGTCTCTTAGCAGAGTTTGGTATCAATTAGTAAAATTTATGATGCTCGTACTAGCTTAATCTGCGTTCACATGTGAGTTGTCCCTGTTCGTCCAATTAGAAGCTAATTTGCAATGAAATTGCTTGCATTAGCCAATTTTTAGCATACAAAAAATAAAAATTTGCCTAAACATTTCACTGCTTGGAGTTGGTCTTTTCGCTCGTTTGTTTTTGGCTGATCTCTAATTCTCTTTTGAGCAGTTTGTCCCGTGTGCAATGTTTGCTCGGTGTGCGGTGTACTTTCCGGCTTTGCTTTTGCTATTTCTGACTTTTTTCGACAATGCTATTTTTACTTTTTGGCCTTGTTCTGGCTTTTTCTGACTCTTTCTAATTTTTTTGCTTTTGCTGGCTTTTCTGGCACTTTCTTTTTATTTTTGCTAATTATTTGTGAAATTTTAAATTTTCTAATTTTCTTAGTATTTTTTATAATTTTTTGAAAAATTTTTCTTTTTTTATAATTTTCTATAAATCTATGAATTTATGTGAATTTTTTTTTTTGAATTTTTGTGATTTATTGTGTTTTTTCTAATCAGTTTTGAAACTTTTTGTGAATTTTCTATTTTTTAAGAATTTTTTGTGAGTAGTTATGAATATTTTACTATTTTTATAATTTATCTGTGAGATTTTTGGGTTTTTGAAGATTTTTTGTGAGTTTTTTATTTATTGTTATTTATTTGTGAATTTTTGGATTTTTATTGTTTAGTCTATGTGTTTTTTATTTTTATGTGGATTTTCTATTTTTTTTCTATTTTTTAATGATTTTTCTAAAACTTTTTTTATTTATTTTTATGAGCTTTTTAATTATCTGTGTTTTTTATGAAAATTTTTAGTTTCTTTTTATATTTTTTAAATGATTTTTTTATTTTTTATTGAATTTTGAAATTTTAAATTGTTTTTATGTGATTTTTAAATCCCCTTTTGAATCTTCCACAAAGACAACATCCCGTGAAACCAGAATAAGCTTTGTTTGTGGATGATATATCCTGTAACCTTTGCTTTCAGCACTATAACGAACAAAAAGACATTTGACAGCCTTACTATCCAATTTTCTCCGTTGTTTTTGTGGTACCAAAGCATATGCCAAACAGCCAAAAACACGCATGTGCTCCATAGAAGGCTTTCTATCGTCCCATGTTTCATATGGAGTAATAGATTGCAAACCTTTTGTAGGACACCTGTTTAGTACATAAGTGGCACACATGATGGCCTCAAGCCAAAAAGAATGCGGCAAAGCTTGACTTTTTGACCATACATCATGCCATTTCCGTAAGGGACTTGTGTTTCCTCTCAGCAACACCATTTTGATGAGGCGTATAAGGCACTGTATATTGGTGTTTTATCCCACGACTAGCCATAAATGCATTAAATTCATGAGACATATACTCCCCCCCTCGATCGAAACGGAGGGTGCCCATAGTACATTTCGAGACATATTCAGTCATAGCAAGAAATTGTTTGAAGCACATAAAAACTTCGGACTTTGCTTTAAGCGTAAATACCCATGCATGCCTGGAGTAATCATCAATGAAAGTCACAAAGTAAAGGTAATTGCCCAAGGACGGAGTTTGCATGGGCCCACAAACATCACTATGCACAAGCTGCAACCTACATGTGGCCCTAGCTGAACCATCCTTTAGAAACTTATAACGCTGCATTTTACCCAAAATACAACCTTCACAAACATGTTTGACAGGTGCTTCAAGGGGCGGTAAAGAAGCAACCTTATCCAATTTTTGCAAACGCAGCAAACTGGAAAAATTCAGATACCCAAAACGTGCATGCCAAAGTTTTGCATTTGAAATAGCCTTTGAATCCACAACTACATTTGAAAAATTCTACCCACACTTGTCATACAGATTGATCTTATACATCCCACGGCATAATATGCCAGATGCAACAATTTCATCACCCAAACTGAGATCATGGATTGTACATCTGTCATCCACAGGTGTAGGTTTGATTGGAGTACACACGAACCCACACCTTAGCCCCTCTAGTTGGAAGGTTCTAGTTGTTGTTCTTCGACCTGTTCTAGTGAGGAAGAAATGTCAATGTAGCCAAATCCTTGAAAATCTTCACGATGAGCCTGATACACCTCAGCCAAGAGATATGGATCTATCTACGTGTGCTCCGTCCAAGGATCCCTTGGAATAAATTGTGTTGGCAAAGAAACAGACTGAGGCATTGGTACAGCCAAACTGTGTCAATCCATGGAAGTGCAGGAAGTCGAGGCATGGCAGTTGGCAGGCAAATGGCAAGGACCTTGAGCAGGTATTTGATGGTGCTAGGGGTCAAGTACATCGGGATGGAGCATCTACTAGCAGGAGCTGTGAGGGTTTTTGCTATTGCAGGAGGCAGGAGCAATGCTTATATCCCAAGGTTGGGAATGAGGCAAGGGGTGTTGGATGCAAGTTCCATGAAGTTTATGCTATGGGATTTTGTGCGGGATGTCTGCAGGATACACTACTAACCAAGATGTGTATGTCAGATATGGCATATGGCAGGGCTCGAATGGCTTTCGACACCATTGATCGGGAGGCTCAAAGGTATTGAGAAGATTGATGGGTACCTCTGTCAGTTCATGCTACAGTGTTGCAAAATGAGGGCACCATTCCGACGGTTTCGAACCTCTTTGAATTCTTGAAAGTCAAGGGCTAGTAGCTCGGCTCCAGTTTGTCAACGGCCATGGTAGCCAGGCCGTTCTCAATGTGGTTGCCTTCAGTTGGTATACTCTGGTATGTGCATTCACTCACAGTACGACTGAAGGTGGCTATGTTTGGCGTGTGCAAGGGGTCCAAGCCGAAAAGCTTTGTGAAGCTATTAATTTAATTTAAAAAATTGGGTTGCTACAGTCGACGACCAGTGCAGAGGGAAAGCGAAAGCAAGCCAGGTGTTGGCGCCACGCAGAGGGAGAGGAGCCCGTTGAGGTGGCGTGCCATAAAAAGCAAGGAGAGGGCACGGACAGTTGCATAAGGCAAGCCCGTCAGGTGAATACAAAAGGGCCACGACAGTGGCATGAAGGGGGGAGGCCAGTTGATAGAGGGAGCGACCAATAGCGAGGTCGCTATTGGCCTAGCAGGGAGGAGAGTCTGTGTGGTGGGGTGGCTGCATGAAGAGGATCCAGTGATGGCGTGAAACGGGAAAAAAACCAGAGGACGCCAGTCACGAGGTGGTGCAGCCTGAGGTAGGCCGCCAGTGATGGCGTGAACGAGGAGAGGAGGGCTCGTAGGAGCACTGGACAGCAGAGGAGGAGGAGGGGCCACGAGGTGGCGCAGCTGAACAGGAGATAGGCAGGCCAATTTTTGCAAGGCTGACTTGTTGAAGTCGCATGGTCAAGGGCAGTTTGGCCGAGGGTTACAGGGGGAGGAGGAGTCGCCATAAAGGAGGGCGCTGCTTGCGGCAATTAGACAGGGCCGCCAAGGGTCGTGAGGAGGAGGTCCGCCATGAGAAACGAGGGCATCCATACACACGCTCTCGCTCATATTTCACCATAAACTTACAAGATGTTATGCCAGTGAAGGTTTTTTTCAGTGAGATCCATCATTATACCTAATCTAGTTTCATCAAGCTAGCTTTAATCTTCACATGCTCACTGTTTGATATATATCATTTTCTCTCTCGCTTTCATATGAGTCTATATGTGTGTTGTCATGTATCCGAGTGGTTTTGGGTGATGAACTGGAATGCAAAGGGTGTAAAGCTTGGATGTCTGAAGTGTGTGGGGATTCCGTATATGGCTCTATAAATGCCTTGAGGGTAAAAAATTGAGTAGGCTTGAGTCTACCAATAGCTTTGAGGTGTTTGAAGGGTTCAAGGTTGCTTGTCGTGATTGCTTATATGTGAATATATGGTGCTTTGAGGGGTCGGGGGTCAAAAAAAGTAAATTCATGTTGATATTAGGCTTGGTTGTGGATCATATACACTTAAGGGTAGGTCGGGCATGGGCTTGGACAATAGTCGTTGCTAGGTTGTGAGTCAAGGTGTGTGTCAAATAGGGGATAGGGGTGCTATGAGATCACTGGGCTATAGAGAGGTGAGCATACAGTGTGCTGGTGGTTTTCACGTTTTCCCCTTTCCATCTTGTGGTGCCCCCACTGATTGCTTCCTAATGAGGTGCTCGTGAGTCAAAATGAAGTAGGAGTTTGGTCCAGTGTTCAAAGGAGATGGAGATGCTGACGATTGGATAGCGGATTTTGAGCTATTTATGCTGACAGTACTGCGGATGCCAGGTGATGAAGCAAAGCTCCAAACTCTACCTTTGGTGTTGCGAGGTAAAGCAAAAGCTTGGTTTGATGGCTTAGAAGATCTGCATAAGCAGAATTGGATCGAATTTCGAGAGCAATTTCTACAAAGGTATAGAAAGGGGATGTCGGCTTCGGAGGCAGATGCAAAGATTAAAGGTTTGCAGCAGGATGTAAGTGCCAATTTTGATGCTTTTGTTGCTGAATTTGAAGCTTTTTGGGGGGATTTGGTGGCTGCTACCCAAACAACCAATGCGGGATATTTGAAGCTTGAAAGGTTTATAATATCTTGCTTGCATCCCTATGTTCGTGAGAGAGTCGATTATGAAGATTCAAGCACTTATGACGAAGCCGTCAAAGTTGCCAGAGCAAAGAGCCAAAAGATGAAGAAGAAGATGGAAGCAGGATTGCTACAGTCGGCAGTCACGATGGCCAGAGGACCTAGGCCCATGCAGATCAATGAGCATCAAGAGATAAAGGCTCCTTTTTTTGTTGATATGCATGTAATCAAGGCACGTGAAGCTATTGCCAGGATAGAAGAGGTAGAAGAAGTGCCAACCAGGGTTCAGCAGTTGCAGAGAGGAGTCTACCGAGTAGCGCCTGATGTGCTAATTGACCAAGTGCGTTCCGAAAAAGAAGCAGGGGAGAAGATAGCTGAAGTGCCAAAGTGAGTGAGCTTTGTGGAGAAAGCCGAGCTGTGTTCGAACTATAGCAGTGCCTTGGATATGGATAGCACAGGGGAAACGGAGTATGGTTTCTCAAGGTATGAGACCTATGATGTTATGTTTGTCGATAATTTGGTCAAAGAATAGCAGATTGCAGGTGAAGAGCCAATTTGCGAAGACCGGGGGGTTGGGCAACCCTCTCTCATGCCTTGTGATGGTCAGGCCATGCTGACTGAAGAGGAATGTCTTGATGAAGATGATTGGGGATTCGATGAGCCGGTGGTCGATATAGATGTCGAATCGCAGGTTTTGGTTGCTAGAGCTATGGCGAGGATACAGGATATGTGAGGTTGTGTGCCTGCTCCATTACCACTTGAGGAGCCTACATATGAGGTTTTGCTAGTATTTGCTTTGGATGATTGGATGCCGCAGGTTGGTGCCATGTTGTTGATGGATTTGTTGATAAAGCTTGCTATGCAAGCACCACTATGCCTCTTGCTACAGGTTGTGTTTTTCAAAGACGATGAAGCTATGGAGAGCTCCCTAACCATTGGCGGGGAGACATGTGATGCAAAGGCTTTCCAGGAGGTGCAGGTGTGTTTGGGGCGTAAAGATGGTCCATGTATACAACTTTTTGAAGGGTGTTGCTATGAAGGTCTACATGACTGGTTGATTGACAAAGTTACAAGTGCAAAGCAGGGATGGCGAGTATTTGTGTTACAGCTGGATGGTGATGATCAAAGCCATATTTTTTATCCAGGTGGAGTTTACACTATGCTTGGGAGAGCCTATGGCTTTCCATTTGACCGTGGCGGGTGATGCAGTAGCAGATGCTCTTCTCTCTATATCTCACCTATTCATCTAACCACTATCATTTTTCTTATGCAATCTGTAGCTCTATTTTATATCATTCTCTCTATACATACTTATTTTACCTAAATAGTACGGTGGTTATGCTCAACGAGGGGGTGGGCAATGATGGTACAGCCAAACTGTGTCAATCCATGGAAGTGCAGGAAGTCGAGGCATGGCAGTTGGCAGGCAAATGGCAAGGACCTTGAGCAGGTATTTGATGGTGCTAGGGGTCAGGTACATCGGGATGGAGCATTTGCTAGCAGGAGCTGTGAGGGTTTTTGCTATTGCAGGAGGCAGGAGCATATGCTTATATCCCAAGGTTGGGAATAAGGCAAGGGGTGCTGGATGCAAGTGCCATGAAGTTTATGCTATGGGATTTTGTGCGGGATGTCTGCAGGATACACTACTGGCCAGGATGTGTGTGTTAGATATGGCGTATGGTAGGGCTCAAATAGCTTTCGACACCATTGATCGGGAGGCTCAAAGGTATTGAGAAGATTGATGGGTACCTCTGTGAGTTCATGCTATAGTGTTGCAAAATGAGGGCACCATTCCGACGATTTCGAACCTCTTTCAATTCTTGAAATTCAAGGGCTAGTAGCTCAGCTCCAGTTTGTCAACGGCCATGGTAGCCAGGCCGTTCTCAATGTGGTTGCCTTCAGTTGGTATACTCTGGTATGTGCATTCACTCACAGTACGACTGAAGGTGGCTATGTTTGGCGTGTGCAAGGGGGCCAAGCCGAAAAGCTTTGTGAAGCTATTAATTTAATTTTAAAAAATGGGTTGCTGCAGTCGACGACCAGTGCAGAGGGAAAGCAAGCCAGGTGTTGGCGCCATGCAGAGCGAGAGGAGCCCGTTGAGGTGGCGTGCCATAAAAAGCAAGGAGAGGGCACGGCCAGTTGCATAAGGCAAGCCCGTCAGGTGAATACAAAAGGGCCACGACAGTGGCATGAAGGGGGGAGGCCACTTGATAGAGGGAGCGACCAATAGCGAGGTCGCTATTGGCCCAGCAGGGAGGAGAGCCTGTGTGGTGGGGTGGCTGCATGAAGAGGAGCCACTGATGGCGTGAAACAGGAAAAAAACCAGAGGCCGCCAGTCACGTGGTGGTGCAGCCTGAGGTAGGCCGCCAGTGATGGCGTGAACGAGGAGAGGAGGGCTCGTAGGAGCACTGGACAGCAGAGGAGGAGGAGGGGCCACGAGGTGGCGCAGCTGAACAGGAGATAGGCAGGCCAATTTTTGCAAGGCTGACTTGTTGAAGTCGCATGGTCAAGGGCAGTTTGGCCGAGGGTTACAGGGGGAGGAGGAGTCGCCATAAAGGAGGGCGCTGCTTGCGGCAATTAGACAGGGCCGCCAAGGGTCGTGAGGAGGAGGTCCGCCATGAGAAACGAGGGCATCCATACACACGCTCTCGCTCATATTTCACCATAAACTTACAAGATGTTATGCCAGTGAAGGTTTTTTTCAGTGAGATCCATCATTATACCTAATCTAGTTTCATCAAGCTAGCTTTAATCTTCACATGCTCACTGTTTGATATATATCATTTTCTCTCTCGCTTTCATATGAGTCTATATGTGTGTTGTCATGTATCCGAGTGGTTTTGGGTGATGAACTGGAATGCAAAGGGTGTAAAGCTTGGATGTCTGAAGTGTGTGGGGATTCCGTATATGGCTCTATAAATGCCTTGAGGGTAAAAAATTGAGTAGGCTTGAGTCTACCAATAGCTTTGAGGTGTTTGAAGGGTTCAAGGTTGCTTGTCGTGATTGCTTATATGTGAATATATGGTGCTTTGAGGGGTCGGGGTCCAAAAAAAGTAAATTCATGTTGATAGGCTTGGTTGTGGATCATATACACTTAAGGGTATAAGGTCGGGCATGGGCTTGGACAATAGTCGTTGCTAGGTTGTGAGTCAAGGTGTGTGTCAAATAGGGGATAGGGGTGCTATGAGATCACTGGGCTATAGAGAGGCGAGCATACAGTGTGCTGGTGGTTTTCACGTTTCCCCCTCTCCAGCACCTGCGGCAAAGGAGCAAGAGGCGTATGCAGAGGATAATATCGAGATATCTATTTAGTGAATGCCAAAATGGAGGACATGGTGGAAGACTGAAGGAGAAGGAATGCACCAAAGTCTCCACCCAAAAACATAACTTGCGCCGCTCCTTACGAAGACGATGTATCACTCACTGCAAGCGAGAGACATGAGTCTGGGCCTCAGCACAATTTTCTGTAGCTTGCGCCCAATCAGCAATATCAAAACCTTGTGGAACAACATTCTTACCTTTGTCAGTGTTCGATGGCTCAGGTTGTCTCATCACAACTTACTGAGTTGGTTGCTGCGCTATCACCTCAGCAGTCAGCCTTGTTCTCCAACTCTGTAGTTGATTCTCCAAAAAACTATGGAGGTCCTGTTACATCTCCACTCTTAAGGAATCCAGGTCATTTGTACTGATCATCACATCACCCGGATGAGATGCTAAATAAGTGGCAAGGCTATTCTGCGTTCGCAATTGGAGCAATTCATCTTGAATAGAAGCCGCAACTGCAGAATTAGCCCCCTTGAGTGCCTGTATTTCTTTAGTTTGTCTTCGAGCTTCCGTAGATAATTCCACATTTTTATTTATTAAAGTGGCGATGCTAGCTTGCAAAGCCGTTACCTACGTTTCCAGCTCTGTGACTCGTGCCTCGGTTGCGGGAACTGGCCAGGCGACACAAATAGACTCCGCAAGCCGCTGCAGAAAAGTGCCACACGCCTGGAGTTGGTCAGAGGGATTTGCGGTCGTCGCCTCCCAGGGCATAAGTGCGGGAAGGGTACCTTCCGTCGAAGCTGATGTGTTAGTGATTCCAGAAATACCTGGCTGCGAGGAAGTGTCCGCACCCGCAGAGCCAGTCCCAGCCGAAGTAGAGGTTGCTGCCCTTTCCTGCATTCTACATCTCCACCATGCAGCAACAGAATCCTCTGGCAGTGTGGATGTCGAAGCAGGAGGTGGTGTGGAAAACAAGGTTTCCTGCCAACCTCGCTTCCGGCTCGATGTTCCGGTAGTGGACATCTCCTGTGCACTAGAGGCTACCACTGCAGTCGATGTTCCAGGCATATCCACAATAGGAGCAGGAGTTTGAGTCACCCGCACATCTAGCACTTCCTGACTCTGAGTTTGTGGTAGGGGTATTGCAGTACCCCGTACTACAAATCTATCATCTTCAAAATGACACAGAGGGCACACAGTGAGGAAAAACTTCTCTCAATGGAAACACCAGCGTCAATAGCTCGCCGACTTTCGTGTTTGTTGGGGTGTTTTTCTCCATCTGTGCTACGACTCGTTGGCACTCTGCAAGCAACCTCTCTTTGACAATCATTGCCCACACTATTGTGCCGCTCCGCTCCCATGACAAGAAAATGAGCAAAGGAATGCCGATCAAGAGTATTTGAATCCTCCATGGTTAATCAGCAGTCATAAGGGCTTGCTAACAAGCCAATTTTAAGTTGAAAGTGTACCAGATGCACCTCTGAAGGTCAGAAGATGTCTTGGTAATGCTAAAGTGAGTATGCTTGAAGTGGTCATAGCTGGGATTTTATTAATCCAAGTTGAAGTACTCAAAAATCTCTACATGCCTGTCTTTACGACTCGTCAATCGAAGCTACGAGTAAGAAGTTATGACAACTTTAATTTGAGTCAATACCAGATCTGTACCGAATTGGGCAACTGCAGCTGAGAGGGCAAAAATGAAATGAATGCGTCGGGCTGAAGTGCTTACTTTGTGAAGCGCGTTGGTCTTTTCAGATCAGTGATCGGAGTTCCGATTACCAAGATATTGGCCGGTAAATGTTCACAGGGGCCCGGTTCAAACCGCACTGGTCGGCTGATCGAAGTGCTATCTGGGAATTTTTGACATTGACCAAGTTTTGGGATGTCATGCAGCAATGGTTTGGTTGATATGTTGATCCTGACAAGAATTATTTACTGGAGTTTGCTTATAGCAGGAAATTCCCAACACAACTATGGCTTAAGCGGATACGAAGTCGAGGGTTTTTTGTCAAAAGTAATCACCTACACTTGCATCTTAATGGCTTGCGGCAAGGTCTACAACACTAAACTGAGCAATAAAATTCACGATGATATTGTCGTGATAGGCACTGCTTTGGCCGGGGGGAGAAATGTTGTGCTTGACAATGTCTTTGCCGATATTTATGCCAAATGTGATTTCCTTACGATGACTAAGGCCGCCAATGAAGAAGCCTGGCAAAGCCTTGGCCGACATGTGTATCGGACACGAACCCGAAGCTTTGCAAGGCCGATTTGTATGCCAAATGTGAAGCCCTTTACAAAGACCGGCCGCCCAAAGGCCTTCTCGATGGCCGCCCATTAAGTTAATGAAGGAGGTTTGTTTTAAAACCTAATGTGAAGCAAAGAAAGAAAATGGCGAGCTTGGTTGTGGTGGCAACGAACAGAGGGGAAGGTAAGCTCGCGCGAGGCAATAGAAGGTCCAGGAGATGATGCCGATGAAATGAAAAATGTTTAGCTTGCCCTGGCGCACCATTTCGGTCACGTTCCCGCTTGATTTCGCGCCGGTCAAAGTTTAAGCCTGCCACATCATTAAGCATCCCGTCCCATTAGCGATATCGTTAATGGGATGGCTAAAAATAGGGAGGCCCATGCAAAAGGGGAACGGCTCTTGGGGATTCACCATCAGCATCTTGGGGGTTGAGTTCCTCTCGGGGAAGGAAGGCTCTCGAAGCCAAGGCCTCGGGAACTCGTTCTTCCAAAGCTCTCTCTATCCGGAAGAAAATAAAAGCTTAAGCTCTTAGGTTCTTAATCGGGGATTCTTAAGCTCTCCTCTTTTCGAAGAACTCTCTTGGCAGAAGGAAGGAAAACAAAAGCTCTGAAGATTCATTAACCAAGGAATCATCATTCTTGGGAAAGCTCTTTGGAGAGAAGCTCTGAAGCTCTTATTACCATCAGATTAACCTCACAAGTAAGCTCTCTTTATCTCTCTCCGGAATCAACAAAGGCCAAGCCGGCCTCGTAAGCTCGAGGCTCTTAAGCTAATCCTCTTCATAAACAGCTTGGATTATCTTCTAAGCACTCACTAAAGCTCTTAATCCCTTAAGCACTCCTTAATCTCATGAACCTCAAGCTCAATCCCTTAAGCTCCCACTAACCGACTCTTAAGGAGATATGCCATCCAAGCCTAATGAAAGGTATTCAAGATCCTCTTGATTTCTCTAATCTCTCTTTACCTGTTCACAAGCTCTCTAACCCTCGAGCCTCGAATCCTAAGCCATGAGCCAAGCTCTTGAATTCAAGCCTATTCTCTTGAAGCCAAAGCCCTTGCTCTCATAAGCTAAGCTTGATCTCTAATTCCGTTTCTAAACCAATTTCCTCAGCCAAGCCAAAACTTTAAGCCATCATTAACCATTTGAATCGGGAAGCAGAAGCCAAAGCGGACGACCATTGAAAGGAAAACTCCTGTGCCTTAACGGAAAGAAGCAGAAGACGGGACAAATCAAGTCTTGTTAAATTCTTGATTAGCACCTGGATTAAGTCAGGTTTCTTCTTGTAAAGAGCATTTAAGCTTCATTAGTGAATGATTTAATATGGATTCTGTAGATTAACTAGAATTAGGCGAACTGTTTGCTTTGAATACTGTTGTGTTGGTAATCGCGTCTGCTGTACCTTTTTTCCCTCACCTCTCACAGCCAAGGGCCCGATGCCTTCCCGGCTCACCTTTCGCATACTTATCCCCCGACATTCTTGATGAACCCGACGTGAAACGAGCCGGGGTGGGAGGTCAGGATGGAGATTCCAGCAGAATTGAAGAAATTTATTGAAGATTACAAGCTGAATAGATTTGATAAAAATCTAGCAACAGCAGATCTGCCCAAAATGTTGGGCTTAGTTCAGAGGTGTTTACAAGAAGTAAAAGCTATGAAGATGAAAAAGCAGCTTGATGATGCAGTGGAGATGGCACTTGATGCTGTGCATGAGCAGTGTGGAATTTTTCAAGGGCGTGATCCAGATGGACTCCTTGCATGTTATAAAGCGGAGATGAAGATCCGAGGAATTCCAGAAGATCGAATGATTTCAACCTTTGAAGAAGTTGTAACCTCCGAGTTTAAAGATAAGGTACAAGAACTGGCCAAGACATACCCCACAGAGTGGGACTATTTTGCAGATGGTTTTGTTCATGAAAGCTCAAAAATTATCGATTTATTTCAACTTATCAATGAAGGAGATTAATGAACGAAGCCAGATTGTTTTCTATAAAGAAGAAGGTGATCATATGAAGTTCCTTAATTATGATCAATTTTGGGACCATATTTTTGCAAGAAGTCAAGCCAAGGAAAATACAGCTTTGGAAGAAGCAGATTCAACTTCAAAGGACCATATTTTGAGCAACCAAGCAAAGGTACATGATGAATTTACTGCTGAAACACAAGTGTATGAATTTTGTTTGAAGATTTCTCGCATGGAAGTTACTTCGAATAATGGTTCTAGTGAAGAGCTAGATTGTACAACAAAAAATTTTCAAGCTACTGACCTTGGCATGGGATGCTCTCAACAAGTTTATCAAAAAGATGAGCCACTAAAAGAATCTAATGGTTCTATCGGAACTATAGCTGAACAGAGCAGCATATTTATTATGGATGATTGCACAAACAAATCTATTATAGCTGCTGAAGAGGCCGAGGCTATGAAACTAACACAGGATGTACCTGACAAAACCAGTGAGCTTATGGTTATTTATGGCAATATGTTTTCTGAATCTCTTATCACAGAAGCAAATTCTATAATTGAAGATTTTTTGACCCAATCTGAAGGAGAAGGTTATAGCAGTATAGCTCAGCTTTGTGATGCATGTACCCCTTCAGAGGGGGTGTCTGATGAACCTTTTCAAAGTAATAATGGCTTGCTAAGTAGCATGGATGCAGATGAGGAAGCAGAGGGCGATATTGAAGATTGCCTACATCATGTTGATTGTGAGAAGGATATTGACATGGATTGTACATCTATGCTTATTTATGGGCTGCAAGAGGAGCCAACTCCTATAGATTTGAAGAATGTAGAGACTTCCAAGGATGATTTTCTCAAAGATGTTATGGATGAAGATTTTCAGGACAAAGCTAGTATTCATTATCAACCTCAAGAGCCAGGTAAAAATCTATCTGATGATACA
Organism: Adiantum capillus-veneris; assembly: GCF_014529385.1. Lineage (NCBI taxonomy): Eukaryota > Viridiplantae > Streptophyta > Polypodiopsida > Polypodiales > Pteridaceae > Adiantum > Adiantum capillus-veneris. Next base: position 76,116,123 of record NC_140934.1, on the reverse strand, counting down.
GGTCCAGAAAGTCCTAAGATTTTTCGTGATGGCTGTGAAGCTAGAGGGGGTGATGATGCTAAATCATCCCGGATACTGCATAAATTGCACAGGATTTTTTATTTTCTTGCACAATGTGCCAAATGTGGCTGGATTTGGATATTATTCCTCATTCTTATGTCAGTGATGTCCTGGCTACCATAAGGGCTTGCTAACAAGCCAATTTTAAGCTGAAAGAGTGAGTATGCTTGAAGTGGTCATAGCTGGGATTATATTAATCCAAGTTGAAGTACTCAAAAAGCTCTACATGCCTGTGTTTACGGCTTGTCAATCGAAGCTTCGGGTAAGAAGTTATGACAACTTTAAGTTGAGTAATACCAGATCTGTACCGGATTGGGCAACTGCAGCTGAGCGGGCAAAAATGAAATGAATGCATCGGGCTGAAGTGCTCACTTTGTGGAGCGCGTCGGTCTTTTCAAATCAGTGATCAGAGTTCCGGTTACCAAGATATTGGCCGGTAAATATTCACCGGGGGGCGGGTTCAAACCGCCCTGGTCGGCTCGATCGAAGTGCTATCTAGGAATTTTTAACATTGACCAAGTTTCCAGACGTCATGCAGTAATGGTTTGGTTGATATGTTGAGCCTGACAAGAATTATTTACAGGAGTTTGCTTATAGCAGGAAATTCCCAACACAGTTATGGCTTAAGCGGATACGAAGTCGAGGGTTTTTTGTCAAAAGTAATCACCTACACTTGCATCTTAATGGCTTGCGGCAAGGTTTGCAACACTAAACTGAGCAATAAAATTCACGATGATATTGTCATGATAGGCACTGCTTTGGTCGAGGGAGAGAAATGTTGTGCTTGAAAATGTCTTTGCCGATATTTATGCCAAATGTGATTCCCTTACGATGACTAAGGCCGCCAATGAAGAAGCCTGGAAAAGCCTTGGCCGACATGTGTATCGGACATGAACCCGAAGCTTTGCATGGCCAATTTGTATGCCAAATGTGAAGCCCTTTACAAAGGCTGGCCGCCCAAAGGCCTTCTCAATAGCCGCCCATTAAGTTAATGAAGGAGGTTTGTTTTAAAACCTAATGTGAAGCAAAGAAAGAAAATGGCGAGCCTGGTCGTGGCGGCAACGAATAGAGGGGAAGGTAAGCTCGCGCGAGGCAATAGAAGGGGCAGGAGATGATGCCGATAAAATGAAAAATGCTCAGCTTGCCCTGGCGCACCATTTCGGTCTCGTTCCCGGTTGATTTCTCGTCGGTCGAAGTTTAAGCCTGCCACATCATTAAGCAGCCCGTCCCATAAGCGACATCGCTAATGGGATGGCTAAAAATAGGGAGGCCCATGCAAAAGGGGAATGGCTCTTGGGGATTCCTCATCAGCATCTTGGGGGTTGAGTTCCTCTCGGGGAAGGAAGGCTCTCGAAGCCAAGGCCTCAGGAACTCGTTCTTCCAAAGCTCTCTCTATCCGGAAGAAAATAAAAGCTTAAGCTCTTAGGTTCTTAATCGGGGATTCTTAAGCTCTCCTCTTTTCGAAGAACTCTCTTGGCGAAAGGAAGGAAGAAAAAAGCTCTGAAGATTCATTAACCAAGGAATCATCATTCTTGGGAAAGCTCTTTGGAGAGAAGCTCCGAAGCTCTTATTACCATCAGATTAACCTCACAAGTAAGCTCTCTTTATCTCTCTCCGGAATCAACAAAGGCCAAGCCGGCCTCGTAAGCTCGAGGCTCTTAAGCTAATCCTCCTCATAAACCGCTCGGATTATCTTCTAAGCACTCACTAAAGCTCCTAATCCCTTAAGCACTCCTTAATCTCATGAACCTCAAGCTCAATCCCTTAAGCTCCCACTAACCGACTCTTAAGGAGATATGCCATCCAAGCCTAATGAAAGGTATTCAAGATCCTCTTGATTCCTCTAATCTCTCATTAGTTGTTCACAAGCTCCCTAACCCTCGAGCCTTGAATCCTAAGCCATAAGCCAAGCTCTCGAATTCAAGCCTAATCTCTTGAATCCAAAGCCCTTGCTCTCATAAGTTAAGCTTGATCTCTAATTCCGTTTCTAAACCAATTTCCTCAGCAAGGCCAAAACTTTAAGCCACCATTAACCATTTGAATTGGGAAGCAGAAGCCAAAGCGGACGACCATTGAAAGGAAAACTCATGTGCCTTAACGGAAAGAAGCAGAAGGCGGGACAAATCAAGTCTTGTTAAATTCATGATTAGCACTTGGATTAAGTCAGGTTTCTTCTTGTAAAGAGCATTAAAGCTTCATTAGTGAATGATTAAATATGGATTCTGTTGATTAACTGGAATAAGACGAACTGTTTGCTTTGAATACTGTTGTGTTGGTAATCGCGTCTGCTGTACCTTTTTTTCCGCACCTCTCACAGCTAGGGGCCGGTGCCTTCCTGGCTCACCTTTCGCACAATTATCCCCCGAAAACGCGACTAGCCCAAAGTTGGACGAATGCAAAACTTTTTGTGCTTTGTCCGAGATTGTGTAAGTTTTGGCTTGCAGCCAAATTGCCTCAAGAAACCAGCTATAGACATCCCTTATCGATGTATCTGTAAGCCCTGAAAGCTTGTACTCTCCTTTAACTTTCAAGCCAAACTCTTGTTCAGTCTCTGCAGCAGGGATCACATGTGATGCTCGCACCACACCATCAATGGGTAAACAACAACATCTTGAAATTCTCTCGGCTGTCAGCTGGATTTGCTGGTTATTAATCTGTACCATGTCCCCAGTAGCGAGGTGCTCAATCAACGCTGTGGCCTGCGGGTGGACAGGTATTCCTTGCCAATCCAGGTTGGCAAACACTCGCAGACAAAAATCTTGTAGCAAAGCAGCCACTCTGCGAAGCGCTAGCTGCTGCAATGGAGTGAAGGGGATGCATTGCAACAGAGAAGCTGTCATGGTGGCGAAGAGACACAGAAGCAGCGAGAAATGAGGTAGGAGCAACTTGCGAGCGTGATGCAAAAAACGTGAGGTTAGTATAAAATATTGACTGCATGCACTAAACCCCTCACAAAGAGTTCTCAAAATAGGGTGTGCTACGGTGTCGCAATCATCATTGCCCTTTTCCCGCTTTCGAAGATTGCATGCAAAAGAATTCACAATCATGATTAAGGTGGTTTTCGGCTCATGTAGCATAGCAAAGGGACACTAAATCGAGGTAGGTGAAAAATAATGGTGTAATCAAAATCCATTCACCGGCACAGAAATCACCTCCTCCTGCAAATCCGCCAAGTAAAAAGAAGTGGGCCCGCATGCTTTAAAAATCAAGAATGGTCCAGACCATCGTAATTTTAGCTTCCCAGGCATCTTGCCAAGACGAGAATTAAATAACAGGACCAACTGTCCCCGTAAAAATTGTCGTGCTTTAGGGCAATCCAGCCATTTCTTTCGCTCTTCATCTAATTCTTGAAAAACATCCAATCGATAAATTACGGAATCTTCCGAAAGAAGCTTACCCGCAATCAGCATCCGCAAACTCGAAAGCACATGCTCCACTGGGGTAATTGCTTCCATACCAAATGCCAATTTGAAAGGAGTCAATCATGTTGCCACTTTATAAGCTGTCCGATAAGCCCATAATGCTGAAGGAAGTTTCACATCCCAATCAGTTCTATGCATATTCACTAACTTTGTTAGAATACGAACCAATTTCTTATTAGTGGAGTATGTCTGTACATTTGCATGTGTGTAATATGGAGAAGATTTCCTATGCAATACAAAGTAAAACCGTAGTATTCTCTCCATCACCTTATTCAAAAAATGGCTACCCCGATCACTACCAGCTCAATAAGGCAACCATATCTAGAAAAAAACATCCTTATATAAGCACCCAGCCACAGAAACTACAGTATTATTTTTCAAAGGCCATGCCTCCACCCATTTGGTAGCGTAATCCGTGGCTGTCAAAATATACTTATTATCCGTGTGAGCTGCCACTGGTTTAAAAGGCCCAATAAAATCCAATCCCCACGTTTGAAAAGGTTCCAAAGGCAATACTGGCTGAAAAGGCATTCTGGACATTTTAGTGGGTTGTCCCAACCGCTGACATACATCACACTGTTGCACATAAATTCTCGCATCCTGAAACAATGTAGGCCACCATAATCCTGATTGTAGAACTTTCCTAGCCATGATCAAGGCTGCAAAATGGCCCCTTGCAATGCCAGTATGGACTTCCTCCAAAACCGCTTCTTGTTCTTGTGGTAGAACACATCGGAGCAAGACCTCTACAACCGTGCGATAATAGAGCTTTCGCATAATAATCTTAAAATTCTTGCTTTTGATAGCCATCCGTTTCCTATGATGACTTGACAAGAATGAAGGCATTTCTCCACTGTCGAGAAAATGAAACATCTCTTCATACCAAGTCCATGGAATGCTGGGTATGGCCCTTGGTTGTTGCGTAACTGTCATATCATTCGCAATAGCTCCAGTTAAAAATAGAGACGCATCCGAAAATTCATCAGCGACCCCCGTCGGCGGCTCACCGGAATCTAACGGATAGGTAGTCAGCCATCGCATGCTGGGCTCCTAAACGATGTATGACCTCAAAATCGAATTCTTACAACAAGAGCACCCATCTGGCCAACCTGCTTGTCAAGTTCTGCTGGCGCACCAGATATAAAAGAGCCGAGTGATCCACATGAAAGAAAAATCAATGGCCCAACAGATAATGCCAGAATTTTTACACTAAATAGATCATCCCTAAACATTCTCTTTCTGTCACTGAATAATTCATTTCTGCAGATGATAATCTTCAACTGGCATAATAGAGAGGTCGGAACCACCCTTGACTTTGTTCCTGCATCAGCACACTACCAATGGCCCGGTGCGAAGCATCCACGAATACATGAAAATCCTGACCCCAGTTTGAAGGAATCATAATCGGAGCTTTGGACAGGTGAAGTTTTAATCTCCGAAAAGCCAAATCACATTCCTTCGTCCATTCAAAATCCTTATAATGTGCTGTTTGATTAATAGGGATCTCCAAATGTGCAACAAACCTCAAATGCCTCCCATGCCAACGAGCTTGACCCAGAAAGACTTGACACTGTTTCGAATTCACCGATGGAGGCGCTTCCATAATTGCGGCTATTTTATCCGGATCCACGGAGATGCCATCCTCAGATATTATATGACCCAATAAACTTCCACTTCTGACTGAAAATGCACATTTGAGAGGATTTAAACTAAATTTTACCTCTCGACATTTCATAAAACATAACCGCAATTGTTTCAAATGCTCCAGCTGTGCTCCAAAAACACTGAGATCATCCAAAAAAAACCCCGCATAAAATTGTCAAATTAGGGACCAAAAATTTGAAACATATCCCTTTGAAAAGTTGAGGGCGCATTCCTTAATCCGAACCATATCACTGTGCATGCAAAAACGCCCCATGTTGTGATAAAGGCTGTTTTAGGCTGATCTCGCAACGCCTTTCTAATTTGGTTATATCCACTAAACCCATCCAGAAAAGTATACATCTCATGTCCTGCCACATCATCCAAAATAGAATCCAAAAATGGAAGAGAAAAGGGATCCGGAACTGTAGCTACATTCAGCTTCCGATAATCCACACAGATTCGAATTGCTTGTTTTTCTTTGGTACCATCACAATGGGAGAAATCCACTCGGGATTATCAATAGGGGTAATAAAACCCACTTCCAAAAGACGACCAATTTCCACCTTAACTTGCTTTGCCACATTCGTATTCATCCTATAAGAATGTTGCTTCACTAGCACCGCATCCGGTTTCAGGTTAATAGTATGTTCATAAAACTTTGGATCCAATCCTTTCATATCCGCATATTCCCATGCGAAAACATCTTTAAATTCTGTCCAATAAGCCAATCAAGTCTTCTCGAAAACTTGCCTCAAGCTGCTTATTAATATAAATGGCCTGAGATTCCGCTTGTTCCCCTAAAAAGACCTGCTCCAATTCATCTTCCTTCACCCATGTAATTTTCCTCATCTGTGCTTCAAACACACGTTCCTGCTTAATAATATCCTCCAATGATTTGGGACTAGGCCAAGCTTTCTGTTGTACCCCTATCTTGGGTGAAACTCTTGTAGCCCCGAGAGATTTCCCCTCCAGAATCATAGAAATGTCGGCGAGGTACAAAGAAACTAAATCCGGGTTAGCCTTCAGAAATTGTTCCTCTTCATCTTCTTCTAATCCTTCTACCATATTGACTGTTTCTGCTATCACCGGCCATGCTACCTGAACAAACATGTTCCCAACATCACCTGAACTTTCTTGCGACCCTTTTTAACTAAAAGCATATTTGCCTCCCAATTGTGCTTTACCCTGGCTTGTCTTAACCATGGTCTCCCCAAAATAATGTGATAATCCTGGCTATGATCCTCAATATTCAAGAATTACCAAAGAAACACCAAAAGATAGGCCAGCTACATCTAGAACAATGCCCCAAAGTAATCCGGCTGGCTGCACTCTTCTTTGATCTGCCATGCGGACTACAAAGGGTGCAGGTTCCCAATCACTAAGTCCAAAACGCTCACAATCTGCTTGAGTAATAATATTTACTCCCGCTCCTCCCTCTAATAGTACCTTGTCAATGTATGTACCATGATATCTGACTGAAAACTCCGGAATACGAGTATCCGTGATCCTATTTGCCAGCAACAGGGCTGACTCATCCCCCTCGCCTTCAGCTATCACAATGTCCACTTCCCTCAGCTCTTTGGACTTCTGGATTAGCAAGGCATTATGAAAATTTGGAACCAATTTCAGTAGTGAACCCAAAGATACTTGTATTGGCAATTTGAGGATCTCTTTTCAACCTGAATTCCAATGATCCCCTTCCCTAGTATCTTCGTTCTTTCTGTCTTTCCCTTCCTTTGTTTCTAGGCCAATGGTCGATGGTCCTAATGATTTCACTGGTGGTGCTAATTGTGGCATCCAGGTCACAGTCTTTTTCCGTACTTCTTCTTGAGTCGTCCAATCCGAAAGCTTACCATCGGTTGTTGAAACCACATTTTTACCAGATCGCATGATTAGTGAAACCACCGGATTTGACTCCTCCAACCCTTCAATCTGGACCATAGCCACACTAGGTTGTTTCCCCGCAACATGTTCCTACTTCTTCCGATCATATTCCATAGCTTCTGAACACTCTGACCGCCAATGCCCATCCCCCAAACAGAAAAGGCAGGTTTTGGGTCGATTAGGATCTCGGCCACCTCTCCTGCGACCTCGACCCCCTCCTTGACCCCGTCCCGCTGCTTGTCCTTGAAAGGGCGCTTCTGATGTATGAGCATGAGCCATTGCCACTGCAGGCTCTTGTCCCTACCCTGACTGTGGTCGTGCCATGTAGAAGAATCCCGACTCCGACGACCCCGACCATTGAAGTAGCATTTCACTGTATTGTGAGTGTTGGTCGTGCAGATTGCACACTATTTCTGATTCATTGCACACTCTTGAGCAGCATGTCCCGGATTTCGGCACTGAGTACACCATAGTTCCTTCAAACTTTTAACCATCGCAGCAGATTCTAATGAGCCGGATGGAACACCTTTTCCTTGACGCTGGGATTTTCTCTGAGGTGCCTCCTCCAATTCTTTCCCTGAATCGCTGTTGCCTGAGTCTGAGGAATTTGATTCTGCAGGCCAACTCCGAAATATCACTGCCACTTCCCTGAGACTTTCGATGAGATTTCTTCCGCTCTTTTTTCTTTGATTTCTTTGGGGATTCCGTATCCTCCAAAGCTTCTCCTGCTACAACAGCTCTGGCAATTACATTAACCAGTGGAGTAGTTACCTTATCCACTATTGCCATAGCAGTTCTAAGATCCTTATTAAGTCTGCGCAGAAAATAATCATTCAACACTTCAGCTGCCGGCCTTTGTACCTGAGGTACCCGCTACAAAAGCATCCGGAATTTTGCAGCATAGTCCTCCACTGGCAACGACTTTTGACGCAGCGTACGAAGCTTTTCCAGATGCTGAGGGACCGTCTTTTCCATTCTGAACCGTCGTAAGAACGCTCTGGATCCTTCGACATATGTCTGCAAGTGATCATCAGGGTATTCTGACAACATTTGGCGGCTTTCCCTGAAAGTATACATTCGAACATTGATTGTTGATGAAGAGGAATCGGCACCCCAGGGTGACATGACTGGCTACGTGGAGTACGTTGCACACACCGAATGCGTCTACCACACACCGGACTCGATGATGGAGATACATGTTCCTCAGCCTGTGGTGTTAAAAAAATGAATTCGTCCGAACTGTTTCTCCTCCGACATCTCCCCACAATTGGAACCACCAGATGAAAAGGACCCTACATCATGGTCGCGAGATGTAATGTCTATTCCTGCAGAGAAGCAATAAGCATTACGGGAATGATTACCCGCACACTGTCTTACATTATTCAAATAGTAGAACACAGGAAGATAGAACATAAGACAGATTACAGCAAATAGAACACTGCTTCCTCATTGATGTATATCAGAACACATAGTACAAGAGAGATGATGTATTTGATAACATGAACATTGGTGATTATCCCAAAGACAAGTATGCCCCCCCATATACAACCGTTGCTCCAACGTAGATCGGGAATGGTGCAGACCCCCATCCTGTCTTATGATATCCTATGAATAGCTGCCCCAAGGCCACATGACTCCTAGTCTGCAATGTCCAGACCTTCGCAGGACCGCAGGATTGCACTGTGTGGCTTATGCCGTAACATCTGCATCAACATTAGTATCACAGTCTCCTTTCACAGAAGACTCAACAATGGATGCATTTGTAGTGGAACCAGCATTTGCAGTGGAACCACCCTCTTTCTTCTTAACCTCTTTGGCCTTCAACTTAGGACACTGCTTGATCAAGTGATCATTAGCTTTACAGTAATGGCAACGCATATCACCAGAATTTCCAAACGAATTTCTGCCAACAGAAGCATTAGGAACAGGTGATTTCCCACTCACAAAAGAACCATAAAAAGTGGTTGCATTAATGTTACCAGCCTTTCTTTGAGCAGCAATAAAAGCCTGTTCAACTGCACGTTGTCTAGGCCTGTTCTTTTTGGAAAGTGACTCTTGCAACAACAATGTGCACAATGTATCAAACTTGACAACTTCAGGATTTCCTTGGGTCATGAGTCTCCAAGTACTAGAAAAAGTCTGGTAAGAATCTGGCAAGGCATCAAGAATAGTCTACACAAGGGAACTGTCTGAAATGACTTCACCTGTAGAAATAAGTTGCTCATTGATATCCTTGACACTAGCAAGGAAAGTGTCCATATCATCTTCCTCTTGCATAATCTTTGATTCCAGCTCTTTACGTAGCAAAGAAATTTTAGCCTCATTGTGGCTTGTATAAGGACCTGCTAGAATATCCCAAGCTTGTTTTGCAGATTTCGATGAACGAATGTGAGGTGTAATGGTGCTCTTCATAGACAATGCAATCAACGCATGAGCCTATGTATCCTTTACATCCCAACGAGCTTGTTCTGTCGTAGGCAAAACAACTCTAACATCAGCAATCCTTGCAGCAAGACCTGCAACATCCTCAACATCGCCTACATCCTCAGAACCAGGACGTACATCAATGCCCTGCAGAATATTGTAGATGCCTTTTGACACAAGAACATGTTGCATCATGTAAGCCCACATAGGCTAATGGTCCCCATCCAATCTGTCCTCAGAGCAAACATCTTGAACACATGTGTGTTGTTGTCAGCCATGGTAAGTGTTGCACTACCTGATGTGAAAACTGCCTGACAAGAGGAGAAATGAAGCGGAAACAATGTGTACTATATAGCACAAACCGTAGAAGACTGTAAGGGACCTGTTATGCAAAAAGAGACACTAACAGAAATTTTGCACAAAATGACAAAATAGCCTGTGCAGTACTGCTTGTAGTGGAAACGAAGACCAAAATGTGCCCAAATCGGAAATCGTAGCAGATTGAGCTCTATGAGCTCACCCAAAAATTTTGTCGACCTACAAATTCTTGCCAAAGCTCACTGAAATCAAAGAAAGTGAGCAGGCATGTGCTTGAGCTGTTGGCAACTAAGCCCGGGAGGATGCAAGCTGCTCTAATACCAATTGTTGGAATTAGGATTGTAGGAAAACACACAGCTTGGAGAAGAGGAAGGAAGCTTCAAGGCACACAACAAAGAGTGTATTACTTAGTGTGCAATGGAAAGATAGATAGCCCTAGAGTGATGAACATATATAAAATGCACAGGGGAAAAAACCTCCTAAAGAGGGAAAAAATGCCCCGGCGGTCCTAGTGTGTTCACACACATCACTACCACATGTATATGGTAACATATTAGCCTATTACTTATGCAGATGTACATGATGTACTTGATGAGGAAAGGGCTGAAAATGAGAAGGCTAGAGGTATGCCTAAATGGCTGGTGCATACTTTGCTTGATAGTAAATTGGATGCAGCTTTTTCTAGTCGAACTAGTTCGGGTTCTCACCAAGCATCTTATGCATCAGATTGTTATGCTTTGGTTGTGTCTAGCTTATGTGATATTCAGGAACCTCTATCTTTTGATGAAGCACAAAATTCAAAAATTGGATGGCTGCCATGCAATTAGAATATGATGCACTTATAGAATATGACACATGAACTTTATGTGATTTGCCTCATGGAAAAAAGGCCATTGGTACGAAGTGGTTTACAAGTTGAAACGCAAGTCGGATGGTGAGATTGATCCCTTGTTAACCCTCACGGCTCATGGACACCCCATCACCTACGACGGACGTGTATTATGTATTTGGTAGAGTCAGGTACCGGGCTTGTCGGACCAATAGGAAAAGGGTAAGAGTGATCGCCGATGAGAGGCGCACTCTAACTGGGACATTCAAGCTAAGCATGGGCGCCCAAGTGTGAATGGGGTGAGCTCATATAAAAGCCAACTAAACCTAATTTTTACTCATTCTCTCATTTGTGCAATAGAAGAGTGCTCTTGCTCCATCTCCATCTTCTTCTTCTTCACCTCCTTGTGTGTGTGTGTGTGTGTGTGTGAGAGAGAGAGAGAGAGGGAGAGTGTGTGTGCGATCGAGCATTACGAAGGCACGACGGCGGCGAGGCGGTTGAGCGTGGCACGACTGTAGCTTCTTCTTCATCGCGGCGAGGAATCCACCACGAAGGTGAGCGTAGAGCAGTGAGTGACACACCCTTTGCTCTCTTGAGCTTGCTAGTTTAGGCTTGTTGTGTGCTTGGAGCCATTTGTGGCTCGCACACGGTGTATTGGCAAGGAGCGCACATTTTTGGCGCCGTTGCCGGGGATATGCCCTACACTAAGCTCGGTGAGCACTTTACGCTTTCTTGCAGTGCAATTTCTATCACAGGAAAGGCAGGGAATGAGTGTGTGTAGTTGTGTGGAGATTTCTGTTTTTTGCGTTTTCTGTGTTTTCTGGTTTGCACTGCACAGTTAGCATTTCTTGCGTTTCTGCATTTTTTGCATTTTCTGGTTCTGTCAAGTTTCAATTTCTGCATTTTCTGTGTTAAATTTTCTGTCAAGTTCCAATTTCTGCATTTTTCTGTAATTTTTTGCATTTCTTGCGTTTTTTCAATTTTTGCATTTTCAATTTCTACGTTTTCAATTTCTACATTTTTTTTTAAAAAAAAAATCTGAAAAAAATTGTGAAAAAAAATAAAAAATTTCCGAAAAATAAAAACGCGAGTGAGGGGGAGGTTAAATTTTTGAAAAATAAAAGCGGAGGTTATAAAAACGGGCGGCTTGGTTTGTATAAAAGATAGATCGGGATCATTTTCCCAAGCCCAAGCCCAGGCCTCAGTCCACAGTCTTATGATATATACTAGACTCACTCTTATATATATACCCTACTCCCTGTAGAGGGAATGAGAGCATGTGGGACAAGTCCTCCACTCTCCTCCTTTCTCTTCCCACTTGCACCCTTAGACTTTCTAGTTTGGGCCTAGTTCCCTACTGGAAATTGACAGTTTTAGGGATTCCGAGGACATAGAGTGACCAAACGGAGGGCTGTAAATCACAGCACGACCCTCTGACCGAGACGCTCGTTTTGAGCTATCATACGCTCTATTCTATAGCCGGGTCAGAAAAAAAGGACCAAAAAGTCAAATTAAGGAAAGACTTGGGTTGCAAAACACCCAAAAATACTAGGTGAGCAGCCTTCACGGGCACTCACTGACACTTCTAGGGGATCAAGTCATATGAACCTACGCTCTGGACGAGTGTTAGAGCACGATCACATTGGTAGTGCCTCTGTTCATACGGACACCCATTACCCATCCACGATAGGCTCTAGACCCTCAGCGGGGACACAAGGTAGCACCACCCAAGACCCTAAAATAGCCGCTAGTGATTCCTCCTCCGACTCAGAGATCATGGAATCATACCCTACCCAAAACACTGAGAGAGAAGGCCATGCACCTCCCGAAGCTCCACAGCCTAGTTCTAGTATGTTTAGCCGTTTCATGGAAACATTAGGTAGAGCTACTCGCTCGGAACCTGATGCAAATGAAGCACACGAAGGGGGTGGGGAAGTGGACTCTCCTTTCACATCGCACGTGGACCCCACACCCCCAAAGAGTGTCCATGTGGATATCCTGCCAACTTCTTACCAAGAAGGCCCTGTTGAGCTTCCTCCTTCAGAAGTTCCCTCTAGAGTACCATTGGTGACAAGTAAAACCACGGGGAGCAACATTGCTTCTACCTCACAAGAAACCGTTAACACGTCGACTCTAGAAGGATTGTTCATTAATGATCATTGGACATACGATCTCCACACTGAGGTGTTGACGGATCTACACTCTGGCCACGCCTACCATGTAGGATGGATAGAGATTGTACAATCCACCTCTAGTGCCACGAGCATCGAAGATCAACAGAAAATGATATGTAATGTTATCCATGGCATTATTCAATCAGAAAGGCAAAACCGAGGGGTAAATATACTCTCAACTGGCCCCATGAGATTTCTGGATACGAGCAAGGCTCAACATCCTACTCTATCACAAATGGAGACTCCTCTAATGAGCCCCATGGACCCATCTTACGTCATTTCACCTGGGGTCTCTATGCAATCTGAGCCTCCGAGCGACAACTTTAGCTTCCCTAACATGGCTCAACCCTCTATTAAGGAAAACACAGTGCTCACTCCAGGGATAAGCCTGACAGAGAATGTATCGATGACATCTACGGTTAGCGCAGTGCCACTACCTAGTGTCGTAGTACCTAATATGGGGCCTCGACCGTATGTGCCTCTAGCCCCTTATGCACACATGGCCCCCACACCTCCAATTGTACCACTTGCTTATGCTCCTCGAGTGCCGCTCCCTAGCCCTTATCCGAGTGGACCTATGCCCGGTTATGTTCCATATCCTGCATCATCCACACATATGCCAAGACCGGTACCCGTCCCTCTCCCACATATGATTCCAAGAGTACCTCCACCGGCCCTGCCTCCTCACATAGGTGACTTGGCAGCGTTTTCTCAAACCATAGGTCAATCTATCGCGGAAAATATGCGTCATGCATCTGATAGAGAGCCTAGAAGTAAGGCAGTACAAATTGCCAAACTCACGCAAAAATTCAATGGGGACGAAGATGCTAGAAAACACATTGAAGTGTTTGAACAAGTATGTGATTCCTTAGGGGAACGCAACGAACTACATAAGTGCAATGCCTTAAGCTTGACATTAAGTGGGAAGGCTGGAGATTGGTATAGAACCCTAAGGGTGGACGAGAAAACAATCTACCCTACCCTTCGAAGGTTGTTTCTAAAGGAGTACATACGAGAAGGTGTGCTTTGGGGTGTAGCATCTCAGCTACAGAAGGCCGAACGTAAGGAAGGAGAGTCAGTAAGGGACTTCATTAGTCGTCTAAAGCACTTAAACTCTCGCTGCCCTGTAAATGAGCGCTTCAACAATAACCAACTGCTTGATCGATTCATTCGAGGGTTGAGGAATGAAGGAATCTATAATGAACTAGTGATTAGAGGTATCACAACCTGGGAAGATGTCACTGCCAATGCAATCCAATTAGAGGACAACTTGATGATAGCAGGCATGAGGGTGTCTACTGACACGAGATCCACTAGCTCACAAGCCATTGAGTATGAACCCATGACTGCAAAGCCCATTGCCAATGAGCCAAAGGTATTTGAGACATTCTTGACAGACCTCACCAAGGCAATCCAAGAGTCTCTTAAGGATAATCGACCCCCTCAAAATAGTCACATGTATCCGCAACAATGGTGTTCCATTTGCGTAGGTCCACATAGCACTAGTGAGTGCCCTACGTTTAGAGTAAAATTCAATGGAACTTGCAACGCATGTGGTAGGTATGGTCACCAAGCTAAGGATTGTTTAATGATCAAACGTATGATGGCAAATAGACCACCTATAGCCTGGACGGATATGCATCGAGCTCCTGTATTGATGCCTGCTCCACCTCTTGAGAAACTACCGCAACACATGGTCCCTAGATCTCAAAATGTTGTACAAGCTACACCGCTACCACCTCCTGTGCTAGGACCGCAGCCCCCACATCCAAGAGTCGCCCCTATGAACCAAGTGGGTTGCGAGCCATCTAATGCTTATGCAGATGGCTGTGAGGAGGAAATAGACACTAGTATTGCCTACGGACTTGATACATTGGAAGAGTGTCCTATATACTACATGGAAGATTGTTGGGGGCAAGTCAAGCCGGTTTATCAAGCTGCTGCTCTCGCATCCAGAGGTCAAAATATCAACACCCAGGCTAGGAGGCCACCTCTTCAATGCTACGAGTGTGGTGGACCACATCGGGCAACGGAGTGCCCTATTAGGCTGCAAAAGAATGATGCACAGATGCAAATGAATCAAGGGAGCACGTCTGCAATGCCAATACTCACATGTAATCGTTGTGGCATAGATCACTTGATTGCCCAATGCCCCTATAACCCAAATGCGCCTAAAATCACACCCCTAAATTTGGTCGAAATTGCTAGTGTGACGTCGCCAATACCACCCGTCGCACCCGCTTATGCGATTACACGGTCCATGCTTCAAGGGCCAGGACATATCCTCGAAGAGAGAGATACCGCGTCAGTTATCCAAGCAAAGAAAAAGAAGACACGAAGGAAGAAGTCGCAGAATACAGAAAATTCAAAGCCAAGTTCCAAAACAAACATAGGAACAGGAGATGACCCCATGTATATGAATGACCTCGAGGATGATTCAGATTCAATCGAGACAATGGAGACTAGAACCAATACCACAAAGGGAAAGACCAACAAAGAAAACCGTAACATGGAACCAAATGAAAACCGAATAAGAGAAAACCATAAAGAGCCTCTGAAAACACCACAAGTGTTTCCAAATCCAATCCAAGACCCCCAAGATAAACCGCAGGGGCAAAAAGGGAAGAATCGAAAGAAGAAGATAGGGACGTACCCAAACCCAGTAGACGAGATTGAGCAGGTGAAACATCTAAGAGGTTTAGTGGAGGAGACTCAAAGGAAACTAGAACCAGAACCCATGCATGTCAAAATTCATGACACAGTGTTTCCCACGCAAGTTCATCCACCCCACATGAACCATAGACCGTTAGCCATATCTAGTATCATCCAAGAAGGGAGTGAGGACGGGACATCAGAAAGTGAGCATACACCCTTCTTGTTGGAAAGGATGTTTAACGAAGGAATACCTGATCCCATTGAGGAATATGGGATTCCATCCTCACCAGTTCCTAGTCAAGGACCTACACCCTGCAAAACGCCAATGAATGTTGCCAAACTAGTGGACTTCATGTCTTCTGAGGTCCGAACCACGATCATAGCAAATCTGTATGGAGATTCTGAGTTATTCCTTGCACTTCAAGCATTCCTTAACGGAGAGCTACGAACGGGATTACCGCAGTTTGCGCAACCAAATAGGCCTGACTCGATTATGATTGATGAGGAAAATCATGTGCAATCACTTGACTTAGATGGACACGAGTCTGTGATCGAGGTACCCATTAACGAATTAGGGCAGTATTTTGAAGGCGACGAGTCTAATGCGACCCTACCCATCACTACCAAGGGATTAACTATAAAGGGAATTCTTGATGGTGGTGCGGGAGTTAGCATCGTTACAAAAGATTGTTGGGAATCCATGGGAAAACCCCGCCTCAGTGTTACTAACATTGTGGTAAAGATGGCAAATGGTACCATAGCCAAACCTATGGGGATGCTCAAGGATCTTAAGATCAAAGTTCTAGGACACAAGGTACGACATACGTTCATTGTAATGCATTTCTCTAAACACCTTATGTCATATGAAATGATTTTAGGACGACCATTCATGAGGGAAGCACAAATGGTTCATGATTGGTCTAAAAATCATGTCTATTTGCAATTCCAAGACTCTGTCCTTAGAGTGGATTTGGTGACTGGTAAGGTACACCCCTTAGGGAGTAAAACCATTATTGATCATCGCTCTAACACCACAGTTCACTCGGCCCCACTACAATATTGTTACACTTGTAAGAAGGATACAGACATTGGCCAAGATTCTCCTTATATGGATATCCTACCTGGGATGACTGAGTCTGACAATGTGGATTGGGTCCACCTAGCAGCAACCATAGACACTTGGGGAAATAGGGGGACGACCTGGGTAACACCTGAGGGGGATGAAATGCCTATACCCTTAAATATGCTACAAGCAATGCATATCGCTTCTGACAAGACTCATCCTAATGTAACGAATAAAACATACAAGTGGGTCCCTAAAGCTTCTTTAGTGACCATAGCTAGTGCTAAAAAATAGAAGCCTTGTAAGAAACGTACCACTCGCTCCAAGAAAAGTAAGAAAATGTTGCGATGGATCCCTAAACGACTATTGGAAGCCCAAGGCTACTATCAAGGAAATGATCAAATCTGGGTGCCAAAACGTAGATTGTGCTCTTACCTATCACCTGACCCATGTGAGCCCAATCCCGTAGCTCCAAAACGAATCAATGATCGTGGAAAGAAAAAAATCACAGAATGCTACACACCCGCTCCCGAGCTAGTTTGGGTACCAAAGAAAGAACGATTTGTTCCACCTAGATCAGGAAGGGGGGAGTCCCATGAAGCTTCTAGCTCCTCATGTAATACATCCATAGAGGTAAAAGCTTCTACACAGCCTCCATCCATAGTAGTGGACCTCCATGAAGCTACAAAAGAATCCACACCTCCCAGTGTTCAAGAATCACCTGATGAACCACTTCAAGTTCGATCCTGGGAGAGTACCTTACCACCCTTGCAACTTGACGAGGCACCTAGGGTAATAGAAAACTACTGGCGAAAATCCTCACCTATTACCAACTGGAACAATTGGTTTCAAAGGGTGACAAGCTCATTTCAAACGGTATGATCTACCCAAGGAAGGGGGGAGTGTTTGTGGACATCCATCATTCACTTGCTTCCCTCTCAACCTTCCTCCCTGACCTCTCAATCACCAATCTTAGGGAATGTACATATAAAGCTTTATACTCACAAAAAACAAAAAATAAAGAGCAAGAGAAATTAGCAAACGAGTATGCACATTAAAAGTCAAAACATTGACTCAGACCTACACATGTCACATCTGGTACAGTGAAACAGAAACCTATGCCATAAAACACCTTTGATCCTCATCACTTGAGTGATGGAGGGTAGGTAAGATTAGTACGATAGGAGTGTTTCTGTTGTAGAGTTGAGAGATTAGCGAAGTTCTCTTTTCCCACTAATGTGCCTCCTGGAGGTATTCCTTTTGTTTCCTAGTGTGTACAGGAGCGTGTTGCTATTGATAGGATTTGGACCTTCATGGAACCTTTCTCTCGTTCACACTTCAAATCAAGCGCGACCATCGACACAAACAGGTGTTTCTTGTCCATTAGCATTGCCCTTATCTTTTTGCATCCATGTTTGTCTGCTTTGATTGTGATTGGTAGCATAATATTCAGCGCATTGGCTTAGTATCAAACATTTAATTCAATGTAATGTTTTGTCATAATCACTTGTCTAGGTTTAAAAATCAAGCAGTCCGACTAATCTAGTTTGACCAAGCTAGATATTAGAAATCTTCTCTTAATACCATGGGGAATGCCTTCCTAATAAGCAATGGTTACTTAGGTTCTTAATCCGATTTAGGCAGCATTGTATGAAATGTACTAGGGCTTTCTAGTGGGCTTAACCCTATTGACCTTTAGCTTAAGTATTATAAAGGGAGTTTACTAATGTGATGAGCCTGGGGAGGGTAACAGTGTTATATGACCCCCCAAAGTTACAAAATTTAAATGCTGAAAATGAACAAGCAAAAAATCAAAGTGCCACAATGTAAAATTTTAAGCTGGCAGAGAAATCCCTGCTTAAATTGGTACTTCACTCACATGTATCGCCTATGGTACTAGAGCCCTAGAGGTTCCCAGTGTGGGCGCTTTTCCTTGAAAAGCAAAAAACCCAAGGCATACAAAATAAGCACACACATCATAATTGAATCACTGTGAAAAGACCTTGGGGGGTCAAAGAAAAAGTAATCAGTCAGGCGATGATTTCATGAGAAATTCCTTTTATGGTAGCTTAACTACAAAGTCTTCTAGGTATAGCCTCTAGTCAGCCCTCGAACATGAATACTTGGCTCTCGCGATTAAACAAGTTAATTGACCACTGAAAATTAAGAAGCTTACCCATGGTATTAATATTCGATCTCTAGTGCCTTTCGACCGTCAAATTAGCGACCCCAGACTTGTCTAATTTTTTACCTTTACATCTGTTTATGCATTTGATTACATTGCAATTTAATGTTCATTGCTGACAAATTGTTTGAAATTCTTTTACCAATCAATTTGTCTACCTAAAACTGCACATGCTTTTTAATCACTTATGAAAATGCAATTACTGTGCCAATGTTGTTTGATTTTGCAGTGACTGAAGAAGGCTAAGGACATTCATCTCAAATGCTCTTCCACCTCGACGAACCAGCTTCAACTCAATAGCTTCCGAGGACGGAATCTACATCAGGAAGGGGGGCATGTTAACCCTCACGGCTCACGGACACCCCATCACCTACGACGGACGTGTATTATGTATTTGGTAGAGTCAAGTACCGGGCTTGTCGGACCAATAGGAAAAGGGTAAGAGTGATCGCCGATGAGAGGCGCACTCTAACTGGGACATTCAAGGGATTAGTTGGCTAAGCATGGGCGCCCAAGTGCGAATGGGGTGAGCTCATATAAAAGCCAACTAAACCTAATTTTTACTCATTCTCTCATTTGTGCAATAGAAGAGTGCTCTTGCTCCATCTCCATCTTCTTCTTCTTCACCTCCTTGTGTGTGTGTGTGTGTGTGTGTGTGAGAGAGAGAGAGAGAGAGGGAGAGTGTGTGTGCGATCGAGCATTACGAAAGCACGACGGCGGCGAGGCGGTTGAGCGCGGCACGACTGCAGCATCTTCTTCATCGCGGCGAGGAATCCACCACGAAGGCGAGCGTAGAGCGGTGAGTGACACACCCTTTGCTCTCTTGAGCTTGCTAGTTTAGGCTTGTTGTGTGCTTGGAGCCATTTGTGGCTCGCACACGGTGTATTGGCAAGTCCCTTGCTTCGACGGTGCGGCAAGGAGCGCACATCCCTATAAGGCTTGACGTGTTGCAAAGGGTTATGCACAACAAAAGGAATAGATTATGAAGAAACTTTTGCTCCCACTTGTCGTATGACTACTGTGCATTGGCAGCTCATTTTGGTTGGGATGGACATGGGAGTCAGACATTGTTACTACTTTCTTGAATGATGACATATTTGAGGAATTTTATGTAACACAGCCTCACAATTTTGTCAGGAAAGGAGAAGAGGATAAAGTGTGAAAATGTAACAAAGATTTGTATGGGTTGAAGCAATCTCCTCGTGCTTGGTATGAGAAGGTTGAGACTCATTTGGTCAAACAAAACTTTTGTAATAGTCCAATATAGAAAGCACATTGTATGTAAAGTGTGAGGTGATGTACTTCTCATTGTGGTTCTATATGTAGATGATTTGTTGATCACTAGACCAAATGAGAGACATGTTGCTGAAATTAAGGCTGATTTGAATGCTACTTTCAAGATGAAAGATTTGGGGCTGCTGCGTCATTACTTGGGTATACAATTTAAGCAGTGTGATGGTGGTATTGCCTTATGTCAGACAAGTTACATAGAGACATTGCTATGTAATTTTGGACCTGAGGATTGCAAACATATTGCCACTCCCATGGAAACAAGTTTGAGATTGAGTCTTCATGATACTAGTGATCCTGCCAATGTCACTCTTTACCAAAATGATGTTGGTTGCCTTATTTATGTATGAAACACCAGGAAAAATATTCAGTTGGCAGTCTCACAGGTCAGCAAATTCATGCATAGCCTAGGGTCTAAGCATTGGCAGTCTGTCAAGAGGATTTTTTGCTACTTGAGTGGCAATTTACATCTTGGCTTGTTTCATCCCAAGGGGGGATCCTTGCCGCTAGATTTACATGCTTTTTTGGACTCAGATTAGGCTGGTTGTTTTGACACGAGAGTTTCCATGAGTGGTTTATTTTTCATGCTCGGTAGTTCATGCATATCATGGTTGAGCAAGAAGTAACCTATTGTGGCCACTTCCAATTTTGAAATTGAGTACATGGCAATCTTCACAACTATGGTTGATTGTGTATGGCTCACATGCCTTATGGCTAATTTGGGTGTTGTACAAGAAACTGCCAACAGTATCTACACTGATAGTCAGAGCGTATTGGTAGTTGCATGGAACCTGGTTTTTCATGCTTGCACAAAGCACATTGAAGTGCATTACCACTATGTCAGGGAGAGGCTCTCAACAGGAGACATCAGCTTGGCTTATGTGCCAACACAGGAAAACCTTGCAGATATTTTCACAAAGGCATGTCTCATGAGAATTTTGAAGCTTTCCGCAAAGCTTTGGGCTTACTCCCCTTTGCAGACTGATCATGTCCTTAGGGCATGGCACTTCCTTATACTCTAGGTGCTAGCTCTTGTTCACCGCGTCACTTAAAACCGTCGGGGAATTTTTCCCCTCACTAGGAAGTTTTTTCCCTCGTGCATTGTATATAAGCCCATCACTCTAGGGCTATCTAATCTTTCCATTTCATACTAAGTAATACACTCTTTGTTGTGTGCCTTGAGATTCCTTCGTCCTCTCAAAGTTGTGTGTGTTTTCATGCAACCCTAATTCCAACAATTCCAATTTCCCACCTTTTTGTCCTCCCTGATTCTCCAACTCTAAATTCTCTCCCTTCTGACTGTCCTCCTTCTCACACTCCTTGGACTGCCTGCTATCGCTTTACTTTATTCACTCGCTCGCTACTGCCATGTGATCATTGGCACTAAAAACTCCTTGGTAGGCCGCATGCACATTGGATGGCTCTTGCTAGTGGGAGGAAAATTCCATGAGTGCTATTTGTCCTGCATATACAAACATCAAGTCCTTGTGAGGTAATAATGACAAGGGATGGTGGCAATCTTGCTGGCACTACGTAATACTTCTGTGGACAAAATGAAACTTGTAGCTCTCAATTGTTCTGTCGTTGGTGGCACTGCTTGTTAGTTTCAAAGCTTCTGATGGGATTCATTAACCCATAAAACCCTTGTGACTTCTTGGGCTCCTTCCCGTGAGGGGTACTGAGCTCGTGACCTTAGGTTCTTGAAACCCATGTAGGCCAAGAATATTGTCAAGAGTGCACGTGGAATGACATTTGTTTAGGATCCAACAAGAGCTAATGATAAAAATCCAAGTCACCATTAACATAAGGGAAGGTACCTAAGACAAGGAGACTATGAAATATTGATGCTAATCGAAGAAATACCAAGAAAAATTATGATTGAAAGCATAACTCTAGGATGCACACATGCACACTGATCACACTGGTGAACATATAATATCTCTCTCTCTATTTCTTGTTACCAAATCTTTATGGCTCACTTTAGATAGCTGCAACCACACATACTGCCTCACCTTTGGGAGCGGGATCCCACTGAAGATCTTCATCATGTGGGGCTCAATGCGAATGGCCTACCAAAGTACGATATGGGTAAGGCACACACCTTTTTCCCAACAGCCATAGCTATCGCTACAAGACAAAGTATTCTTATTCACAAGTTGCCATATCAGTTCGTGAGAATAACCCATGCTAACCAAGTTTCAGTTACAACTTGTCACTTCCGACTTTAATACTCTCCCTATAATGTGTCATGACTACTATCTCCGTTGTTAAAATCCAGATATATCATTGTAAACGGTTCTCCTCTCCTAAAAATAAGCAGATTTGTTTATTTTTCTCTGTCTACAAACCATTGGCTTGATGGTGATGTACGATCACACCTATTACCATTGATATAATGTAATTAGAACTTTGTACCTTTGCAATACTCCTCAACGTCGCACCATATGATACTAAAATCATTATTTATCTCGCTTCTTTGCTTGTGTATGAAATCTTAGAGATTGTTCTTAATCCTTCTTCGAGCATGGCTAAAGTTATTACGAGGAAATTACTTCTATGCTAGAATTTGATACCAACACCTTTCCATTAGGAGACCTACATTTAGCCTATCCCAATAGGTAGTCATCAATTTTATCATGAGTTCAATTGGTCTTTATGGATTAGCTTCATGTTTTGATTATCAATTTTACGACTCTTTAGCAAGTATAAGTATCTAGCAGTAAAGTTGTATTTAAGGATACTTTTTTTACAATTATTCGAATTAAGTACTTGGATTAGTTTTCCATTTGGAATTATTGATTGACTTAGTACTACTTTAACACAAGACCGATATCCCCTGATCATGCCAACCAAACCATTCTACACATTTATATAATACATTTGTTATTTGTTCGTCTATACTCAAAGTGTCTTGCTCTCATTCTCTTTTATTGGAAAACAATCCTTACTTTGCATCATTTTTATCATTCAAGGCTTTTAAAATGCTATCATATTTATTATATGGTTAAATTTAACTAGAAATGATCTTTAGTGCTTGTCTTTAAGAAACACTTTTGTAGATAAAAGCTAAATATGATGTTATCGTATCACCCTCCAAGTATGGAATTTCTAAATTCCTTCTAGGAATATACATCTAGCAAGATCATTTAGATTATCTCTATATTTTGACCTAGATGTTATATATATAATACACAATCCTAGTGCTTATTTTAATGTCTTTCATATCTTAAGATCTCCAAATATCCCACCACCTCTTACAACATCTTCTTATACGACAATCCCCTAGTTCAATATAATTGATTTGATAAATCAACACTCATTTTATTTAATGTCTTTTAATTGACTTTCTTTGCAAATATTTCTAAGAGGCTACACTCAAGCAATTTTGTAACCAGTAAGAATATCGTCAGGCACTTTTAGAAGATAAAGCTCCTTTACTTGTCTACATGGTGTTATAAGTTGTAAATTCAATTATTTCTAATGCCATGGCATTATATTTACATTGATTAAAATCTCCAATGAGATAACTTGCCATACAACCACTTACATCAATCCAATTGATTTTTGGTACATATTTTAACATTGCAATCTACTCCAATTTGGTACTTAGCCAGGTAATAAATGTGCTTTTTTAATGCCTTGTCTAGTACATTGGTTACTTGCACACATATTCACCGATTTAGGCACTCATCCTAGTGTCAATTTGTCGATTTAGGAAACACCAATTGTACGTGTAGATCCGTCGGTTTAGGCAGCACGAGTGAAGATTTGCCAATTAGGTAGTACACCAACAAACTGTAGATTCACTATTTTAAACAATATTAAGTGCAGATCCGTCGGTTTAGGTAGCGCAAGTGCAGATTCGACGATTTAGGCAGCACAAAACTAAATGCGGATCCGTCGGTTTAGGCAGCATTCTTGTGATATAGGAAACACGTCTCATTGATGTAGATTCATCGATTGAGAAAACATCGATCATAAAATCATGTTGTAGTGGCTGGCCCATTTGGGCAGTGTGAACCCATTTTGAGCATTCAAGAAATCTATAAATAAATACGTGCAAGAGGAAAATGCTCACTCTATCCCGAGGGGAGATTGCACTTAGTGTTTGTGTCTATTCCACTCTTCTCTCCTCTCTTCTCTCTCGTCAAGCCGATGTAGCACTCTGTTGTAGGAGGTGCATCTGCACGTGATTTCTCTCACTCTCACTCTCTATCTATCTCTATTTGCATACGACTTTGATAATATGCTCACAAGATTTGCTAGGTATGTTGATATGTCTATTTTATTGTAGTATGTAGAATGGAATCTAGATCCTGTACAACTAGCAAGGCTTGCAAGTTGCAAGGCGAGAAATGTGGAGTGTAGGGCCCTTGGTAACATGTGTGTTCTTTTACTACTTGGAGCCAAAAAGGGCACGTAGATCATGTGTGTGTGACTTGGTCCCAAGACCAATGTCATAATTGGCTTGTATGTCAGTATTTGAATTGTGTGTTGGTAGCTTGCATTGACAAAAGCGGGTAAGGCAAGTGGCCTAGGGGGTTAATTGGCTATTATTCCAAGGTGAGTGAGAGAATGAGATTGTTCCAATGCTTTCAAAGCAAGAGTGAGCGTGTGCGAGCATTAGTTGTGAATGAAAATACGACTGAGAAGTGTTTTGTGTGTGTGTGTGTGTGTGTGTGTGTGTGTGTGTGTGTGTGTGTGTGTGTGTGTGTGTGTGTGTGTGTGTGTGTGTGTGTGTGAGAGAGAGAGAGAGAGAGAGAGAGAGAGAGAGAGAATCACATTGGCAACACATCAAATTTATTTAATTTGGCCTTAGAGAAAGGTTGCAAGATTGAATTACAAAAGAAAAGGAGAGAGTTTGTTGTTAGGTTTTCTGAGGCCTTCATAGGCTATTACAATGTTCACATTTTAATCGTAGCAGCCCAAGTTGGGCTAACCCCAACAATCACCCCCTTCAACCAAATTTGGCAAAATCATCATCATAAGTGTACTTCTAGGCTCTACTGATACATCTAGGTGTAGTACTTGATACATCATGGTCGTTCTCATAATGGATTCATTACCCATGGTTCACAAGAGAACACTCTAATATCAATTGATGAGCACACAAAGCGGATGGAGCCGCGAATGGACATGGCATGGAGGGGAATGTGCATAAGAGAGAGAGAGAGAGAGAGAGAGAGAGAGAGAGAGAGAAGGATAAGGTTGCACGGCTAAAGCTCAAAATAAAACGATAGGGTTTGTTATTAGGTTTTTGAGGCCTTTATAGGGTAGTACAATGTTCACATTTTAATCCTGGCAGTCCAAGTTGGGTTGACCCTAATAAATACACATTAATTATCCAAAATTTTGCACCAATTGAGTAATCCAACTCAACTCTTGGACCAACTTTATGGTTCACACAAAAATTAGTTGGCCAAATTAATCATCATGATTAGTCAATGTGGGATGCCAAATCCCATTAATTAGCACACACACCGAATTGTTTGCCAAGAATTTATCCAAAAATTCTTTATTGCACTGATTCAATATCTCAATTGATCAAGCATATATGAGTGCACACATGTGTAATTTCTCAAAAAATGATTCTAATTTGACCTAATCAAGCAATGCATACACTCAAAAAGTAAACACACAAGTTCAATTTTGACTTGATTATTAATGGAATTAAGCTTACACCTAATGATTGCATACACATTTGATGCACATTTAACGTTCCAAAAGCATCTTTGTGTCCCTATTGACTATCAATCGTTGAAAATCAATTTGTCTTGAATAGATACACGCACTCATTTCTTGGCAAATTGTCAAGGTGCATATGTCGATGAAGACATTACCGAGCACAAGGTTTTTTTATTTAAGAGACACTTGAAATCATGAATTTATTTACCCATGTCAACACTTGCATATTGCCACATGCCTTCAAATTTCAAGCACATGTGAATGCACTTAGAGAGTAGCTCATAGACCACATTCACTAAGAACAACCCGGGACTTGGCATGTTACCTACATAGATTAGAGGCCACTGAAAGTATACCCATGTGGGATTCCATGCCTTTGGAGTTGAATACGGTTTGGAACTTGATTTGGAATTTTTTCCTACCCATTATGGATTTAAACGCTCAAAAACCTCATCTTAGGGTTAAAAACTAGCAAAAAAGTAGTAAAATCACCTAGAGATTATTAAAGTGGGTCAAAAGTTGCAATAATGTCACAGATGCCACCAATCAGCTTGGGGGGGTGCTTGCTTAGTTTAAAAATCAACACCTTTGTTCAAGATAAAGAAGAAGACAATAGCCTTCATGGTGGTGTTCCGGTGCAGTTCTGCCTCACTTCTTGCTTGTTTTTGGGTGTGTGAGGGAGTGCCTTTGGGTTTCCTCTACTCAAATTTTGTGTGTAGAGTTGTGCATGAGAGTGGTGAAGTTCTCACGCATGTGTGTTGATGGAAAATTGAGGGAAGAGGCCAGGGTTTTTTGGAGGGAAAATTGGAGCTCTAATCGTCTCATTGGAGGGGTGGTTATATACCGAGATTGGAGTTTTTGGGAGTGGAGTTATGTTGGCTGGGAAAATTGATGTTTTTGATGTGTCTTTTTGTTGGCTTGGTGAGCGTGTGCTAGTAATTCCAATTCCAAAGCTTCACAATTTGTCTCACATGGTGTTTTGGGTTGGTGGGTGCTTGTAATTCCTAAAAGGCAAGGCCTGACCTTGACCTCGGATAAAAGAAAACAGCTTGTGTGTTTGGACAAAGTTTTGTGTTTTGAGAGTGTTTTTCAAACGGGAAGGAAGCATAGCTATGGAAGTGCCCCATGTTTCATTTCCCTCGTTAGATTTTGGTACCCCCATTGAGGAGGGCTTTGAAAGATGTTACTTTAGTGTGAAGTTGATGTAAGTATAGGTATATGCCACATGCATTTTCCAAGTTTCATGGTATGGCCAAGAAGATGCAATTGAAGTTGACTACTTATTGTGAGGGATGCGAGATCCATAGGCACAAGAAGATTTAGAATTTTCTCATGTAGGAAAACAGAGTTTTTTAAAATGTTTTTTATACAATGCATAACATCACTGCTCAGGAGGCACCGCATACCTAGCTAGGTACAATTGGGGGCAAGGAACCGCCGATCCCCCCCACCGGGCCGGCGGTCCCTTGCCCTCGACGTACCTAGCTAGGTATGCCGTGTCTCCCTCACAGAAGCTCGTGATGTTGAGATAAGTCACAATGTGGGAATTATTGTGAGAATTTGTCTGAAACTTCTTGTGAGGTTATGCCAAGGATTTTTCGACTACGTTTACAGGATGAAGCTAAGATTTGGTTTGAAAGGTTTGATGCTTCAGCAAAGTGTCATGATGTGGTGAAAGAGGCGTTCTTGGGGCATTAGAAGAAGATAGCCAAGGACAAGGAGTGGAAGCTGAAGAGGCAAAGCCAAGGACAAGGAGTGGAAGTTGAAGAGGCAAAGGGAGGCTGGATAGATAGATGGTAAGCTCAAGTTTCGAGTGGAGATGTGGTTAAGACATGCTTAAGCAATGAAGTAAGTTACTTTTTGTGAGGGAAGGCGCTATGAGGATGTAGAGAATGCTTGCCATGGAAGAGCTATGCATGTCATGCGAACTGCTTCTTTTCCACAATTGAGATGTACTAAACCTGTTGGTGATCATCATGTTGATGCGATGTATATGTAGATAAAGTTGAGATTGTTGAACATCATGAGGATGTGAATGGGGTGATAGATACTTCTAACTCCAAAGAGATACCAGACGGTGATACTGAGAGACAAAGCTCTTGCTTAGTGACTGAAGTGGTTATGGATCAAAGAGGAGTAGTTTGAAAAGTGATGTTTGTGGAAGGTTTTGGAAACCTATGGTATGCCTAGCCGTGAGTCAAAGTGTGTTGATGCTTCTAAGCAATTTTATAGTAGATGAGCAAAGCCATGATGATGCCTTGATGTATGAGGGGATGAATAACCAAACACTAGAGCTGATGAGGTTGGCATGGAGGATTTTGAAACTTTGGATGTTTGCAGTATGCATGATGTTGATCTTGATGATGCTACAATGCTTGATACTCTATCTAAAGATCCAAAAGAACTCGTAGATTGTGATATGGCTATATCAAAGGTGGTATGCTTAATTTGAAAATATATGATTAAAAGGTATCTTGGGATGAGAATGAGGGCTTGCATGTGGACATGTTTCCTATGGATACGGGAGATGATGCATAGGCCAAAGCTGATGTGGTGCTTGAGGAGGTGATAGAAGGTTATGCATATGATGTTTTGCTTGATGAGTCTCTGTTTATAGTTTATGTTGAGAGCTTTGATAGTTTTATGCACCCATCATGTTAATTTTTCACTACAAAGAAAATCTTTAGATTGAGTCTTCATGCATATGGATGCTAAATGCTTTTGCTGTTTGATCCAGGCAGATGGAAGATACTTGAGGCCTAAGAGAAATCAATTTTAGCCAACATTGTAAAAAAGAGTGACTAGTCAATCCATCCTCTCCTGGGCAAGAGGCAGTGTCAATGCCTCAAATGCCATCATGCATCTCAGTCAATGTGAAGGGCATCAATAACTTGTGACACATCTCTATAACGACCACAGGAACTTTCTGTCGGCAAAGGAAACAGCATCAATATCTGAATCTGCTGTGTACCTTGTACAAAGGCTCTTCTCGCTCAATACTTGTCGGACCTTTTGCTCATGACTTTTTTTTTAAGTGGAGCAGAGAAACATGTGGATATTAACACCCCCATGGGGGGTTGGGCGTTTGAACAAGGGAGGAGCTAGATAAAGGTGATGGAACGATTGACATATTAATGGAGAATGAAGGCAAAATTCATGGTGCTACGAAAATAAAGAACAAAGCATGGAAGCTGCCAAGGTGTCGTTCTGAACTGATTCAAGATATAAGTGCATGACTTTCGTGTCACTCAACAAAACATGCCGAGAGCGAAGAGCTCAACGTGAAGCACGGATTTGCTTCCACCGAATTACAAACCCTAATACTGCTTAAGCACCTTTTACTTAATCACATGCATCTATGCGAGGCATCTCTAAACATGCCATTGTCTTAAAGCAAAAGATTGTTGTAAAACCGGACATTCAAGCTGAAGCACTTTGAATCAGGATAAAACACCTAACCTTGAGACTTAGATCAGTAGGTCTGAACAGATATGTCCTCCACTGTCAATAGTGGGATGGCATAGGGATCATAAACTTGATGTTGGGAGGCTCAACTGGATACCTGCCATAACTCAGAAGTAGCGAGGCAAAATTTCAATCAATAAATGAAGAAATTTACGCTACCTTGAAAACCCCATCTGTGCACGGATCCGTAAGGCTCCTGAATCCCCTTGGTATGTATTTGAGGCGAATTAAACTGATGTAAACATGATAAAAGCTGGCATACAAATTCCCATCAGGCCCATCTCTCTAAAGGATCATAATGCAAAATGTGATCCCATCATGGCATTCCCACAGATACGTGTAACAAGCCGCTGCACCGCAACCACCAGGCAACACAGTTCTTTTCTCGACAATACTTGAACTTCCAACATGCGTTTAGGAGGCTTCCATCTTTTCCATTGAGAATATCAGCAAGAGATTTGCATTCAAAGATGGAAATTTCACACTCAAAAGAGCCAAATGAGGCTACAACACATCACCAATAGTCTTTGCAAGAGCACTTTCCATCTTCAAAATCATGACTGCAGTTTGCATCTCTAATCACAGTTCTTGCTGCGGCACTGTGACAGTCACCACATGCCCGCATATTCTTCACGCTGCGTATAGTTTCTCCTTGAGGAGTACTGAGACTTTGACAAGGGCACAATGAGGGCCAACTTCTCAGAATGACCACAAAGCAAATCCTTTTTTGCATCATCGGAGATGCTAGATGCTACCCAATGCAAACTCAGGGCATAGCCTTCTTGTGACATTTTCTAGTTTTGCATAGATTTCTTTGCTTTGAGCATGCTTTCTATCACCAACCTTGAAATGATGAATAGTGCCACTCTTATCAACCCAGCAGCTATACCTTGGCATCTACCATGCTTGATTTTCAATCCTCATGGCTTCAATACTTTCGGCCTCCTCTTGCATGCCAGCACCTGCATAAATATTGGACATAAGGAGATATGGTGCTGGATCACTTTTATCTATGTGTATTGCTTGTTGGAAGGCCCAGTTCCCAACAATAGGGTCTTCCCATTTCCGACAAGCACCCAACAAGGCACGCCAAATTGCAGAATATTCGTAGGATGGCATCAACTTGATGAACTCTACTGCCTTACCAAGGTGCCCTGCACGTCCAAAAAGGTCAACCATGCAAGTGTAATGCTCTAAAACCGGCTCCACACCATATTCTGCGATCATTGTTGTGAATAAAGTTTGGCCATCCTCTACCAAACCTAAATGACTGCATGCATTAAGTACACAAGAGAATGTGACTGAATTTGGTGAGAGACCTTCATTTCCCATGCGTTCTAAACAATTGAGTGCTTGCTTACACTGTCCCTGTTGGGTGTATCCTGCAATTAATGCATTCCAAGTAGCAATGCCCCGTGAAGGTAGCTCCTCAAGCGTTCGCTGTGCTTTTAGGAGAGCACCGCACCTTGCATACATATCTACCAAAGCTGTGCACAACATTATGTTATTTTCAAGCAACCCTTGTTCCACAATTTTGTCATGAATTTCTTCCCCTTTCCAAATTGCTCCTATGCTACCACAAGCTTTCAAAATGCAAGCAAAGGTAATTGCATTTGGGGAGAGTCCCTCTTTTTGCATTAGTTCGAAACAATCCAAAGCTTGCTCACCTTGGCTATCTTGGGCATAACCTGCAATAAGCGCATTCCAAGCAACAACATCTCGAACTGGAAGTTTTTGAAGCACTTGTTGTGCTTTGGCAAGGTCACCGCACTTTGCATACATGTCCACCAAAGCAGTGCCGAGCACAATGTTACGTCGCAACAAGCCTTGTCTAAGAATCTCATCGTGAATTTCTTCACCCTTCTCAATCGCTTTGAAGTTTCCACACGCTTTCAAAATGCAAGCATACGTAACTTCGTCTGGAGAGTGTCCCTCTTGCTGCATACGTTCGAAACAACGAAGAGCATCCTCATTCTGCTCTTGATGTGCATATCCTGTAATTAGAGCTGTCCAAGAGAAAACATCACGAACGGAGAGACTCTCAAGAACCTCCTTTGCTTTTGTGAGAGCTCCACACTTGGCATACATGTCAATCAAAGCAGTGCCAAGCAAAACATCAGTTTGCATCAATTCTCGTTTAGCAATCTCATTGTGAAGTTGTTCCCCCTTATCAAGGTCTTGAAGGCTAGCACAAACTTTTAAGATGTAAGCATATGCCACTCCATCTAGAGAGACGCCTTTTTGCCGCATCTGTTCAAAACAACTCAAAGCATTTTTGCTTTGTCCTTGCTTGGCATACCCTGCGATTAATGCAGTCCAAGAAATTAAATCCTTGCTCTTATGCACATCAAGCATTTCTTTCGCTTTTGCAAGCTCTCCACATTTAGCATACATGGTGATCAGTGCACCTGAACATTCTTCTAGCAACCCCTTTTTGAGAACATCATCATGTGCCTTAACACCTCTCTGCAAATCCTTATTCTGGGCGCAAATCCGAAGTAAGGAAACGAGAGATCTACCTTCATCAATGACATCATGTTTGTCATGGATGGCCTCCTTGAATGTCCGTTCACCTTTAACCACAAGCCCTCTTTTTCTAAGCTCCTCACCAACCCAAGCCGGATTGTCCCGCGCATCAATCCACAGGGGCTCCTTGGTGAATTTGTTACTAAAGTCTGGAGACTGAGGGCCTTTCTTAGTTCTGCGATTATCCCACCATTGCAAGGGATCCTTAAAATATTGCCTCCACAGAAAATCAAAAAACTTTTTCTTGGAATTCTTTGACATCTCAGCAACCCCAGGTATTGCGACAGATTGAGCTCTTTGCAACCAATCAATCCTTGAACAAACAGGACAATATCTGCTACTTCAAAGAGCTGTGAGAGCGGACTCCTCTTTTCTTTATAGCTTCTAGAATTACTGGGCCAAGGCGGAAGGGAAGCCACGCAGAGTTCGAAGCAACGGCCATATTTCATAACAGACCTTTCAGGAAGTTTGGAAAAGCTTGCTAAGCTATTCCAGCAACCTTCGCCTAATAAGCCTTTTTTTTTTTTAACAACACACCAGAGCAGAGGGACCCACAAGGGAGGTGCTTGCCCCATCCACATATTAGCCATGAAATATGGCCAGGCAAGGGCCGCGTACCATCGGGCAAAAGCCACATGTAGGCATCACCATGGCCACCTAATTCATGCACCACATGTACTACAAACAGAACTCGTAACAACAAGCTAAGAACCTCCTCCCTAGGTGACCCACCCCAGGAGGAGGATGCACTCGAGTTATTAAAGACAAGAGCCCTAGCAATGAACACTAGGTGAGCAGAAGGTGTTCCTCTAGAGGGGACCCAAAGGGGGATTTGAACCCACAACCCGTAGGTTGAAAAGCCAAAGCCTTACCGATAGACCAACTCTTGTGGGGCATGGTAGCCCGTGCATGTGCGTGTAGGAAGGGGGAAGGAGAAGATGAGAGGAGAGCAATTTAGGGGAAACACATAACATAGAAGGAGTTTTGTGTGTGTGCTTCTTTATATGCATGAGAGAGAATACATTGTTAGTGAGTAAGTTAGTGTAGGGAATGTCCGGACAGCCAACCACAGGGCCTTAACCCAACGATCTCCCACTTAAAGGCCAACATGGTCGTAAGTGGCAACTAGAGTTAGTATGTACACCTATGAAGCACGACAGCTTCACCCTTGTACACATTTGTTCACCCTACACCCATTAACGATAAATTGCTCCATAGCTAGGCTCTTTGTAAGAGCATATGCTGGGTTGCCATTAGTGTGGATCTTGACAAGCTCCAAACGCTTATCAATCAACGCATGGAGTGAAACATGGGATTCTTTGCCAAAGCAATGGCACTCTGACTATCACAATGCAAAACTGGAACTTGCTAGATGTCTAAATCTTCCACTAAACGTGCCAACCATATAGCTTCTTTGCTGGCATCTAATGTTGCACCTTACTCAGCCTTTGTAGTGGAAGAAGAAGTATATTCTTGGAGAGATGATCCCCCAAGAAATGGCTTCTCCTGCAAATATGAAAATGTAGTCAGATGTAGATCTCCTACTGTCTCTGCAACCTGCATAATCTACATCCGTGTAGCCGACAATAGATGCATCGCTATAATGGAAGCGTAAGCACCTGCTTGTTGTACCCTTCAAGTATCTAGGGATATGTTTCACTGCTATCCAATGTTGCTTGCAATGATACCGACTAACCACTCCTACTAAAATGCAATGCCTGGCCCATAGCATACATAAGACTGTATACAGCCGAAGAGTAGGCACACTTGCCATTTCTGCTCTCTCAGTATGTGACTTGGGAGAATCTTCCTTGCTAAGTTTCAAATATGATGGTAGTGGGGTACTCACTATCTTCCCCCCCTGCATATTGAAACACTACAAGACTTTGTGGATATAGGATTCTTGAGATAACTCAAGAATGCCTCTTTTCATGTCTCTCTTGATACGCATACAAGAAAATGATTCGCTTGACCCAAATCTTTTATAGCAAAGTTTTTGTTCAACATTTGCTTTAATTTGACAATCTCCTCAATGTACTTTCCTGCTATGAGCATGCCATCTACATATAAAATGAGAATCAACAAAGAACCATGACTGAGTTTCTTTGTATACAAGCATTGATCCTTTTGACTCCTTCTAAAACCCTAGGACCCCATAAAAGAATCAAACTTTTGATACCACTGCCTTGAAGGCTGTTTTAATCCAAAAAGTGCTTTCTTGAGTTTGCATACAAGCTCCTCCTTGCTAAGCTGTTCAAAACCTTCAGGTTGCTTCATGTAAACATCCTCTTCTAGATCCTCTTGAAGACAACCTGACTTCACATCCATTTGGAAAAGCTCCATGTCCTCTATGGCTACTAGGCAAAGCATTGTATGCATTGTCAAGCTCCATGTCCTTTTACTGCTTGAATCCCTTAACAACCAATTGAGCCTTATACTTGAAGGAGTACGAGCGGAAGTGCGACGCGAGAGAGAGTGCGAGAAGAAGAGCACGACGATATGGTGAACTCGCTCTACTGTAATGTGTAGAGCATAGTGAGTTCTTATTAGGTTTTAACAAAAGAATATGTGTACATACTTGGCGGCCCGCCCACTTACCTGGGCGACCACATTGGGCTTTATACCCCAACAACCTCCCACTTAAAGTCCAATGTGGTACTTTAAGTGTGAGAGAAGCTACTATACAAGCTAATATACAAGAGATGTAGAGAAGTGATGTACTACCCTACACCTAACTGCTTGCGAAAATGCGCAAAGCTCTCTGAGGGAAGTCCTTTTGTAAGTAGATCAACAGGATTTTCTGTAGTGTGAACTTTGACAAGCTGAAGTTGCTTATCCTCGAGCATTTCCCTGATGAAATGATACTTCACATCCACATGCTTTGTCTTTGAGTGATAAACTGGATTGCGAGCCAATTGTATAGCACTTTTACTATCACAATATAACACATGCATCTCTTCTTTGATTCCCAAATCTGTTACTAGTCGATTAAGCCAAATTGATTCTTTGCATGCCTCTGATGCTGCAACATATTCAGCCTCTGTAGTAGACTGAGTAACACAATCTTGTAATCTAGAACGCCATGATACTGCTCCACCAGCCAATGTAAAGACATACCCTGACGTAGACCTTCGGTTGTCTAAGTCACCTGCATAATCTGAGTCTGTAAAACCCTTTACACTTAGCTCCTAACTCCCATAGCATATACGCATACTCTTTGTAGCTTTCAGGTATCTCAATATTCCTTTCACTGCCTCCCAATGTTTCTTGCCTGGGTTTGACATGTATCGACTTACTACTCCCACTGCAAATGCAATGTCTGGGCGAGTAGCAATCATTGCATACATCAAACTACCCACTGCAAACGCATATGGAATCTTATCCATTTCAGCCTGTTCTTCCTTAGACACAGGACAATCTTGTTTGCTAAGTTTCACATATGGTGGCAGTGGAACACTCAGTGCCTTTCCCTTCTCCATATTGAAACATTGCAAAACCTTGTCAATATACTCTGTTTGAGATAACCAAATCAACTTCTTTGATCTGTCTCTCTCAATGCGCATACCAAGTATATGACTTGCCTCACCCATGTCTTTCATGTCAAATGATTTTGCCATCTTTGACTTCAAAGCTGAAATTTCTTCCAAGTGCTTGCCAGCAATCAACATGTCATCCACATACAAAATAAGGATCAGCCAACTGCCATCCTTAGCCTTCTTTGAATATAGACAGTGATCGAACTCACTACGTTTGTAGCCTTGAGAAAGCATAAACTTGTGGAATTTATGGTACCATGCCCTCAGTTATTGTTTTAAGCCATAAAGACTCTTTAACAACTGGCATACCCAATCTTCCTTGCCTTTCTCAACAAACCCTTCTGGCTGCTGCATGTAAATTTCCACATCTAAATCACCATGCAAGAACGCTATCTTGACATCCATTTGGTGCAACACCAAATCTAATATGGCAACCAATGCAAGAAAGCATCTCAATGTAGTCATCTTGACCACCGGAGAGAAGACTTCATCAAAGTCAATGCCTTGTTCTTGCTTAAAGCCCTTGTCAACAAGCCTTGCTTTGTACCTTGGCTGACTATCATGAGCGGTGATCTTATACCTGTAAACCCATTTACAAGGTAGAGCCTTTTTGCCCTGTGGTAATTTAACTAGCTTCCATGTCTTGTTTTTATGCAGAGCTGTCATCTCTGACTGCATGGCCAATTGCCAATTCCTGGAGTCCTTCATTTGCACTGCTTCCTTGTAACATGAAGGCTCATTGCAATCAGTCAACACGACATAGTTCATAGATGGAACAAACCTATCAGGAGGTCGCGTGACACATCCAGATCTACGCACAATAGGTGGCTCAGGCTCAGCCACAACCTGTGGTTCTACTCTATCCTGTCCTTGCTCCTCTTGAGCCCTGACATTTTGTCTTGCACGTGCAGGTCCATCTTCTTGGAAGACAACTCTTCTAATCTCCTCAACCCTCTCTGGTTTAGAATGATATTTGGATTCATTAAAGTGAACATCATTGCTGCGGATAACCTTTCTGGATTCGGGATCCCAAAGTCTGTACCCCATCTCACCAGAATTACCATAGCATAGAAAGATGCACTTTTTACTCTTTGGCTCAAGTTTGTTCCTAAATTCCTTTGGAACGTGAGTATATGCCTCACAGCCAAAGACTCTGAGATGCTTGTATGAGGGCATTTTGCCTGACCATACCATCTCTGGCACTGAATCCTTCTGCAAAACCTTGCTAGGAGATCTATTTACAAGATGAACAGCTACTGATACAGCTTCAGCCCAAAACCCATTTGGCAGCTGTGCATTAGACAACATACTTCTGACCTTCTCTTGAATGGTCCTATTCATCCTCTCAGCAACACCATTTTGAGGAGGATTGTAAGGAGCAGTAAGTTCACGTTTTATACCTTTTGACTCACAAAAGTCATGAAAGGCCTTTGAAACATACTCTCCACCATTGTTAGTGCGTAAGCATTTAAGCTTCTTGCCACTCTGATTCTCCACAAGTGTCACAAACGTTTTGAAAACACTAAACGCTTCATCCTTGTGCTTGAGAAAGTAAACCCATACTTTCCTCGAGTAATCATCTATAAATGTCATAAAGTAAGAAGCTCCCCCTAGAGATTGGTTAGGCATAGGTCCACACAAATCACTATGAACAAGTGCCAACTGTGTATCTCTTCTACTGCTTCTATGCTTATGTGGCTGCTGTGTTTGCTTACCATACAGACAATGTTCACAGAATTCAAAATCATTAAATGAAAAGCCAGGCAAATAACCAGAACGAGACAAGATTTCCATTCCCTTCTTGGACATATGTCCTAACCGGCTATGCCACAAAGAAACGTTCGGCTGCTCGGTTACATTGATTACATTTTTAGAGACATTTGATACATAAATCATGTAAAGTCCTCCAGACTTTACTCCATGTGCTACTGTCATAGAACCCTTGGATATCTTCCACATGTTCTATCCAAAAGTGGTGACGTAGCCAGCATCATCAAGTAAACATGTGCTGATCAAGCTCTTTGTAATTGCGGGAACATGTCTCACATTCTTCAGCGTGAAAGAAGAGCCATTCTGAAACTTCAATTGAACATCTCCAACACCTAAGATCTCAGATGTCTGCCAATTGCCTAGCCGAACATGATCTTTAGTGGTCACATAAGAGGTAAACCACTCCTTGTTTGGAGACACATGAAGTGATGCCCCTGAGTCTATAATCCAGTCACTTAGTGCATTTCCATCAGATGTTGTAAGAAGAGTTGAGTCCATTGCATTCTTCAAGAAGTAGATGTCTCCTGACACTAGACTGTCATCCTCTGCAACAGTGTTTGTCACATTTATTTCTTGAATCTTCACTAAGGACTTGTTCTTCTCACCATGGTCTTCAGCTTTCTCTTTACCTTTTTCTGCTTTCCATTCTCTGCAGTCTCTTTTCATGTGACCCTTCTTGCCACAATGGTAGCATTCTATGTCACTCTTGCCTTTAGCACTGCGGGACTTGCTACGAGACTAATTCCTCTTTCCACCTTTGTACTTTTCTTTGGTCCTTCCCCCGACAACTAAGGTTGTTCCTTTGCCTTTGTCCATTGTCTTTCTATTGGTTTCTTCAGTAAGTAGACTTCCTTCTACACCTGCTATGTTCAAACTATCTAGAGGTGCAGAATTACTCAAAGCTGTGCGAAAAGTGTCCCAACTTTCCGACAATGTGATCAACAGGAACATAGCTCTAACAGGTTCATCAAACTTGACACCTTGAGCTCACAACTAACTATAGATTGTGTTGAATTCATTCAGATGATTGGACATAGGTGTCCCTTCTTTCATCTTCAAGTCAACAAGCTTCTTAAGCCAGTATACCTGTGAAGCTGCACTCTGCTTCTCATAAAGATCACTCAGCTTTAACCATGCCTGATAAGCCGACATCTCGTCTGCTACATTGAAGTAAACGCTTTCTGCCAAAGTCAGCATAATGGTAGAAAGTGCCAATTCATCCATTTCGCTCCATTCATCTTCGTCCATATCTTCTGGTTTTATCCCCTTGAGCTTTATAGGTTTTATCTGCTTCTTTTGTACCAAAACGTGCCAAATCTGCTTCTTCCACAATGGGAAATTGGTTCCATCCAGCTTCTTGATATTGTAAAGAGCAGTGTCCTGTGATCCAGCCATAGCTACGCTTCACAGTAGTTTACTTTTCTGGGAAAAATTCGGCAGAGTTTCCCCTGTAAAATGACCTCTTAACCAATATCAACTTGTCAAATGAACCAAGAAAGCTTCAGATTCTGCAGAAATTTTGGCAGAGTCTCCTTTGTAAAATGGCTCTGGTGTACTAAAAACAAACCAAAAAAAAATTAAAAAAACACTGTCTCTCTGACACTATAAGCTGCGGGTAAACCTATCCTGCACCTGTACTGTCTCTCACTGTCCTGCCACTGTCCTATAAGCATAGACTGCGACAATGCCTCAACGGCAGTAAAGCAAAGATGCAATCCCAACTGTCTAACTCACAGTCAATACATCCTAGCTGCCTATCTAAGGGTGCTCGAGGGATCGCTCCAAGACCTGTATCACCAAAACGATCTCAACATTCGAGAATCCCCCAGCTCAATAAAACCTCACTCGACCCTCAACAAAGGCTGCAGTAAATTTGACAGTACATAGACTTCCCACAAAGTCATACATCCACAAATTTCCCACTGTATGCTGTAACCGCTGCGGCGGTTGTTTGCTGCGTGACTCACAGCCAGCAAACCCTCAACAGACATCCATCATCTCTGACAATACATCCCATGTGGAAGTACCTGCAATGTCAGGATGAAATCTGGAATATCAAGCAGCAAACACAAGCTACCTGATGAACTAGTGGATGTCGCCTACAGTCTGTGTGTAGATGCGCCCGTGTCATATGTGACACACCTCCAAGAACTGTGAGCCGTCCTTCGATGTGTAGACAGCCACAAATCAACACTCTGGGAGTGTCGATATCCTCAGCACCTGCAGTCGTAGGCCGAAAACCCCAAATTTGCAGAGTCGGATCTGCACCCGTCGAGACCACGTAGTCGAAAATGGCCTGCGCAGACCTTTGTCGAAGCCGAACGGTGGCCGAGATGACCTCAGAATGAAATTCTGAGAACACCAGCTCCTTCGGGCTGTCCCACAGGATTTGGGGCCGTGTCTTCGCCTGTCGAATTTCACTCCAATCTGAGCTGGTGACTCTAGCCTCCTACAGTGCTGCCCCGAGCCTCGATCTGAGCTCTGATACCAGTTGAAGGAGTACGAGCGGAAGTGCGACGCGAGAGAGAGTGCGAGAAGAAGAGCACGGCGATATGGTGAACTCGCTCTACTGTAATGTGTAGAGCATAGTGAGTTCTTATTAGGTTTTAACAAAAGAATATGTGTACATACCTGGCGGCCCGCCCACTTACCTGGGCGACCACATTGGGCTTTATACCCCAACAATACTTAGGCCGTGGATCATCAAATGTAAACTTCTTCTTGTAAACCTACGTGCAAGGTAAGGCCTACTTGCATTTTTGGAAATTCAACCAAGTCCCATGTCTCATTGTTGACAATCGAGTTGTACTCAGATTGCATGGCTTGCTCCACTTGACCTCGTCATCCATTTGTATGGCTTAATGGTAACAAGATGGCTCACCATAGTCAATCAACATGACATAGCGCCGCTC
The DNA here is from genome assembly GCF_014529385.1 of Adiantum capillus-veneris. Classification (NCBI taxonomy): domain Eukaryota; kingdom Viridiplantae; phylum Streptophyta; class Polypodiopsida; order Polypodiales; family Pteridaceae; genus Adiantum; species Adiantum capillus-veneris. Next base: position 76,076,281 of record NC_140934.1, on the reverse strand, counting down.
GGGTGGATGTGAGGATCTAGTAGATCATCTCAAAGCCTGACTTATGCTCTTGGCCTTATCAATTGGAGTGCTATTAGTGGAAAATATATCACTAGGCTTCTCAGTTTTCACAGATTATATGGGAATATCCTCAAATATGATTTTCCTTTACTCAACCTCTTTGATAGGTTTCTTGTGCATTTTGTCTCATTGAAGATAACATGTGAACTACAAATTGCAAGATTTTGGGTGCTAGAGACGATATCCCATCTTTCCATCTGCACCATAACCAAGGAAATGCATTTGTGTGACTTTGGGTCTAGCATTTTTTGAAGCTCTTTGGGAACATGTGTATATGCCTTGCATCCAAAGACACGCAAATGATCATAATGTGGTTTCTTTCTGGACCGTAGCTCCTCTGGAATCTAGTAGTTCAATGGTGTACTAGGTGATTGATTGATGATATGTATTGATGTCAATACCGCCTCTGCCCAAAATCCTTGAGTCAAATTTGCCATAGAAATCATACTTGTGACTCACTCCTAAATTATACAATTCATCCTTTTTGCAACTCCACTATAATTAGGTGTGTACGTGCAATAAGCTACCTCTTAAAACCTCTCTTGCTATAGAATCCTCGAACTCCTTGGAGACATATTCTCCACCATTATCAGTCCTCAAGCTTTTGATCTTCTTGCCAGACCGATTCTCTACCAATGCTAAGAATTTTTGGAAATAGAGAAGACATGATCCTTATGTTGCAAAGGATAAACGCACATTTTCCTAGTGGAATCGTCTATGAAAGTCAGAAAATAGCTAGCTCCCCCTAAAGGCTTGGTTAGCATATGACCATAAACATCACTATGGACAAGCTCTAGTGGCTGCAAACGCTTCATATTCAATGAAGGAGAGGAGCTAGGAGCACAGCGAAAGAGGAAGATGAATATGCACACACACACACACACACACACACACACACACACACACACACACACACACACACACACACACACACACACACACACACACGCATGCACACACACACACATCCACACCACCATAGCCACACACACAGGTTGAGGGGGAGAGCCGACACACAATGTGTTCACCCTTTCTTTCTTCTCTATCTTATGCACTTAGGCACAATGCACACTCTACATTGTGTTAGTGTCTCACACAAGTGTATAGATGTACACTTAGGGTTAGTAGCAATAAGTGATGGGCGGTCGGCCACATGGTCATTAAACCTAACGTTCTCCCACTTGATGGCCAATGTCGGAGACCATAAGAATGGAAGAGAACCACGCTTCACCCAATGCCCATCAACTCACAATAGTGCTGAATTGATGGCTAGAGAGACTTTTAGTGAGTGCATCCGCTATGTTCTCTGACGTAGGAATGTTCATTAAATCAAGGCTCTTGTTTGCCAGGAATTCATGACTGAAGTGATAATGTCCATTGATGTGTCTAGTTCTGGAATGAAACACTGGATTCAATTAGCCAAGGAAATAGCACTCAAATCTTTCACTAGGCGAGCAAGCCAAATAGATTCTTTGCATGCCTCAATCAATGCAACATACTCTGCCTCTATGGTAGAAATGGATGTACAGTCTTGAAGAACGGATCTCCAAGAAATAGTAGAACCAGCAAATGTGTAAATCCAACCTGTTGTTGATTTACGACTGTCAACACAGCCTCCATAATCAATGTCTACAAATCCTTGAATGGATGACTCTCCACGACCATAGCATAAATCTCTATTTGCAGTGCCACTCAAGTATTTGATAATCAACTTGACAACATCCCAATGCTTTTTACTAGGGTTAGGCATAAATATGTTGGACAACTCCCACTACATGTGCAATGTCAGATCTTGTATCCACCTTGACATACATGAGACTACCACAAGTTGAAGCATAAGGAACCTTAGCCATCGCAACTTTTTTCTCAAGCAGATTTGGGACAATCGTTCTTGCTAAGTTTCAAATATGCAAGCAATGGAGTACTCAAAGCCTTCCCCTTTTGCATGTTGAAACGATCAAGAACCTTGTGCACATACTCTTTTTGAAAAAGGTACAACAACCTCTTCTTATGGTCACAAGTAATGCGCATACCCAAAATGTGATTGGCTTCACCCAAATCTTTCATGTGTCAAATTGACTTTTCAACTTGGTTTTCAAGTTAGCAATGTCCTTCTTGGAATGACCAACAATAAGCATGTCATCTACATAAAGGATAAGCATAATAAGTTATTCATTGGGTTGTCTTTTCATGTAAAGACATGGATCCTCATTAATGCGCTTATAGCCTAGGGAATGCATAAATGCATCAAACTTTTGATACCATTGTTTGGATGATTGATTCAAGCCACAGAGACTTTTCAAAAACTTACAGACCAAATGTTCCTTTCCCTTTAGCACAAACCCTTCAGTTGCTACATATAAATCTCTTTCTCAAGATCACCATGTAAGAAAGATGTAATGACATCCATTTGATCAAGCTCCATATCTTTTGTGGCAACCAGAGAAAACAACATTCTCAGTGTGGTCATGTTGACCACTGGAGAGAATATTTCTTGGAAATCAACACCATATTCTTTCTTGAAACCTTTGGCCACTAAACAAGCTTTGTAATTGTCAATCTTCTTAACCCATTTACAAGGCAATGCTTTTGTACCTTTTGGCAACGAAACAAGTTTCCATGTTTTGTTCTTTGCAATACTGAACAACTCCCTCTTCATAGCATGTTCCCACTAACGTTAAAATTGGCTAGCATAGCCTCTTTGTAACAAGAAGGCTCACCACTATCTATCAGCTAAACAAAATCCGCTCCTGGAATAAAATGTTATGGCGGATGTGAAACTCTTTGAGGTCTCCATGGCTGATCATAACTCGTACTAGCCTATGTAGTAAGTGGCTTGAGAGTTGTCTAGACAGGAGGTGGTACATGAAAAAATATCACTTTCTAGCATTCAACCTCTTTCACTGGCTGTTTATGCGTCTTAGTCTCATTAATGACAAGATCACTGTTACGGATCACTAATCGACTTTTCGGATCCCATAAACAATAGCCAAATTGACCATCTACACCATAGCCAATGAATATGCATTTCCTGGACTTAGGATCTAGTTTAGCACGTAACTCCTTGGGTACATGTGTATAAGCTTCACAGCCAAATGTGTTGGGTTTTTTTATAAGACAATTTATGTCCTGACCATAACTCCAAAGATACACAAAATTGTAATGAAGCATGTGGTGATCTATTGATCAAGTACACAACTGTGTATAATGCTTCAGTCCAAAATGCTTGTGGTAAATTAGCTTGTGATAGCATAGACATAGTCCGCTCCTACATGGTCCTATTCATTTGTTCCACAACACCATTTTGTGCAAGGGTATAAGGAATTGTAAACTCACGCTTAATTCCTCTACTTGAACAAAAGTCTGTAAACTCTTTGTGTCAGGACAAGGGCAAGGCCGGACTAGGCAGTGTGGAAAGGGAGTCCAACTAGGGCAAAGGGCTAGGAGCTTGCTATATAGTGTAAGACTAGGGGAACTAGTGCCAATGTCATGCCAAGGGTAGGCTATAGGAGGTTGGGAGGAGGACTCTTACATCCGTTGAAGATTCCCAATGGTAAATGGGAAAGTATCTCTATGGATTTTATTGTGGGTTTACCAACCACTATACGAGGTCATGACTCGGTATAGGTGGTCGTAGACCGGTTGACTAAACTATGTAAGTTTATTCCAACCAAATCAACGATTAAGACTCCAGAAGTAGCCAAGTTATTTGTGGACAACCTATACAAGTTGTATGGTTTGCCAAGTAACATTGTCAGTGATCGGGATCCCAAGTTTAACAGTCATTTTTGGAGGGCTGTGTTCAAACTATTGGGTACACAACTAAACCTCAATACAACCGATCATCCACAAACAGATGGTCAGACTGAATGAGTTAACCAAGTGCTAGAGGATATGCTACGCGCATACGTTAGCAAGAAACAGTGAGACTGGGAAGAATATTTACCTATTATCGAGTTGCCTATAATAGTGCTAAGCATGTCACGACTGGATTTAGTCCTTTCATGCTCATGTATGTTTTTCAACCTAGATCACCTGTTACGGTAGGGTTGGCAACCGAAAAACTCCAACAGGTTAAGGATTTTCTCCAAGACCACATGGATATGATGAAACTCGCTCGTCAGAATGTCCGACAAGCACAGGATCGGTATAAGAAGTACACTCATGAGAAACGTCGGCAAGTTACATTTGAGGAAGAGGAGAAAGTATTTTTATGTGTACCAGAACATTCAGAAAGTGTGAAAGCTAGGCCAACACCTAAATTATCTCCACAATATTGTGGGCCTTTCAAAATACTCAAGCGAGTGGGTGATCGTGCCTACAAATTATCGCTACCTACACACTCTCGTATTCATCCGGTGTTTCATGTAAGCCGTTTACGTAAGCGGCTACATGGAGATGACAACATCATCGACCAACAGATTCTGGTTGATTTCGTTGAACCTCCTATCTTACTGCATGAACCTGAACGAATTCTCGACTATCATGATTTACGTATGCGTCATCATGTACGTCAACAAACCTTAATCAAGTGAAAAGATCGATCTGAGGAAGGTGTCACTTGGGAAAACATTAGTGTTCTTAAGAAGAAGTTTCCCACTTTTGTTTTCGAGGACGAAAACTCTTTCTTAAGGGGAGAGTAATGTCAGGACAAGGGCAAGGCCGGACTAGGCAGTGTGGATGGGATTCCAACTAGGGCAAAGGGCTAGGAGCTTGCTATATAGTGGGAGGTTGGGAGGTGGACTCCAAGGCACTAGTTCCCCTAGTCTTACACTGGTATAAGTGCCAAGTTTCCTTTTTAGGAAAAAGGAAGTGCTAGGAAATAAGACGTAGCTAAATAGATAATTGAGTAGATTACTTAATGGAGAGAGACAGATTTATATACACGAGATTATAGAGTAGAGAGAGAGAGAGAGTACACACGATATACGTGGTTCACCCAATGTGGGCTACGTCCATGAGAAAGCAGCCACTCAATGGATTTAGTACTTCAAAACAAGAAGTAGTTTACAAAGGGATTATACCCTTAATGGAGCTCCCGCCTTGCTTCACTCTCATCACCTCACACTCACCTTGTTGCATCAACTTCACACTATGAAATGTGTGTAGAAATGGCCTCCTTTTATAGGCCAAAAGGGCTGCCCTCTCTTATGAGAGACAGCCATGTGTAGCCGCCCTTTTGCGAATAAGTCCAAATCGGACCCTCCAATCCGCCCATGTGTGGCCGTCCTTGAGAAGACAAGTCCGCTTTTGAATTCGGCCACCGGCCATTGAATTCGGCCACCGGCCACCGGCCATTGACTTCCGGCCATCGGCCATTGACTACCAGCCACCGGCCATTGACTTCCGACCACCGGCCATCGGCCATTGACTACCGGCCACCGGCCAACCGACTGGTTGTTTTCCGACCACTTTCCGGCCGCCGGCCGGCCATAATATTTTGACGAAAAAGAATATTCCGGCGAAAAAAAAAGTCTTGGGGGCCTCCGCCCCCGAGGCCTTTAAAGTTTCCCCTGATTCTTGTTCGTGAAAATTTTGGTTTCCGGTGAGTGATTTTCCTTCACGCACGATGGCTTCTCCTCATAATGGGGGCCTTACAAATGTGCGCTTTTACCACAGAAAATTACAAGGGTAAATCAGGCTCCATACTTAACAATCTCCCACTTGGAGACTGATCTCCAAACCAAACCTGTGACTGCTTTCCATTCTGGCTTCTTATCCTTGAATGCCGATTGAAGATGAGCAAAAGCTCAACTTCTCCTTGTTGACCACCTTTGTAAACATGTCTGCAGGATTTTCACTTGTATGCACCTTTCCTAGCTTTAGTTGTCCCTCTTCCAAAAGAGTGCGTATGAAGTGATATCTCACCTCAATGTGCTTTGTCCTTGAATGAAAGGCTGAGTTCTTCGCAAGATGGATAGCGCTTTGGCTATCACTGTACAAGACACAATTGTCTTGTTTGAATCCAAGCTCTTCTAAGAATCTGTGAAGCCACAGAATTTCTTTGCTTGCCTCCGTCATTGCTACATACTCTGCTTCCGTGGTAGAAAGTGAAACCACTTTCTGCAGCTTTGAAGCCCAGCTTACTGCTGTGCCTCCAACCGTGAACACATAGCCAGTAGTGCTCCTTCGAGTATCTTTGTCACCTGCCATATCTGCATCAGCATACCCTTCTAGAAAAATATCAGTTCCTCCAAAATATAAAGCATTTGTTGTTGTCCCTTTTAGATACCTAAGTATCCACTTCACAGCTTGCCAATGCTCTTTACCTGGGTTGTCCATGAACCTACTCACAACTCCCACTGCATGTGCAATGTCTGGCCTTGTCCAGACCATAGCATACATTAGAGAACCTACCGCTGCAGCATATGGAACTTTAGACATATAGGCTATCTCCTCTTGTATCTTTGGACACATATCCTTCGTTAGTTTAAAATGACCAGCCAAAGGTATAGAAACTGGTTTTGCATTTTGCATTGCAAACCTTTCTAGTACCTTCTTGATGTAATCTTCTTGAGATAGATTTATTGTCTTCTTCGTCCTGTCCCTTGATATTTTCATACCAAGTATCCTCTTTGCAGCACCTAAATCTTTCATTGAAAAAGATTTGGACAGCTCCTCTTTTAGGTCTTTGATGTCCTGCATGTTAGCACTTGCAATCAACATGTGATCAACATACAACATTAGGATGATGAATTTCCCATCTCCCAAATTCTCCGTGTAGACGCAGTGATCCGAGTTGCATCTTGTGAATCCATGATCCAACATCCATCGATCAAACTTCAAGTACCATTGTCTTGATGCTTGCTTTAAACCATACAAGCTCTTCTTTAATCTGCAAAACATTTTCTCCTTACCTTTTACTTCATACCCCTTTGGTTGAAGCATGTAGATTTCCTCCTCTAAGTCACCGTGAGGGAATGCCGTATTTACATCCATTTGCTCGAGATTTAGATCATGAGCAGCCACAAGGCTTAAGACAAGCCTAATTGAGTTCATTTTTACAACAGGAGAAAATATTTCATTGAAGTCAATACCTTTCTTTTGAGAAAAACCTTTTACCACAAGCCTAAACTTGTATCTTTTCTTCCCACCTTCTTCCTCCTTTAGCTTGTACACCCATTTGTTTTGAAGTTCCCGCTTACCTTTAGGCAACTCAACCAACTCCCATGTTTGGTTGCGATGTAGTGAGTCCATCTCCACTTGCATGCTTTTCGTCCATTCTTCTTTGGATTCATGTTGCATAGCTTCTTCATATGATTCCGGCTCTCCAGAATCTGAGATCAAGAGATGGTTGAAGGAAGGAACAAACCTTTCTGGAGGTCTACTTGCTCTTGTAGATCTTCGGGGAATAGGTTGAGGCTCCTCATTTGGTTGACGTTGTTGCACATTGTCACCGTTTGCAGTCCTTGAGTCTTCACCGTCCTCAAGCTCCATGTACTCATCACCTGTTTCTTTTGTTTGTTTTCTTTCCAAGTAATCTTTGTACATATTTTGTTCGTTAAAAATTACATCCCTACTCCTTAAGATTTTACCATCTTCAGGATTCCATAGGCGATACCCAAAGTCTCCTTCTCCATAGCCAATGAAGAAACACTTTTTGGACTTTTCATCTAACTTTGATCTTAGTCTTCTATCTATGTGCATGAAAGCCTCACACCCAAACACTTTGAGAAATGCATAATTCACCGGTTTACCTGTCCATGCCTCTTCTGGAACTCCCCCATCCAATGCCGTTGAGGGTGACCGATTGATTACGTACACAGACGTACTTACAGCTTCCGCCCAAAGCTCAAGCGGTAGGCCTGCATGTAGCCGCATGCTTCGTGCTCGTTCCATGATTGTCCCGTTCATCCTTTCCGAAATCCCATTTTGTTGAGGTGTCCTTGGGGTTGTCCTTTGCCTCCGAATGCCATTGCTAGCACAAAAGCTTTCAAAATCTTGGCTGCAATATTCGCCTCCATTGTCGGATCTGAGGCATTTAACCTTGATACCTGTTTCATTCTCCACAAAGGCTTTCCACCTTTGAAATATGGAAAATACATCGGATTTATTCTTCATGACATAAACCCATGTTTTTCTAGTCGCATCGTCTATGAATGTTACATAGTACAATGAGCCACCAAGTGATGGTGTACTTGCAGGACCCCAAACATCAGAATGAACCAACTCAAGTTTTTTATTTTTTCTTTCATTTCCTGATTTTTGAAATTTTACCCTCTTTTGTTTACCATAAACACAATCTTCACAGAACTCTAAGTCCACTTCTTTCAAACCTGGTAGAAGCTTCTTTGTTTGAAGGATTTGCATTCCTTTGGCACTCATATGCCCAAGTCGGTAGTGCCACACCGCACTGTCAACTTCTGTAGTTGCTGCACAAGCTGAAGGTTGCGTGCTAACAGTACACAAGTAAAGTGTACCGACTTTTTCACCCTTGGCAACCACCAAAGATCCCTTTGATATCTTCCACCATTTGTTTCCGAATGCAATGTTGTGACCTTCATCGTCCAATTGTCCTGTAGAGATCAAATTTTTGCGAAGAGAAGGAACATGCCTAACATCTTTAAGCTTCCATTCATTTCCGTTAGCAGTTTTGACAGAAACTATACCTTTGCCGACAATCTCACAAGCTTCATCATCTCCCAAGTATACATACCTAAAATTACCTTTGGTGTAGTCTTGGAAATGTTGCTTGTGTGGTGTCGCATGGAATGAAGCCCCGGAATCTACTATCCAGGAATTAGACACATTGTCTAATGAGAGAATTAGAGCATCTTGCTCTACTTTACCTGCCACATTGGCCTCCGATGTTGGCTTGTTGTCTTGAGACTCTGTCTCCTTCTTCTTCTTGGACCAGCAATCCTTCTTGACGTGGCCCTTCTTGCCGCAGTTCCAACATTCAAGAACTGACTTTGTGCGTGACTTGCTCCACCTTGAGCGATCACGACCCTTTTCGTTTTTGAAACTCTCCTTAAGCCTTCCTCTTGTTTCCAATGATAGTGCAGCACTTGATGATTCTCCTGTGCTCCTCCTTCGCATTTCCTCGCTTAGGAGAACACCCACAACATCATCAAACTTAAGAGTATTTGTGCCAGAGATAGAATTACTTACAGCCATCACAAGGCTGTCCTAACTATCCGGTAGAGATGATAGTATAAGGAGAGATCGCACTTCGTCATCGAAATTGATTTTCACTGATCGAAGTTGACTTATGTTTGTGTTAAAGTCATTTAGGTGTTCTGCAACTGAACCATTCTCTGCCATCTTTAGATTGAACAAGCGCTTCATAAGAAATACCTTATTGGATGCCGATGGTTTCTCGTAGAAGTCGTCAAGTGACTTCATCAAGTCCTCCGTGGTCTTCATCTCCGAAACATTGAAGGCCACCGTTGACGCCAAGCTTAACCGGATTGTTCCCAGTGCCTTTTGATCAAGGACAATCCATGCTTCATCTGCCATTGTTGCGGGCTTCTTCGCAAGACCGCCTAGTGGCAAATAGAGGTCCTTCTGGTAGAGATAGTCTTCAATCTGCATCTTCCAATGTTGGTAGTTTTTGCCGTTGAACTTCTCAATCTTGAGCTTCCCTTCCTCCGCCATAACTCCCACTCAATTCAAGGAATCCTTTCCTTGAGATAATTTAGCTACGAGCAAACCTTGCTCTGATACCAGTTGTTAGGAAATAAGACGTAGCTATATAGATAATTGAGTAGATTACTTAATGGAGAGAGACATATTTATATACACGAGATTATAGAGTAGAGAGAGAGAGAGAGAGTACACACGATATGCGTGGTTCACCCAATGTGAGCTACGTCCACGGGAAAGCAGCCACTCAATGGCTTTAGTACTTCAAAACAAGAAGTAGTTTACAAAGGGATTATACCCTTAATGGAGCTCCCGTCTTGCTTCACTCTCACCACCTCACACTCACCTTGTTGCATCAACTTCACACTATGAAATGTGTGTAGAAATGGCCTCCTTTTATAGGCCAAAAGGGCTGCCCTCTCTTATGAGAGAAAGCCATGTGTAGCCGCCCTTGTGCGAATAAGTCCAAATCGGACCCTCCAATCCGCCCATGTGTGGCCGCCCTTGAGAAGACAAGTCCGCTTTTGAATTCGGCCACCGGACACCAGCCATTGACTTCCGACCACCGGCACCGGCCACCGGCCATTGACTTCCGACCACCGGCCATCGGCCATTGACTACCGGCCACCGGCCAACCGACCGGTTGTTTTCCGACCACTTTCCGGCCGTCGTCCGGCCATAATATTCCGGCGAATAAAGTTGCCCCTGATTCTTGTCCGTGAAAATTTTGGTTTCCAGTGAGTGATTTTCCTTCACGCACGATGGCTTCTCCTCATAACGGGGGCCTTACAAATGTGCGCTTTTACCACAGAAAATTACAAGGGTAAATCAGGCTCCATACTTAATAGGAAGGCGTGGTGGTTTTTAGCCACACAAGTCCCTTACATGATTGCATGCCGTGGTCAAAGACGTGGAGCCTGTCTCTTGCAAAGGGAGGACGACGAAGTCAAACCCCGTGTGCAGGCGGGCTTGGCAAGGGGAGCCACCGGGTGAGGGTGCACCAAAACGGCCGCTGAACAAAATTCGACACAGTAGCGGCGCCCACCTCGCATCACATCACTCCCCCTCAACCTTTCCCTGCTCTCGTGTTGTCTGCTCGACGGCTATGGCATTTTGAAGTCCTGTCTTCATATACAAATGCCTAAGGCCAAGGGCCTTAGGACTTAACTTAACATTAAGGGTGATTACACACGCTGAGCATCGAGCAATAAGCTTCGAACCTGGACTTCTTGATCACATATTCGAGTTTGATCGGCGAAGGGGCCGGCAAGTTCACGGCAAGTACAAAATTTCTCTACGTGCTTGTTGCAGAAAATCGATAATTTGATAAATTTTCTCAAAGGGATTCATTGGCGATGGTATTTCTCAAATTAATTGCATTTGAAAGCAATAACAATCACACCCAATTCGGCTACGATGTGTCAAATAGAGTACCTACACGGCTGGAATTTCGGATCGATTTCAACTTGGACAATCAACGTAATTAGCATGGCTAATTACCCTTGGTGGTGCCAATTACCACTACGGGATTAATTTTCCTCGACGCAAGGTATTTTTTCTTATGCTCCTTCCACTGCACGGTGTTTCCATGGATTCAGATATTAATATGACTTTTGATTTTGAGCATCAAACGCTTGATCCTGCTCATGATGGCTCACGGCCGGGTGCTCTCATGGAGAGTGCCCGCGACGATGCAAGACGGGTGACAACGCTTATGAATTGCTTGATATTCAAGAATTTCGTGCACTTCAGACACGCATATCAGTCATGGAAGGAAATTTTGCATTTTTAAATGAAAAAGTCACTAAATTATCCACGTTACTGATACAATCAATGCAACAGCAGTCCAAGGGTCCTGCTGACACGCACATGCATGAGCACATTGCTACACAAGGGCAAGGCCCTTCTGATCATGGACAAGGTCCATCTACCGATGCTTTTCACACTCTCACTGCAAAAGAGGTGGATGAGTTGTTGAAAAACACCAAACCACCGACTTGTAAGGGAGAAGACCAAGATCACAATAAGGATGCTGTGAATATCTTTCTCAGCAAGTGGGATGGAATTCATGCTTTACGACATACTCCGGATGCAGTCAAAGCACTGCAAACAAGTTTAACTCTGGAAGGCAAGGCCTACAAATGGCGGATATCTCTCTAGGAGAAGAATATCATACCACAGAGTTGGGCAGCTTTTGAAACTATGTTTTGCAAAGAATTCTTGCCTACATACGAGGCAGATTGGAATTGGACGGCTTGGGACACGTGTTCCATGCACCAATACCCATCATTACTTGAATATATATCTCACTATCGGGATGTTATCCTCAATTTGGAAGGCCTAGACACCTTTCAGCAAGTACATGGGTTTATACGTGGTCTTATCTGTGGTCTGACGCCAAAGCTTAAGAAGCATGTCAAGACTCAAGACCCTAAGACACTTGAGGAAGCCATAGTGAAAGCATATATTCACGATGATCTAGATGAAAAGAAATCACATCATAATCATGCCTGCTAATACACATGGTAATACACGCACACAGTACGAGAACAATAAAATGAAATTTATAGGAGCCAATTCAGAAGCATCTAAAAACCCCAAGGGTTCCAGAGGTCCTCTCTCTCCTGAGGATTTGATAAAGCTAAGAAAGAGAAATTATGTTTTCAATGTTTAGGAAGCAGTCATGGCAAAAAGGATTGTCCCAAGAGGAAATCTATTGCTCATGGTAAGGAGAAAGCAGTGCACACGGTGCAACTGCTACCTCTCGAGTCTTCCTCACGATTCTCTATAGTGGAAGTAACACACACCGAGATGGTGCACGAATGCTGTCTCACAGCTTCAATGTGGCAACAGACCTTCGAACCACATGTGTTAGTACGTATGCACGGATCTCTGCAAGGGCACAAGGTACGCATCTTGGTAGATGACGGTGCTATTCAAAATTTTATCAATTATTGATTGGTGAAAAAACTCAGATTGCCTCAAACTCTGAGTACCCACCGCTACAAGGTAGCAATGATGAACGGATATGATGCTGAAATCTTGGATACTCAAGTCCGCGCCATCCCGTTGGAAGTACAAGGCTACTCCACATACTTGGATTTTCAGGTTATGAACATGGCAGGGCAGACGTGGTCCTTGGTCTGGAATGGTTGCATAGACTAGGACCATCACTGAAGCGTAGCTATGAGCGCAACATCTTGATGTTTGAATCCCATGGTGCACATGTGTTGTTGTTACGAGAGAAGGATGTACCTTCTTCACCATTGATATGTATATCTGAGCTTATGCAGCTCGGTTTTGATAATGAAATAGATCAAATTTTATTGTGTTACTCATTGTCTCATTTTCTCTCTAACATTGAATTTGTTGAACATTCCTCAACGCCGTATGCTTCTCTCTCATCTCTTCCACCAATGCCTACTTCCCAACAAGCAAAAGTTGCTAGTAAGTTAAAAAATTTATTAAAGGAATTTCATGATGTTTTTCCTAATGATTTTCCACCAGGATTACCGCGACATGATCGGTGCAACATAGCATCAATGTGGTTGCAGGCAGTAAACCTGTCAGTAAACCACCCTACCACATGAGTTACTCTGAAGCTGCTGAGGTGGAACGTCAGCTTGCTAACTACCTTAGTAGAGGGTTTATCCAACCCAGTTCTTCAACATGGGGTTCTCTTATCCTATTAGTGAAGAAAAAAGATGGCAATATGCGCATGTGCGTAGACTACCGTGGTTGAATGGCGGTTACTGTTAAGAACAAGTACCCATTGCCACGCGTGGATGAGTTGTTTGACAAACTCAGTCATGCTCATATTTTTTACAAAAATAGACTTGCGATCAGGATATCACCAAGTACGTATTCGACTTGCTGATATACCCAAAACTGCATTCCGAACAAGGTTTGGACACTACGAGTTTTTGGTTATGCCTTTTGGGTTAACCAATGCGCCCGCAACATTCATGACACTTATGGACAATGTCTTGAAGCCGTACTTGGGCAAATTTGTCATCGTTTTTCTCGATGAAATTCTAGTATACAGTGCTTCTGGAGAAGAACACTTACAACATCTGAGGCACGTGTTCATATTGTTACGAACAAATAAATTATATGCCAAGGAATCTAAGTGTGATTTTTTGAAAGAAGAAATTCACTATCTTGGGCATGTTATTTCAGCTACAGGCCTACATATGGATCAATCCAAAGTGGATACAATCCGGTAGTGGCCTTCTCCTAAAAATCTGGAAGAGTTACATATTTTTTTAGGATTTGTAGGTTTTTATCGAAGGTTCGTTAAAAACTATGCTAATATTGTTGTTCCCTTGACGGACCAACTAGAAGGAAAAGGCAATTCTTTTCAATGGGGACCCGCTCAACAGCATAATTTCAATGCTCTCAAAGATGCATTAGCTACATCTCTAATACTAGCTATTTTAGATCCTTTGAAAACTATTCGTTTTGGAAACAGATGCCAACGACCGTGCTATTGGAGCAGTCATGTTACAAGACGGGTGGCCAATTGCATTTGAAAGCAAGAAGCTTGATGCAGCATAAAAAAATTACTCTGCTTATGAACGCGAATTACTCTATGAAATAGTGTCTGTCTTAAAAACATGGCGACATTATTTGTATGGTGCTCAGTTTGAGATTGTGTTTGACCATGAAAGAATGAAATGGTTTACACAACAAACTGATTTGAAGGGTCGGAAAGCCAGTTGGGCTGAGATTCTTCAAGTATATGATGCCAAGCTCAAGTATCGTAAAGGATGATACAATGTGGTGGCTGACACTCTTAGTCGTACGCCGGAGATAAATTCTCTCTTGTTCACGGAACTTTGTAGTGAATTTTTGGATTCTCTAAAGGGAAAATATGAGCATGATAACGCATATTCCAAAGTGTGGAGCCATGTACAAATGAGCGATCCTTCTCACTCCAATGATGGTAGTGTAGCGTTAACCTCCACACATAGTTCTCCTCTATCGAGTGATGAACTACAGCGATGGAAGCATTTGACCATCGACAATGGGTACCTACTCCATAAGGGGAGAGTTTGTGTACCGACAGACACAGACATCCGGCGCCAAATTTTTTATGAATTTCATGATAGTCCAAGTGCAGGGCACCCGAGTACTAGAAATACTTACGCTCTCGTACGAAGACAGTTTTACTGGCCAGGTTTACATGGCTTTGTTCAAGATTATGTCTTGCATTGCCAAAAATGTCAAGTTAACAAAACAGAGCACCTGAAAGCAGGAGGACTCTTACATCCGTTGGAGATTCCCAATGGTAAATGGGAAAGTATCTCTATGGATTTTATTGTGGGTTTACCAACCACTGTACGAGGTCATGACTCGGTATGGGTGGTCGTAGACTGGTTGACTACACTATGTAAGTTTATTCCAACCAAATCAAAGATTAAGACTCCAGAACTAGCCAAGTTATTTGTGGACAACCTATACAAGTTGTATGGTTTGCCAAGTAACATTGTCAGTGATCGGGATCCCAAGTTTAACAGTCATTTTTGGAGGGCTGTGTTCAAACTATTGGGTACACAACTAAACCTCAATACAACCGATCATCCACAAACAGATGGTCAGAATGAACGAGTTAACCAAGTGCTAGAGGATATGCTACGCACATACGTTAGCAAGAAACAGTGAGACTGGGAAGAATATTTACCTATTATCGAGTTGCCTATAATAGTGCTAAGCATGTCACGACTGGATTTAGTCCTTTCATGCTCATGTATGTTTTTCAACCTAGATCACCTGTTACGGTAGGGTTGGCAACCAAAAAACTCCAACAGGTTAAGGATTTTCTCCAAGACCACATGGATATGATGAAACTCGCTCGTCAGAATGTCCGACAAGCATAGGATCGGTATAAGAAGTACGCTGATGAGACACGTCGGCAAGTTACCTTTAAGGAAGGGGAGGAAGTATTTTTACGTGTGCCAAAACATTTAGAAAGTCTGCAAATTGGGCCAACACCTAAATTATCTCCACGATATTGTGGGCCTTTCAAAATACTCAAGCGAGTGGGTGATCGTGCCTACAAATTATCGCTACCTACACACTCTCGTATTCATCCGGTGTTTCATCTAAGCCGTTTACGTAAGCGGTTACATGGGGACGACAACGTCATCGACCAATAGATTCTGGTCCATTTCGTTGAACCTCCTACCTTACCGCATGAACCTGAACGAATTCTCGACTATCATGATTTACGTACGCGTCATCATGTACGTCAACAAGCCTTAGTCAAGTGGAAAGATCAACCTAAGGAAGGCACCAGTTGGGGAAACATTAGTGTTCTTAGTTCTTGATAGTTTCATGAAACTTTTTTACTTTATTGATGAAAAAATCCATATTGAATGAGCGACATTACCTCATGAAAAAAGACATTTGCATTGAATAATAAGGTGACCATTTTGAGAAGACTAGAAAGTTAGGTTTACTTTTCATAATGTCTAATTGTCCTTTGGGAATGTATTCAATATACCCAAATGCATTTCAAAAAAAAAATCTAGAGAGAGAAATAGAATTTCTTATAAGGCCTTCTGAAAGACTTCAAAAATGTCCTAATGAAAGTGTTTCACAGAGAGTCCACAGATCAATAAGAAGGACTGAGCATGGAAGGAAAATGACTTTCTTTGGAAGGCTACCTAACCAAAATATAAGATGCCATCATTATATTAATGACTCTTTGGCTAGTTTCACAAAAGGTGTTGTTTCTCCGTACTTTTGGAGACAAAGACAATATCTATCTTTGTGTTCACATCCAGGTGGTGTCGTAGTGACTTTTGCTTGGTTCTAAAATATTAGCAACACACACACTTGGAAAAATGATGACATGATCCTAAGCCCATTGGACCAACTCTTGGTGTGTGGACAGTTGCAGAAGGCACCAACTTGTTTCCTCAAGAGGTAGAGTTTCTTGAGAAAAATGGTTGTGTCCTTCAAAGAGGAAAAATAACTCCACCAGTGCCCCAAGGTGTTTGTTTCAGTGGTTGCATGCCATCCAATTTTTGTCCAAAGTTTCTAGGTAGAAAGATTGTGAAATGGAGGTCTAAATTGACAAAGGAATTTCATGATAGGATTCAAGTTGGAAGAACAATGCAAGCCAGGGTAGTGAAGGAACTAATGATGATTGGCAAAGAGTCTCATGTTTTCCACGTTAGTACATATGAATCAATGGAGAAAGGGGTGTCTTATTTTGTAACTCTTTAAGATTTTCCAAGGTGCACATGTGAGGATTTCCAATGTAGGGAAAGCAAGAAGCTCTCTTATGTGCATTGCACGAGCATCTTTACTATGTTTTCTTTCAGATTCTTGGGCTAGAATCTTCTACTCTAAGTGTGCAAGGTAGAGAAGATTGTTTTGTCTACATTCATGAAAACCATATGCGTAGTCAAATCGTTTGTCATGCTATGAGAAACTTACACAAACTACAAACCATATAGAGTAAGTGCACGTCATAAAAAAGTGCTATACAGCAATATGGTGGAGAGTCAGCACTATATCTCCCCCCCAAAAAGGAATAGAAGTCGTGCCCTACCTCCTAGTCTAGTTGTGTAATCCAAGTAAACACTTAGACATGGATGATCTGGATGTAGATAAAGAACCTTCACAATTTTTTGACATAGAGTTTGTTGATCGGCATGGGTCATTTGATCACTACACATGATGCTCTTTGTGAGTCCTTTGATCAGCATTTATGTGGCTAATATCCCTTCTACATTCACCCATTCTATCATGGTCTCTTTCTATCGTGTGGCTAATTACCAAATGAAGAGACCTTATCATTGAAATTTGAGCTGATTTTGCAATAGCTTGCAATAGGTACCCCTTGGCACAAAAGTGTTTATTGACTTTATGATTGATTGAACTCTGCACGGCCATGATCAATTGCAAGAGATGCGATGTTAACTATATAACAAAGACGCAGAGAGGTGATGCAAATTATATAATAAAGAGATATGAATTGAGATTGTAGTAGCTTCCAATAGGTACCCCCTTAGAGAGTAGCTAGTTTGGTCCACATATCTTATGGAAAGGCTAATTGTATTACCAATCATGGTGAAAAACGTAACCCATACCTTATAATCATTGTTCACCACATCTTTCTCATCAACAATCATACGTGTGGCAATTGGTGATACATACATAATCCTTTCTCTTTTATTACAAAGGCATACAAGTTGCACAAAGCAGTATGATCCATGACACATGGAACCTAGGTCAATAATGTTGGTGGGAAAGGCCCAAATATTTCCAATTTCACGTCTCTAGAAACCAAGAGGTGTGGATACCCTTTCATATCCCACAATTTTAGCATGTCTATAGATGAACAAGCTGCAAATCATATGTACAACTCTTAAGAGGCATCCTCAATAGACAGGTCCTACCATGCCAACTTTAGACAAACATGTGATGCATCACCTCTCTTTGTGCATGTTGTTTTATGCTGCCTTGCATTGTGAAGGCTAATCAGCTTTGTCCTCAATCAATCCCAGGATTCATGCCCTATTGTACCCTGATTCGAGATGCTAATTTGGCTCTCAAACCTTGCACTACAAATGTTCAGCACTTGCCCCAAATCAAGTTAAGACCTCCTCCCAATCTTCAGCATTCTTTGATGTTGAGATATCCTCAACTAATCCTGATACTGTATCTCGCTCCAAATCCTACCCTCCTGTGGATGCTGCAAGTGCTACTTGAACCTGCTTCCAAAGAAATAATCCAAAAGATGATGTGGAATAAGCTATTATCGGTGCATTTTTTGATGGTTTGTAGCACTCCCATGATGCTCTTGTTCATGCAATTGAGCATTACCCTCTTCAATTAAGCACACTCTGGAAACCTTGCAAGAGCGAGTATCTCAATGTAGGCTGAGGATACGGATGATGCCCTAATGACATCCTTAGATGAAGCCTCCTAAGAAGAGATTTTCAGACACTATAAAATTTTCTCTCTCAAAGTTTGTCATGGGGGGCCATTTACCACGTTTTGTAGTGAGAGAGTCCAAAATGGGGTGACGAAAGAGGAGAGAGGGTGGGTAAGTTTGTCGTGGGGGGCCATTTACCACGTTTTGTAGTGAGAGAGTCCAAAATGGGGTGACGAAAGAGGAGAGAGGGTGGGTAGGAAGGAGCTTTTTTCTATAAAATAAACATCATCGTGTATATTATTGTGTCTATTACCAATGTTATTATCACACTTGTAAGAACTATTATTACCTCTACCATTACTATGCAATGCTTTGGAGCTAAAATATTCAAATTTGGATACTTCTTTCTATTAAGAAAACATAGAGTATGATCTTTTTCATTAAAATGAACAAAGAAAATGGTAGAAATTTGATCAATAAATTGATCACATACATATGATTAGCATAAATTAGCATGCTTAATGCTTTGGAGCTAAAATATTCAAATTTGGGTATTTCTTTCTATTTTACAAAATAATAGAACATGATGTTTTTTATGAAAAATGGGCAAAGAGTATACCATGATTTGATCGTTAAAGTAATCACATAAGAATGCTTGATAAAATTAGAGAGAGAGAGAGAGAGAGGAAAAGGGACGACACGACAAAAAATTCTCATAGAATAAACTATACAAAATGTTTATGAATCATCTTTAAAAAGATCTCTACAAAAGAAAATTATAGAGTAAAATACCAAATGGTAAGCACTCACTGGCTCACAATTGCCTCGCAATACTAAGTTGTCATACCTCCTTTTGTGATGCACATTGGAGTCCACCAAGTAGATCTCATTCTCATGCCATCTACTCACATTTGCAAACCACTTGTACTTGAAGATGTAGTTATAAAAGGTTCTAAAATCTACCTTTAGTATCCTTTCAATAGTCCAATGGTACTTGGCCTCATCACTGTCTATATAAAAGTTGCCCATATTGATGCCACAATCGATGGTGGTTCAATGCTTGTCAATGTGGCATGTATAAAAGTATCAACCCTTTGACCACAATAGAGTTAAAGGAAGAATACTATAGAATATAAAAAATACATACAATCAATTAAAAAGATACAATAAATTAAAGACTACAATATGGTTTAGATGTATGAGTACTCTATCTTTGGCATGCAACCTTGTGAATGCTCCCATTCTTTGTTGGTGATGTCCTCTCCTTGTGCCTTTGCTTCGATCATTCTCGTGCGGATCCACTTGGGATAAATAAAATATAGAAAACATGCAAGGTGTCAAAGAACTTGGGGTGCTCTCTTGCCTCCATGAGCTTGCTTCCATGCTTCTCTCTCTTGCAAACATGTTGCCTTTGCCATTGTCCACAAGTCCACTGACTTGGTCATAATCTTTGTATTGAGAATGAAAAAATTATTGACCACTTGGCATATATCCATGTCCATGTTAATTAACTTTCCCTTTTCACTTGGCAAGTTTGAAGTCATCCTTGCATCCTCCTCATCTGACCACATTTGAGGGATAGAAGCCAAATACTCTGAGCTACATACAAATGCCTCTTGCACTATCCATCCTTCAACAATGCATGTCTCTTTCTCGTCACGTAGTTGCACAAAATATTTGAGAGTTTTTAAAAACCTCTTTAAAAAAAACATCCGCATTATTCCACATATAGCTATTTTCTCAACCACATCAACCAAGAGATGGACTTGACTAAAAAGAATGGATCAATGGAATGCATCCTCAATGGCACACACTATTTTCATGGCAAGTGCTTGAGTAACAAAGATGGTGTTAGGGTAAGCCCTACTTGTGGCACCTTGTGGGAAAGCCCTCTAGCCACCTAGAAAAAGATAATTGATAACATGGTGCAAGAGGATGAAACCCATCTAGCCAATGATTGTAAGGCACTAAGCCTATGTAGAGTCTATTTTCTCATGAAGAATTTTTTTCAATAATTGCATTTGTGTGTGTATGTGTGTGTGCATAATTTTAATGTGCTATTTTTTTTCCAAGAAAAAGATCCTTCTATTTGTTAACACTAGTTTGGTACCAAAAAAGACACTTTAGTGTCCTTTTTTTGGTGAATTCAAGTAAAATGGTACATGAAATCTAGAACACATCTCAAGAAATGCTTTTGCAAACTTATAAAATGTTATTCAAAGTACTCATAGAAAATATAATCCCTCACTTTTGATCATAAACGTAATAGTAACTACACTCATGAAAAGAACCTACGCAAAACAGCATTCAATGTTTCATTAAAACTCGTACTCTAGCCTAAGAAAAAAATGAGCAAGGTGCATGCAATAATCCATGGTAACTACTTATATATGTGTTTGATATTTTTGCAATTGTCATGTGAGAAAAAAAATCCTTTGTGACTAGAATTAAATATAGAAAGTCCTGTGGGTCAAATATGCAACAATCATGAAAAAACATTTAGTTCATCTAAATGTACAATTCCTTATGATGCATATATACTAGATCTATGACTCCATTACATAAGGTGATAATTTTTAATGGTTATGCAAGCCACATTTGGTGATTTATGGCATGTTGTAATTATGATTTTTTATTTATCAAAGATAAGCCTTAAAATAAAGTCCACTTTTGGATTTTCAATTCATCTCACTTATTTGTATACAAATGCCTCATATGGACACAATTGGGAGATTAATACACACACTTTCATTAGTTTTTCATAGCAATGTTTTTTTTGTAAGAAATTACGCACTACAAATTTTTTGAGGTCAAATTACAAGATGCCTATGAGTTTGAACCCTTGAAAAATGCTTAGTTGATGGGTATTGACCTATAGATACATTAT
Organism: Adiantum capillus-veneris; assembly: GCF_014529385.1. Classification (NCBI taxonomy): domain Eukaryota; kingdom Viridiplantae; phylum Streptophyta; class Polypodiopsida; order Polypodiales; family Pteridaceae; genus Adiantum; species Adiantum capillus-veneris. Next base: position 76,054,859 of record NC_140934.1, on the reverse strand, counting down.
ACACCTTAGATTTGTCCGATAACCTCATCATGTTAATGAAAGAGGCCTTAAAAGACCAAAATTTTCCTCTTTGTCAGCATTTTCAAGATTTTGGTCTTTTGATTATAACAAAAATGTAGTCCCATAACTAGGTTATAAAGCTCAATTTCTTGCTATAATCAGTTTTTTTCCTATCCGTACACCTTGAAATCTATGCAAAATCGTATTTTGATGAGAAGTTATATTCAATTTATGAAGATTTTGTTAAAACTGCAATAAATTTGTATGATTTTTTCATCTTAAAACTTATCATTAAAGTCTTGATTTGGTATTAATTTTGGAAAAAGTAAAATTTGACTATGTTCTTCACCTCATAGCTGACCTAAGATATGAACGTGACCTATGAATATTTTTTCTAGATTCACCAAATAATTGTGACAAGTTGCTAGAAAAATAGGACACTTTAGTGTCTCAGGACATTTGAGTGTCCGATTACAGAACTAGTGTTAATGAAACTGCCCATAGGGTTACAACCACCTCTTCAAGAGAGGGCCCCTCTCTCATTGTACCACTCCTGTGGAGTAAGCTCTGTGGCAAGCTGAAGTGTAAGTTGCCCCTCCTGCATCACTATCATCCTGCTGGTGGAAGACAGCTCAAACTGAAGTGCCGGGCCCGTGAGGGTGGACCAAGCCGCTGCTCCCCAAGTGTACTGAAAAGAGCAGGCATCAGCCAAAGAACTCAAAGACACACCTGTTATGCCAAAGGACAGTCCCAAAGACAGTGACACTGACTCTCCACAAGATGGTCACAAGCTGCACATGCGGCCGAGAGGCCACTATACACCAGCCAGCTCCAACTGCTGTAGCTCTGTGTGCGACCAGCCACTCAAACAAGGTGACTCACCTCGGCTGTCTGGAGTCCCACAACGTTTCCCAGAAGACTGCCAAGAACTCAGCTATGAGACCCTCCTCCTGCCCATGAGGTGCTACAGCGGGGCGGACCCCTCTCTATTCTACTAGTATATGACGTCCCAATCGAACAATGTAGACGGCTGGATAGTTTCACTAAGTGGGAACGTTCTCTTATGAGATGGGCAGCGAATTACTTAGTAATTACTATAGTAAACCCAAAGTGTATAAATAGGGCCCATTACATTGTAATCGGGTTGGCAGTTGGCAGTTGGCAATTGTTAGCATTTGGGTTAGCACTTTGTCTACATTTTTACTTGAGTTGTCAATCATTGGCAGTTGTTGTTGGCTGTACTCTCTCTTTGTAAATCATATCATACTCACTATAATCTTTTATCTGTAAACCCAATCATGGTAGATATTCCAGTTACACTTACTTTGTGTCCAGTATTCTGAATCTGAATCTGAATATTATTTCAGTACATAGTCTGATTCTTATTCCAGTATCCAAATTCTAGTCATGTTTCTGATTTCTGTCCAGTCTACTATCTGAAATCTTCTAACACTAGTAGCTGAAATCTTCTAAATTGGAATTAGCTGTCTCAAGAGATCAGCTCCAATTCCATTTTGGCGATCACGGTGGCTCGAGATGAAGCTCGTTGAAGACTGAAAGACTCTTCTCCGAGTTGGAAGTTTTCAGCTATGGCACCTAGATCTAGTCGTGGTCAAAAATCCACCATTCGTGTTGATCCTATTCTTGAGGAGTCAGGAAGAGAGTCTGACCCTAAGCAAGAGAAGATGACTGACACTGAGGCTTAGGAGGAGCATAGCCAGGCTGATGAGGCACATGACTCATAGCACTCCAATCATTCTCGACGTCGATATGGGCAGAACGAGAAGCACGGAAAGCCAAGAGTTCCAAGAGTTCTAGGTCCCGGTAGGGGGATGAGGGTACCAAGGGAAGTAAAGGCAGTCACCGTACTTCTAGCAGATAGGCCAAAGAAGACACTGCCACCGAGACAGAGACAAAGACTGATTGGGATGCTGACACTGACAATTGCAAGAAGACTCCCAAGCGCCATTCTGCATCAAAGAAGAGAAGTGGCAAGATCTATGGTAATCGGAATGATTACACAGCTTCCCTGAAAGTTTCTTTTCCAATATTCAAGGGAGGTAAGAAGGATGATCCAAACGTTCACATACAGGCTTTTGAGTAGTATGCTGAACTGAAAAATATTGATGAAGATGATTGGGGGAATATTTTCCGCAAACCTTGAAGGAGGCAGCGAGGAAATGGTATTACCATTACCCCGCCTGCCAGCTCAGATCATACAACAAATTGCTTAAAGCCTTCAGGTTGGAATATTCTAACAACAGAGGGGATGAAGATATCCTCTACGAACTAGATAAGATCAAACAGCGGAATCTATCACTCCGAAGTTATGTGGAAAAGATCAAGGAGCTAACCAGGCAGTTACAGGAACCGCCATCTGAGAAGAGGTTGAGGGCATGGTTTTTGAATGGTTTCAAAAGCAAAAAGCTTAGGGAGCAGGAGGTACCATCTCCTACCAAGAAATTCAATGATCTGGTCCAAAGGGCAATGAAGCTGGAATAGTAGGCCAAGAAGGAAAAGAGTCACAAAAAGCGAAGGTCCAGTAGTAGTAGTTCTGCTACTGAAAGTTTTGATTCCAGTGAGGTGTCCAACAACTCCGAAAGCAGCTCTAATGAACAATCCAAGGAGAAGTCAAAGAAGGGATCTTGGACCAAGAAAATTGAAGAAATGGCTAGACAAATTGCCACACAAGACAACCAGTTCGGAAGATGGAGACTTGGTGTTCGAAATGCAAATCCAAGGACCATATCTCCACCGAGTTCCCACAATGTACCTACTGTAAGGCTTTTGGTCATCTATGGAACAATTGTGGCATCACGATTCATCATTTTAAGAAGGGCAAAGATCTGTCAGTGGTCGCCTATACTAAACCAGTGAAGGTAGAACCCGCCAAAGCAGCTCAAGAGGAGAGACCAGGTACCAGTGGTACTGGTCAGGGACGTGACCGATTCCGAACGGGTATGGGCCGAGGCAGAGGATGTGGCAACTTCCAGAATAGGAGCATGAATTGCTACACTTGTGGGAAGTACGGCCATTTTGCAGCCCAATGCTCAGACGCACCTACAACTACTACTACTGAGGCTAAGGCACCAGAGCCAGTCCCAGTACGGGTAGTCACAAGAAGCAAGGGTGTAGTGATTGAAGAAATTCCAGATACTTCAGAAACACCAGTCAATACTACCAGCAGCAAGTGGGCTCAACAAAGAGAAATTTGGAAGGCCAAAGGTAAAGAGGGTGGTAGATGAATGGAAAGAGCAGAGGGAACTAGCGGCTAAAATCACGGAGGATTTGGCCAAGAAGCTGCCAGAGCAGCCAGAAAGTTCTGAAGCTCGAGTCATTCAAAAGATACCAACCCAATCAACTGATAAAGATCATGTCAACACCGGCCATACATGAGACTATACTGGCAGCGGTACAAGGAATGGTTGATGAACTGAGAGTTGATGGAAGGATTGGAAGCACTGCAAAAGAGGAGTGGCAGTGTGAAGATACCAATTCTTCGAGCTCTGACAATCAGTCTGACCAAGAGAGAGAAGAAATTCATGTGAAAATTTGTGATAGAATTCAGAAGTTGACTGTAGAGCTGGAGGATATTAGAAAAACCTTGCTTGAAGTGGCCAACTTTATCGGACAACGTAGGAAAGCTGAGGCGGAGGCCAGAACAGTGGACCTGACGGCCGTCCGAGATGATGAAGTTCCGCTCATTCAGGTGGACTACAAGGTTAGGAAGGGTCATATGGGATGTTGCTAGGGCGCCCATGGTTGAGAACAGCACATGTTGTTCATGACTATGCAAACCAAACATGCCAGTGGCAGAATTCAAATCCAGACAAACAATATTAGGAGCTGGAGAAAGGAACTGAGGCCGAAGGAGTTACGTCAGAAGTACAGAGCCAAGAAGATCGAGCGAATGTTAGCAGCCATGAACATATTCCCTTTAGCAGAGATCGACTTGAATGCAGTCTTACTGAATAAAGAGTAGGAAGACAAGCAAAAAAGGCAATTTCCCGATCAGTTTACTGAAATAAACACAGGGGAAAGAACAGTTCAGCTAACTGGAAGGTTGGTGGAATCAGCTGATACTGGTATGGTAGAGGGGCATGTACGTTCTGAAGAACACACAATGGATCAAAATGTTGATTCAAAACTGAATGGACCATCATGGGATTATGATGAAGAGTCGACCAAACAAAAAGGAGGCGGGCCTAATTGGTTGCTTCCAGACGACCAAGAAGTGGAAGAATGGAACCTAGGATCAGAAGATAGTCCTAGGATGATCAAGGTCAACAAGCATCTCAACCCGACAATGAAGGAAAAGGCACGTAGGATGTTCCAGAACTACAAAGACGTATTTGCCTTGGAACACACAGACCTGAAGGGAGTGGATCTTGAAGTATGTCAGCACCGAATACCGTTGAAGCCAGATGCTAGGCAAGTACGACTGCAAAGATATCGAATGAACCCCAACTATGCAAAGAAGGTCAAAGAGGAGATTGATAATCTTCTCAAGGCTGGGTTCATCACAGAGGTGGCTAGTAGTGATTGGCTATTTCCCATAGTCGTCGTTCCCAAGAAGAATGGGAAATTGAGAGTTTGGGTCGACTATAGGAAACTCAACACCCAAACAAAAGAGGAGATTATAATCTTCTCAAGGTGGGTTCATCACAGAGGTGGCTAGTAGTGATTGGCTATTTCCCATAGTCGTCGTTCCCAAGAAGAATGGGAAATTGAGAGTTTGGGTCGACTATAGGAAACTCAACACCCAAACTATCAAAGATCCATTTCCATTGCCTTTTACTGACATGTTTCTTGATGAGATCGCAGGATATGAAATGTATAGCTTTATGGATGGTTACAATGGCTATAACCAGTTATAGATCGCTCCTGAAGATAGAGCGAAGACCACTTTCATCACTGAGTGGGGAGCTTTCATGTATCTGGTGATGCCTTTCGGCCTGTGCAATGCACCAGCTACCTTTCAGTGGTGTATGATGGAGATGTTTAATGAATTCCTTCATCGGTTCCTCGCCATTTTTATGGATGAATTTACTGTCTATTCAGATGAGGAACATCACCTACTATTCCTGGAAATGGTTTTCAAACGCTGTCAGGAGAAGCGGATTTGTTTGAATCTATTCAAATCTGTTTTCCTAGTCTGGAAGGGACAGCTACTGGGACATGTGGTTTCCCGAAACGGAATAGAGATGGTCAATGATAAAATTCAGTGTGTTCAGCAAGCTAAAGCACCCAAAAATGCTTCAGAGTTGAGCTCTTTCCTGGGTTATGTTAATTTCTATAGAAGGTTTGTACATAAGTTTGCTTCTCAAGCAGTACCATTATATGAGCTTACAAAGAAGACCATTAAGTCCAATTGGACTGTTGAATGTGAGGAGAGCTTCCAAAATCTGAAATAGGCCATTATCAGTAAACCAATCCTTAGGCAGCCAAACTGGGATATTATTTTCCATGTACATGTAGATGCTTCGGGATTGGCAATGGGGGCGATATTGGCTCAGCCAGACAGAAGGACTGATTATCCGGTTTATTTTGCCAGTCGCAGATTTAGTCAGGCTGAACAAGGCTATACAACTACTGAGGGAGAAGCCCTTGGAATGGTTTTCAGTGCTACAAAGTTCAGGCATTACCTGTTGGAAAAGTTGTTCCATTTTTATGTGGACCATCAGGCTCTTTTGTTTTTTATTAATAAAGTCATTATTCAAGGCAGGCTAATAAGATGGATGATATTCCTAATGGAGTTTGAATTCAGAATTTTCCATAAGCCTGGAAAGAATCATTGTGGAGCTGATTTTCTCTCAAGAAGTACGGAAGGTTATTCAGAATCACCCTTGAGGGATGAACCAGTGGACACTGACTTATTTCAGCTAGAGGCAGGAGAATCAGTTGATCCTAAATGGTACGATGTTTATCAATTTCTTTCCCAAGGTGCTTTTCTAGAGGATTGGAAGCCGAACCAGAAGAAAGCCCTGGTCATAAAAAGCTTGAAGTTTACTATCATCGGAGGATCACTCTATCGACTGGGTGTTGATGGTGTACTTCGACGTTGTGTCCCTATGGAAGGAAGAATGCAAGTGATTTCAGAATCACATAATGGTGAATCTGGTGGAAACTTTTCCAACGAAGTAACCTACAAGAAGATTCTGCAAGCTGGTCTGTGGTGGCAAACACTGATTGCTGATAGAAGTTTTTGTAAAACTTGTGACATATGCCAAAGAATGGGTCGACCAACAGCTGCAAATATGACTCCTTTCACGCCAGTACAACCACTGGGCGTGTTCATGAAATGGGGATTAGATTTTATGGGACCTTTTAAGAAGGTTACCCACAAGAAGAACAAGTACATAGTAATGGCTACTTGTTATGTAACTAAGTGGGTTGAAGCTAAAGCTCTTCCTGATAATACAGCCAAGTCAATTGCAAGGTTTCTATTTGAGAATATTGTCTGCCGATATGGGTGTCCAGTAGAGATTGTGTTGGATCAAGGAACACATTTTATCAATGACACCATGGAAATTCTATTGGATATGCTTTCAGTCAAGCATCGAAAATCTACTCCTTACTATCCCAGATGCAATGGACAGGCTGAAAGCAGCAACAAGACAATCAAGACTATTCTCATTAAGGTGGTGCAAAAGAAACCAGACCAGTGGGATTTGAAACTCCGGACTGCTCTATGGGCATATAGGACAGCTTACAAGGTCACTACTGGGATGACACCATTCAGAATGGTGTATGGCACTGAAGTTGTGGTTCCTATGGAGTTTGTTATCCCAAGTCTGAGAATGGCTATGAAGTATGGCTAAGACTTCAACCACAATCTGAAAAAATGACTAGATGAATTGATGCAGTTAGATGAACTCAGGCAACGGGCTATGTTGGGACAAGAAATTGTTCAACAACAAAGGAAGCACTGGCATGATCGCCGAATTAAGGTTCGGGAATTTCAGAAAGGAGATTTGGTGCTTCTCTATCAGTCTAGACTGGGTCCAAAGAAGCCAAACCTGAAAATTTCCTGGGCAGGACCATTTGAGGTAGATTGGGTCTTCTCCGATGGTATAGTAAGACTAAAAGATTTATTTGGATTATTGTTGCCAGGAGTATACAATGGTGCAAAGATCAAGCTTTACTATTCAAAAGCTAGAGAGAATGGGCAAGAACAAGGTACTAGGGAATTGGGAACTGCAGATCAAGAGATACCAGAATCGAATATTTTTGAGCTTTTTCATGTGCAACCAGTTCCAATTTCAGAACCAATAGCAGTAGAACCATACTAGACTGATCTTAGAATCAGTACCATTATGATCAAACCAGACTGGAAACCAGTCCAGTATCAGTGGGAGCACACTTTTCAATTTTTAAGCGCCCAATGGTCAGCTGGCACGCCAGTAGTAATCATTTCAAGGATGGGAAGCAGGAGCCAGGGAAATGGTGGAGCATTGGAAATCAACGGCTTTTCATGATCAAGAAACCTGCCATTTGCCTGTGCATCCCAGCACAGTCCAGCTGCTGCTGGAAAGGGTTCTTGAATGGATAATCATTGCTGAAGAGAGAGTGACCAACCCACACTTGCAAAGACAGTCTACTGCAGATTGTCGCTCTCTTGCCCTTGAATTGGAACTTCTGTTGGGAAACAAACCAACTTACAAATACATGAAGGATGTTACGGAACAGTTAAATGGTGGAGCATTGGAAATCAACGGCTTTTCATGATCAAGAAACCTACCATTTGCCTGTGCATCCCAGCACAGTCCAGCTGCTGCTGGAAAGGGTTCTTGAATGGATAATCATTGCTGAAGAGAGAGTGACCAACCCACACTTGCAAATACAGTCTACTACAGATTGTCGCTCTCTTGCCCTTGAATTGGAACTTCTGTTGGGAAACAAACCAACTTACAAATACATGAAGGATGTTAGGGAACAGTTAAAGGAGGTTTTGGTGCATATGCAAACTGGCCGAGGAGTTTTGGATCAGAGAGTAAGGGCCATTCTTGAGGATCAGACAACCACTAGTAAAGGACCTCAGACTAGAATGTCAGTCGGAGCACAGGAAACTGCTCTCCGCAAATTGTTTTAGCTAGTGAAAATTACCAAAAAGATGATGCAGCAAGAGAACAGGCTGTTCTCAATTTTTTAGAATTTGTGCCTGATTCTCCCGTTCTCTTGTATGCCTTTCTAGCAAGAGAGACGGAGCTGCCAAGATTCTTTCCATCACTTTATCCTCAACATCTAGAACCAGTTGATCGCCTTACATACTTCAAAATTATTGATGAGCTTCAGGATTGGTATGAGCGATCGACTGTGGAATGGAAGACTTGGCAAACGCTGTTCAATGATGCTCTCCAACTCAATGATATTTAGGCACTGAAAGAGGAGATGCATAGGATCCAGATGTGTATGGGTCAGTGGAAGATTCAGATCAGGGGCATGACCAAGATCACTAATCAGCTGCTGCAACTTACTGTCGAATCTTCTAAATTGCCTAAAAAAGGATATTGCAGCTAAGGTGGGCCTCGCACCGCAGTATAGGGAGATGGCTGAGATTCTTTTCGAAGCTCGGGTCAAAACTAATCAGCCTCTTCCAGAAGGATGGATCCATACTTCTTCGCATTGTCATAAGCTGGCCAGAACCAGGATCACCAAAGGTAGGTGTACACTCTATGATCCTGACACCAAAACCTATCATTCCCTTACACCTTAGAGATGACCACAAAAAGGCAGGATCAGCTTGAGCAGGAGGCCATTTAACCGACTGATTCAGAAGGAGAATGCTGGTACTGGGACTTATCAGGCACCATCCAGGTCAAAGGGCAAACGGAAGACGGTCCAATGGAAGGATACTAGGTAGTTCCATCTCAGAATTCAGTGACGACTTTTCTTCCTCAGGTGGAAGGTAGACGATGAGAGCTCTACCTTGGCTTTTTCAGCTGCCTCTCACAATCTTTGTATGGCCACTCTGTCAGTGGTCAAGTCCGATCCCCAATATCAGAACCAGATGGTGGATTTTTCAGTCTCACATCAGAATCAGACAAGGGAATTTTTCAAAAATTTTGGAATTTTGCCAAAATTCAAGAAAGAAGGGAAGGATGTAGACGGCTAGATAGTTTCACTAAGTGGGAACGTTCTCTTATGAGACGGGCAGCGAATTACTTAGTAAGGTAATTCTACAATAAACCCAAAGTGTATAAATAGGGCCCATTACATTGTAATCGGGTTGGCGGTTGGCAGTTGGAAATTGTCAGCATTTGGGTTAGCACTTTGGCTACATTTGTACTTGAGTTATCAATCATTGGTAGTTGTTGTTGGCTGTACTCTCTCTTTGTAAATCATATCATACTCACTGTAATCTTTTATCTGAAAACCCAATCATGGCAGATATTCCAGTTACACTTACTTTGTGTCCTGTATTCTGAATCTGAATCTGAATATTATTCTCAGTACATAGTCTGATTCTTATTCCAGTATCCAAATTCTAGTCATGTTTCTGATTTCTGTCCAGTCTACTGTCTGAAATCTTCTAACACTAGTAGCTGAAATCTTCTAACACTGGAATTAGATGTCTCAAGAGATCAGCTCCAATTCCAAACAATGTATTGAAAGAACGGGACACATGGGTGGTCTGCAGAAGAGAAAGGGTCCCTCCAAAGCCACTCACTAGGATCCCACTATACTCATGCTAGTGGATAGCACTCCCAAGCCCACAACCTCTAGTGTCCAGTCTCAAAGGCTGCTAGGTCAGGATCGATGACACAAGTCCTCCCACAGATGCCCACCACTTGGATCCTCTAAAAACAGTACTCTGCCACCTGTAGGGCCTCTATTGCAACTCGCTGTAAGCGTCCCTCACCCTGTAGCTCAAAGAAAAGGGATGGAACAGTCTCTGAGCAGGTCCGAACTGAGATAAGAACCTCCAGTCGTGTGAAGGCTCCCATCCACCTGGTGCTACTGGCTCGAGAGGTGTGAGCCACTCAGTTGGAACTGCCTCTGAGATGTCCTGGCACATGCTCTGCACACCTCTCATGCCATGTAGTAGCTGGAAACCCTACACCTGCTCTAACAAGCCTGGAAACTCTAACCAATCACCTAAAGAGTGCGTTGGACCCGCTGCCATGGGACCCCAGGAAACATGAGGCCGACTACCAACGAAGTGGCCTCTCTGAGTGCTAACCATGGGGTTCCAAACAAGGGGCTGCCGTAGGCGCTCCTCCATGCAAGTAGGCTATCGCTGCTCCAGGCCTCGCCGCAAGAGCTCCCAAGATTGAAGTAAACTCATAGCGAAGAGGTCCTCCAATATCCTACTCAAACCAACTCTACGCATCTCTGTGAAGATCCATCTGGTGGAAGGTTGCCAGGGGCCTCCAGCGTGAGGCACCCTAGCATGAAGCCACTGTAGCAAGAACTCCTTCCAGGTCTCCTCACTTGGAAGAAGTCCTCTGACTATGAGCTTCCCAAGAAGGGCTCTGCTCTACTGTGCTAGGTCAATGATCCCAAGCCCTCCCTGTGAACAAGGAATAGTGATGACCTGCCAAGCTACTTTGGCTCGGGCTATCTGAGTGTCACGTCTTGACCAAAGGAAGTTCCTGATTAGCCTCTCTACCTGGATGATACAAGAACTCAAGAAGATCCAGCAAGAAGTGATATACCACATAGTCACCAGCCACACCTGGTTGGACACTACTACTCTGCCAGCCAAAGAAAGTCGTGGTGAGCTCCAGTCTAACAACTTCCTCTTGATAGACAGGAGAAGGGGAGCAATCTTCTGCTTGGAGACAAGTCCAAACCAACCTAACATCCCAAGTACCAAACTGCAGCCCTTGGGGGAATCCACCTAAAATCTTCTCCTGGCATCCAATCGGGCATAGGAGCACTACCAACCAAGAAAGCCATTGTCTTTCTCCAGTTGATCAATGTGCCCGATGCACAACAGAAGGTCTCTAGAGCCTGCTCACACCTGTGAAGGTTGGCCTCCTAGCCATCTAAGTACAAGGCTGAGTCATCGGCAAACTCAGCATTCAGTAGCTCATCTCCCCAAATAGGGAGTGCTAAGCCCCGTAGACCAACCTGCTGTGACACCAAAAACCTGCTCATCACCTCCGCATAGAACATAAAGAGGAAGGGTGCAAGAGGACAGCCTTGTCTGACCGAACGTATGAGCATGAAGCGATCACCTCTACCTCCTGCCAAGAGTACTTGACGGTGAGCTTGTCTGTACAAAGCTGACACCCCTCTGATCCAAGGATCTGAGAAGCCCATCCTGCGTAGAGTGCCCTCTAGAAAGTCCCAGTCAACTTTGTCGTATGCCTTCTCAAAATCGAGAAGAAGAATCACCAGGTCCTCACCATGGAGCCGTGTTAGGGTAGAAGCCTCCCAAATAGTAAAGATGTTGTCAAGGATACTGCGTTCCTTGACAAAACCTGTCTAAGTCCCATGTATAAGGCTCTCTAGAAGTGGCTGGATCCTCAAACTCAGAGCCTTGGCAAGAATTTTGAAGGCTGAGTTGAGGATGGTGATGGGGTGCCACTGTCGAATCTCATCCAAGGAGCCACCCTCCTTGGGAATGAGGTAGATCAAGCCCTCACTCATGCTGTCAGGCATCACTCCTGTGTGCAAAATGTACTGAAAAGAACTACAAAGATCTGGGCCAAGCAAGCCCCAGTACTCCAAGAAAAAACTAGGAGTCAACCCATCCTCACCTGGACAACTACCACGAGGGAGGTCCCTAAGAGCTGTGTGCAACTCCTCAAGCTAAAGTGACAGCTCAAGCTTCTAACGCATCTCTTGAGTCACAAGGCAAGGCATCTATGCCCACACCTTCTCCATGCATGCATCTTGACACTCTGACTGAGGCTCTGCAGACAATAACTCATGGTAAAAGTCAGTAGCAACTGCATGCATATCCTCGGGCTCAGAAGCAACTGACCCGTCGGGCCTCCTCATCTGACTGACCTCGGCATGAAAATGCCAAGGTCCCACTACCTCAAAGAAAGTGTTAAGTATGGAGCCTGATTTACCCTTGTAATTTTCTATGGTAAAAGCGCACATTTGTAAGGCCCCCATTATGAGGAGAAGCCATCATGCGTGAAGGAAAATCACTCACCGGAAACCAAAATTTTCACGGACAAGAATTAGGGGCAACTTTAAAGGCCTCGGGGGCGGAGGCCCTCGAGACTTTTTTTTCGTCGGAATATTCTTTTTCGCCGGAATATTATGGCCGGACGGCGGCCGGAAAGTGGTCGCAAAACAACCAGTCGGTTGGCCGGTGGCCGGTAGTCAATGGCCGATGGTCGGTGGTCGGAAGTCAATGGCCGGTGGCCGGTGGTAGAAAGTCAATGGCCGGTGGCCGGTGGCCGAATTCAAAAGCGGACTTGTCTTCTCAAGGGCGGCCACACATGGGCGGATTGGAGGGTCCGATTTGGACTTATTCGCACAAGGGCGGCTACACATGGCTGTCTCTCATAAGAGAGGGCAGCCCTTTTGGCCTATAAAAGGAGGCCATTTCTACACACATTTCATAGTGTGAAGTTGATGCAACAAGGTGAGTGTGAGGTGGTGAGAGTGAAGCAAGGCGGGAGCTCCATTAAGGGTATAATCCCTTTGTAAACTACTTCTTGTTTTGAAGTACTAAAGCCATTGAGTGGCTGCTTTCCCGTGGACGTAGCCCACATTGGGTGAACCACGTATATCGTGTGTACTCTCTCTCTCTCTCTCTCTCTCTCTCTACTCTATAATCTCGTGTATATAAATCTGTCTCTCTCCATTAAGTAATCTACTCAATTATCTATTTAGCTACGTCTTATTTCCTAACAACTGGTATCAGAGCAAGGTTTGCTCGTAGCTAAATTATCTCAAGGAAAGGATTCCTTGAATTGAGTGGGAGTTATGGTGGAGGAAGGGAAGCTCAAGATTGAGAAGTCAACGGCAAAAACTACCAACATTGGAAGATGCAGATTGAAGACTATCTCTACCAGAAGGACCTCTATTTGCCACTAGGCGGTCTTGCGAAGAAGCCCGCAACAATGGCAGATGAAGCATGGATTGTCCTTGATCGAAAGGCACTGGGAACAATCCGGTTAAGCTTGGCGTCAATGGTGGCCTTCAATGTTTCGGAGATGAAGACCACGGAGGACTTGATGAAGTCACTTGACGACTTCTACGAGAAACCATCGGCATCCAATAAGGTATTTCTTATGAAGCGCTTGTTCAATGTAAAGATGGCAGAGAATGGTTCAGTTGCAGAACACCTAAATGACTTTAACACAAACATAAGTCAACTTCGATCAATGAAAATCAATTTCGATGACGAAGTGCGAGCTCTCCTTATACTATCATCTCTACCGGATAGTTGGGACAGCCTTGGGATGGCTGTAAGTAATTCTATCTCTGGAACAAATACTCTTAAGTTTGATGATGTTGTGGGTGTTCTCCTAAGCGAGGAAATGCGAAGGAGAAGCACAGGAGAATCATCAAGTGCTGCACTATCAGTGGAAACAAGAGGAAGGCCTAAGGAGAGGTTCAAAAACCAAAAGGGTCGTGATCGCTCAAGGCAGAGCAAGTCACACACAAAGTCAGTTCTTGAATGTTGGAACTGCGGCAAGAAGGGCCACGTCAAGAAGGATTGCTCGTCCAAGAAGAAGAAGGAGACTGAGTCTCAAGACAACAAGCCAACATCGGAGGCCAATGTGGCAGGTAAAGTAGAGCAAGATGCCCTAATTCTCTCATTAGACAATGTGTCTAATTCCTGGATAGTAGATTCCGGGGCTTCATTCCATGCGACACCACACAAGCAACATTTCCAAGACTACACCAAAGGTAATTTTGGGTATGTATACTTGGGAGATGATGAAGCTTGTGAGATTGTCGGCAAAGGTACATGTTCTGTCAAAACTGCTAACGGAAATGAATGGAAGCTTACAGATGTTAGGCATGTTCCTTCTCTTCGCAAAAATTTGATCTCTACAGGACAATTGGACGATGAAGGTCACAACATTGCATTCGGAAACAAACGGTGGAAGATCTCAAAGGGATCTTTGGTGGTTTCCAAGGGAGAAAAAGTCGGTACACTTTACTTGTGTACTGCTAGCACGCAACCTTCAGCTTGTGCAGCAACTACAAAAGTTGACAGTGCGGTGTGGCACTATCGACTTGGGCATATGAGTGCCAAAGGAATGCAAATCCTTCAAACAAGGAAGCTTCTACCAGGTTTGAAAGAAGTGGACTTAGAGTTCTGTGAAGATTGTGTTTATGGTAAACAAAAGAAGGTAAAATTTCAAAAATCAGGAAATGAAAAAAAAATTAAAAAACTTGAGTTGGTTCATTCTGATGTTTGGGGTCCTGCAAGTACACCATCACTTGGTGGCTCATTGTACTATGTAACATTCATAGACGATGCGAGTAGAAAAACATGGGTTTATGTCATGAAGAATAAATCCGATGTATTTTCCATATTTCGAAGGTGGAAAGCCTTTGTGGAGAATGAAACAGGTACCAAGGTTAAATGCCTCAAATCCGACAATGGAGGCGAATATTGCAGCCAAGCTTTTGAAAGCTTTTGTGCTCCCAATGGCATTCGGAGGCAAAGGACAACCCCAAGGACACCTCAACAAAATGGGATTTCGGAAAGGATGAACAGGACAATCATGGAACGAGCACGAAGCATGCGGCTACATGCAGGCCTACCGCTTGAGCTTTGGGCGGAAGCTGTAAGTACGTCTGTGTACTTAATCAATCGGTCACCCTCAACGGCATTGGATGGGGGAGTTCCAGAAGAGGCATGGACAGGTAAACCGGTGAATTATGCATTTCTCAAAGTGTTTGGGTGTGAGGCTTTCATGCACATAGATAGAAGCCTAAGATCAAAGCTAGATGCAAAGTCCAAAAAGTGTTTCTTCATTGGCTATGGAGAAGGAGACTTTGGTATTTAACAGGTGTCCTATGAAAGCTTTGCAGTCTATTACTCCATATGAAGCATGGCATGATAGAAAACCTTCTATTGAGCACATGCGTGTTTTTGGCTGTTTGGCATATGCTTTGGTGCCACAAGTGCAGCGCAGAAAATTGGATGATAAGGCTGTCAAATGTATTTTTGTTGGTTATAGTGCTGAAAGCAAAGGTTACAGGTTGTATCATCCGCAAACAAAACGTATTCTGGTTTCACGGGATATAGTGTTTGTGGAAGATTCTATTCAGCCCTTGCTGTCATGTACTAGAGACAGTAATGTAAGCTCACAGGACATTTATGACACTTTGTTGCCTCTTTTCAGTGGTGGAAATACGAATGTAAGTTCCAATGAGGCAAACGTACAGCCTATGGGGGTTTCTGAAAATGTTTTAGAACAGCCTATTACTGATGCAGATGTACATGATGTACTTGATGAGGAAAGGGCTGAAAATGAGCAGGCTAGAGGTATGCCAAAATGGTTGGTGCACACTTTGCGTGACAGTAAATTGGATGCACCTTTATCTAGTCGTACTCGTTCACGCTCTCGCCATGCATCTTATGCATCAGATTGTTATGCTTTGGCTATGTCTAGTTTACATGATGTTGAGGAGCCTCTGTCTTTTGATGAAGCACAAAATTCAAAAAATTGGATTGCTGCCATGAAATCAGAATATGATGCACTTATAGAGAATGACACATGGACTTTATGTGATTTGCCTCCTGGCAAAAAGGCCATTGGTATGAAGTGGGTTTACAAGTCGAAACGCAAGCCGGATGGTGAGATCGATCGCCATAAGGCTCGACTTGTTGCAAAGGGTTATGCACAACAAAAAGGCATAGATTATGAAGAGACTTTTGCTCCCACTTGTCGTATGACTACTGTGCGTTTTCTATGTGCATTGGCAGCTCATTTTGGTTGGGATGTACATCAATCAGACATTGTTACTGCTTTCTTGAATGGTGACATATTTGAGGAAGTTTATGTAACGCAGCCTCGCGGTTTTGTCATAAAAGGACAAGAGGACAAAGTGTGCAAATGTAAGAAGGCTTTGTATGGGTTGAAGCAATCTCCTCGTGCTTGGTATGAGAAAGCTGACACTCATTTGGTTAAACGAGGCTTTCGTAACAGTCCAACAGAAAGCACATTGTATGTAAAGCGTGAGGATGATGTATTTCTCATTGTGGTTCTTTATGTTGATGATTTGCTGATCACTGGACCAAATGAGAGACATATTGCTGAATTTAAGGCTGATTTGAATGCTACTTTCAAGATGAAAGATTTGGGGCTGTTGCATCATTACTTGGGTATACAGTTTAAGCAGTGTGATGGTGGTATTGCCTTGTGTCAGAAAACTTACATAGAGACATTGCTATGTAAGTTTGGACTTGAGGATTGCAAACCTATTGCCACTCTCATGGAAACAGGTTTGAAGTTGAGTCTACATGATGCTGGCGATCCTGCTGATGTCACTCTTTACCAAACTGCTGTTGGCTGCCTCATTTATGTATGCAACACGAGGCCAGATATTCAGTTTGCAGTCTCGCAGGTCAGCAGATTTATGCATAGCCCAGGGTCTAAGCATTGGCAAGCTGTCAAGAGGATTTTTCGCTACCTTAGTGGCACTTTACATCTTGGCTTGTTTTATCCCAAGGGGGGATCATTGCCGCCAGACTTACATGCTTTTTCGGACTCAGATTGGGCTGGTTGTTTTGACACGCGAGTGTCCACAAGTGGTTTTTGTTTCATGCTTGGCAGTTCATGTATATCATGGTTGATCAAGAAGCAACCTACTGTGGCCACTTCGAGTTGTGAGGCTGAGTACAGGGCAGTCTTCACAGCTACGGTTGAGTGTGTATGGCTCAGACGCCTTATGGCTGACTTGGGTGTTGGACAGGACACTGCCAACACTATCTTCACTGACAGTCAGAGCGCATTGGCAGTTGCGAGGAACCCAGTTTTTCATGCTCGCACAAAGCACATTGAGGTGCATTACCACTATGTCAGGGAGAGGCTCTCAGCAGGAGAGATCAGCTTGGCTTATGTGCCAACACAAGACAACCTTGTAGATCTTTTCACAAAGGCATTGTCTCGTGAGAAGCTTGAAGCTTTCCGCAAAGCTTTGGGCTTACTCCCCTTTGTGGACTGATCCTGTCCTCAGGGCATGGCACTTCCCTTTACTCATGTGCCAGCTCTCGTTCACCGCATCACTCCAGGGGGGATTTGTTACCATATACATGTGGTAGTGATGTGTGTGAACACACTAGGACCGCCGGGGCATTTTTTCCCTCTTTAGGAGGTTTTTTTCCCCCGTGCATTGTATATACGCCCATCACTCTAGGGCTATCTATCTTTCCATTGCACACTAAGTAACACACTCTCTATTGTGTGCCTTGAGCTTCCTTCATCTTCTCCAAGCTGTGTGTGTTTCTCTGCAACCCTAATTCCAACACAAACTTCTTTATGTCATAAATGTCACGGTCTTTGCTAGTAGACATGGTGACAAAACTACCAAAAGATTCTGGGAAAATTTCGGCAGAGTCTCCTTTGTATTTGGGACTATGTCAACCAAAATACGAGACCACTCACAAAGCATAGAAGAGAGCAATGCCTCTCAAAATCACACTGTATAGAGACCAACTGAGGTGCATAAACAGTCAAACTGACCATAGACCGCCAACTTGGTGTCAAAGCACCTATACCACTCTATACATATCCTATGGCGAGGCCTCATAAGGGACGCTCCAGCTACCTGTATCACCGAAGGTATCTCCCAGGTATCTCCACATTTGAGAATACCCTAGCTCAATGAAAACCTCACGCTATCGACCCTCAACAACGTAGGTTATGCAGCAAAAAACGTATAGACAAGTCTCAAAAATGGCTATCTTCCGGACCAAGTCTCAGAAATGGCAGGGACTGCCGTACTAGCCAAAAGATGGCGCCACAAAAGTGTACAATGGCAGTATCCACAAAGACGTACAAGTTTGTCAAGACGCTCAAACAGGCGTCAAAAGCATGTGCCTGCAACTAAACATCCCTGTGGGGAGTCAAATTCGCTCTCAAAAGAGCTCAAACACTGTCAAAAGTGTCAACATATGCATGTACGCATAAACAACTGCTCCCACTGGAACCATAATATTGCAAGCACTGAAACCTATAGTCTGTACATGTACATGTACCTGTACCTGTAGTCGAAGAAGACAATGCCGTCAAGATCCCACTCTATGTGTGTCTATGAGGCCACTCCTAAATAGGCTACACACTCCCAAATGAGCCGTGGGCTCTCGTAGATGGAAGAGACTGCAACAATGGTACCTGTAACAGGCTATGGAAGCACTGCAACACAAACTACCACAAGAGGGCTGAGAATTTCAGCTCCTGAATCGTAGCTCGAATGGGATTTTTGATGGCTTGAATGGCTTCGAAAGAAGGGTAAAACCCTAGGACCACAACGTCTAATATGGCTCTCTCAGAGATGGTGCTTCTGAAGCATAAGGAGATCAATCTCTCCTCCCACAAGGCAGTGCTGAAGCTCTTGACGCAGTTGGCCCCGTTGACGCTGAAACTGGGGCCCACCAAGTCCGTGCACATTCCATGAGACGATCCTCATGGGGAGGAGAGAGAACACATGTTGCTGCAACAGCTAGACGGGCTATCTTCAAGGCTGGCTTGGATGGGGAGTAATCCGCATTCGAGCATCCTCTAGATAGGCGTGACTGCAACGAGTGCCTGGCCCAAGCCCAAGCAGAGCGAGCCGTACATAAAGCAACCTCCTCTGTCCAGGAGTCCTCATGAATGTGTACATAGCAGGGCAAGCACTGTGTATCGGAAAATAAGTAAACCACAATGTGTCTACATCCTACTGTATCTGGACGTGTCACCGCAAACTTGGCCAATGGCCACAAAGTCTGAAGCATGTCTGTAACTCCTAGTTCTCCCATGTGGTGGGAGAACTCTAGGACCTATGTGTGCAACCATCCCAACACTGAGTCGAGAGTCCACTCAGTCTGGTCCCTGCCGCAAAGGAGAAAAGAGAAGCCAACCACTGAGTCCAAGGCCTCTGTCCCCCTAGCTACAAGGAACAGAACATGAACCCTGAAGTAGGCTCCCTCATGGTCTGCTGAGGGTCACGGGGAAAACGATTAAAGTCGTAGTCAAAAAATTCCCATCGGTGCCGGATGTCAATGCTCGTCAGACCATGAGGGATAGCTACAAGGGGAGACGTCTGTACCTGTAGAGGGGGTTGCAAGAAAGGTTTTCGCTCTCTCGCCAAGCGACTCGTGGAAAAGGCGCTGCCAAGAGATCTCCTAGCAACCAGAGAAGGCCCTGCTCCCTGGGTCGACTGTGGAACTGGAGCGGGAGGGGGGGGAGTAGGAGCAGGAGGAAGAGGTGGAGAAGAGGGGCGGGGGGAAGAGGCGGTGGGAGCAAGAGGCGGGGGGGGGGGGGGATGATGAGGAGGGGGGAACTCTAGGGGGGGAGGGGCTGTCGAGGGTGAAGCTGGGGTGGGAGCTGGATCAGGGACCTCATCCTGCTCAAGAGGACCGGACCGGTTCCCCGTGGGAAGCCATTGCTGCTGGGTAGGCGCCTGATGACCACTCTGAGTGCCAGGCTGTCACTGTGGCCCCTGCCATCGTTGAACACGGACCTGCTGCCATCCCTCCTCCGTTGGAGCCCCAGGCTCAGAGGGTGGCTCTACATGTGTGCACTGTGAGTGATTGTTGGCCAGCCCTTGCAGGCTAGAGCTGAGTCTGTGGTGTAGTTCGAGGCCTCCTCCGTGGACAGGCCTTCACAAGATGGCCATCTGTCAACAAATGAAGCACTGGTTCGGGAGGCCCGAATACTCCACGCTCTATCTAAACCAACCCCCACTCACCCGGTAGAAGAATGACCTTCGGGAGTGTGTGAGTGTCCCTAACCAGAACGCGAACTGAGGGAATGCCAACCGCCTTGGCAGCTACTGAGGCTGTCGTGCGAGGTGTCTCCAGGACAGTCCCAATGGCTGAGCCTATCATCGACAAAAGTGGTAAGTACTCCCTCCGCAAACCCGGAAAGCAGATAGAGATGGGGATGTCTGCCTCCTCTACCAGAACATCCAAAGTAGGGTCGAAACCATGTCTCCAGTGTCAAAAGTGGGCTCGAGCTGCTTGGATGGTCAATGGGCTCATGGCGATGACCTTGGACGCGATCTTGGAGGTCTCAAACTTGATTTGATAGTAACCTCGTCCGAGTATATGTACGTCCAAGATCTTGCCCACCTCTGCGAGAAGGCACGCCTGGAGAAGGTCACGTAGCCCTCCTCTGCTGGGGCGGGTGCCGAGAATCTTGCACATGACACAAGTCGCCTGCAGGCGCTCTACCTCTGCGTCTAGGCTCGCTTGCCCTGTTGATGAAAGAGCAAGTCGAATGGTGGGCTCAACAGGGTCGGGCAAGGGGGCTTCGAACGAGTCCCTCTATGGCGGAGCTGGAGCCTCCATCTGTGTCTACTGTTGTGGCGGAGAAGCGGAAGGAGAAAATACTCTGCAACAAAACATGTCGAGCACTGTCCAAGAACAGCACTGCCAGAGCCAATTGCAGGGAACCTTCAGGAAAGAGGCAGAGAGCAAAGAGAACGGCGGGGGGGGGGGGGGGGGGGGGGCTAGAAAAGGCAACGGGTGAGGGCAGTGGAAAGGGGGTGGTAGCTTGAGAGGGCAGCGAGTTGGCAGCGGATAAGGTGGGTAGGGCTGCACGCAGCAGGGGGCGGGATGGGTTACTGCGCGCGAGAGGACAAGTAGGGGGCAGCACAAGGGTAGCGGGGGGGGGGGGGGGGGCACCGAGGGAGCAGGGGTGGGGGTGCTAGCAGTAGCCAGCGCACAGGGGGCAGATAAAAGCGTGTTTTTAGTGTGCTATTGTGTTCACCCTTGGCCGATTTTGCATCAGTATTGCTATCATCATATTATCCAATTTATTTTGCATTTTATGTGTGTGCATTGTGCTTATCAATGTCACTTGGTAGAGATATTGAATGTTGGCATTGCTTGTGATTCGACACTCCAGTTGTGTTCCCAAAGTACCTTTTCTTTGAGATTCATTTTGAGCCCTTAAACTCTGAGATTCGAATCCATTAAGACCTCCTAATCTCATCCTATCTTTAGGTGTGTGTATGTTTGTGTGAGCTTCTACTAGCATTAGTATAAGATCCTATTTTTAGAGAGCTTCCACATGCAAAAATGTGTGGAACCTTGTTTAGCTCACCATTTATAGGGTGTTTGACCCTTGGATATCGTGGGTTCAAACCAAAAAAACTATCTTTTTTCTTTTTTCTTTTTTTTTTTTTGAAGGGGGGGGGGGGGGTGTTTACAAGGCCAGATCCGCAGGGAGGAGTTCGTGCGCTTGCCCAAAGCCAGACACGCCGCCACTGTTTGGTGGATACAGGTGCATACATGTGTATGCACACCAAACCCTGTGGACATTCTATTTTTTCGCAAAAAACCATGTAATTCAACCTAAGATGAGTTGTAATCATGATGAGATTAGACCATACCCTTTTTATTTCTCTGAGTCTACACCCTTTTAAGAGGTCGCATGGCCATGGGAAATCCCCCTAACTTTTAAAGTCAAAACCCTTAGTTTTGAAGAGAAAAATTATCATTAGCTGAAGGAAGTAAGAAGCGTGCACTGTGGAGGCTTCTTGTGACTACAACTTGTAATCTTTTTTTCTCCTGAGCTCGTAATCAGAATTCTATTCCAAATAGCACATTGCGTTCCTTGTCTCTTGCTCTACAATCTAAGTGTAATCATTTCCAATTCTGGTGTGGTTTGCTACGTATTGTTTGTGAGCTAAATGCATTGATTTGGGGGTTAAAATGGTTGTTTTTTTATGTTTTGACCATGGATAAGTGTTTCTATGCTTAAGGAAGATCTTTCCAAGTACTTTTGTTTCAGTTTTCTGCACATTTTTTGTAATGGATTGTGATTTATGTACCTTCTCAGATGGTGACAGAACCTCGTAGGATTGAGCCCATAAGTGTTGTGATACCTCTCCTTAAATTTCGTGGCATTCCAGATTCATTTGGATACTGAAAAGGCGTGATGACGTTGAGTGGTGAGATTGGACGCATACTGATTGTCTGACTAAGAAGTGGTTGATTTGCTTTTGTCATAGAACAAGTAGTTGACACTCTCATTAAGTCTCCGTGCCCCATCCCGAGTCGCTTCCTTGCATATTGACATTATGTTCGTGCAAAAGAGCTACGCTGCAGACGTCCGTCACGACGACCCGCTAACATTGGCGCTGCTGTCAGGGAAACCGATCCTTAGGTGGTGAGTGACTCAGTGTACAAAAAAAACAAAAAATCTCCCTTCAAGCTTTTGATACCCGTTCCGCTTATCCATAGACAGTGAAGCAGCTAGACGTAGGTTTAGTGCTTGATAGAGACTGGAGTTCGAGACTAGCCAGTGCTATTCCTTAAGAGCAAAGAAAGTTGTGAGTGAAATACAAGATAGTATTTTGTTCTTTGATTTTTCACATGCTTGGAAAGGGCTGTCCCACCACACACATTGTTGTTATTTCCATATTGTTAAGTTCAGTTATGTTTGCATATTCATTTCAGTTATAGGAGTAGGTTAGGAAACAAATTACACCATCATTTGTGGCCAAAAGGATTGAGGGAAAAACTATCAAAAACCTTATTTTGGTGTTAAAGACCATAACTCGGAAAAATTGAAGAAGTGATGGTCAGAGCTTCAAAACTGGACCAAACCCAGTAAAACTTTCAAGAAGGGGATAAAACCCACTTGTTGGAAAAGACTGTGCAACAAACTGCCAAACATGGATCGTAATCCATGTACCTTTTTGGCATAATGTGCTAAAATTATTTCCTTTGCTTAGAAAAGGCTCTCAGGCATCAGAACCTTGAGTTTGGTGAGAAAAAGAGGGCTAGAAGATCATAAAAATCAAAAGATTGGGGTGAGTAGACCAAAACCGTGGAAAAAAGGAAAAACAAGGGAAAACTGAACTTTTATTTGCCCAAATCCAAAAAGGGATGAGAATTGGGACCAACTAGAAGCAAGGAATCCACAGAACCAAATTCCATGCCCAGGTGCTTCCCAACATGGATCGCGGATCCATGTTCCATGTAGACATCTGACATTAAGATTTGACCAATGTACTCATGCTTACTAGTTGAAGAACTTTTCCAAAAGGAGCCATAGACAAAAAGTGAAAAAAGCTGGTCAAAATACCAGAAAAGGAGTGGTTTGCAAAACACCGCAAAACAGACACAAAATCTTGCTTCTCACTTGGAAAAACTGATCAAATCCAAAAAGACTTGGGGAATAGCATCATCATACCTTGTGTGATCAACTCACAAAGTGTCAGCCCAAAATCTTTCCAAACATGGATCGCAATCCATGTACCTTTTTGGAATTTTGAGCTGATAAAAGACAAGCAGGGAAGTGATAACAATTGGAGCACTTTATCTTTAAGGACCCTTATCAAAAAATTTCAAAAAGAGGGCAAAAGGCGGCAAAAATCAGATCAAGGGGGAAACCACTGACATAAAACCTAAAGCTGACTTTTGTCTGTCCAAAAAAGCTTTAAGGCATTCAAAAACCATATAGTCAGCATCACTAGGCCAAGGACTAGCTGTGGGACAAAATTCAGTGTATTTTGACACAAAGGAACATGGATCGCGATCCATGTTTTCCTGACACAAATTGACACCAAACTAGTACCATAGCTAGAGGGCATCACAGAGAGTCTAGTGGTCCTTCCAGAGTTGAAATTGGATGCAAGAAACCATTCAGAATTGACAGAAGCTCACGCAAAGTGACAAAAATCAACTTAGCCTCCAATCCAAAGATTCATTTCAAAAAAAAAAATTGTATTGGAAGACCTCTTAATCATGTTAAAACTGATGATAGCAACAAAAGTTCAATTGGCTTCTCAACATGGATCGTGGTCCATGTACCTCTGAGCCAGAACAGAGACTGAAACTTACCATACAAGGAGCTAGGCCATAACAACCTGGTGCTTCTTTTAAAATTGAAACTGGATCAAAATTGTTGAGGTTGTGTAGGGAATTATGTGCTAAGTTTTGTCGAACAAAAGCAGGAACTAGTAAGAACAGTTGTAAGCTTACAACTATCAAGCACATTCTTGACAGGTTGCATGTACTAAAAGATACTACCCAGCAAGCAAGAACAAATGGGAGATTCAAACTATTTAATGAGGTAACTCGGTTTGGATATTTCTTGTTACCAATTCTTCATGAATCTGCGGTTAGGAAGATTGTACCAGAATAGGAACCATAACATCTTTGATCAAGGGAGTAATCACTCAATGGAAGAAAGTGTGAATCAGAGACCATTGCCGCCTTTGGAACCCATTTTAGAGGAGAGTTTCTCTGACACTTCGTCTAAGAGATCATATGGCCTCATGACTGAAGATTCTAACAAGTCAAACTCTAAGGGAACAACTTCGATGGGTGCAAGACCTTCTCAGCCTACATCTGATGTGAAATTGTTGTATTTGAAGTTTCAATTTGAAAATGTGCTTAAAGCCAAAATCTATAAGGATGGAATGGACCGCTACTGTGTTAAGTTGGAAAATAAGCCGAGCAAGTTCAAAGACCTTGTAGATGTTGATTATGACGGGGACAGATATTTTGACCGTGAGGGAATGATGTACCTAGTGGTTCACAACCCTTTTATTGTGGATAAATGGGGAACGACCGGCACCAAGGACAAAGTAGATAATGAGCCGGCCGATGCACCACCCAAAATGGAGAAACAAAACGTGGTACTTAGACGCACCAATGAGACAGAGCGCCTTAACACAGACAACATATATGTGGGGCTTTTTAAGTTCAATAATGGAGAACAAACACTCTATTACAGATGTGACGAGCCCCGTATCAAAGAGTTAACACACCGGAAAAACTTGTATGTTTACACGTACATGGAGGGCAGAAGTATTCAGGTGGTCATAATGGACAAGTATGGCTGAAAGTACTCTCCAATGGATCGGAAGGAGTTAGAGAGATATACATATTTTGGAGGACCACTCCACCAATACTATGTAAATCCGGAAGAGGTAAAAACCAAGATTACTCACATCAGACTTGAGACTGTACTTGAGAGCCCCTTGAGAACTAGAGTGGAGGATTCTTATGGACATGAATGAGTTCCAAAAACAGAACCTTTAGGGTCAACGGCAACTAGGGCTTCCATGAACACACATAGGGGCAGTATTGTTCCTGAATTCACATACGCCAGTGGAATCCCTCCGACTATTATACAAGATCGACTTGATGAACGTATGGCAGATAGGATACCACTGTTAGTACCAAGAGGAGATTACGAACCAAGAGAAGCCACCCCAGGGGGACTAGGAGTTGTTAGAATGGTTGCAGAGGCCAAGCGTATGCGACCATCTCAGGTGGCAAAATGCTTACCCAAAAAGTATAATGGATCTGGCAATCTGTATGCCCATGTTTCAATCTTCAAACAACTATTGAGAGCGGAACAGGTAACTGATTTCCACACTCAATATGAAGGATTTGGGTTGACATTTGAAGGTACTACCCTGAATTGGTTCCAACCATTAAACAACTTGGAATTCCCAAGTATTGAGCAATTTCTCCGAGAATTTGCTGAGGAATTCTCAAAAAGAGGTATCAAGCATAACACTGTCTCCCAGATCTATGCATTTAGGCAAAAGGAAAAAGAGAAAGTGAAGGAAGCATCGCTTCGTTTCAAGAAGTACATAGAAAGATTCCCTGCTCAAGAACTACCTCAGGATAAAAGACTATCAGCCCTCTTCATAGAGGGATTGCGAAATGACACGCTAAAAAAGGACTTGCACCTGAAAGCATGTGTAACCTTAAATTGAGCAAGTCACGAAAGAAGCCTTGTATCTTGTAGATAACTGCAAAGCATATGGGGAGGTGATTGAAGACACAGATCAGGGGACTAGTATCACCTCTTCAAGCATGAGTGAGTCCATGACAAAATTAGGTGGGCAAACCCAACTGTGCCAAACGTTGATCAAATGATCAAGGAAGTGATCAAGAGGATAAACCAAGGAAACAAGACAAACCCAAACACACGACAACCGTCCACCCGAAAATGCGATACTTGTGGAGGTGACCATCCAACCCAGTGGTGCAACCTTCAACAAAGGCCAGGAGTAAACGCACAGAAAGTATTTAAATGGTGTGCTACAGAACAAAAATGGACAAACCACGAAACTCACGAATGTTTCTATAATTGGAACTATGTTAGAGAGAGACAATACGGACCACATGGGGGACAACAACTTCCGCCCCCTCCAAGGTACCAAGTGGGGCCAAATAACACAATCTTGGGTCAGGAAAAATCTCAACCTATGTTGGGACATCAAACCTCCTTTACCCCAGGAAAATAGGGCTATGGTAAGGATTTCTCAACCCATAGAACCACCTTCTGATCAGAGTATGATCCAGGTAGTCTCATACCGAGAAGATTCAAACAATATTTATGAAAGGAAAATTGATAAGAATGCATATGCTCCAGAGGGACATAATCCATGGATAATTCCAAAAGAAATGCCTGAGCCCTCATACATAGCACAACCAACCAAAAATCAAAACTTGGTCGATGAGAATATGCTTATGTTTATGGCAAATCAGGGCTACAAACCTAGAGGCTACCCCCCTAGAAGAACAAGACAACCAATGGGAGCTCCACAAGCTTCTCCACCACCTATAGGACCATGCTATGAATGTGGCAGTGATCATTGGGCTAGAGTTTGTCCAAACAAAGGAGAGCGGGTGAAATTTTATGGATTTTGTGACGGTGCACGATCGACCATCTTATTCCACACTGCCCAAAAAACCCCAAAAATAAAGGAAAAGCAATCATAAACAAAATAGGTATTGTGCCAAGCTCAAGTGGATCAGAAACAGAACCGAACATTCCGATAAACACGGTCACTAGAGCTCAAGCACATGAGGGAGCAAGGAATGTCCCAGCCAGCCAAACAGAGATAGACAAGTTGTCTGCCTGAACCCCTAGAAAATCCTAGAAGGAGAAACGAAACAAGATGAAAGCCAAAAGAGAAAAGAAAAAATGGCATTGGAAACCAAATTGCGGAAAACAGAGGAACAACTTCAAAGGGAAAGAGACCTTAAGGGCAACAACGAGATAAAGAAACCGTCGGAACTGCCATCAGGAGGGTCAGTCTTAGTAGACAAGGTGTTCAAACCTTTGGATGCAATTCTGAAAGCTTACGAGGCAAGGCTAAAGCCTAACCAAACCCAAGAGGATAGGTGGTTAACGTACCCTCATCCAAGCTATGAGAAAGAGAGGCTAAAGATGTGTAAAGAGCTCATTCAAGCCGCTCAAGCGCTTATGGAACCATCAGTTCCTACGACTCCAAAAACCAAGGTACTCATACGAGAAAAGATTCAGGAGTTAGAGGAGAGGGGAATTGAAGAGAATAACCTACCCAATCTTGTAGACGAAACACCATTGGATACGAGGGTGGTAGCCAATACAACAGATGGAACGCATTCTCAAGAACCACTGCCAATTCCGCAAGTAGGAGAACAATGCCCTCAAGAGCTATGGAAACAGATTAGGAATAGAAAATATGGAAGTGTCACACTTGTGTCAGCTCCTATCCCAGAAATCCACTGGAGCATGAGCTCTACCCAAATGACACCCTATCCTTGTATGGCGATGTAGGCACATCGATAACGGAAGACAATAAACCACAGTCGTTGAAGACTTTACCTTCATTTATTGGTAACCCTGAAACTCAATCTGAGGTAAGGAAAGTTCCATCTCAATAGAAAGCCAATCCTAAGATGATGGATACTAAAATTATTCATGAGCTGATGTCATCCCCTATCCGTTGTACACTGACTTTGTCAGAGTTACTGAATATTAGACCGCATCTTTGGAACGAGGTCGCAAAAAATTTGGAAAAGATAGGGCTGGTAATTCCTTCACTCAAGGCTTCTTGAAACATGCTAAAGACACAACCCTCGAAGCAAACTAAACATGAGCGAATGCCAATAAACAAGGTAGGGGACTATCTATGAAGGTGAAGAAGGAAATACTACCCTATCGCTGGAGTACAAGGACGTAAAATCGGTAGTGATATTGGATATTGGAGTCGGAATTGCCATAGCCACCAAAGCAATGTGGAAAAAATGGGAAAAACCTACTCTAAGGAAAACTAGAATGAAACTTCAACTAGCGGATGGGTACCTGGAGAGACCTATTGGCATCTTGGAGCAGATTGTAGTAACCTCTTGTGGAATTGCATATGAACACACCTTCCCTATTATGAATTTCAATGAGAGCAGCAATTTCAACATCATACTGGGCAGACCATTCATGCATCAGCTCAAAATGGTGCAAGATTGGGGCTACGACTATATCTATCTCAGGAACAAGGATGTCACTACAAAAATTAGTGTCACAGATCATAGCTATAGAGACGTAGAAAGAGCCCCAGGAGAAGACTTGCATTCCGCAACTGACCAGGAAGGAGGAATACCGGCTTGGCTTCAGAACAAAGCTCACCAATGGACAAGAGAAGCTTTGGATTGTGGAATTCTAAAAAAGGAAGACTGCATTCTTGATAGGACTACACAAGACGAAGCATACAAACCAGAGCCTTTTCCAAAAGAGATGTTCGAACCGTTTGGATGGCAACAAATACTAGCTACTCTTGATGTTTTTGTAAATGAGGTGACCCTCACCAAATTCTGTGATGAGGAAGGGTATGATATCATTCCATTCCAGATAATGAATGTCTGCCTAACTTCGAAGACAGAGGAAGACATACGTGACAAGGAAGGGGTGGCCGAGTGCTGATGCATAGTGGACGAAATCTCTATAAGGAACCTTGTCCAAACAAATGAAGAAGAAGATTTTCAAGACTCGACTGATAAGACTCTAGAGGATAACGCGGACGATGAGCTTTCTAGTAGCTCGAGTCAGAGCATCAAACAGAAGGATCGACGAGTGATCTACTATGATTTCCCAAACCAAAACCCTCGAAGACAATGCATATATCAAGATAAATGCAGAAACAACCACAACAAGCACAACGAGGACTCAGTTCCTCTATTAACAGACAAAACGTAGTACTTGAGATTAGTCAAAGCGACTGACTGCCTCAAGGACAGGATATCAAAGCGATATATGAAACCTGACTCAACCAAAACAACATCAAAACAAAAACCAAAAAAAGAGAAAAATACCAAAAAACCGTTTAAGTTGTCCAAGATGGAGCTCAAAGTCAAATACAATGATTTGAAACGAGCTTTGAAGGAAGTTTGTACAACAAAAACAAAAACTAATGAGGAATCAAATGATGATAAATTCGATCAACCTTGCCACTATAAGAAGTATACCATTCAAGATAGGAAGATCGTGGTGCAAAAATCCAAACAAGATCCCAAAGAACCAGGAGTTTCATATGATGGGTCTAAAAACACTAAAAGCATCAACTTAGCAGAACCAGGTGAGGAGCCTAAACCGGCATATATTGCCACGGACCTTAATGAAGAGGAAGAGCAACTTCTAGTCAATACGCTCAGGCAATATAAAGATGTCTTTGCATGGTTATACAAAGATCTAAAGGGGATAGATCCTAAGATATGTCAACACATGATTCCCCTTAAGAGTGATGCCAGACCACGCAGACAACATCCTTACACGTACAATGAAACTTTTGCAAAGAAAATCAAGGAGGAAATAGACAAACTGAAGGACACTGAGTTTATCTACAAGATTGAGCACACCGAGTGGGTGTCCCCGATAGTGGTGGTACCCAAAAAGAATGGCAAACTGTGTGTTTGTGTAAACCTCAAACAAGTAAATGCAGCCACCATCAGGGATAACTACCCACTGCCAATAACCGATCATGTTATTGAGAGGGTAGCAAGGAAAGAGGCCTATAGTTTCTTGGATGGATTCTCAGGCTACAACCAGTTGACGATTAAAGTAGAAGATCAACATAAGACATCTTTTGCGACAGAGTGGGATATATTTGCATACAGGGTAATGCCTTTCGGCTTGACCAATGCCCCGGCCACATTTCAAAGATTAATGACCCACGCATTCAAAGAATATCTCATACAATTTTAGGAGATCCACATGGCTGATCTTTGTGTTCATTCCCATCGACAAAGTGACCACATCACTCATCTGGGAAAAGTCTACGAAAAATGCAGAACGTATCGTATTTGCTTATACCCGGAAAAGTATGTCTTCGTGGTAAGACAAGGTAGAATTTTGGGCCACATTGTGTCCAAAAACGGCAGTTCAATTGATCAAGAAAAGGCACAGACAATTGCTGCACTATCGAGACCAACAAAGATAAGAGAAGTGCAAGCATTTATGGGGCATTGTGGATACTACAGGCGTTTCATATATATGTATGTTGTAATAGCTAAGCCATTGTACGTCCTCATAACTAAGTTCGAATGGACGGAGGAATGTGAGAAAGCTTTCCAAAAATTGAAGAAACATTTAATTTCAACTCTAATTTTGCAAGCCCCTAACTGGAGCAAAATCTTTCATGTCCATGTGGATGCATCAACCTATGCAATCGGGTGCATATTAGCCAAGCCAGGAGAGAAGAAAATGGATTTTCCCATTTGCTACTCTAGTTGGCAACTAAATAAGGTAGAGAGAAATTATACCACTACGGAAAGAGAAGGTCTGAGAATGATCTATGCTGTCAAGAAATTTAGACACTACCTTCTAGCAAACAAGTTTGTCTTCTTCGTGGATCATCAAGCACTGCTGTATCTAGTAAACAAACCTTGCAACACTGGAAGAATTGTTCGTTGGTTTATACTGTTGCTTGAGTTTGACTTCACGGTGGTCGTAAAAAAGGGGACCACACACCAAAGAGCAGATCATCTTTCACGACTATTTCATGGGAAAGCACCTAATGATGACTTTCCTGATTCATATCTGTTTAACATATCTGTCGAGATGGAGCGAAGAGGTCATTTCTCTACTCACAATCAGCTCATTGCTGATAGAAAGACAACCATCAATTATCCATCAATCACGGAATCTCCAACTTTTAGTACAACGGTTGTATAAACACGGTAAGGATGGGATACTGAGACTATGTGTACAGCCTGAAGATACCACCTACTACCTCAAACAAGCTCATACAAAATATGGGATTTCACACTGGTGAAACACAAACAGGCCAATGGTTACAAAGACTAGGCATCTACTACCAAACATGGAATACAGTGTCCATAAATATGTAAACTTCTGTGATAGTTGTATAATACAGCCCCAAGTGGAACATGCCACAATGTTTCGTGTAGTACAAGCACCTAAATGGAGTGCTCACATAGTTGAGTACTTAAAAAACAAAACCTTTCCAGCGGAATGGGGCAAAGCAAGAATGAAAACTGTCGAGGAAGAGGCCAAACACTATCTGCTCATTGCCAACCAACTGTATAGGCGGAGAAAGGGCAAATAATTATGGTTGTGTGGTACAGAAAGCGAATGTTACGTCATCCTAGATCAAGCACACTCCGGACAACCCGGGAGACACTTCTCTGCTGATAAAACAGCAAAGCTAGTGCTACACTCAGGCACATGGTGGCCAACCCTGTTCATAGATATGCCGATATATTTCAAACGATGTGATGAATGTCAACTCACAAAACCACCCCAAAGGAGAGATGAAATGCCACTGAGTCCAATGATGGGTGTACGTGCTTTTACCAAATGGGGCCTTTACTTAATTGGTCTCATCATCCCTCCAGGATATTGGACACACGCACAATACATCATCGTAGAAACAAACTACATGACAAAATGGGCGGAAGCAAAAGCAACCCAAAAAAATGATGCAAGGACTATAGCTCAGTTCCTTTTTGAAAACGTGTGTACGTGGTATGGACTACCAATTGAAATAGTAAGCGATAGAGGAACACACTTTGTGAATGACATCATTGAGAGCCTCCTTGACAAATTCATGGTGGTCCATCACAAGTCAACACTCTATCATCCGCAAGCCAATGGACAGGAAGAGAGTACCAACAAAATCCTATGCATAGTGCTCACCAAGATAGTCAGTGACTCAAGAAATGATTGGGATCAAAAGCTACACACCGCCTTATGGGATTACCGCGTAGCTTTAAAACTTCCATTGGAACAACTCCCTTTAACCTGGTATTTGGGATTAATGCGATACTACCATTGGAATTCCTAATCAAATCTCTCAGAGTGGCAATACAATTAGGATGGATGGGCCATGAGCTATCGGAAAGACTAGACACCCTAGAACAATTAGATGAAACTAGACTTAAAGCGATAGCTGGGATATATGCTCAGAAAAAGCAAATGAAAGCTTTCCATGATCAACACGTGATTGGTAAGGAGTTCCAAAAAGGGGATTATGTTCTCATGTATACCCTAAAACAACACTCCAAAAAACTCAAAAAGCGAGGAATGGGACCTTTTGTGATCCATCATATATCGCAAAGTGGCACCATCAAACTTGCAACATTCGTTGGAGAGGAGATGCCTAATTGGACGAGTGGTTGCAGGTTAAAGAAATATCTTCTTTCGCTGACACCAGAAGAACTCGCAACACTCCATGCAGCAGCTCAGCGCAGATGTCAAGCACAGGACATTCAGGAACAAGCACAACAGGAAGCCAAACTCAGAATATTAAAATGCAGGGAACAAGCAAACTTCCAGAGGAAAGAACAACACGACGTGGCTATTCATAATGTTCCGATAGCATCCATACAAACGCCGGCTTCATGGTTAGGAGGAATGGATCTACGCATTCAGTTACAACTTGTCGACGGCACCACCGAAAGAGCGTTAGTGGACACAGGGGCCAGAGCTAATGTGTTTAACTACTCCACTTTCAGAAAAATCACACCCAACACTATGGGGTTCAAGGTCACAAACAAAGGTACTATGGACAGTCTAGGGCACATAAATTTGCCAATCAACATTGATGGGATAATTTATCCACATCAATTTCATGTGGTCGAAGATCAACATCTTAACCAAGCAGTTATTCTGGGAGTGCCATGGATGCGCACTTATCAAGACACACCAAACTGGCAGGACAATCTTTAGCCACGCCATTCGTACAAACAGACCATGAATGGGAACCTCTACCATCGCCACACACAGCAGCTCAGCGATCATCCACCACCATGGTCACGAAAATATGGGTTAAGCATCAATCATGGAAACCAAGCTTAGGTAATTGTGGATACCTAAACGGCAAACCAATACACGTACACATACATTGCCTACACAGAAATTAAACCACCACAAATTGCCCACCGCTGTTGTCAAACGGTCTAACCCAATGGACCACTATCTTTGACAACCAAACATACTCAAATGGGTCTGGCAACCAAAACAACCTCGCCTTCACGATGCCTCTTCTAGCGCCAAACTAGATAATACACTTCATAAAAATGAAATACCCTAGACAAGACAGATGTATGTCACAAAAATATTTAGATCGGATAAAAACATGGTGCAAGCTCAACAAACAGTCATTGGACAAGATTAGGGCCTGCCTTTAAATGTTCTTTGAAAAATATCAAAACGTCACATACATTTCTTCTTTGTTCCCGCTCTCTTAACTTCATCCAACAATCTAGTTTAATATGAATGGCCCTCATAACATCTTCGTTGGGGTGGTAAAAAAATTCTTTTGGAAAAATAAACTTTCTTGGCTGCACTCCAAAAATCTATATGTATGTCAAAACAGATAACCCAATGCATAAATGTCGCTCGATTTTTGTATGCATCTGTGCACCATGAATCGTATAGTTCTGGAGCAATCCACCGTCACCTAGCCATGTCTGCATCCTCTGCTCTCTTTGCCTCCAAAATTGCAGAGTCCGACTGTCTACTTAGATGCAGATAATTAATTGACACGCGCTTAGCTCGCATTTCGAGCATAATTTATGTAAATGTAGCATTTAAAATAGCAATGATTGATGGAAAAATCATTCTTTTGAATATGATTAGCTAGTATATAATTTCATAAGAACACTTGAAAACAACAATATTAAACAATTCAAACATTTGTATATGAAATACTCTTCACGACCGCCTTACCAACTAAGTATTTCATATACTTAATACTTAAATAAATTAAACGCACATGGACATACAAATTATATGACGTTCATACGATCGGGTTAATGACCTGAAGGCCACATTTATGCAAAAACAGATGCTTCTAACAAACAACACTCAATTAGCCGCGTTACCGATCGAGTGCACCCGAATCTAAGAAGAAATAATGGCTTGCATACGAGCATCATATAGCCGCGTTACCGATCAATGCCCATATGTTTTTTGGGAAAGGGGAAGGGAAGTTCACTTACCATAATGATACTAGATTTGCCACATTATCGATGTAGTACCCAGACAATAAGCCAATACTTACCACAAGGACACCATCTTCCCCGTGTCATCGAGGTGATGCCCCCATGGTAAGCATTGTTTCAGAGAACAGCTTACGCACACACTCCCATTGTGTAGTAAGGTACCTTATGACTGTCGCACAATACGATAAAAGGCATGCTACCACACAACGCATACACACACAAGACATACTCGGGTCGTGTGGTCAAGTACTCTGCTACTGGCGCGGACTGCGATGTAGAGCATGCTTCCACACCACCCCCTCTCTCCCTCTCTCCTCTCTCCTCTCAACGTACCTGCAAAGGCGGTTGTCGAGCTCTCTCTTTCTCTCTCTCTCTCTCTCTCTCTCTCTCTCTCTCTCTCTCTCTCTCTCTCTCTCTCTCTCTCTCTCTCTGAAGATGACTCAAACAATAACATCCAGCGGGCTGAATTGGGGCCCTATATATATAATTTTGTAGCCCCGTCGGGCTTTTTAGTTTCCCCGGTGGTGGTCCACAAGGAAAACGTAAAGCCCCGGTGGGATTTTAGTGGGTTTCTAAGTAGCCCTAAACCGGATTCTTTGTGATCATGTTAAGTGTAATCATGTAAATTTGTCAATGAGACCTTGTGATCACACAAAATTTGTGGTAATTATGTAAATATTAATTCCCTAGTTTCTAAGACTTGGTCCAAAAGAGCCCTTTTTGAGACTATTCCTAGTCTTGAGTCTACTTTAGCCTGGAGGGTCATTTGCATGAGGTTTTCTTTGATCTAGGGTGTTCTCGAATGTTGAGACACTTTTGGTGATACATGTTACTAGTGTATCCCTCTTTCGGTATCCTCGCAATAGGCCATGTATCATGACACATTTTTTTGTTTTTGACGTCGAGTTCAAGGGGGTCACTAAGTATAAATAGTGTATATCACGTGCGTTCAAGGACTACTTATAAGTCTCCTTATCTCTAAATTTTAGATAAATAAAATACACGCTTTTTCTATTGAATCTGTAAATGTTTTTCCCAATTCCATTTTAGGATACCCTTCTGTACTTTCTACTGCACTTTCTACTGCACTCACGTGATAGTCACATAATTATTAAGTGAACCCCCCGAGATGCCGAGTTGGCAACATGACAGCTTGTTATGTCAGTCTTATGCCCAGTGGTTAATTTGTCAGTTTATGCATTTTTTTTTGTCCTATCGGGTTTGAGAGTTTGCTCCCCGTATAGCGGAGACTCTATCAAATTTTTTGTACGAGTCGAACATATGCATTCTTGGTACACTTGACTGCTTATAACTAGTGATTTTATCGTATTTTGCTCCTATCCTAGGGGAAACTCTGTCAAAATTCTCCCATCACTTTTTGCCATAAATCTTTAGCCATTTGTACCTCAGTTATGGCTGCTAGTAGTGCTTCAAAAAGGTAAGACTACTACATAAAGAAGCTTGATGACACAAATTTTATGATTTGGAAGCAACATATGCTTGTTTTGGTCAACAAGGGCCTGGAAACACCATTGAAAGAGCGTAAAGAGCATGCTTACACTGATGATCAATGTGAAGAGTTGGATGCCTGTGCTATGGCCTCGATTAGATTACATCTTGGTGAGATCATATTCTTCATGATCTGGACAAGACTACAACACAAGATCTTTGGAAATCTCTATGTGAAGCTTGGGATGGAAAGAGTGCTTCTAACAAAGTTTTCTTGATGAAGAAACTTATGCGTTTGAATATGAAGGAAGATAGAAGTGTTAATGCACACTTGAATGAGTTCAATAGCACAGTTTCTCAGTTGATATCAAAAGGATTGGGTATTAATGATAAAATAATTTAATCATTTCACGGGTAGGGATTAGTATGCTTCACCTACCTTTGCAAGGATTCATGGCCAATATTCTTGTCTAGTTAGTCCAGGGTGGCACAATCATAAATTTTTGGCTCTGGACTCGCCAAGGGCCAAGGGCCAACGGACAAAACTTGGTGAGGGTGTGGCCTTGGACCATCGAGAAGGATTGGAATGGCCATGAACCTTTGCAAGGGTAGGGATTATTATTCTTCCCCTACCCTTGCAAAGTTTTATTTCCATCACTTCTCGTCTCATCGGTCCGGCATAGCACAATCGCTAATTTTTTGGCTTTGGGATTGCAACAGCCAAAAGTTGACAATTGTGCCGCCCTTGACCATCGAGACTGATTTCGATGGCCATGAGACTTTGTATGGTCAAGTATTAGTGAGATTCCATTTTCCATGAAAATTTTTATGGTCATCTATTCCCGTCTTGTTGGTCCAGGGCGGCACAATCACCAATTTTTTTGCCAAGGGCCTAATGGCTCAAAAATTGGTAATTGTGCCATCCTTGATTGTTGAGACGGATTGTGAGAGCCATAAAACTTTGCAAGGATATGGATTACTTTGCTTTCCCTACCTTTATAAGTCTCATGGCCATCCATTCTCGTCTCGTTAGTTCAGGGTGACCTAATCGCCAATTTTTTAGATTTGGGCTCTCCACGAGGGTACCGACCAAAAGTTCATGATTGTGCTGCCCTGGATGGTCCACACAGATTTTGATGACACTTTGTAGGGGAGGGGATTATTGTGCTTTCTATGCCCCTAAAAAGCTTCATGGCCATCCATTCTCGTCTTGTTGGTGTAGGGTGGCACAATTGCCAATTTTTTTGTCTTTGGGCTTGTCAAGGGCCCAACGCCCAAAAGTTGGCAATTTTTCCACCCTTGACCATCGAGACAAATTGCAATGGATATGAAACTTTATAGAGGCACGTATTAGTGAGCTTTCCCTACCCACAAAAAGTTTGTGGCCATCCATTCTTGTCTTGTCGATCGAGAGCGACACAATTGCCAATTTTTGGCTTTGGGCTCGCCAAAGGTCCAACGGCCAAAAGTTGGCGATTGTGCCACTCTTGATCATCGAGACAAATTATGATGGCCATGAAACTTTTCAAGGGTGGGGATTAGTGTGCTCTTCTACCCTTGCAAAGCTTCATGGTTATCCATTCCCTTCTCATCTCAAGGGCAGCACAATCCCCAATATTTGGCTTTGGGCTCACTAGGGCCCCCACGATCAAAAGTTGGTGATTGTGATGTCTTGGATCATCAAGATGGATTTTGATGGCCATGAAACTTTTTAGGGTCAGGGTTAGTGTGTCTCGCCTACCCTTGCAAAGTTTCATGGCCATTCATTCTTGTCTCTTTGGTGCAGGGCGGCCCAATCGATAATTTTTTGACTTTGGACTCGCCGAGGACCCAGCGACCAAAAGTTGGCGATTGTGCCCTCTTGGACCATCGAGACAGATTGAGATGGACATGAAACTTTTCATAAATGGGGACTAGTGTGCTTCAAAGTTTCATGGCCATCTGTACTCGTCTCGTCGGTCCAAGGTGACACAATCGCCAAGTTTGTTGCTTTGGGCTTGTGAAGGGCCTGATGGCCAAAAGTTGGTGATTGTGCTCTTGACCGTCTCAAGATGGATTCCAATTTCTAGTGTGCTTTCCTTTCCTTTGCAAGTTTCATGCCATATGTTTGTGTCTCATTGGTCTAGGGCAACACAATCGCCAATTTTTTGGCTTTGGGCTCACCAACAACCAAAAGTTGGCAATTGTGCCTGTAAGGTATGGACTTTGTCGTAGAGTCACACTAGTGCGAGTGAATGTGAGAAGCAGGGATTTCAAAATGACGTGATCACACTATAATTTCAGGTTAATAACAATAGAAATGCAAAATAACAAATATTATGTTAATTGACATTCTTTTTTTTTGACCTGCAAGGAGACTTGGAGACCGGCTCGAGGCTCGTCGAGCTAAGTAGTTGGACCGCCAGGCCCACCGCGTAAAGCAATTTCCCCGCCGGGCCCGTCGTGTCTATATAAAGGCGACGTCGGTGCTTGTCTTTTTCACAAGAGAGGTACATTGAAAAGTCTTCTTCACCAAACTTTATGGAAGCTTTCCACATTCTCAAAGCAGTTAAAACTTAAAGGTATAAAATTTATTTT
Organism: Adiantum capillus-veneris; assembly: GCF_014529385.1. Classification (NCBI taxonomy): domain Eukaryota; kingdom Viridiplantae; phylum Streptophyta; class Polypodiopsida; order Polypodiales; family Pteridaceae; genus Adiantum; species Adiantum capillus-veneris. The sequence continues at coordinate 76,016,494 of NC_140934.1, read as the reverse complement.
ATCAAATCATCGTGCGTGGATGCACTGGCACATGGTTGCAATTGCGGCTAGGTGTGTCATTGCAAAAGCGTAGGGTGACTACGTTTTATGTTGCTCCCAGTCATTCATGCTTCGGCACATGGTTGCAATTGCGACTAGGTGTGTTGCTGCTAGAATGACTGGAGCATCTGTTTGAAAGAAGTCACCGTGCGTGGATGCACTGGCACATGGTTGCAATTGCGGCTAGGTGTGTCATTGCAAAAGCGTAAGGTGACTATGTTTTATGTTGCTCCCAGTCCTTCATGCTTCGGCACATGCTTGCAATTGCGACTAGGTGTGTTGCTGCTAGAATGACAGGAGCATCTGTTTGAAAGAAGTCACCGTGCGTGGATGCACTGGCACATGGTTGAAATTGCGGCTAGGTGTGTCATTGCGAAAGCGTAGGGTGACTATGTTTTATGTTGCCCCCAGTCATTCATGCTTCGGCACATGGTTGCAATTGCGACTAGGTATGTTGAAGCTAGATTGACTGTAGCATCTAATGCATGAATGTGTGCTCAAATAATTTCATAATGTTTCATATGCTTGAATCTTAAAAGACGTCACCGTGCGTGGATGCACTAGCACATGGTTGCAATTGCGGCTAGGTATGTCATTGCAAAAGCGTAGTATGACTATGTTTTATGTTGCTCCCAGTCATTCATGCTTCGGCACATGGTTGCAATTGCGACTAGGTGTGTTGCTGCTAGAATGACAGGAGCATCTATTTGAAATAAGTCACCGTGCGTGGATGCACTGGCACATGGTTGCAATTGCGGCTAGGTGTGTCATTGCAAAAGCGTAGGGTGACTACGTTTTATGTTGCTCCCAGTCATTCATGCTTCGGCACATGGTTGCAATTGCGACTAGGTGTGTTGCTGCTAGAATGACTGGAGCATCTGTTTGAAAGAAGTCGCCGTGCGTGGATGCACTGGCACATGGTTGCAATTGCGGCTAGGTGTGTCATTGCAAAAGCGTAAGGTGACTATGTTTTATGTTGCTCCCAGTCCTTCATGCTTCGGCACATGCTTGCAATTGCGACTAGGTGTGTTGCTGCTAGAATGACAGGAGCATCTGTTTGAAAGAAGTCACCGTGCGTGGATGCACTGGCACATGGTTGAAATTGCGGCTAGGTGTGTCATTGCGAAAGCGTAGGGTGACTATGTTTTATGTTGCCCCCAGTCATTCATGCTTCGGCACATGGTTGCAATTGCGACTAGGTATGTTGAAGCTAGATTGACTGTAGCATCTAATGCATGAATGTGTGCTCAAATAATTTCATAATGTTTCATATGCTTGAATCTTGAAAGACGTCACCGTGCGTGGATGCACTAGCACATGGTTGCAATTGCGGCTAGGTGTGTCATTGCAAAAGCGTAGTATGACTATGTTTTATGTTGCTCCCAGTCATTCATGCTTCGGCACATGGTTGCAATTGCGACTAGGTGTGTTGCTGCTAGAATGACAGGAGCATCTATTTGAAATAAGTCACCGTGCGTGGATGCACTGGCACATGGTTGCAATTGCGGCTAGGTGTGTCATTGCAAAAGCGTAGGGTGACTATGTTTTATGTTGCTCCCAGTCATTCATGCTTCGGCACATGGTTGCAATTGCGACTAGGTGTGTTGCTGCTAGAATGACTGGAGCATCTGTTTGAAAGAAGTCGCCGTGCGTGGATGCACTGGCACATGGTTGCAATTGCGGCTAGGTGTGTCATTGCAAAAGCGTAAGGTGACTATGTTTTATGTTGCTCCCAGTCCTTCATGCTTCGGCACATGCTTGCAATTGCGACTAGGTGTGTTGCTGCTAGAATGACAGGAGCATCTGTTTGAAAGAAGTCACCGTGCGTGGATGCACTGGCACATGGTTGCAATTGCGGCTAGGTGTGTCATTGCAAAAGCGTAGGGTGACTATGTTTTATGTTGCCCCCAGTCATTCATGCTTCGGCACATGGTTGCAATTGCGACTAGGTGTGTTGCTGCTAGAATGACAGGAGCATCTGTTTGTAAGTTGTTGTACGGTGAGGCATTGGCACATGGTTGCAATTGCGATTAGGTGTGTCATTGCAAAATCGTACGAGATCTATGGTCTATACTGCACTTTTTCTTTCACGTAGAAAAGATCCAAATGCAGTGGCACATAGTTATATTTCACAATGTGTTGTTTGCAATAATACCATTGCAGGCAAAATGGATCCTTTTGCTACTTCAATGATAGAGTTCAAAAAGAAAATTAGACAATTGTTGATTACAATCGTTAGTGCACTAGATCCCGACGATATAGCGCAGATTGTTGCAGATGAGTCTAGATTGTTGCAGACGAGACTAGATTGCCCGCAAAATGTTGTTGCTATATCCAGACAAAACAACCGAATCAATAATCTCATTACTGAGCAGTTGGGTGGGCAATTTGCCCAAGGTGGCCTCTTATTTGAAAGAGGAATGCCCTCAAGAAGTAGACAAGGGTAAGCTAGAGCATTGGAACGCGAGATGGAGAGTTGAAAAGGAGAGGTCAAGGTGAGCATCCCACATAGACACACAGTTTGGCCTAAGCAAGAAAATGTGAATGGCTATCACCAAAGTTATGGGGAGCAGCCAAGTTGGAGAACCGTTTATTGAAGAGGCTGCCATTGAGGGAACATCGGATTCTACTGCTTCTGCTAGTCACCTGGAGAGCAGTGTATACAATTCTGAATGTAGTATGACTTTGGGCATTCCAAATAAGTCCATTAAGAAGATCAAGAAACTTGGGTCAGGGGCTTCTGGCACAGGGTGGCAAGTTCAAATCAAAGGGATCAGTTTCCTTTCTGCAACGAATACTTATTGTGCCAAGGAGTTCAAAGGACAGGCGAAGCATCAGTGGAAAAGCTTTGCATCAGAAAGTGGGGTAGATCTCAACCATAGAGGGATTGTGAGGAGTATTGCCCACTCTGTAATGTTGCCATGGTTTCTGATATTCCCCTACTTCAATGGGGGAACTTTAGGTGATCTTATGGAGACTGTGCCCCTTCCACATGGCTCTTTCACGACGCTTGTAGCGCGTCAAGAGGGGAAAGGAAAGATCCCTGAAGACTTTAAATGGGAGCAGCCCTCTGAAGACAAGAAAACACGTATCAAGAGCCTGTGCAATCATGCTCCCTCGTTGATCCATGCCTTGGTGAAGGCATTGCGATTCGCACATGACGAGGGAGTGATCCACAATGATCTCCATCCATGGAACATCATGTTGGACTTTACCAAGGATCTCACTCCCCGTATTGGAATAATTGATTGGGGATTGGCTCTGCGTGTTGGCTTAGAGACACAAAAGACCAACAATACCGATGAAAACTGGCAAAATCTTCATCCTTGGCGAGCTCCTGAGTTACTAGATAGCAATAATTTATGCCCATGGACCAAGGCCACAGATGTGTGCGCCATAGGATGGGTGATATGGAAATTTTGTAAGTTTTTTGGAGAGTTCTCTGACTACTACAGCACAGATTGGTTCAAACATAAGGTTTCAGTGGAGGTACAAGCCATATCTAGGATTGTTGTGGAAGGTTGGGTGAGGAAGAAATCCACAGACAAAAAGACCTTGGCAGTTTTGGACGAAGAATTAGAAAGATTTGAAGCCCCAGCCAGAACGATGCTTACGCCCCCCCCTCTGAAATGAGTGTAGCCTTTTTTTGATGGATATATGATGTACTTTATGAAGCAGGGTTTTTTGAGACTTTTGACTTATAAAAGCACTTTTAAAAATTGGGTATTATGCGCCATGGATGATGTATGAGTAATCAAAACACTTTGTTATATCTCAATAGACAACAAATTTTCTATGAGTTTTTTTTTTTCCTCTTAAGTTTCAAGCAATAAGCCACGTGGACTCACTGATTGTCATTCATTGTTTTAAAAAATGGTGGTTACTCTTATATCAATTGATTGTCGTAAGATGGTGGTTATTCTAATATCAATTGATTGTCGTAAAATGGTGGTTAAAATTATAGCAATTGATTGTCATAAAATGGTGGTTACTCTTATAGCAATTGATTATCATTAAGTTTGTATGCCGTAACTGAAGTATAGTGTTTAATCAGGATATGGATATGATAATCAAAGGGCCAAGCGCGCTTTTGAGCATCTCAGATCCATGTGTCAAGGCGGTGGAGTGAACGAAACCGCTCGAATTACAGCTCGTTGCTCCCAGTGGGCCAACCCAGTGGGTACACAATGGAAAGAGGTGAACACTAGGATTGACCGAGAAATGGTCAAATCCATATGGCCAGGCGTTGCAGATGAAAACATCAAGAAAGGCCGACTCAAGCTATCACAATGCATTAATGCAGACATACGAGACAATGGAGAGAACATATATCTCGATGTTATGGGTCATCCTATGCATCATATGGATTGTCAATTGTCGTTTGCCAAGATGTTATACATGCATTATGTCTTGGGCGAAGCAGTGGACTTTAGCTCAAGGACACCTCACATGACGGTTGAGGACATTCGCAGTACTGCAATCACCGTCACACGGCAAGAGATGTCATTGGCACTAGAAGGTGCATCAATGGAAGTGCACCAAGTTAAGGAGGAGCTTCAAACTCAACTCAGGCAAGAATCACAAGCTACACAAGGCTCTCATGCAGAAGAAACCCTAAATAGAGACTTGCAAAGGGAGGTGAAGGTGCTATCTCGCCACGTAAAAGAGTTAGAGGCAACTATAAAAAAACAAAATGCTGCCACATTGATTGAGCACCCAACATCTATTGAGGCCCCTCCAGCTTCTGGTGAGCACAATGGTCCTTGCCCCATATGTAGATCATTCTTTCATGAGTGGTGTGGTCACTTCAGCTTGCCATACGGACATATGTATCATATATCATGCTTGATGCAAAGCATGATGAATAACTTTCATTGTGCTATATGTGAGTTTGAGATATCCAAAAAGCTATATGCAATGTTCAAAATGTGTGAAGACTATAATAAGCTTAAAGGTCAGTGTGAACAGGAGAATGAAGATATTCTCACAAATATTTCACTATCACTTGGATAGTTTTTGTAACATTTGAAAACATTTACTCGTTGTCTTGCGAGAATTTATTAGTGAATTGTGAATTGTCTTCACTTCAGCTTCAATTATGATATGTGATAATGCAAAGATTTGTTAGGGCTTTGTATATTATGAAGCTTTAATAGTGATTTGTGGCCTTGTAAAGGTTTTTAAGGGCTTCGTTTTTTATTAAGCAAATGTCTAAACCTTAAACTAAATATTAAAAAAAGCTTATACGATAAACAATTTCTGAACTTAAACAATAGTCACTCAATGGATTCGATAATCTATTAATTAAACCACTGTCGCTTGCTGCGACGGGTCAAAGTTGGTTCAATTTCCAAATTCTCTTCAATCTCTTCTAAAGTACATGTAGTTTCTGAACTTAAACAATAGTCACTCAATGGATTCGATAATCTATTAATTAAACCACTGTCGCTTGCTGCGACGGGTCAAAGTTGGTTCAATTTCCAAATTCTCTTCAATCTCTTCTAAATATTAAAAAAAGCTTATACGATAAACAATTTCTGAACTTAAACAATAGTCACTCAATGGATTCGATAATCTATTAATTAAACCACTGTCGCTTGCTGCGACGGGTCAAAGTTGGTTCAATTTCCAAATTCTCTTCAATCTCTTCTAAAGTACATGTAGTTTCTACTTCATGAGATTCCCCTTGCAGCTCACTGTCTTCGTCCACCTCATCATTGGTTACATCATAAGTCCAACGTGGCATCTCCTCTTTGTAGTTCTCAGCTTGCACTCTTGCCAATAGCCGATGGTTGCAGTACCTATACACCAATTTTTCAGCTCTTGAATTTAGAAGGCGGTTTCTGATGGTGGAATGTACATATTTATATGTACTCTAGTTTCTCTCAAAACTTGAATTGGATGCACATTGGACTAGGATTCTAACAGCTAGGCGTTTAAGGGTGGGTGCACTACCACCATTCATCATCCACCACTTCCACGCTGATTGCTCCATGGCAAGTTTCTGCACAAATTCTGTACCAAACTTACCCTCTTTGAGTTTAAACTTCGTAAGATCAGTAACAGCTGATGCATGCTCATCAGGATCATCATAAAACCTGCCTATCACATCATAAAAGTCTTCCAGCACCTCCTCATCAAGTTTGTCTATTTCCATTGCCCAATACTCTGGATCCAATAAGAAAGCTACGCTGTGTAGTGGACTATGTGCTCCAACCCATCGACCATGCACATACTTTCTCAAAATTTCTCTCCTCTTTTGAGTGAATGGTGTCTTCCAAGGCTTCACAATTGGCTCCTGGGGCTCCTCTGGATTTGCAAGGCTTTCTTGAACAGTCCACCAAGCCATCCACACCTTACCTATGTTAGGCAAGGCACAACCCAGTTGGCGTAATGCGAGCATAATTGGCATCATGACATTGTGCACATCCACCACATCATCCCAGAACTGGCGATCAGCTAGTAGATCTCTGATCACCCCTATTTTTCTTTTTATCTTCTCCCTTTGACCAGCCTCCCATTCTGAAAAAGTGGCACAAACAAATGTCTCCATCACAGTATTCTTATTTTTTATTAGTGATTCTACCGTATAGTAGTTGGTGCAAAATCTAGTTTCGCACGGAAGTTTTAACATAGTAGACATCCTCTGACGGTACATGTCAAGAACCCTCTGACGCTTCAAAACAAACTTGAATATTAAGCGAGCATTGTCTACTATCCATTTGAACCACTCTGTGTCCTCTCTCTTGTACCAATCTTGCAATACCAAGTTCAAGCTGTGTGTATTGCAACCTGCTAGCACTATATAGGTGAGAGAAGCAACTTTCAAGTATCCTACCTGCAGCCCTGCAATTTTTGGCATTGTCCATGATTACTTGGACAACATTTTCTTTTCCAAGTTCCTCAACTGCGTCGCCAATGATGTCAGCTATAAAACTGGCAGACTTTATTTGACCAGAGCTATCCACAGCTTTGATAAAACATTCACCACGAGGACATACAAGCATGATGTTGATCAATGGCCGTCTTTGAACGTTGGACCAACCATCACTAACTATGGTGTATCCAGATTGTTCTGTTGCATTTAATATTACCCTTTGAATATCCTGTTGTGTGCTTGTGTAACATTTATCCAGCGAATGGTTTCTCATATGGTGATATGTCGGAGGGGTAAATCCAGCACCATACTCCCCAATGCGTTTCCAAGCTGACTTCCATGCATCACGGGTGACAATGGCCAATGATCCCCCAGTGAAATAGATGGCTTTAGCTAGTGCAAGTTGTGCTTCTTCTAAGGCAAGTGTTTTGAAGCTCGTCTGTAAGCTAACCTGTCTACTTTTTGACGATCCTACCTGAAAGTCAGGAGATCCATGGTTTGGAGGTGTAGTTCCATCGATATGAGAAGTTGGTTCCCTGCTTTGAGTGCTTCCATTGGTGGGCGTTACACCCAATGATCCCTCATACTGGTTTGATTTTATCGATACCGGGGTGTGATGGTTGAAAGTAGAGAGTTTTGATCTTTTGCTCATGGAAATTAGCTTACCAATTAAATCTTTTAAGCGCATAGCTGCTTCTTCTGCACCTAAGCCCTTGCACTTTCCTCCTTGGATTCTAGTATTGCCACCTAGCAAATGATCCCTTATTCTTGGTGCTCCTCCAGATTTCTCTTCGCCACAAAAGTTACATTTCCAATCTTGATACTTATTTAAATTTGTGGAAAAGTTCCACTCGGGTCCTGGACTTTTTCCACCTACCTTTCGCTTGCCCTGCAAAGTGGTTCCCTACGAAGCAGGACCTGGCATCGAGGTAGGAGGTCTCCTCAAGGAAGCCAGGCTTGAGACACCAACATCACCGCTCACATTCCTGGTGGAAGACATACTTATTGGATGCCTGCAATACCAATAAACATAGCTCAGTATGCTATCTCTTCTTTCAAGTATTATTCAAACCAAACATTAGTGTTATAATCAATATCACACACAAGCGTAGTAGTGAAGCCTGAAGGGAATAAACCTCAATCTACTCAAACATGAGCAAGCAAATACAACAGTGAATCAAATATGTGATCAGTCCATCCCAAAAATAGAGATATCGACCCAAAGATTCACCTTCCTACCCCTTTCATGAATCAGTCCAGACCAAGAAATAACTAATGACCCATGATTGGAGCTCTAATCGAAATAGCAAGCAAATACAGCGGTGAATAAAACATGTGATCAGTCCATCCCAAAAGTAGAGATATCGATCCAAAGATTCACCTTCCTACCTCCATTCATGAATCAGTCCAGTCCAAAAAAGAACTAATGACCCATGATTGGAGCTCTAATCGGAATAGCAAGCAAATACAACGGTGAATCAAACATGTGATCAGTCCATCCCAAAAGTAGAGATATCGACCCAAAGATTCACCTTTCTATCTCTTTTCAAGAATCAGTTCAGTCCAAAAAAGAACTAATGACCCATGATAGAAGTTCTAATCAATATAGCAATCAATTTAGCAAATATAATGGTGAACCAAACATGAGATTAGTCCATCCCAAATGTAGAGATACCGACCCAAAGATTCATCTTTCTACCTCCTTTCAAGAATCAGTTCAGTCCAAAAAAGAACTAATGATCCATGATCAGAGTTTCATTAAGTTTTAATTTTTTTTAAAGACTATTCATTTTTTTACCTTTACTTTTTCTTCTAAATTTTAAAGGATGACCAAATTTAGAGGAAGTGGTGATGTGATGTGATGTCTACTACACGGTTATATAGAGCCGCCAAATATGGAGGGGGTACATGATGGGGCCGGCGGGATTCTTGCTTTGCCCGCCGGGCTTCATAATAAGCCCGCCGGGCCTGCCGGGGTTTGTTGGTTGCCCCGCTGGTTCTATGTTTTCTACCAGTTTTCGTAGGTCATGACATTAGATATGTTATTAACATGAAAAAAATAGTGATAATAACAACAATAATTAACATTTAACAAAATGAGTCATCGCGTAATTAAAATCCCTGGCGAGAAGAGGTTTAATCATCCCACATGTAATGCTATAAGGCTGTAGAGCTACTTAAGGCTCCTCTAATGAATAAACAATTTCAAGTCTGCATTACATGTCTCTTGTCTATGGCATTTTTTGGTTTTGGGCTCACCAACAACCAAAAGTTGGCAATTGTGATTGTAAGGTATGGGCTTTTCGTAGAGAGTCACACTAGTGTGAGTGAATGAGAGAAGAGGTTTAACCATCCCACATGTCATGCTATAAGGCTGTAGAGCTACTTAAGGCTCCTTTAATGAATAAAAAATTCCAAGTCTTGGAACCTAATTAGCTTGAGTCAAAATCTAGCCTACACACACTCACTTGTGTGTACAATGTTTGTCTATCACCCACCTTAGCTAGCATGATCCCATTCCCATCGTGGTTTGAGATCTATGGTGCTCTAGCTAGGTTTATTGTGATACATTCGTGTGTTAGTAGTTAGCATCTCCATTAGGAAGGAAATGGGGTCTAAGGGGGCCTCTTTATTTGCCATGGGATTAAAAAGGATATTATTGAAGTGGAAAATGGGTGGGTTCCATGTGAGTATCATTAGAAAAATTTTGAGCTCATTTGTGGGCCTTGTTAGAAATTGCTGACATGGCATAACTTTCAAAAAGTGGAAATTGGTAAATCTTTTGTGAATAAGATCCAAGTTTTGTGAATGTTGGATATTTAGAATCTATTCTTCAAATGCTATCTATTGATATATAGCATGTTTGTATCAAACATTGCCTTCATGTAGATCTAGGACAAGGTAATTTCAGATTACCATAATGGTAACCAAAACTAGGTGATTGGAAAAAATGGCATAAAATTCATAGAACTCATCCAAAAATTTTGGACCTTGGCTCTTTAAATTCCATTTTTCAAGAGCTTTCTAATGATAGGTCATATCATGGGGTTCTGAGCAATGTTTAGAGGGGTTTATTGAGTTGATCTCTTTTGTACAACTTTGATGATGTGGCACCCTTAAAAGGCCCAAAAATGAGCTCAAAATTTTCCTAATGGGTAGGGCTTAAAAGTACGTGGTCAAACTTGTACTCTTTTATAAAATGTAAAGAGAAAATCTCTTATAAATTCAAAAAATTGAACTTTTTTCTAAATAGTTGAGTGAAAACCAATCATTTCTCTCTCTCTAGTGGCTGCCAATTTCTCCCCCCCTATCTCCTAAAAGGGGTCCCTCCAAAAACGTGTCGATTATTCCCTCCCCCTCTCTCTATTGTACCATCGTTCACTTCTCTTCACTTTACCTTGCAAGTTGCTTCTCTTTCCTTATTTTCACTTTTTCCTCCCAAAAGCTGTGCAATAGAATTTTTAACCTCCTCCTCTCCCCCCCCCCCCCCCCCCCCTCCTCAAGCTAAAGTTCTCCATTTCTCCAAGAGCCTCACTAAACACTTCTACCTAAAGTTGAAGATCTGCAGCATATCCTTTCGCTAGATCATCCCTCTTTCTTCCTCAGCAAGTTTCTTGCTCCCTCTCCATTAAGCTCTCTAGAGAGTATCTACTTCTCTCTCAAGCTTTGCAACATTATCTACCCCATTAAGCTAACAAGAAGGTGGAGCAGTATAGCAGTAAGTGGCATCAATTGTCTTTGTGTACCATCAAGAATCTTTCTCTTTATACGACTCAAAACATAGATTTACAATGTCTAATCATAAGTGTTTGCTTGTAGGTTGTGCCACTATTCCCCATGGAATCATCAAGTACTCAAAAACTAGAAGTGTCATTGACTCCATTTCATGCAGCAATGTACAAGACGACATTAGATATTGGGTGAAGATGGAGTTCAACTGTTACCATATACATGTGGTAGTGATGTGTGTGAACACACTTAGGACCGCCAGGGTATTATTTCCCTGTTTAGGAGGGTTTTTCCCCGTGCATTGTATATACGCCAATCACTCTAGGACTATCTATCTTTCCATTGCGCATCACTAAGTAAAACACTCTCTGTTGTGTTCCTTGAGCTTCGTTCATCTTCTCCAAGCTGTATGTGTTTTCCTGCAATCCTAATTCCAACAATTGGTATCAGAGCAGGTCGCGTCCTCCTGGGCTTAGTCGCTAGCTGCTCCAACACATGCCTACTCACTTCTCCAATTTCAGTGATCTTTGGCAAGCATTCATAGGTCGACAAAAATTGGGGCTCATTTCGACCTCCATTTTTGCTACAGCTAGGTCTGCACAAGCAATTTTGTCATTTTGTGCAATTTTTTTATCAGTGTCAATTATTGCATAACAGGTCCCAATAGTCTACTACAGGTTGTGCTATATAGCACGTTATGGTCTTAGTTTCTCCTCATTTTGAGCTGTTTTCACACCTAGTGCAGGCATTTGCCATGGCTGACAACAACACATATGTGTTCAAGATGTTTGCTGCTGAGGACAGATTGGATGGGACAATTACCCTATGTGGGCTTACATGATGCAACATGTTCTTGTGTTAAAGGGCATCTAGAATTGTGTGCGGGGCATTGATGTACGTCCAGGTTCTGAGGATGTGGCAGGTCTTGGTGCAAGGATTGCTGCTGTTAGAGTTGTTTTGCCTACAAAAAACAAGCGCATTATTACTCCTCACATTCGTTCAACAAAATCTGCAAAACAAGCTTGGGATATTCTAGCTAGTCTTTATGGAAGCCGCAATGAGCAAGTCAAAAAATATGCATGAGGAAGATGATATGGACACTTTCTTTGCTGGTGTCAAGGATATCAATGAGCAACTTATTTCTACAGGTGAAGTCATTTCAGATAGTTCCCTTGTGCAGACTGTCCTTGATGACTTACCAGATTCTTACCAGACTTTTACTAGTACTTGGAGACTTATGACCCAAGGAAATCCTGAAATTGTCAAGTTTGATGCATTGTACACATTGCTGTTACAAGAGTCGCTTTCCAGGAAAACAAGACTAGACAATGTAGAATTGATTGGAGAAACTTGTTGAGCTATCAAAAACATGCAAAGTATGCTAAATGTGGTGTGTGAAGTGAATGTAAATTCATAAAAATGAGCTGAAAAGAGCTGTATGAGCAGACATGAACCAAACTTTTTCTTTTTGTTTCTTTTAGCCTCCCTTTTAAGAGGGGTTTTCTCAAATTTGAAAGGGCATTTTGTTCAAGGTGCCTAGTGGGACCGGAGTGTGTTGCAAAGGAGGCTATTGAGCCATGGTATGTGCGTAAGATGGAGAGGGCTGCCCAAGTTATGTTCGAGCTCGTCGAGGAGTGTAGCGGTTTGAAGCTATGGTTGTTCGTTTTTGAATTTAAGCCATCATTGATGTGCAATCATGTCAATTCCCCCTTCTCCTTTCTCTTCTTTGCTTGTGCATGTGTGTTTTCAGGTGGCCATTTACCCCCTTTTCACACCAATGTTGACCATTTTTTACCCTTTTTGGCCCAATCTTGGCCAATTTTGTGTATAGCCTCTTTCCACCTCTAGCTTCACCCTGTTAGCACAATAGATAGGCTTCATGTAGTGGGATTTCTTACCTCGTTGAAGAAGCATAGCTCCAATAGCATCCTCACCTACTGATGGATTCACATAAAAATCTTATTCCGAATCAGGAGCTTGCATAGTAGGAAGAGAACCAAGAAGCGTGAAAAAACTTCTTGTGTGGAGGTGGGTCCACCACACTTGCATGCCTTGCATGCACCTTCAACAAATAGAAAAGTAGCTAGTTTTAGTCTTGCTTGATTCAGCCTTGTTCTTGCTTTGAACTTGAGAACTTCGTGTTCATAAACAAAAATCTCATGCCTATAGCCTTGTGATTCTTACTCAATTCTTATTTGGACATTCACATGCCAGGAATGCTAAAAATTTCTTATAAAATACCAGTTTATTCTTAGAGCCTTGCTTCTCTTGATTAATTTGTGGTTGCCTTACAACATTCAAGCTCAATACTTGAGTAACTTTGAGCTTCATGTACACAAACTCTATTTTCCTTGATGGAACCTTTACTTGTCATGCTATACACATGCATGTTGTGCTTGCCTTTGCTTGCGAGCTATGAAATTGGCATCCAAAACTAATATTTCACATAATTATCACTAGACATCAATACGTTTTGGCAATCTCCTCATCAAACTCATCCAGAGCCTTGCTTCTAGAAACCAAAACCTTGCAAGCCAAAATCACCTTAATGGCATGCATGAGCTTGCTTTACTTAGCTTCATGCACCTGACCCTTGTTTCCTTTATTGGTACATAAACTAACACATCATCATAATGAAGTTATGCTCTTTATGCCAACAAATTGGAGTTCATATCTTCTTGTTGCCATCCATCTTTGAGTTATGCAAGGCAATCCAAACCCATGGCCTCTTGGCCAGGCTCTTTCATGCTAAACATATGCTAAGCAATACCGCACAGCAAGGCCCTTAATTGGGGAGGGTGCCCAAAATAGGTGCCAACTAGTAGAGTGTGAAAAAAAAGATAATCTTGGTGATGACATTCGTAGGCTACACACATAAGAGAAGATTAGCATGTGCCCACTACTATAGAACTTAGGAGGTGACACAGATGAAGCATGATTTCTTCCTCATGTATAAATATTAAAATTTTCTCTAGGACTTTAGTGGCAACCAAAGAAATAAACATTCTCAATGTCGTCATGTTGACCACTGGAAAAAACATTCCTTGGAAATTGACACCATATTCTTGCTTGAAACCTTTGGCCACTAAACGAGCTTTGTAATTGTCGATCTTCTTCTTGTGAACCTATTTACAAGGCAATGATTTCATACCTTTTGGTAGCAAAACAAGTTCCCATGTTTTGTTCTTTGCAATACTGGACAGCTCCCTCTTCATAGCATGTTCCCACTGAACCTTATCATTGGTTAGCATAGCCTCTTTGTAGCAAGAAGGCTCACCACTATCTGTCAGCAAAACAAAATCCACACCTAGAACAAATTGTTTTGGCAGATATGAAACTCTTTGAGATCTCCACGGCTGATTGGAACTCATACTAGCATGTATAGTAAGTGGCTTGGGAGCTGTTTGGACAGGAGGTGATACAATAAAAAATGTCACTTTTAGGAATTCAACCTCTTTCATTGGTTGTCTATGCATCTTAGTCTCATTAAAAACAACATCACTATTACAGATCACTAATCGACTTTTAGGATCCCATAAACGATAACCAAATTGACCATCTACACCATAGCCAATGAAGATGCATTTCCTGGAATTAGGATCTAGCTTAGCACACAACTCTTTGGGTACATGTGCATAAGCTTCACAGCCAAATGTGCGGAGTTTTTTATAAGACAATTTATGTCCTGACCATAACTCCAAAGGTACACAAAACTATAATGAAGCATGTGGTGATCTATTGATCAAGGACACGACTGTGTATAATGCTTCAGCCCAAAACGCTTGCGATAAATTAGCCTGTGATAGCATAGACATAATCCTCTCTTGGATGGTCCTATTTATTTGTTCCACAATACAATTTTGTGCAGGGGTATAAGGAGCTATAAACTCACACTTAATTCCTCTGCTTGAACAAAAGTCTGTAAACTCTTTGGAGACATATTCTCCACCATTTTCTGAGTGCAAATCTTTCAACTTATGTTTAGACTGAGTTTCAACACTAGATAAGAACTTCTTGAAGCAAGAAAATGTCTCATCTTTACACTTCATGCCGTAGACCCAAACATGCCGTGTAGCATCTTCAATGAATGTAACATAATAGGACACACCACCATGGGATTTAGAAGGCATAGGCTCATATAAATCAATATGCACAAGCTCTAGGGATTTTCTTTCTTTGTCAAAAGAATGTGTATGGTGTGTCCATGTTTGCTTTTCATATTGACAGGGCTCACAAAAGGAAAAATTAGAAAATGACAAAGATGGTAAGTAGCCCAAATGAGAGAGTGTCTCCATTACCTTCTTTGACATTTGTCCTAACCGGCTATGCGACAAAGCAATGGTTGGCAACTTGGTTATAGAAAGAACACTATTTTTATCAGATACATAAAGAGAATAAATTGAACCAACTTTAGAACCATGGGCTATAATAAGATGACCCTTTGCAACACGCCAAGACTACTGATGAAAATTGACTTTGTAACCCAAGAATAAAGATATCCAAACAAAATCAGATTGCATGTCAAGGCTGGAACATGATGTTATGGATGATAAACTTCACCCCATTTTTCATAACCATGGCAATATCACCTATGCCAACAATGTCACAAGAGTAACTATCACCAAGTATAACAAAGCCAATGGTTTCCTCGTATGTAGTAAATCAATGCCTATGAGGTGTGACATGCAATGAAGCACCCAAATCAAGAATCCATGTATGGGATACTTCACCACTAACAAGGAGTTCAGTTGGCATAGAACTCTGCAAAGATAGAGTTTCATGTGAATCACAAAAGACATCATTATTTTTAGTCAACATATTAATGTCTTGTGCATCACTGTCATCCTGAACTATGTTTCAGTTTTTCAATCTTAAATGAACTCTTTGGTTTCTCCGCTTTATCATCATGATGTTCTTGCATTTTTCTTTGCCCTTCTCTTTTGTCATGCTTCCAAGCATAACAATCCTTCTTTATGTGACCAAACTTATCACAATAATGGCATTGAACATTGCGGCGACCACGAGACTTTGATTTACCCATTGATGCATCTCTATTGCCCTCTTTCTTGGACCCACGTTGCGAAGAACGGACCTTACGTTGCTTACCATCCTTTTGCACATAATGAGCTTTGCCATAATGCCAGCTAATCATGGTCTTTTGACACACCTCCTCTGACAAAAGTGCACTAGTGATATCATCGTATTTTAGCGTACTATTAGGAGTAGAGTTACTAACAGCTGTGCAAAAGATATCCCAAGAGGGTGGCAACGAACAAAGCAAAAATATTTCTTTCATCTCATCTTCAATGGTCATGCGCTGTGTGCATGAATCTGGGCAAAAAGAGAATCAAAATCATTGATATGGCTGGCAACGATAGCTGACTCCTTCATACGAAGGTTGAAAAGTTTTCGCATCATGAAAACTTATTTCTAGCCGTATCCTTTTTGTAAGTGTCACATAATTTCTACCATAAAGCATGAGCAGTCTTGCATTCTAACACCAAAAAGTACACCGAATCACCAAGGTGAAGTCTAATTGTAGACCTGCATAGCTCATCAAGCTCCTCCCACTGAAACTGAGCCATGTGTATATCTTCAGTTCTAACTGCATAGGGAATAGGCAACTTTTGCTTCTTTTGGACAAGCACATCATGCATTTGGTTCTTCCAAAGCTGAAAATTAGTGCCATCAAACTTATTTATGTCATAAATGTCACGGTATTTGCTAGTAGACATGGTGACAAAACTACCAAACGATTATGAGAAAAATTTCGTAGAGTCTCCTTTGTATTTGGGACTATGTCAACCAAAATACGAGACAAAAGGAACAAGTATGTCATTCACAAAGCATAAAAGAGGGCAATGCCTCTCAAAAGCACGCTTTATAGAGACCAACTAAGGCACATAAATTGTCAAATTGACCATAGACTGCCAACTCGGTGTCAAAAGTACCTATGCCACTCTATACATGTCCTATGGCAAGGCCTCGTAAGGGATGCTCTAGGTACATGGGTATCATTGAAGGTATCTCCACATTTGAGAATACCACAGCTCAATGAAAACTTCACGCTATCGACCCTCAATAATGTAGGTTATGCATCTAAATGTATAGCCAAGTCTCAAAAATGGCTATCATCCGGACCAAGCCTCGTTGGGACTGCCGTACTAGCCAAAAGATGGCTCCACAAAAGCGTACAATGGTAGTATCCACAAAAACGTACAAGTCTGTCACGGCGCTCAAACATGCACGAAATGCATAGAAATATCCCTCTGGGGAGTTAAATTGCTCTCAAAAGAGCTCAAACATTGTCAAAAGTACCAACATATGCATGTATACATAAAAAATTGCTCCCACTGGAACCATAATATCGCAAGCACTGAAACCTGTAGCCCGTTGTCATGCCGTGGCACGTGCATAGTGGGAACGCAAGCTAAGCCCTACAATATTATGATTTTATGTGTAAACCTTAAGTATGCATAAGTATATGCATTTTCTATTTAGCATGCAAAAAGCTAGTTGAAGTTTGATGTGTCACTCTTGTTGGGAATGGGCTTTGATCCCGGGCTTCTTTGTGAATGTCTTCTTGAAGCCATGATGAAATGAGCCTATAAAACTTACCTCCTATCTACTAGGCATCGTAGGTGGCATATGACATGTATAGCATGGCCAAAAGTGGCCTTAGTCATAGTATACCCCATGAGGTGTCATTTTACACATAGTAGGTGCACTTTGGAGTGATTATGGACCTAGAAAAATCCCTTAGAAAAGTGGTTACGAGTTTGTTTGATGTCATCAATGATGTATGCCAAGCTCTCTCTCAATTTTTTATAAAGCTACTCTTAGAGGCTTATGGCGGCAAGGAGAAGATATTTGGAGAAAAATCTAGAAGAACCTCTAGATATTTCTTGAAGAGAAAGATCTAGAAGCTTTGAAGATAATTTCAAGATATTTTTGAAAAGGGAGACACTTGTCACACAAATCCCTTAGATATTTCTAAGAAAATATCTTCTTCAAGAGGCAACCTCACCTATAAATAGAGCCTCTTGCTCCTCACTTGGGCATCAAGCAAATCATCAAGCAACCAAGTGCTCAATCAATCCCCATAATCAAGCCACTCTATCAAGCCATCACCCAACCTCCTAGCCATCTCCTTGAGGAAAACTCTCTCTCAATCTCAGCCCAACACATCTTGAGCTTGCTACTTCATGCCTCAAGCCTTCTATCTCCTCACTTGTAGTACTCATACACTCTATGTAACCTTCTTTCTTCAATAAAGACGCATTGTTGGTGGCTTGCAAACGGTGTTGGGGACTACTACGCATCATCTACTTCATCAAGTTGGCTACAATATCACGAGTCTTGAGGTGTGCTTCACTTCTTTGGATTAAGCTTGTGTGGGTCTTTGTGTGTTGGTTGTCTCTCTTATCTCTTTCCTCCATTTTTTGACTACTTTCTGAGATTTCTTAGATGAATAACCCCAATGGTGTAACTTTTCAACCCTTCCACTTTGTGCAACATATTAGAATTAATGTTTGTATTAGCCGTAAAATCCACTTCCAACAGAGAATTGTGTTTCTCTTTGGGCCGGAAAGACTGCAAGAAATTTTTCTTTCTCCACATCCTCTTATTTTGCCACTACTAGACTACTCTAATTCTTTCGATGTGCACATATTTATTCTCCTCTAAGGGTTGAGTCTTGCTTTTTTAATATTACTATGAACCAAGAAGACTTGTATACACGGCTCATTCCTATCGCTAGGCAAAATATCTACATCTTTGTAAGCACTAAGTTACAGTTTCAAAGAACCATTCGCAGTCTATTTGGAGCACAACGACTTGCTATTATAAATGCTTCAGTGAACCCTTTCATCCTACCTTTGATTAGATACGATCAAAGCCTTGATGTTTTTATCTTTGTCTTGTTTTGAGGGTTTCACGTGTGCGTATGTGTGTGTCTGTGTGTAAGATCCCAATGGCTACACACAATGTATTTTCTACAAACACTAAGCTCGCTTAAGTGAAAAGCTTCACAGTCTCCCCGCAAACCCTCACAACTAGAGGCCCGGCGCCTTCCTGGCAAGACCGCCAACTCTTTGACACCGTGAGTCGATGCTGATGCCGTAGCCAAAGCCAAAGAGGCTAAGAAGCACAAACGAAGCTAACCAAGTCGCTCTGTACTTGTACCTGAGAGGCTACACACTCCCGAATGAGCCATGGGCTCTCGTAGATGAAAGAAACTGCAACAATGATACTTGTATTGGCTATTGAAGCTCTGCAGCACAAACTAGCAAAAGAGAGTTGAAAAACACAGCTCCTAAATAGTACCTCAAATGAGGTTTTTAATGGCAAGAATGGCTGCGGAAGGGGAGTAAAGTTGCAGAACACCTACTGGAAATGCTCTCAGAATGCTGAATTTGTTGATGCCAAAGACGAAACCCTGTTTGCACTCTTGAAAGTGTGTGCATGCACGAAAGCGATTTCGGGAATGAAATAACTCTGATACTAGATGAAGGAGAGGAGTGGGGAGCACAGCGAAAGAGGAAGATGAACACACACACACACACACACACACACACACCACCATAGCCACACACACACAGGTTGGAGGGGGAGTGTCGACACACACTGTGTGCCCCCTTTCTTTCTTATCTATCTTATGCACTTAGGCATAATACACACTCTACTTTGTTTTTAGTGACTCATACAAGTGTATAGTTATACACTTAGGGTTAGTAGCAGTTAGGGATGGGTGGTCGGCCACATGGCGAAACGTAGGGCTAACTTCATATGGTCTCGTGTTGGACAAGAAACACATGGTGAACTTCACGTCATCTTGTACTAGACATGAAACATGACCAAGAACTATAGTTTGATTACTAAATTGCACGCGTATGCCTTGCATATAGTAATTTTCTCCTGAAGGTTGCAAATTGTTATGCATGAAAATGTGGAACAGTTCTATGTTGAGAATGCACACAAAATACAGAAATGGAGGCAAAGAAAATGTTGTGCATAAATCAGGTCCAATTTGCCCCTATGCATGACTAAGCTCCTTGTGCATGTATTTGATCCTATTGGTGGTGAACCCAGAAAATGATTTCAACGAGGGAGATTTTGGTAGAGAGTAAAATAATATTTTAAAATAGGTTTTGTAAATGAACTAAGAGCTAAATAGACTTTGATCTTGTTGTAGAAGTAGAGGTTGCCTGAAGTGAAATTGCGCCCTCACAATCCACGTCCACTCATCTGCTAACATAGCAATCACGCATTAGATCATATTTCTCGTAAGCAAAATATTCAATGTGGATTAAAAATAAAAATCATTATTTCATTTAAATTTTCATAATGCACCCCTTAAGTTTAAAAGAAACTATCCATACTTATATTGCCTCAATTTATGATCTATACTAGCTAAACTCAATTCTCAATCTATACTAAACTACCTCAATCAATGATATGTATATAATGATTGTGCTACCTGAATTGGCAATATAGACATGAATAATTTTTGTCTCGGTTGAACAATATATGATAAAAATTTGGAAATGTACATAAAAAGCATGTGTTGCCGCTTGACACGATTGTCTTGCTTCAATTGATTCTTTACACAAATTTAATCATACACTACCTCACTTGACAACTTGTGTGCTATCTAATGTGCGAGATTATGATAGGCAGGACATTGAAGATCAAAGAGTGACACTTGGCTCCATTGAGATTTATTAAGTGAATGATTCACATACTTTATTGAACATCGAAGACATTGTTGTTTAGCATGTGTGATAGCCGCATTATGATTCACAATTCTTTTCAGAGTCAAAACTTTTATAACATTTTATAGAAGAGGTGGATTGGTAGTCACAAGCACATTAGGAATATTATGTCTAAATGGGCGTAGTAGATTTATGTGAAATGAGAGGATGTATATGCCAATGTGGAGGTAAGTCTTACTAATAAGCATTATTGTTAATATTTTAATTGATTTTAAAGGGCCATAAAATCAAGGAGCAAGCTTAACCTTGGGATGTTTCTCAATGTTCACGAGTCTTTGTAGCAGGCTACAATGTCACTTTCACAGGACACACATTTA
Source organism: Adiantum capillus-veneris (assembly GCF_014529385.1). NCBI lineage: Eukaryota > Viridiplantae > Streptophyta > Polypodiopsida > Polypodiales > Pteridaceae > Adiantum > Adiantum capillus-veneris. Next base: position 75,995,759 of record NC_140934.1, on the reverse strand, counting down.
GTACATTTGGTCTGGTTTGGTTCAAGTTGGACGGACTCTCTGGCTGGGCAATGACACGTGGCACGAATATGAACAAAGGTCTAGTAGACATCGTGGCTAGGTCACCACCACCACTCAGTTTGGAGATAGACTTAGATGGCTGACATTTATGAGCCATTGATGGCTCTTTATGGTTGTACATATGAGTAGTAAATGTTGGGTCATCACAATCATCTTCTTTATATATGGTCCAGCATCATAGTTTAGAGTAGTGAGTCTTTACACACAGCACGTCTGCATCATCCCTGCACATCTGAGCCTCAACACCCCCATTGTACCCGTGAGTTCTGGGTTGGATCTGAGTGTGCTACCACGCCAGATTCTATACTGGTTCCTATGTGTTCTGGTTTGTTGCTCTGTCTCTTTGTTGATTTGTTGTTATGTGTTGTTTCCTGTGTTTTCATTCTGTTTCGAATGAGATGTCATGCACATTGCACTGTGGATCATGCACATTGCACTGTGGAGCACCTCTGTAGAGAGCATGACACACTATCCACACTACAGGTGCTCTCATTTTGGCACACCTAGTGGGACCTCAACCGAAGTCTCACTCTCTATTGAGGTACAAATCGAGGAGCTAGCTGGTTTACCTAGACTCACCTACTTCGCCTTTCCCAGTGCATCCTACTGGTCTGGTCCAGCTTCACCCTAGATAGCTTAGTCTAGCTAACCTAGTCTCTCACCCTGCTGGTCTGGTCCTCTCTCACCCTAGTCCAACCAAGCTCTTGTCCTGGTCTAGTCCTTCCTCGTCCTTGGTCCAGCCAGGTAGTCTAGTCACTCGCCCTAATCTAGAGTCTAGACCAATGTTCAGCCAGTTAAAGGTCTTCTTGCCCAAAGCTTGGTTGGGCTTGTGGTTATTGTATGACACATACAAGGCGGTCATTAGAGCGTTAAAGCACACTACTAAGTCCTCTGAAGTACTACATAAGGCATCACCCCTAGTACCTAGTAGAAGTCCACCAACCCCATCACCCATACCTCCACATACGGCATCATCCAATTCCTCCATCCAGTTCTACATCTTCTAGGTCACCTTCTCCAGTAAATCCCTCTCCCATTTTGTTACAACAAGCTAATGAGCAACAAGATCCTGAGAACCCCCATGGAGGAGTTGACCAGTGTTTTGGCCAAGGTAGACATCAAGTTTCCTACTTTCAAGGGACTCTCCTCAGAATATGCAAACGACCATGCAAGGAAGTTTGTATTTCTCTATAGAGATCGTGGTCTTAATAGAGAAGATGCTTATTTGGTGTTGTTTTCATCAACCTTGGATGGTTTAGCAGACAAGTGGTACAATCAGTTTGCAGAGAATTACTATCCAACTTGGGCAGCTTTAAGACAACAGTTCTGTACAACATTCAGGCCACGTGACTTCTAGGAAAAGGTTTTGGATGAGTTGGCCAACATGGTGCTCCAACCACATGAGACTTTTTCAGAACTCATGACTAAAACCAAGTCTCTGGTTGCTAAGCTTCCTCAGCAACCAGGGGAATTTATGGTCAAGAAGTGGGTAGAGAAAGATCTTCCAAAGACGTCTCAACAGAAACTACAAGAAAGTCTTTGACCTGAAGCATCTCTGGAGGAGTTTATAGTGGCCGCTACAAGGATAGAAGGAGGAAGGAGGCTATTCAACGCCCCCCTTCAAGTGGAGACTACCTCAGCACTCACAAAAAATCCCTCTGACCCCTTGCTTTCTTTACACAAGGAGTTAGAATCACTGAAGTTACAAAGAGCGCTTCAAGAGGAGAGGTCCTTCTCTCTTAGACCAAAAAAATATCCACAACAAGAGGCTTTAGAAAAAATCAAGCAGGAGCTAGAAGAGCTCCGGGCACAACAAGACACTAAGCCGCCGATGGTGTGGTGTACCTCTTGTCGCTCTCCAGGGCATCCTCCTCAGGACTTCCCACTTCGAGCTTACTACCATTTCTACGAGAAACCTAGCCATGATGACAAAGAGTACTATTATATGAAGGGAATGTGGCAACTACAACAGAGCCTCACCCCCAACCTTCAACAAGGGTTGACACTTGCATCCAACATGGTTTCACCATATGGCCATCAAAACCCTATGCCACCTCTGCTGAAAACACCTCCTATGCAAGGTATGCACAACAACTTTGCATCTCCCAGCTTTTATCATGCTAATGCTCCCTCAATTCCACAAAGCTTCTACACATCAGCATCCATCCCCATGCAGCAAGGGTCACAACCACCTTGTCCCTCCATTAGGAAAATTTTGTGCTACAAATGCGGGGAGTATGGACATTATCAGAGCAAATGTCCCTTGCCAGAAGGGTCCCCTCCTTACCAACATTGTCCTGAAGCTAAGGATCACTATAGAAAGGACTGCCCAAAACAACACGCATCCACATCTACAAGCACAACCAAAACCAGTAGGAGTTTACATTACCAAAGAACAACTTGATCACAGTAACCACCATTCCACAGGCCTCACCTTCCACTCCTATAGTTGCCTCTCAAAATGGGTTGAAACAGGTGGAAGAGCCTACTGGTGTGCTCACACGGGCAAAGAGGGATGCTCTTGGTCTCAGCCTCCCAGACGGTCCAACTTTTTCATCTCCAGTCACAAAAGTGAGTCAACCTCCCCTAGTAGCTGACAAACCAGCAGGTAGTGCCAAGAGTCAACCTACCTCTCTTCTCTTAGATATTGATGGTGCCTTCATGAAAGTAGTAGAGGACTTGCAGAAGCTCAAGATACCAGAGCAAGCACTGATCAAAAGAGAGAATCCTACAATAGAGACTATCTTGAAAAACACCTTTCAGAAAGTGTCATTGTACGACATGCTTTCGACTTGATGCAAAATTTTGAAGTGACACCCTTTCCATAATTCAATCTCCGTATTACAAGTAGGAAGATTTTACAAGCAGGGTTTATTTGTCCGAGCTTACATCGTGATGTCCAATATTGGTGTAAGGCATGTAAGCCATGCCAAATTGCTGGGGATAGACGACTAACATATGAGCCTCGAGTCCCAATAATATCTTATGGCCCTTTTGAAAAGTGGGGTGTGGATGCAATAGGTCCCCTACCTCGTACTTCTACAAGGAAGGTTTTCATCATCATGGGTGTTGACTACATGACACGATGGGCGGAAGCAACAAGCACAACCCGAATCACAGCTGAAGAGGTATCCAAGTTTATTTTTGATCATATTTGTAGTAGGTTTGGAACACCCCTAGAAATCTTATCAGATCGAGGCCCGGGTTTTAGGGCTGACCTTCTGAATGATCTCTTGAGGAGGTTAAAAGTGAAACACCTGCATTCCACACCCTACTATCCTCAATGCAATGGATTGGTGGAAAAAGTGAATGGAATGATATGTAAGATCATTTCTAAGCAGGTTGTGGACCGGCCTAATGATTGGGATCACCATTTGACAGCTGCTCTTTGGGCGTATAGGACATCTTTCAAGGTATCTACCCAATTCACCCCTTTTCATCTAGTTTATGGACAGGAAGCACTTCTCCCCATTGAGGTAGAGCTCTCAAGCTTGCGCGTTCTTGCAAGAGTGGCAAAAAAACCAAAAGAGGTTCTACATGAAAGGATCTTAGATCTCCAACGACTTGAGCTAGATAGAGAAGAGTCCATTGATCACTACATCACCAAAGCGACAAGCCAAAGGGATAAAATCAACAAGAAGCTCAAGAGGAAAGGATTGAAGGAAGGTATGTTGGTTCTTCTCTATGATAACCGACTTGATACTCGACTTGACAAAAAATTTTTGCAAAGATGGGAGGGACCTTTCATGATAAAAACAAAGTTTGGGAATGGTAGTTACAGATTAGCAGATTTATTAGGAAAACTCCACAAGACCAGAGTCAATGGATGGAGATTAAAGCTCTACTTTCAACGTATCAATCTGTTGATAGGCAGTCATCTGCCTACATCGTCTAAGCTCCAAATTGACATGGCTCCCTTCGGCTTGGCAAATGCTCCACCTATTTTTAAAGCTTTGATGTGCAAAGAAGAACCAGCCTTGGAATCTGAACATACCCAAGGCAACCCTCCCATCTCCGATTTATGGGATTGAGGTAATGAAAAGCAGGTCTAATGGAGTAAAAGAGTGCATGACACTCCTCCTATTGAAAAAAAAAAAGTGGAAAAGAAAAAATGACAAAAAAAAGAGAAAAAAAATAAGAAAAAGAAGCAACACCGTCCTCCTAAAGATATGAATATCTCTAGGCTTGGGGGAGGGCTAATATGAGTGGCATAAAATGGTAACCATCTTTTTGCAACATTTGTCAGCCTACTCAACGTCCTCTTCCTCATATGTGTATATATTTTTCTACGCTATTAAGTTATCTAGAGTAAATTCTCCCTCTTCGTTTAACCTTTGTGGCGACACATACATTATACTCTTCCCAAAAATGTCACCTTAGTCATATATTTATATTACCACCCTTTTCTTTTTTGCTTTGTAAATAGAATAAGCATACAATAACCAACTATATACCCCCAAAATTTCTTACCTCGTGTGAATTAGTAGTAGAAAAATAATATATCCATCTTCCACCCCATATAAATAAATTCCCATGGAAATCAACTCTCCACTTGTCTTTACCAAAGATTATGGTCCCTCTCTACAAGTCTTCTATGCCCCCTACATAGGTGGCCCAATATCTCTTAAGAATATACATATAGTTTCTCTCCTTTCAAAAAGACTCCAATTGTATATTCTTTTCACAAGCAAATAATATTGGGCCCTCCTCTATTTGTTTAAGCATCATAGCCTTTTGAAAAAGCATGATTCCCCTTGGATGCATACAAGCAAAGGGCCCATACAAGAAGACTTGGAAGCAAAAGGTTCCCTAGCCTAGTGTGGACCTTCCAAACCCAATTCCTTGGTGCATGGGCATGAAGAATAGTACAAATTCATATCAAACGTGTTGAGAAGGTCAATTTTGCCTTTTGAAGCATGTCATTCCGAGCTACAGGTAAAAAGTTATGGTCAAAATAGTGTAAATCTGTCAGATTCGCAGCAAAAGGGAACTGTAAATCAAGTAAATCAAGAGGGTGAGATCTTATTTTTCCCCTACTCATATTCTAGAAGAGCAATGAGTGTTCAAGGTCACTTGCATGTGATGGGACCAACCTAAAAATGCTTTCTAAATGCCAAGACAGACAAGTTGAGATACCCCGCAGGAGCCACCCGTAGGGCCTCATGGTGGGGCCCACCTACATTATGCACCCCTATGGAGCCTTCACGGTCTAAAATGATATTTTTGGTGAATAAATAGTCCCTTTTATGTCCAAAATTCAATGAGTGGTCAAAGGACACTTAATTAGGTCTAATCACTTACTCTAATTAAGTGTAGCATAATCCCACTCCTACACAACTATAAATAGCCCCCCTTGGAGAGACTCAAGGACACACACCTATATTTTCAACTTCATGTTGTTTCTTGATTAATAGTAGAGAAAACCCCAACTCTCCCTCTTTCACATCCTCCCTCCTAACCCTCTTCTTTGGAGGAAGTGCAACTCTATTCTCCACTCTTTCCATTCTACCATCTCTTACTCCATCAACCCAATAAATCATTTGTAGCACCTCAATAACTTATAAATACATCATGATCTCTCTCATGGTTATGTTAATGATCATGAAATCATCTTCAAAAATTTCAAGTGTCGCAATTCGTGATGCTTAGCCAGCGTCTGTCCTCCCCTTAAAAGGTGTGCGAGAAATCAAGTAAGTGTTCTATTCTCAATTTACTATTGGTTTGTTTCTCCACACTTATTCAATTGGTCTAAAGAAATTTCTCACTCCAACTCTCTTTTGCTTCATTACATATGCATGTGGCTACCTCTCATGGTGATTTTATTTGTGTCACGGCATTGCATAGATGGAGATGAGCTCTCTATGCAAAGTGTGTTAGTTTGATGTAAGTGATTCTCTTGTGTGTTTGAGAGGCAAGTCTTGTGCGCATGATTTTTTTAATGAGTGCTTGAGAGAGGAAGAGTTTGGATGTATTATGGGTATTCTTATGGGGAGAAGGTGAATGCTATTCCACAAATTGCATATTTCATTTTTGATGCACGGCATTGGGTTGCATAATCGTTGATGGTGTTCAAGTGTCCAAAGTGTATATAGAGTAAGGGGGTTTTCAAAGTGTGTTGCTTGAGTGGGTGAGTGCAAGTGTTATTTTGATTGGTTTCCTTCTCCACTCCCAAAAGAAGGTGGTGCCCCAAGTAGTGTGCATACCTCTTTCCGAAACATTTTGTGAGGGTAGGCCCATTGGTTTGGGTTTAGAGGCCCCATTTCAAAAAGCTCGCCCTCAACAGCTTGTGTGAACTAGATGGTATAGAAGTAAAGATTCCCATTGCAGAAAAAAAGATCAAAGTGTTTAAGAGAAGAGGAGACAGTGATCTAGAAGGTATTGAGGAGGAAGAGCAAAACACAGGTGAAGATCAAAGTGAAGATGAAATCATGGAAGATCTACAAGGCAATTGAAACTGTAGAGAATCATATGTGGCACATACCAGAGGATGTGCATGTTTAGAGGGGGTGGATGTCGTGTTGTGACATATACATAGTGGGAACAAATGCTACAAGATCTATCTTGCAACATTTTAGATACATAAGTATATTTCCTATAATGTATAGATGCATATCTATAAATAATAATAAGATTTATATCTCATCCTAATATTTATCTCAAGGATAACATATTCTTTCTTTACCGTTAGAAAGTACTATGGGAAAAAACATCAATAGCTCCGCTTCTTTAACTTGGGACAAAAACATTGGTTCTTTCTTTCTACTATCTCATTATCATCTCACACCCTAGCTAATTCTATATCTAGGATAGCTTCCAATTTATATATATTCTATGTATTTTTTATATTTTTCTTATATTTCTTTTTAATAGCTACTAGGAAGGAATCAAATTCAAGTGGGACACTAGCTTGCATGATTCTCAAAGATACACCTATTTTAATGCATTATTGCAACGATGATTACAAAACTTTGTCAAGGAGCAATGTCATGCTTTCATATTGCATGAGATGTCCATTGGAATCAAATGAAAGTCTAGGCTAAGGGGACCACAAGAAGACTTTTGCCACCAAAAATGTACCCTATTTTGATGATTTTTTAACACAAAGTTCCAATCCAAATTGGAAAAAGTATATAAAATGGGGGTTGTAGCTTTTTTCCATTCTTTTTACTTTTTTATTTGGAGCCACGGTGGAGGAGATAAGCTCAAAATGGTGGACCCAGTCTACCCACATCATGCAGGGACAACCCATTTCAAACTTTGTCAGTTCTTGTTCACACTAGCTCTTCTCTTTCTTGAGTAATGCTTGGGGGTTCCCTTCACCTATAAAAAGGGACCTCTTCTTCCTTGAAAACCATTCAAGAGGGAGTGAGAGGATTCATGCCAAATTAGCCTTTAGCCCTACACTTGCCTTTGAGGAAGGCTAGCTAAACTTGAAATCATCCTTGTAAGCATAAACTCTAGTAAGTTAAGGCCAATTCTTCTATCTCTTGCCATCTTCATCAAATTGGAAAATACTCTTGAAGGCATTGATAAGTAAGGTGTTTATTGCTTTGATTTTCTTGTTTTTCATCTCTAAGTATGACCTATACCTCCATGTCTTCTATTACTTCTACCTCTACTCCTATCTCCATCTCTCTTGTGTCCTAATTGTTTCTCTTGAAGGCATTCAAGGCATTCAAGCAACAAGAAATACTAGTGCACAAGGTACATCTCTCCCTGCTACAGGTACATATCTCCCCGAAGTATCCTTATTACCTAGTGACAAGAATAGGGCTTGGGAGGGAAACTTCTCTTCTCTTCACTTCTCTCATATCTACATTTTGGACATACTGGAGTTATCCTAGATGAATAATCCACATGATGTGAATTTCTATCTCTTTCACTCTGTGCAATCTATTACAATTAACTATGGATTAGCCATAAAATACACATTCAACAACGTATAGTATTTTTCTTTGGCCCAAAAAGGCTCAATGAAATACTTCTTTCACTGCACCCCATCATACTACCCCTTATAGACTATAACTTTTCTTTTGACATAAGTGCAGTTATCTTGCTATGAACCAAGAGGATTTGTACACACAATTAACTCCAATCACCAGACAAAACATATATATTATGGTAAGCACAAAATTACAATTCCAAAGAACAATTTGTAGCTTGTTTGGTCTGCAAAGATGGAATGCCATTAACTTATTTATTAACCCTTTCATAATAACCATGATATGATACGACCATAGCCTTGATGTTTTCATCTTTGTGTTGTTTTGATATGCTCTTTTGTGTTCTTTCTTTGTGTGTGTGAGTGCAAGAGAGAAAGAGTGGGGCTTCTTTGATTGCACTTCCATCCAAACCCTAGACTTCAAGGCATCTATGGTATAACTCCTTCATATAATTTTTGGAGTTCTCTCACAAACTCTCACAGTCAAAAGCCCGGTGCTTTCCTGTGGCAAGACCACAAACTTCTCGACAACGTGCCTTGCACATTTTGTATTGGTATGGATGCATCACAGTTGATTATTTCCAACCAAAATTGTGAGCTTATATCCTGTTATTACCCATTTACTAAACATGTGTTCCGTTATCCTCGATCTCAAGTCAATGGATAACACTTTGGCATGAAATAAAAGCCTTGATTTTCCATATGTCTATCAAAGCACTTTGCTTTGGACAACAGAGAAATCTTTTTCAAATGAAATGTTAAAGACAAAAAAACAAGTAGAGCTTGAAATTGGCTGATATGGTCGCTCCTTTGAGAGTGTTTTTTCTCGCTTGAATGTAGCTTCTAGCCATGTATGCTTAGAAATTTAGAGCTGTCAGATGTACCCTGCATGCCATCGTGGCTTGGTTCATACTAACCTCAAAGAAAATGCCAGATAGAGATGTTGCCAAGTTTCCCAAAGTTTGTATGCTAATAGCATATCCCAGTCTTTTAAACCTTACGTGCAACATGCGCTAAGATGAAGCCTTGCTTTGCATAAGTTCATCTAAAAGATGAGACGGAACAAAGCAAAAGAGCATCAACTTGTCGAGGTTTTGTAAAGAATTGGCCTTGTGAAGCCTTAAAATGCCCAATCTAGAAATAAATAGCTTGACTGAGGCAATATTTGCTTGTCAAGTTGTCATTATATAAAATTCTTCCAATATGCTTCCTATATTTATTTTGCTTATGCACTTTGACAAGTTGTATATGCTTGGGAAAGACCATGCACCCAATGCATAGAAAAATAGGGAGCCTTGCTTTTCCAGAGATTTTATTGGCTTACATGTTCCTTTTGGAGGCACAAACTTCAAATGTTTTGAAAGAGGTAACATAGCAATTGTCTACAAAAACCTTGCTCATGGGTAGCCTTGTATAGAGCCGTACTCCAAAACATGATCTATGGACCTTGGTCATACAAAGCCGCGGTCCGATGCTATGACGTTTATTGTAGTAGACAGTGTTACCCCATCGATCCTCGACCTTGTCGAATAGGGTATCATATTCAAAACATAAAAAACAAGGCATACTTGGGTTATCCAATACTCATTGTTGATTTATCCTTGAATCCTATCGGGTCTTGCTTTCCAACCATAGGTAGATCCTTAGCACGATTCACTTCCTCTAGGCCAAAAAAATGTGTCTAGGAGCCATGCCCTAGTAAAAATTCAAATGGAAACTCCGGACTAGAGAAAGATTCATGTCGGGTTCACAAATGGAAATAAATCATGGCTATGCCGATATCTTTGCCTCACCAAGCATAGGCCTTGCATGTACCTTCATGCCGAGCATCTTTGCCTTACAGGTTGTAGTACTTGCCTGAACTTGACGTTATATGCTAGGCAACCTTGCCATTTGCATCAAAGTTTAACTTTTGAAGATCCTTATATAGAGTCCTATAAGATTAGTTCATATATGGATTTAAAAAACACCCACAAAAATAAAATGGCATACTTGAAGACCCTATTGTTATTGAGGTACTCGACAAAATGCCTTGCATATCGTCGTAATCTCGATTCCCTTACCTAAGGCTCTACATGACTTTCCGCTCATGCCTTGCATGCATTTAAACATAATCCTAAGTTTTCTGTCGACTGAAATTAGGTTGCTTGCACCTATAATCTCCTTATGAAAACCATGAGGAAAGGATGCTTTCCAAAACACCAAAAAATCCCACTCGATTGTGTCTTGCACAATCGTTGAAACCATGAGGAAAGGATGCTTTCCAAAACACCAAAAAATCCCACTCGATTGTGTCTTGCACAATCGTTGAAACCATGTTGCCGTCCTTTATTGAGCCTTTTCTCACTGTACAGTTCCGACAAACATGCAAGCTTGATGGCTATTGTCTTGCGTATATGTTGCGTTCCTTTATCGAGCCTTTTCTCACTATGCACCCTTTATCGAGCCTTTTCTCACTATGCACGGTTCCGACAAACGTGCAAGCTTGACGGATATTGGCTTGCGTACATGAAATCCAAGCAAAGTTGGAAGGGTTGTTGGCCCATGGGCAAGCACCCTTTCTTCCTATTTTAATGCGGGGGCCCAAGTATGGGCATCCTAGTGTGAAAAAAAAAAAAAACAAGTTCAATGGCTATGGTAGCGCTACAGAGATGGCGTCGAGCGAGAGAGAGAGAGAGAGAGAGAGAGAGAGAGAGAGCAGTATGTTGCTCATTTGCAGGATGTGCATAAGCGAAACCTCCATGAAATTGCAGCGCGATCACGTCGATGCAAACCAATCACGATTTGGTGCAGGTCTGTCAGCTACAAGGAATGTGTGCTAGGGAGCTTTCCCACATTTGAAATTGTGGCACCCCATCTCTCCTTCACCTTCTCCTCTATGACTTGCATGAGCATGCAAATCCCTTCCAACTTGAGGAACACGCCCTCCTTTCCAAGCCTATGCTCCGATACCACCATAAGATTCAAGGGACTAACTGTTGGAATTAGGGTTGCAGAGAAACACACACAGCTTGGAGAAGACGAAGGAAGCTCAAGGCACACAATAGAGAGTGTGTTACTTAGTGTGCAATGGAAAGGTTGGTAGCCCTAGAGTGATGGGCGTATATACAATGCACGGGGGAAAAAACCTCCTAAAGAGGGAAAAAATGCCCCGACGGTCCTACTGTGTTCGCACACATCACTACCACATGTATATGGTAACAAATCCCCCTTGGAGTGATGCGGTGAACGAGATCTGGCACATGAGTAAAGGGAAGTTCCATGCCCTGAGGACAAGATCAGTCCACAAAGGGGAGTAAGCCCAAAGCTTTTCAGAAAGCTTCAAGCTTCTCATGAGACAATGCCTTTGTGAAAAGATCTGCAAGGTTGTCCTGTGTTGGCACATAAGCCAAGCTGATCTCTCCTGCTTAGAGCCTCTCCCTGACATAGTGGTAATGCACCTCAATGTGCTTTGTGCGAGCATGAAAAACTGGGTTCCTCGCAACTGCCAATGCGCTCTGACTGTCAGTGTAGATAGTGTTGGCAGTGTCCTGTCCAACACCCAAATCATCCATAAGGCGTCTGAGCCATACACACTCAACCGTAGCTGTGAAGACTGCCCTGTACTCAGCCTCACAACTCAAAGTGGCCACAATAGGTTGCTTCTTGCTCAACCATGATATACATGAACTTCCAAGCATGAAACAAAAACCTGATGTGGGCACTCGCGTGTCAAAACAACCAGCCCAATCTGAGTCCGAAAAAGCATGTAAGTCTGGCGGCAATGATCCCCCCTTGGGATAAAACAAGCCAAGATGTAAAGTGCCACTAAGGTAGCGGAAAATCCTCTTGACAGCCTGCCAATGCTTAGACCCTGGGCTATGCATAAATCTGCTGACCTGTGAGACTGCAAACTGAATATCTAGCCTTGTGTTGCATACATAAATGAGGCAGCCAACAGCAGTTTGGTAAAGAGTGACATCAGCAGGATCGCCAGCATCATGTAGACTCAACTTCAAACCTATTTCCATGGGAGTGGCAATAGGTTTGCAATCCTCAAGTCCAAACTTACATAGCAATGTCTCTATGTAACTTTTCTGACACGAGGCAATACCACCATCACACTGCTTAAACTGTATACCCAAATAATGATGCAACAACCCCAAATCTTTCATCTTGAAAGTAGCATTCAAATCAGCCTTAAATTCAGCGATATGTCTCTCATTTGGTCCAGTGATCAGCAAATCATCAACATAAAGAACCACGATGAGAAATACATCACCCTCACGCTTTACATACAATGTGCTTTCTGTTGGATTGTTACGAAAGCCTTGTTTGACCAAATGAGTGTCAGCTTTCTCATACCAAGCACGAGGAGATTGCTTCAACCCATACAAAGCCTTGTTACATTTGCACACTTTGTCCTCTTGTCCTTTTATGACAAAACCACGAGGCTGCGTTACATAAACTTCCTCAAATATGTCACCATTCAAGAAAGCAGTAACAATGTCTGATTGATGTACATCCCAAGCAAAATGAGCTGCCAATGCACATAGAAAACGTACAGTAGTCATACGACAAGTGGGAGCAAAAGTCTCTTCATAATCTATGCCTTTTTGTTGTGCATAACCCTTTGCAACAAGTCGAGCCTTATGGCGATCAATCTCACCATCCGGCTTGAGTTTCAACTTGTAAACCCACTTCGTACCAATGGCCTTTTTGCCAGGAGGAAAATCACATAAAGTCCATGTGTCATTTTCTATAAGTGCATCATATTCTGATTGCATGGCAGCCATCCAATTTTCCGAATTCTGTGCTTCATCAAAAGTCAGAGGCTCCTCAACATCATGTAAACTAGACACAGCCAAAGCATAACAATCTGATGCATAAGATGCATGGCGAGAGCCTGAACAAGTACGACTAGACAAAGGTGCATCCAATTTACTGTCACGCAAAGTGTGCACCAGCCATTTTGGCATACCTCTAGCCTGCTCATTTTCAGCCCTTTCCTCATCAAGTACATCATGTACATCTGCATCAGTAATAGGTTGATCTAAAACATTTTCAGAAACCCCCATAGGCTGTACATTTGCCTCATTGGAACTTACATTCGTATTTCCACCACTGAAAAGAGGCAACAAAGTGTCATAAATGTCATGTGAGCTTACATTACTGTCTCTAGTACATGACAGCAAGGGCTGAACAGAATCTTCCACAAACACTACATCCCGAGAAACCAGAATACGTTTTGTTTGCGGATGATACAACCTGTAACCTTTGCTTTCAGCACTATAACCAACAAAAATACATTTGACAGCCTTATCATCCAATTTTCAGCACTGCACTTGTGGCACCAAAGCATATGCCAAACAGCCAAAAACACGCATGTGCTCAATAGAAGGCTTTCTATCATGCCATGCTTCATATGGAGTAATAGACTGCAAAGCTTTCGTAGGACACCTGTTAAGTACATAAGTGGCACACATGATGGCCTCAAGCCAAAAAGAATGCGGTAAAGCTTGACTTTTGACCATACATCGTGCCATTTCTGTCAGTGACCTTTTTTTTCTCTCAGCAACACCATTTTGCTGAGGTGTGTAAGGCACTGTACATTGGTGTTTTAACCCACGACTAGACAGAAATGCATTAAATTCATGAGACATATACTCCCCCCCTCGATCGGAACGGACGGTGCCCATAGTACATTTCGAGACATTTTCAGCCATAGCCAGAAATTGTTTGAAGCACATAAAAACTTCAGACTTCGCCTTAAGCGGAAATACCCATGCATGCCTGGAGTAATCATCAATGAAAGTCACGAAGTACAGGTAATTGCCCAAGGACGGAGTTTGCATGGGCCCACAAACATCACTATGCACAAGCTGCAACCTGCATGTGGCCCGAACTGAACCATCCTTTGGAAATTTAGAACGCTGCATTTTACCCAAAATACAGCCTTCACAAACATGTTTAACAGGTGCTTCAAGAGGTGGCAAAGAAGCAACCATATCAGATTTCTGCAAACGCAGCAAACTGGCAAAATTCAGATGACCAAAACGTGCATGCCAATGTTTTGCATCTGAAATAGCCTTTGAATCTGCAACAGCATTTGCAAAATTTTGTCCACACTTGTCATACAAAGTGAGCTTATACAGCCCACGGCACAAAAGCCCAGATGCAACAATTTCATCACCAAAACTGAGATCATGAACTGTACATCTGTCATCCACAAATTTGACTACAAGTCCAAGTCTAGCAAGTGCGGATACAGACAAGAGATTCTTCTTGATCCCAGATACATAAAGTGCATCAACAAGTGTGAAGGAACTGCCATTAGCAGCAGTGAGCACAATCTTTCCAACTCCCTGAACTGGATAAGAGGTGTTGTTGGCACAAGTGACTGAATTCCCATGAGGGATAGACTCGAGAGAGGTAAACAATTCATGATGTGAGGTAATGTGCTTTGTAGCACCACTGTCGAAATACCACACATGTGAATCTGCAGCAACTGACAAGCATGCATCATGGACAGCAGGATTGTAAGTGCACTCTGCGCTAAAAGCCCATTCTGCATCAACATCAACAACACAGTCTCCTTTCACAGAAGACTCAACAATGGCTGCATTTGTAGTGGAACCAGCATTTGCAGTGGAACCACCCTCTTTCTTCTTAGCCTCTTTGGCCTTCAACTTAGGACACGACTTGATCAAGTGATCATTGGCTTTACAATAATGGCAACACGTCTTCTTTTTGCCCTTATCACCAGAATTGCCAGACGAAGTGCTGCCAGCAGAAGCATTAGGAACAGAATTTTTGCCACTCGCAGCAGAACCATAAGAAGTGGCTTCATTACTGTAACCACCCTTTCTATGAGAAGCAATAAAATCCTGTTCAACTACACGCTGCCTAGTCCTATTTTTTCTGGAAAGTGACTCTTGCAACAGCAATGTGCATAATGCATCAAACTTGACAACTTCAGGATTTCCTTGGGTCATAGGTCTCCAAGTACTAGCAAAAGTCGGGTAGGAATCTGGTAAGGCATCAAGAACAGTCTGCACAAGGGAATTGTCTGAAATGACTTCACCTGCAAAAATAAGCTGCTCATTGATATCCTTGACACTAGCAAGGAAAGTGTCCATATCATCTTCCTCATGCATAATCTTCGACTCCAGCTCTTTACGCAGCAAAGCAATTTTAGCCTCATTGTGGCTTGCATAAAGACCTGCTAGAATATCCCAAGCCTGTTTTGCAGATTTTGCTGAACGGATGTGAGGAACAATGGTGCGCTTCACAGACAACGCAATCAATGCATGAGCCTGCGCATCTTTAACATCCCAACGAGCTTGTTCTGCCATAGGCAAAACAACTCTAACAGCTGCAATCCTTGCAGCAAGACCTGCAACATCCTCAACATCGCCTACATCCTCAGAACCAGGACATACATCAATGCCCTGCACAATGTTCCAGACACCCTTTGACACAAGAACATGTTGCATCATATAAGCCCACATAGGGTAGTTTTCCCCATCCAACCTGTCCTCAGCAGCAAACATCTTGAACACATCTGTGTTGTTGTTGTCAGCCATGGTAAATGTTGCACCTGATGTGAAAACTGCCCGAAAATAGGAGAAATGGAGCGGGAACAACCTGTGCTATATAGCACAAACCGTAGAAGACTATAAGGCACCTGTTATGCAGAAAACGGCACTGACAGAAATTCTGCACAAAATGACAAAATAGCCTGTGCAGTACTGCCTGTAGTGGAAACGGAGGCCGAAATGAGCCCAAATCAAAATTCTGCATAAAATGTCGAAATAGCCTGTGCAGTACTGAAATCGGAGAAAGTGAGTAGGCGTGTGCTGGAGCAGCTGGCGACTAAGCCCGGGAGGACGTGACCTGCTCTGATACCAATTGTTGGAATTAGGGTTGCAGAGAAACACGCACAGCTTGGAGAAGACGAAGGAAGCCCAAGGCACACAATAGAGAGTGTGTTACTTAGTGTGCAATGGAAAGGTTGGTAGCCCTAGAGTGATGGGCGTATATACAATGCACGGGGGAAAAAACCTCCTAAAGAGGGAAAAAATGCCCCGGCGGTCCTAGTGTGTTCACACACATCACTACCACATGTATATGGTAACACTAACTCTAAGATCCAGCTCCCTACCACCCTATATATGGCTCCTACCAGCCTTCTTTAGGATCCCCAGTCCGCATGAGTAGTTTAGGCCCTTGGCCTAAACTGTCTATGACCCTTGGGTTGCCCTTGGACTTACATTTGACGTCAATATATTGACACTAGTGGGCATGGTGATGCATATATGGCTAGTGGAAGTACCAGAGGAACAATCAAAGGCAGAGAGGTCATAGTCATAATCGCGATCGTTCTCAAGATTGCAAGAATGCATGTAGCAAGAGTCGTGGATGTGACATGAGGAACATTGAATGCTACCATTGTCACAAAAAAGTACACATGACGAAAGATTGTCATTTATTGCAAAGAAAAAAGGGTAAAGCCATTGTTGTGTGCCATGCACCTCCTAAAAGTAGTGTGAAGATATAGGAGCTCAATATTGTTGAGTCTCCACGTGTTGATGCTATTCTTGATGTTTGGTCTAAGGTAGGATTGGGGTGGACATGGCCCAATCTACGCATGCATAGTTCAGGGGGCTAGTGGGTCTATTTAGGGCAAGGTTGGGTGGAGACGACTCTATCCTCATAAAGACCAAGTGAGCCTCAAAGAAGACAATCTCTTGTTTTGAACACCCAAGAAAGTTTTGTATGACTATCTTTTTTGGTATGTTATACATATTTCCCTTTTGTTGATGGAGAGAAAATAATTCTTTCACGGTCTAGTTGTGAATAAGATTCTAACTTGAGATGATCTGTTGCTTAGTTGCAACAATGATTATGTCTCTAGAAGTGGTATTTTTAGGGGTATGACCCAGCTAATATACAATCACTCCATAGGTGTTGATGATCACACTTTGATCTCATCACAGTTGTTTATTAATAACATATATTTCCATTGAAATATATAGATACATAAGTCCATTAATATATCAAACACCCTCCATTACTAGCACAATATTTGTAATTTCTATTTGATGTCAATTGAAAGTTTGATTCTCTCCAAGAGATCGGGAAAAATTTCTTGAAGGACAAGCTAGAGCTACTTGAGCTTATGCAAGCACAAGTTCAAGAAGGAAATGCATTCATGGAAGCATAACAAATTAGTGATCTAAAGATTGCTACTACAAAAAAGCCATGGTAATATTGCTCAAGAAGAAATTTCTAGAGTTGTTCATCTCTTTTATGAAGATCATAGTGATTGTGTTCTCTAAATTGTGCTACCGCAGGATCTCATAACACTCTTTGGTCTAGGACAATAGAACTAAACCAAACACATCCCAAAACCTGTATTGATGTGTCTTAGTGAAACTATGAGGAGTCATGTGAACCTTTGTAGATGTATCAAGATCGAGTCACAAAAGCACCATAATATAGGCTTAAGGGCAAGATTGTTGCATAAACCCAACTTATGGATACACCCGTTAGTCCATGATATGAGGAACCTTCCTAGTTACTTTCATATAAAGCATCTTCCTAGTCACTTTCCTCATGAGAAAACTTCCTAGTCAACTTGCTCCCACTTCCTCAATACAACTCCTTTGGAGTTGGAGTATTGTTTAAAGAGCAAACCTTTCATGCTAAAACTACATCTTTCTAGAAATTAAGCACCTCTTCTAAGTTAATCTCTTGTGTGATTGATTATTGTCAAGTAAGGGATGAACTACAGATCGAACACTAACTAATCCTCTTTAGGTCCGGCAGTACTGCCTAGGACATCGAAGCCTGCTCTAATACCAATTGTAGGAGCTCCGGTTACAACAATGTACAAAAAGCTTAGTGTAGAAGGAGAACCTCAAGGGCACACATTCCATAAGGAAGTATTACTTAGTGTGTGCAAGTACAAAGATAGGTAACACCCTTGTGCTATGTGTGATTTAGTTCCTTCTCATTTCAATTTAAAAGTGAGACTTTTTGCACTGATTTGGATAAAGCAGACCTATCTTTTCTCAAAGCCCTTGCAATGGAAGACCACTCTTATGTCGAGAATGTACAGTTCTTGCTACTTACCTTGCCCAAAGATGCAACCACCTCTAAAACTCTTAAATATTGTAGGCTAAGGGCTCTAATCACTTCATTCACACACATATGTTATACCTCCTCATGAGGAGATGAAAAAGTGAACTTATTTGAATTACACCCAACCCATGGAGGTGTCTGGGCACGACAAGACCACGTGGCATGATTTAATGCTCTAACAACCCTTGCCTCAACACCATTTTATAGGTTTGCCTATTGACCCTTTCTAGATTATATCATAGTTCTCACTTTTAAAATGCTGCATCATTCAGAAGGATACACTGACATGGCACCATTTGAGTCAAGCTAGGAAGGAAGCTATGCAAAGTTATTCCAATTTTAACCTCCTTGCCGCACATGCTTTGGTCCTGTGGTCGATACGGAGGAAAAGGAAGGGCAGCTACTAGCTATTGAAGGACACATTAATATACTTGAGGAAGACACATAGAAGAGAAGCCTGCAATTCCACCATTGACAGAGCTACAAAGATCAGAATGAAGAAGAGGAGCATGAGTTTGAAGCCACAAAAGATGAAATAAAAAATTTAACTCTAAAGATGACCTTCGTGAACATGTTGTAAAGTCTTTCTTCACCACCAGCACCACAATTAGGCTATAATCACCAAGATAATGCACGCATATCGCACAGATGTGGTGCATTGAGTCTCTAACCTTGATTTTGCAGAGAAACAACACTCTTCCAAAGCCAAAAATCTCAAAGCAAACTCACTCTCTCGCAAGGGGGTCTCTCTCTCTCTCTCTCTCTCTCTCAGTGCCCATATGCACCCTTCACTCAAAAATGGCTTAAAATATGATTCTTTCAACTTCACCACCAGGAGGCTTCTAATTATCATGTTTTGGCTTCAGCCCACATCACACTACTTCTGCACAAATTCAATTTCCAACACAATACTATGTTCTATCAACCTCCACCTTTGATTCTCATCATAAAGTTCTTTCTCTAGAAAAATACCAAACATAGAGCAGCCAACATATTTAGGATGCATGTAAAGGCCATTGTGTCAACAGTTCCTTTTTATCGTGATTTGAGAAGGAAATGCCACATAAGCTGTAAATGTATAGTTACATTGTTCAAATTAGCCAGGGAAACAAACCTTGTAGTGAAGCAAAAAAATGACTCGGCAATCCATCGTGTGTTTTCACACATCACTATCATATCACGGTAGCACATGCTATGATTTCAATGCTTGGAAATAGAATTGGAATGTACACAAAGCTTGGAGAAGAAGAAGAAGAAGAAGCTCAGGGGCACAAGACATAGGATGATGTGTTACTAAGAATGCAAATACAAAGATAAGTGATACCCTTTGCTATGGACGTATGTACAACAGCACGGAAACTGAGGGGAGCCAAATGCTCCATTGTTTCAGCAGATTAGAGCACGAGGATGGTGGTGGGGGTAATCATAAGGTTTGGTTTGTCCTCTTGCAAGAAATGCATCGGACATAGCAGCGGTAGAAAAGATTCATCCAAAAGAGATACACAAAGAAGGAAATGCTACAGATAGTAGTCATCTTCTCAAGGTAAACCACAATCTCCCAATTCAATGCAAAGGCGATTTCACCATGGAAGACTTCAAAATGATTTGCCCTCACTTTCATTTCTTCTCAAACCAGACTCTATTCCAGTATGAAGTATGAAACTACAGAGTATACTTTATGTCAACAATCAACATGCCAAAACTGTAATGCGGTTGAGCTTCGAGGAAAGCGAGTGCAAAATGAGTAGCAGGCAAAAGATTACATGCATCTTGTTCACAACTGACTCAAATTGGACTCCCAAAAAAAAACGCTCACCACTGCTCAATTCTGCTGCCATCCAATTACATTCTGTTGCTGTCGTGTGTTGTCACAAATATTCTTATCAAAACCTACATACATTGACAGAATCATTGCTTGTTTCCAGTATTAGAAAACTATTGTTTACTTGAGGTAATGACTTCTATGCTCTCTATCAATCCAAAAAGCCCTATACATAGCCTTTGTCTATATCAGAAACTGCCCCTAAAAGCCATGGTTGCGTAATGTATGCAATCGATCCTCATTGACACCACCAGTCAGTACTTGTGTTATTCACTAAAAGCCTGACTAATCTGTGGCCACAAAATCTCATTAACACTAGCATCTAAAGATGTTTGCTGTTTCCACAAGCTTGTTCAACCCAAGAGACATCTTACCGCAAACAGAACATTGCGTCTTTAATCTAATAAGATCGACAAGAATGGTGGGTTTGCGGATGGCAAGGTCTTCAAAAGCCTCTGTAAGCACAACTTGCTTAAAATGCTTGGAAACATACTTTTTGCATCTTCTGGATAGAGTCTCATCATACATGTCTGCATATTCCAAAACCCTCAGACAATTGCTGACACTTAACATGCTCCCAAGGGTGCTTGAGCATATGGCCTTCACAGCAGGTAGCTGATACCTATGACTAGCTGCTAGGATCTCTAGAGCATGTTCCCATGTAATGTTCTCAGAATCAAAGTCGCCAACGTACAAGACTCGCAGAAAGGCACGCAAAGCTTTGGTCGTGGCGATGTCCTCCAGCTTCAATGTCTTAGAATTCGCCTCTTCTGCTCCCCTCTCACTAGAACCTGCTTTTCTTTGCTCTAGCATCACCTTGAAGATGGGTGACATGCTGGCCAAGACAGAGCTGTGAGCTAGGGTCACGTCACTCTGGGATTCAAGCCTGATGTCTGCATGCAATCCCTCATGCAGCATGCTTGCCATTGCTGAATGGATGCTCTTCAGCGCCTGGTGTTGAAGCTTCCACTTGGCCCTCTCCCTTCTCCACATTGATGCAGAGCTGCTTGAAGTGCAGAAACTTGAAGTTCTATTCGTGATCTGCTGTGGAGAGCTTAAATGTAGAGTTTCCAACAGAGAGAGGACACATGCAGGCTCCCTTTACCGAAAGAACAAAACAGGGCATAGAAAATCTCTGCGACTATGGTTTGTAGAAGCTTACATTAATGAAGAGCTTGGGCTGTACGTGGTGTTCAGCAAGCTCAAGCTCCAAGCTGAACAAATGTAAAACGGTAATGTCAATGTGCATACTGCAGACAGCGAAATAAGAAACATTGATCAGATCCAAACGTCTGGAAAAAACATTCGTCTTACCTCGCAGTAGTGGAAATGGAAGATGATTGCGGGTAGCTAATTTTTCTGTGCTAGCTATAGCGAAAAGAAAATAAAGACTAGACAGTAGCCCTCTTTAGCAGTTTTCGGGTGAAGCGCAAGATGCGGCTTTTTCAGACCTATCTAAGCTCTGCAATTTGGCTATGGCGACTTAAGTGTAAAACAGAAGGAGCTAAGCAAGGAAGCTGGTGAGGAAGGAGACAGCTCGCATTATTGCGACATGGGAACTAAGGCAACTTCAAGTTGGGCTGGCTGAGGGTTGAGAGCCGTGGCAGCAAGCTTCCTGGCTATGGCAGCGTGACAAATATAAAACGAAGCGCGGCAGATGCGTGACAAAAATATACTCACGCACTCCTCTTGATGTAAATGTTAAAACTTCATAAAGGTCCAAATCTTTGCTTATGAATGTCAAATAACTAGCATTTGGCGTGTTCCCATGTTGAATTAGAATTTAACATGGCCTTCTTTTTATCCATTAACAACTGATGATATCACGAGGCCTGTTATTAACAAGAAGTTATTCTTCTAGTGTGGTATGGCAATTTGGAAACATTATTATTATTTTTTTAACCTAGGGGATAACCCATTTTAAATTTAAAGGAGAAATAGAGGGAATCTCTCTATGTTCTCTTTTCTTTCTCTCCATTAACCCTTAGTTAGCCATGCATGCACATCTCTCTCTCTCTCTCTCTCTCTCTCTCTCTCTCTCTCTCTCTCTCTGTGGATGTCCATATACCCAACAAGATAGGGCCACGATTGTCAATATCATCAGATTTGAAGCGAACTCATGGCATATTTTAAGCAAGTGCGCATGAGTGACATGGGTGAGAGAATTTATGACCAGGTTGTGAGTCATGAGCTTCCAAAGAAACATGTCGGTGTTTGGGCAGTGCTTTGGTGCAGTGTCCTCATGAAAGCACAAAATAGATATTGAAGATGTTCCAGTCTAGGATGCCTCTTGACTCACATTGATTGCAGGTATGCCCAACATGATTGAACAAGGATGCACTTGGGTTGTTTTCAACAAGGCGTAGGAGGGAGGGAAAGAGGCCATAAGCAACGATGGCGATAGGGAACATGGAAATAAGATGCTTTATGCAATGATTTGCAGCATCTTTAGGAATCATAGTGGAAACTCATGGGTTTTATTTAGGAGGATGCCAATAGCAAGGTAGAAAATAAAAGAGAGAAGCAGTAATTTACAGCCGATATCCCAATAGAGTGGGAGGGGTTAGTCCATAACCTTAAGTTACAAAACACCCTAGAGGTGCTCCAAAAAATCATAAATACATGGGACCAAGGTTCTTCATCATCTTGCTCCCTAGATAGCAGCAATCTCAGCTTCAAATGAGCCAGTAAGATGTCACTTTATTGGAAAGACCTAGCATGTCACTAGATTTCCTCCTTCACTTGGCACTTCCATTCTTCGAGGTCTTGAATCCTCAGGGGGTGCACCTTGTAGGTATCTCGGTGTATGATGTGTGCTCAACAGGAGGGTATATTATAGTTTATATCAGTTACACATTTATACTTATAGGAGGGGTATTTTAAGTTAATTTTCAAAAGGGTTATAGGTTTATGAAGAAAGAGGGGGTAGTTCTACTCCATCCACAAAATGTGTCAAGGGGTTTTTTCATTAGGCTTTGATTGCATATGATATATAGGATTTTGTAAGGTACACCCCCTAAGGTTAAATGTTACTTGGCTCAATGGTAATTCAAAAGCTTAGAACATATAACAAGCAAGACATAGCATTTGTTCTTAGAAGTTGAAGGGTTGTCAAGTATGATGGCCCCATCGAATACACTAGTGCAAGCATATGATCTAGACTTATTATCTCATATGGAGTCTATCCATCTAGGCACAAATCAATGGAGACTCAAGATCAATTTGTGTGGGACTACATAAGTCGTTTAGGCAAGTTGCATGTGAATATATAGGGTCGATTGTTTATACAGTTGAATGTAATAGGGTCAAAGCCTTTCTCAAATTCTTGGGGTCTTCTCTCATTAAGACATAAACTCAACATAATGGATGCTATGAGACACGAAGCAACCCTTCTTACCCATTTAAAATGGTATCAACCTTCATGTGCCAAATACAAGAACAATGAGCCCTAGCCCTCCCATAATAAAAAAATCACATGTTTTCCCAACTTACACTATAGAACTATTGATCCATTAGTTTGGTCTACATGCAAAGGGTTTCCATTTGTTGGCAAGAGAAGCTTGACTACCCATGAGCTCACGGCCCTTGTTCCTTGCTTCTCAAGTGCCCTAGGACTTGAGTTATACCTTCGTTTGCATCACCCAAAACCTCCAGTTCACTAATTGCTTGTCTTCATTGTCTTCCTCTACACCAACAACATTTAGGTCCTCTACACCATCTTCTCTAGTCCTTTACCTCCAGTTCTATCCACAACCTCAGTTGCAAATAGTCACATCCATGCTCATTGTTGCACCCTCTAGATTGTCCATATATGCAGTTGACCCATGGTCCTCTCCCCTTATGTCTTCACCTTCCCTAACCTACCGAAGCCTTTCACCCTTCATTTTTCCAAATGAGAACATTTGGCTCCTCTATGATGAGCTTTATGTCATTGTTAAAGTTATAGCATCTCAAGTGAATAGGCTAGTGTGCTCCTAGTATTTATTGTATCTTAAGGTGTTTATTTTACTTATTTGACAAGATTCTTGATAGGAAAATTTTCGAAAGGGGGATACCTATGGATCCCAAAGTACTAAGTTTTACCAAACATCGACTGAACTTTCTTGAGCAAACAAAATACCGAGGGAGTCATACCTCTAATCAATGAAAAGATCGATTAAAAAACATGGATAAACATAACTTATCCATATGTTCACAAAGGAAGATGATATATATAACATAATTTTAATGTATGCTCATACTGCAATTGAAGAGATGTTGTGAGATCATGACATGAAACCCAATCATCAAGCTTTCTTTGGGGAGAGTTAAGACTACTCGTACTAACTAACGTGCATGCTACTGACATTGAAGCGATTCCCGTGCATAATGACCTAGAAGCCATCCCTCTAGAGATAGTAAAGATTGCAATATAGAATCCAATTTGCAATAAAGTATATATTAAAAGTATTTAACTTCAATTTTTAGTGATATATAAACCAAAAATTGAAAATTACAATTTTGATCTCACTGGTATATTCAGTTATTACACTTAACGGAAGAAACGTAGACGTGACCTAAAACCTCACAAGGTATTTTGGGTCAAATCATAGAGTTTTTATTATCATAATACTATATGAGAGAGATAAATAGTGATAATTTTGATGTGTCGTTGCGTTTGAAATGCCAATCCTAAAAACTGTCATGGCATTGAGATGTCCCAAAAACCTTGAAAGAAAATATCCATATATTTTATATGAAGAAAAAAGCTTCAAAAAATCTCTGGACCAATGTAAATGTTTCTAGTTGTTAAAATTGTCAGTTTTGGCTGCACCGTTGCATCTGAAACACCTAAAAACCATAAAAACGATTGCCCATATATCTCATTCTGACACCTGAAGATGGGGCTTCAGACCAAAAAAAGGTCTCAAAACTACCCGAAAGAGTCCCACACTGACATGAGATCCTTTTAGATAGTTTTAAGAAGGAATTTCATCCTTTTTACCACATGGCTCTCGAAAATAAATAATTATATGGCCAAAATTTGTGAAATTCTATCTTAAAACTACCCCAAACTACCCTAGGTTGACACGAGATACTTTCGAGCATTTTTGGGATATTTTTTGGTCCGAAACTCCATCATTAGGTGTTAGAATGAGACACATGGACAATCATTTTTGGGATTTTTGAACATTTTGGACTCAAACCATGTGGTCAAATTTGTCAAATTCTAAGAACTATAGAAATTTAGGTTGCTCAAAAGACTTTTGAAGCTTTTTACTTTATTTTGAGGTCAAAACTTCGTCTCTAAACTCATAATGAGGTGTATGGATATTTACTTTTAAGATTGTGGGACATCTTAAATACAATGATGTAGTCAAAATGATTAAACTTTATATCTCTCATATTGTCATGTATAGAAATAATCAATGAATTACTTTGTGTAAATATAAATATTATACGAGGAGAATAGATCATTTTAAAGTCAAACAGCACGCTTAGTTGGGTGATATATGAGGCACATGAATGCTTCATTAAAAGTTTAAAAAAATTGGTTTTAGTTTAGGCTTGTGTTTTTTATACTTATTCTTTAGTAAAACTATGTAGCACTTTCAAAACAATGTTGTGCCTATCGGTGTAATGTCCTCTTGTTTGTAGAAATAAAGAATGGATAGCTTCTAAAAGTAATTTATCTTTCATTTCTTGTGTGGGCACATTGTTAGATTGTGGTCAATAGAAATTTCATGATGGAATTACTTACAAAGAAAGATAACTTTAAAAACTCTTTGTTTTCAAGGATCATGTGTCTTCACTCTTCATTGACTTGTGAACATTTTGGTAATAACATAGTCTCTCATTGCTCACGATGCTTCAACCATACTTTGTGCGATTGTCTTTATTTCTTTTATGACGGTACAATATTAGAGTTTTGGTAATCTTCACCCCAACTTCTACTTTGCTCACTTTTTTTTCCTCGGGTAATGAAAATCCTCAAAGTAGTATATAAGTAGCACCCAGTCCCCATTGTATCATAATATAAATCATTGCCCAATTGGTTGGTTCAATCTCTCTCTCTCTCTCTCTCTCTCTCTCTCTCTCTCTCTCTCTCTCTCTCTCTCTCTCTCTCTCTCTCTCTATGCTTTATGCTTCTACATCGACTTTGACATGATATAAAAGCCCACGGCTTGTTGATTTTGAGAGGAGAATTGCAATTCAAAGAAGAGGAAATGGAGAAGAAGTTGTGGATTGGAAGCATTTTTTGAGCCTCAAGCATGGTGTTTTGAATGGTAAGTAGTGGTTAAGGGATAGTACTTTCAAAAGCAAGCTGCATTATTGCTTTAGATACGTAGTGTTCACCAAATGAGCCCCACATCTAGCATGTTGAATTGCTAGAAAACGGTCCAATATTTTGTGCTTGCATGGCAATGTTTTGAAACGTTGCTAAGGCAAGGCAATGCTACCTTTGAGGATCTTTGCATTTTGATTCATGCCAACCTTTGCAAAAGAGACTTGGAGTTATTCCACACCTACGTTTTGAGATGTAGTGAATATGAGGCTCCTTTACCAGTGGCTCTACAATGCATTTTGAAACACCAAGAGTTCTTAGTAGTTGCAAGTTGGGTCCATGAGGGGATGCTAAAGACAATATACTTATTGAAGATCAACGTTCTTGTTCGAAAAGGAGGTGCAAGCAAGCCTCTAGCTTGGCAAGATGATTTTCTTTTTTAATGAGAGGCATCCAATGACCACGGAGAACCAAGTTCAACCATTGGCTATGGAGAGTGCATTGGATGGTACCCAGTTAGCTGCCTCGATACCCACGAGATAAAAAAGGTAGTTTTTCAACCAAGTAGAATATTGATGAGGCTCACGTGGCAGTGGCCATGATGGACTTGGTCTATGTTTCTAGCTGTGTATAATATTACCACAACATGCTTGAACTAAAGAGGGGCTTGTGAGTGGTAGAGACGTGCAAAAGGAGCTTCCAATGCTTGAATTGGACTCATGTGTTAGAGTTCAAGTTCCAGATGTTTGAACTGGTGGTCGAAGTTCAAGGCACATGCATTTGGCAAGGAACCATCATGATGCCTACAAAACATTATGGATGTGCACAAAATGTTTTGTCCATTTCATGGACAGCGTTCCAAAAGTCCATTGTCTAGTAGGAAAGTCTTCACCTTCCCTACCCTACCGGAGCCACCCTTCATTTTTCCAAATGAGAACATTTTGCTCCTCTATGATGAGCTTTATGTCATTGTTAAAGTTATAGCATCTCAAGTGAATAGCCCAGTGTGCTCCTAGTATTTATTCTGTCTTAAGGTGTTCATTTTACTTATATTGACCAGATTCTTGATAGGAAAATTTCCTTGAGGGGGGTACTTATGGATCCCAAAGTACTAGAGTTTTACCAAACATCCAGTGAACTTTCTTGAGCAAACAAAATACCGAGGGAGTCTTACATCTCATCAAAGAAAATATCAATTAAAAAACATGGATAAACATGACTTATCCATATGTTCACAAAAGTGAGATGATATATATAACATGATTTTAATTTATGCTCATATTGCCATTGAAGAGATGTTGTGAGATCATGACATGAAACCCAACCATCAAGCTTTCTTTGGGGAGAGTCAAGACTACTCGTACTAACTAATGTGCATGCTACCGACATTGAAGAGATTCTTGTGCATAATGACCTAGAAGCCATCTCTCTAGAGATAGTAAAGATTGCAATATAGAACCCAATTTGCAATAAAGTATATATTAAAAGTATTTAAGTTCAATTTTTAGTGATATATAAACCAAAAATAGAAAATTACGATTTTGATCTCATTGGTACATTCAGTTATAACACTTAACGAAAGAAATTTAGACGTGACATAAAACCTCAGAAGGTATTTTGTGTCAAATCATCGAGTTTTTATTATCATAATACTATGTGAGAGAGATAAATATTGATAATTTTGATGTGTCATTGCGTTTGAAATGCCAATCCTAAAAACTGCCATGGCATTGAGATGTCCCAAAACCTTGAAAGAAAATATCCATATATTTTATTATGAAGAAAAAAGCTTCAAAAAAGCTTTGGACCAATCTAAATGTTTCTAGTTGATAAAGTTTGACAATTTTGGCTACAACGTTGCGTCTAAAACACCCAAAACCATAAAAAAGATTGCCCATATATCTCATTCTGACACTTGAAGACTGGGTTTCGAACGAAAAAAGGTCTCAAACTACCCGAAAGAGTCTCGTGCTGACGCGAGATCCTTTTAGACAATTTTAAGAAGGAATTTCATCCTTTGACCACATGGCCCTAGAAAATACACAAAATCATGTGGCCAAAATTTGTGAAATTCTATCGTAAAACTACCCCAAATTGCTGACACGAGATCCTTTTGAGCATTTTTGGCTTTTTTTTTTTTGGTCTGAAACTCCATCTCCAGGTGTTAGAATGAGACACATGGACAATCATTTTTTGGGATTTTTGAACATTTGGACACAACAGGTGTGGTCAAATTTGTCAAACTCTAAGAACTATAGAAATTTAGGTTGGTCAAAAGCCTTTTGAAGCTTTTTACTTTATTTTGAGGTCAAAACTTAGTCTCTAAACTCATAATGAGCTGTATGGATATTCACTATTAAGATTGTGGAACATCTTAAATACAACGATATAGTCAAAATGATTAATTTTATATCTCTCATATTGTCATGTATAGAAATAATCAATAAATTACTTTCTGTAAATATAAATATTATAGGAGGAGAATAGATCATTTTAAAGTCAAACTTCTCTTAGTTGGGTGATATATGAGGCACATGGATGCTTCATTAAACGTAAAAATTCTTCGATTTTAGCTTAAACTTGTGTTTTCTATACTTGTTCTTTTAGTAAAACTATGTAACACTTTCAAAACAGGGTTGTCTATAGTTGTAATGTACTCTTGTTTGTAGAAATCAAGAATGGATAGCCTTTAAAAGTAATTTATCTTTCATCTTTGGTGTGGGCACATTGTAAGATTGTGGTCAATAGAAATTTTGTGTTGGAATTAGTTACAAAGAAAGATTAACTTTGAAAACTCTTTGTTTTCAAGGGTCGTGTGTCTTCACACTTCATTGACTTGTGAACATTTTGGTGATAACATAGTCTCTTATCGCTCACGATGTTTCAATCATACTTTCTGCGATTGTCTTTATTTCTTTCATGACGGTACAATATTAGAGTTTTGGTCATCCTCACCACAAAATTCTACTTTGCTCACTTTTTCTTTCTCAGCAGGTAATGGAAATCCTCAAAGTAGTATATAAGAAGCACCCAGTCCCCATTGTATCATTGCCCAGTTGGTTAGTTCAAAAACTAACTCTCTCTCTCTCTCTCTCTCTCTCTCTCTCTCTCTCTCTCTCTCTCTCTCTCTCTCGATGCTTTATGCTGACGGCCGGCTTTCGAAATCACGGCCGCAAGAACCAACCCCAAGTAGGAAAGAGCACATTACCAAGAAAAAAGCCGATAAAAAGTAGTTTTTTTAACATTCACCACCCCCTCTATGCTTAGCCACCGGCGGGCTGCCACCAATTTGGCCACACCTCTCTCCATTATCGCCAGAAGACAGAGGCCTCTCTCTCTCCTACTCGGCTCCGCCAATCCACCACCATCTCTCTTACCCCTGCTCTTTTGTCACCTGGCCCAATGGGCGCATAAACCAAGTTATGGCTGTCTATATTCCACTCTGGGTCGCTATGCATGGACAGGAGTTCTCTCTCTCTCTCTCTTGCATTATTTATACACACACCCACTTTCATTTTTTTTATTTTTCTTCTCTCTCTTACCTCTCGCTCGTCCATACTCCATCGGTGGGTCGCCATACCTCACCTCTCCCTCTTCCCTCTTGTCCACACTCCCTCGACCTCACTCTCCCCTCCCTCTCTCCCCTCTTGTTTTCTTCCCACCGGTGGGCCACCATTTTCTCTCTCTCTTTCCTCATTCTCTCTCTCTCTCTCTCTCTCTCTCTCTCTCTCTCTCTCTCTCTCTCTCTCTCTCTCTCTCTCTCTCTCCATCGATTTATTCTTACTCTCGCTCTCTGTGGAGACTAAAGCCCGAAGGCGCATAATGATATTCTCTCTCCCTCTCATAACCCAACACCCTACTCTCCCACCCGTGGAACTCACCCCCCCCCTCTCCCTCGTTTCCACGGTCGGGCCACCCGAGTCCGAAGTCTCCCTCTCTCTCGCTCCCTGTGGAGATCACAGCCCGAAGGCAGCATCACAGAAATGCAACCCTCTCTCTCTCTCTCTCTCTCTCTCTCTCTCTCTCTCTCTCTCTCTCTCTTATCCACACCCACACACCCTTCTCCCCCCCTCGCCATCCCCCCCCCCCCCCCCCCCCCCCCCCCCCCCCCCGGCCCTCTCTGTCTCTCGCGCTCTCTGAGTCAGCCCGCGCAGGAGCAAGTTCTCTCTTTCTCTTACTCACACACACCCTACACACACACACCCTCACATTCTCCCCTCCTCTCTCTCTCTCTCTCTCTCTCTCTCTCTCTCTCTCTCTCTCTCTCTCTCTCTCTCTCTCTCTCTCTCTCTCTCTCTCTCTCTCTCTCGGCTGGTGCAGGCGCCGTGCAGCAGAAACAGGACCCGCTCTCTCTCTCTGTCTCTCTAACTACACACACACACTCATTACACACACACACACACACCCTCCACTCCCCCCATACAGCACCCGCTCCCTCTCTCTCTCCCATTCTCGTCCTCCATCTCTCTGCGCAGCAGACACCGAAAACAACATATATATATATATATATAAAACTTATACCCCCATTCCCACGCACACCCTTGCCGTATACACACACACACACACCCGTATAAACACATAAACACATACATACACAACCCCACACATGCACGCACATATTTGGGAAAAAAACCAAAAACGCAGCACGCACACATCAAAGAAAATAGAAAAAATGAAGGAATCGATGTCATCAAAAAAGAAGAAGGCCAAGTCGCGTGCCGTCGACACCGAAACAAGAAAAGACACCGATGGCATGCCCCGACCGACCCCAAAATTGACGAAGGCGCTACATCGACCCACTAGCTAAGGCCGCCGTTCACCGGCATCGCATCCACGACGCCCTCTTCAGTGAAATCTGTAGGTTGTCATCATTTTTTCGAATTTTCAAACCAAATCTCGTAAAAATTCCAATTTGTAAATTATCACCTCTCTCTAAGTGATGGCCACAAAGGCCCACCTAGGAGTTTTCCTTTATAATATTCCCCAAGACAAAGCAAGGGTCAATCATCCAGGACCCACCACCTTGCTTTGTCTCCCCTGATTAGAACCCTAACCTAATCAAACTACCCTAAACCTAAAGCAACCAGCACCTATAAAAAGGCACTGAGAGGTCACTAGTATCAACCAAAGAGATTGTGAGAGATTGGAGGGGCGGAAATTTCATCAGAGGTCAGCACTTGGTAGCATTTTGGTGGGAGGGATTGGCAACACTTGCATCACGAGAGGGGGAATTTAGTGTAGCATTTTGGGGAATTTGCACTATGTGAAGAAGCTATGTCTACACCCTGACTCCAATGGTCGCCACACACACATTCACGCTAGCAAAGTCTCCGTGTCTGTGAGTCACCTCTAAAGACGCACTATTAGGCTCGCCATCTCTCCCTCTATCTCTCTATCACCATGATTGCCACCTCGCCGGAAATAAGGTTGCAGTAAACATTGCATGAAAATAGTTTTCCCTCACAAAACGAGGGTTTTCATCACCTACGTCATTCTCTCTCTCTCTCTCTCTCTCTCTCTCTCTCTCTCTCTCTCTCTCTCTCTCTCTCTCTCTCTCTCTCTCTCTCTCTCTCTCTTTGTGTGTGTGTGTGTGCGTGCGTGTGTGTGTGTGTGTGTAGAGTTTGTGTTATCTCCAATCACCGTTGTCCGCGTCCTAGGCGCTGAAAGCTAGGTGGTGCCCCCCTGTTCGCTTCACCGTGGGCAGCTTGCGGCGTGCATCGGCTCCTGGTGTTTTGAGGCCGTCGGGGTTGTGTCACGCTTTGCGCTCGTCATTTGGTGCCCCCACCGAGGAGGGCTTCTTGGAAACCTCCAGTTTACAATGTTGAAGACAACGCATATCATCAACCATGGACGAATGTCTGAAAGAATTCTCTAACTGGAGAACGGAGGAGGAGGAGACTGGAGAAGCACTGACCACCTTCATCGAAGTGCTACTCCTAGAATACACCATTGTAAACATCCAAGAGGTAAATTCTCCATCTTGTATTGATCGTGCTAACCGCAAATTGAGAGCATCAGGTGGGAAGGCTATGAAGTGCCATCACTGTTGTCAACCAAAGCATTCTGTCAATGAGTGCCGACAGAGAAAGTGAAGAAAGAACGATGAGTTTTGCTTTTGAAAACCACAACACTCTCACGATAGTCAGATTTTCTATAGCACCAAGTGTTTTCTCTCTAATGGTCCGAGAGGAGTCATCAACTACATCAACCACAAAGTCTAAACTAGAAAGCCTAAAGCATTTGGTGGACGCAAGTGGGCCTATGCTCTCTCTAGGCCTAGAGAGTTCAAATGAAGTTCAGCCACCCAAGCGTCGCCGTCGCATGCAAAATGGAAAGCCGATTGAGGTAGACTCTTCTCGCCTAGTTTGTTTTGAACCTAATGTGGAGGATTGTGTGGACTTCTACAAGAGGTAGAGGCATGTGGTGAAGGTGTTACCTGGTCAACACTTGAGGTATGCAACTCTAAGTAATCAGTTCCCTACACCCGACATTGATAGTAACAATAGGCTAGAAGTATTTCCTTTCCATTTCTTGCAACACATGCATGTAAACGTGTATATTGATAGGAAGATATTCTACCAGCAAAAGATTGTTTTCCTATTTGGAGCCGAGATGCTTGATAAAATCCTTAGATCCCCACATCCCAACATCTTGCCCCTTCTGGATTACTACCATTCTTTTGATGTAAGCATCTTTATTCTGTTCTAGCTTTGCGATCCAATTTTAACATGTTTTAAATTTATCCACCCAACTCTGTAAAAGCCGCTATGAGTCGCTAATGTCATTAATTTTATTTTAAAAAAAGAAAAAAAAAGATTGTAATTTCTTGAGTTACTACCATTGCAAGTGTCTCTTTTCCCACGTTCAGTGGAAAGAAGGGAGAAGACATCACCACCGACTTTTTGGATGACTTCGACATCTCTTGTGTGGTTTCCAACAAGGATGACGACGCTTCACGGCTATGACTTTTTCCTCTACTGATGAAAGTAGAGGCCAAGTCTTGGTACAATGCTTTGCCCCAAGCTACCAAAAATGCATGGGATGTACTATGTGCTGCCTTTGTGAAGAGGTTTAGTGGAGGCACAACCTCATAAAAGTTATGGCAACTACTGACATAATTAAAGCAGGGAGGTCTACTAGAATATGCCACTTACGAATCCAAGTTTGTGGATTTGTGGGAGCGATGGGTTTCCTCACTAGAGGAAGGTGAAGGAGCGCCTAATTTCTTGAGGGACCGTTTCATTGCTGGCCTGTGGTGGCCACCGCTTAAAGACAAGGTGAAGGGGAGGTTCCCTGCAATGTAAGAGTGGGCAGTGGAAGTAGCCCGCCTTAAAGATAAGAAGCTACGCATGCAAGTAATATTTAACGAGTCAGAGGAATCGAGCTCAATCCGACTAACCCCAGCGACTGCAACAGCCATTCAAAGAACCCAACCACATGAGGCATCAGAAGAGCAGCAAGACCTGCTGAGTCGCATCACTACTCAGCTTAAAAGTTTATCCGTGCATTTGGTGCAACGAGGGCATGCACCTGTCAGAAATCTAGAGCAAGGGAGAGGACAACGAAGGCAAAATTAAGAGTACCACTGCTATAATTGCAGGGAAGACGGCCATGGCATGTATTACTGTCCACATCCAAGAAGTCAGAATTTGAATAGAGGAGGAAGACAGAATCAGATCTCTCCACCAAGGGCAAGACCACCACCACCCAGGCAACCTGGGCTAATTCCACCGGTCCAAATCCTTCGACCACCTGTACAACAACAACCACCACAACCTCTCATTCCAACGCTACCCCCACCACCTACTGTAAACCAAGAGGTGAGTGTTATTAGCTTGGAAGCTAAAGGGAAGGTAAAGGTAGAAGAACCTGTTTGAGAGAAGCACAAAGGGAAAGCAAAGGTAGAAGAAGTGGATTCCATGGGAGTGAAGCATGCCAAGCACGAAGAAGCCTCTCAAAAGGAAGAGAAAATGAAAGGAAAATGCGAGTCTAGCGAGCAACCATCTAAGCCTCGACGGAAGATCGACATCGTGGATTTTTCACTGGGTGAGTATGCTAAACCATATGACTTAGTTCAGGATGTGTTGATGCAGGGTCCAAAGATAACTTGGCCCCAATTACTCCATCTTGCACCAAGGATGAGGAGACAATGGACGAAGATGGTAAGCACAAGAAGATCAAGACCAAGGATAGCTGGGGCTATTTCTGGGAGGGACCTTGACGACATCCTACCAACCATGGACGTCCACATCAAGGGGCAACGTATCTCAAAATGTCTACATAGATGGTGGCGCACAGATATGCGTCATGAGTGAGAAAATGATGCACCATCTTAGGCCTAGAGGTAAGTAGGCCAGCACCCTGCCGAGCCAAAATGGCAAATAATGTAAGAGTGAAATGCGTAGCCATTGTGAATGCAGTCAAAGGGAAGACATTCAACACAGAAGTGGAGGTAGACATTTTTGTCATACCACACAAAGGGGAGGTCTACCCTATCATTCTTGGAAGACCCTGACTCATGGCTATGGAGGCTAAGCAAGACTGGAGTACCGGAATGATTCAGATGAAGGACGCTAAAGGAAAGTCCATATTCTACGACATGAGGACTAGGAAGCAGCGTAACATGATCTTGGAGGCTTCAAAAGATGAGTCTACCAGTGACTATTCGTCCACCTCAGAAGAAGAGACAACAACAACTGAAGAAAGTGACAGTAGCATCAAAGTGATGGGGGTCATCCTTAAAGACCCGAAAAGATTGACACAATCTGAAGCACTGTCGACAAACCAAGAGGGACCATCAGGTACGCAATCCTTAGAGGATACAAGTAAGTTACATCGGATACTCTCCAGTGAGTTAACTGGTGAAGAGAGGAAGGAATATGTCTCCATGCTAGGTAACTTCACCACATTGTTAATTGATGTTTATGATAAGATCACAGGAATCACAGTAGTACAACACCACATAAGACTCAAGGAAGGAAGTAAACCCATAAGGCAAAAGCTCAGAAGGCTTGGAGTAATCCAACAAGAGGCACTGCTCAAAGAGGTGAGGAATTTGCTACAGGCAGGTTTCATTTACCCCGTTGAAGACTCAGAATGGGTCTCTCCAGTAGTAGTCACACCAAAGAAGAATGGCAAGTGGAGAGTTTGGGTAGACTATAAACCTCTTAATGCAGCCACAAAGAGGGATCATTTCCCCCTCCCATTCCAAGATGAAATCCTCAATGAAGTGGTAGGTCATGAGAGCTACACAGTATGTGATGTCTACTTAGGCTACTTTCAAATTAGTATTGCAGAAGAAAACCAGAAAAAGACAACTTTCATAACACCTTGGGGATGCTTTGCTTACAGAGTGATGCCTTTTGGCCTCACCAATGCCCCAACCACATTCCAGCGCTATGTGACTTTTGTCTTCCAACCATACTTTGGAACGTCAATACGGGTCTTCATAGATGATTTTTGCATCTATAGTTCACGCTCCCTCCATTTGAGCAAAGTCTATGATGGCCTGACCAGGCTGCAAGTGTCACATTGGTGAAAGCAAGGTCACTCTCCTTGGCCATGTAATTTCAGCAAAAGGGATTGAGGCTGACCCTAGCAAGATTCAAGCTTTGGTATCTTTGTCATCACCCACCACAACTAAGCAGTTGGTCACTTTCCTTCAGAAGGTAAGATGCTTAAGCAGGTTCATTCACTCGCTATCTCAAGTGGTTCTCCCTCTACAACAAGTCACCCAGCGAGATGTCTTCTCATGGAGTGAAGAAAATGAGCAGTAGTTTACCAGGGTGAAGCAAATCCTAGCCACGCTTCCCAACATTTCACCTCCCAGATGGGACAAGCCATTTTATGTGAACCCCAGTGTAGGAAGTGTACACTTGGAGTCGTACTAATGCAAAACGACCCCCAAACTTCTTTCATGCATCCTATCTGCTTCTCTAGTCGTGTCATAATCCCATTGGAAAAGGGATTCACCGCAGTAGATCACATGGTGCTCGCATTAATGTTTGCTACTACAAAGTTCCGCTCTTATCTCCTGCCTAGACCCTTTGTAATTCTGACAATGGGGGAGGTTTTTCCATATTTAATGCGACACATGGATGTCTCATCTAGGATCTCTAAATGGCTGGTTAGATTACAAGAGTTTGACTACACCATGCAGGTAGAAAACTCCACCAGGGCTAGTCTAGCAGGTATTCTTACTCATCGTCACTATGAGAAGAAGCTGAAGGTCAACACGGAAGGAAAAGAAGAGACACCAATGGTAGAAAGTCCTAAGCTATAAAGAGCTCACTCTCTTTTCTTTGATGGAGCATACGAGAGAACAGTGGACCAGTCTGCAGCTGGCATCATCATTTTCAATGAGCAACAGGAGAGGGTATTCTCCATTGGGCAGCTGTTACACTCCCACTCCAACAATGAAGCAGAGTATGTAGCTTTAATTCTTGGATTAGAACAGTGTATTTTGCAAGGGATTCAACGCTCAAACGTGTTGGCGATGCTCTGCTTTTGATAAAGCAAATAAACGGCACTTGGGTTTGTAAAATCAGGTTTTACTTGGTCAACTACGCCAAGTTAAGGATCTTTTAAGAAACTTTGAAGCAGTGCAATTATTTCATGTCCCTAGGACAGAAAATCAGGAGGCAGATGCTCTAGCCAAGGAAAGAATACAAAATGTTCCCATAGGAGAAATTAAACTAAAACTACCCCTCTTTCAAGGTAGTGATGCTATGCCTGATATCATCAGCTTCTTAGACACAGGAGAATTTCCTCAAGGGTACACTAAGGGCCAGAAAACAATGGCTAGTAAGAAAGGCTACAAGACACCGCCTTGTAAACAACCACTTGTATTGTAAAAGCAAGGATCAGATTCTCAGGCGAGTACCAACCTCCAGTGAGATCATGGAGGTAATCTCAAGTTACCATGATGGTGTCTGTGGCGGTCATTTTGCTTTAGCTATCACCAGTAGGAAGATTCTATAGGCAGATTCTCTTGGCCTAGTCTGAACAAGGATGTGCATCATTGGTGTAAAACATTCTAGGCATGTCAAGTGGCCAGTGATCGTACACTAACCTATGAACCACAGACTCCTATCATCTCATATGGTCCGTTTGAAAAATGGGGAATAGATGCAATTGGTCCTCTACCAAGGGCCCAATCAGGTAAACTATACATTCTAGTTGGTGTAGACTACATGACCCGATGGAAGAAGCAGCGGCCACCACCCGCAGTACAGCCCAAGAGGTAGAAAAGTTCATATTTCAGCACATCTATTGCCGTTTTGGGCACTCCTCTTGAGATAATATCTGATAGCAGACCAGGTTTCAGAGGCGACCTAGTGGGAGAACTGATGAAAAAGTTAGGCATTACACGCCGACATTCCACACCATACTATCCACAGTGCAATGGCCTAGTAGAAAAGGTAAACGGAATGATCTGTAAAATCATCACAAAGTAGGTGAATAACCACACAGGTGACTGGGATAAACATCTCATGGCCGCTCTATGGGCCTACCGAACGACATTCTGAACATCATTAAGTTTCACCCCTTTCCATCTAGTCTATGGAAAGGAGGCCATTCTACCCATTGAGGTACAGATAACCAGCTTGCGAGTCATGGCTAGCCAATTACAACGCCCAATTTTCAATCTCCGCAACCACATCCTGGATCTGGAAAGGCTCCAACTAGATAGGGAAGATGCAATCAATTACTATGCAGCACAAGCAGAGCGATGCTGGCTCACCTTCAATCAAGGGCTTAAGGAAAAGGGCCTGGAAAAAGGCATGTTAGTATTGAGATCCGACAAGAGATTTGACACTAGGAAGGACAAGAAATTTCAACCCAAATGGGAAGCACCATTCATTGTCAAAAGGCGCTACGACAACGGCATAAGTTGATGGAAGCAGATGGGAGAATTCACAAGACTAGAGTCAATGGATGGAGGCTAAAGAGGTCTTTTCTAAGGTTTGATCTAGAGTTCATGCTAGATATTCCAAAAGAGGGAGAACCCTCCAACTCCGCTACTAAAGAATCAAACTATGGCTAGAAGCATCAATGCCTCTAGCTAGACAGGAGGGCTAATGATAGCTGGTTTTTGAAACCGAGGCTGCAAGAACCAACCCCAAGTAGGGGAGAGCACATTACCGAGAAAAAAACGATAAAAAGTAGTTTTTTTAGCA
The DNA here is from genome assembly GCF_014529385.1 of Adiantum capillus-veneris. NCBI lineage: Eukaryota > Viridiplantae > Streptophyta > Polypodiopsida > Polypodiales > Pteridaceae > Adiantum > Adiantum capillus-veneris. The sequence goes on along the minus strand of NC_140934.1, from coordinate 75,957,366 downwards.
TTCACTACCCCCTCTATGCTTAATCACCGGCTGGCCGCCACCAATTTGGCCACACCTCTCTCCATTATCGCCAGAAGACAGAGGCCTCTCTCTCTCCTACTCGGCTCGGCCAATCCACCACCATCTCTCTTACCCCTGCTCTTGTGTCACATGGCCCAATGGGCGCATAAATTAAGTTATGGCTGTCTATATTCCACTGCGGACCACCATGCATGGACAGGAGTTCTCTCTCTCTCTCTTGCATTATTTATACATACACCCACTTTCATATTTCTTTTTTTTTTCTCTCTCTTACCTCTCTCTTGTCCATACTCCACCGGTGGGTTGCCATACCTCACCCCTCCCTCTTCCCTCTCGTCCACACTCCCTCGACCTCACTCTCCCCTCCCTCTCTCCCCTCTTGTTTTCTTCCCACCGGCGGGCCGCCGTTTTCTCTCTCTTTCCTCATTCTCTCTCTCTCTCTCTCTCTCTCTCTCTCTCTCTCTCTCTCTCTCTTTTCCTCATTGTCTCTCTCTCCATCGATTTACTCTCACTCTCACTCTCTGTGGAGACTAAAGCCTGAAGGTGCATAATGATATTCTCTCTCCCTCCCATAACCCAACACCCTACTCTCCCACCCATTGACCTCCCCCCCCCCTCTCCCTCGTTTCCACGTGCGGGCCACCCGAGTCCGAAGTCTCCCTCTCTCTCGCTCCCTGTGGAGACCACAACCCGAAGGCAGCATCACAGAAATGCACCCCTCTCTATCTCTTATCCACACCCACACACCCTTCTCCCCCCTTTGCCATCTCACCCCCCACCCCCCCACCCCCGCCCTCTCTGTCTCTTGCACTCTCTGAGTGAGCCCACGCAGCAGGAAGTTCTCTCTCTCTCTTACCCACTACACACACACACACACACACCCTCACACTCTCCCCTCCCCTCGCGAGCCCATCTCTCTCTCTCTCTCTCTCTCTCTCTCTCTCTCTCTCTCTCTCTCTCTCTCTCTCTCTCTCTCTCTCTCTCTCTCTCTCTCTCTCTTTCGGCCGATGCAGGTGCCGTGCAGCAGAAACAGGACCCGTTCTCTCTCTCTCTCTCTCTCTCTCTCTCTCTCTCTCTCTCTCTCTCTCTCTCTCTCTCTCTCTCTCTCTCTCTCTCTAACTACACACACACACATACACACACACACACCCTCCCCTCCCCCCATACAGCACCCGCTCCATTTCTCTCTCCCATTCTCGTTCTCCCTCTCTCTGCGCAGCAAGCACCGGAAAAAAATTTTAAAAATAAAATAAAATAAATAAATAAAAATATATATATGTATAAATAACTTATACCCCCATTCCCACGCACACCCTTGCCGTATACACCCACACACTTATACACACACACACACCCCTATAAACACATAAACACATACATACACAACCCCACACATGCACGCACATATTTGGAAAAAAAACAAAAAACACAGCACGCATACACGCACACATCAAAGAAAATAGAAGAAATGAAGGAATCAACGTCATCAAAAAAAGAAGAAGGCCAAGTCGCGCGCCGCCGACACCAAAACAAGAAAAGACGTCGAAGGCATGCCCCGGCCGACCCCGAAAATGATGAAGGCGCTACATCCACACCAACTAAGGACGCCCTCTTCAGTGAAATTTGTAGGTTGTCATTATTTTTCACAGTTTTCGAACCAAATCTTGCAAAAATCCCAATTTGTAAATTATAACCTCTCTCCAGGTGATGGCCACAAAGGCCCACCTAGGAGTTTTCCTTTATAATATTCCCCAATACAAAGCAAGGGTCAACCATCCAGGACCCACCGCCTTGCTTTTTCTCCCTTGATTAGAACCCTAACCTAATCAAACTGTCCTAAACCTAAAGCAGCCAGCACCTATAAAAAGGCACTGAGAGGTCACTATCAACCAGAGAGATTGTGAGAGGTTGGAGGGGCGGCTATTTCATTAGAGGTCAGCACTTGGTAGCATTTTGGTGTGAGGGATTGGTAATACTTGCATCACGAGAGGGGGGATTTAGTGTAGCATTTTAGGGAATTTGCACTATGTGAAGAAGCTATGTTTACACCCTGACTCCAATGGTTGCCACACACACACTCACACTAGAAAAGTCTCCGTGTCTGTGAGTCACCTCTAGAGAACGCACTATTAGGCTCACAATCTCTCCCTCTATCTCTCTATCACCATGAAATCCACCTCGCCGGCAATAAGCTTGCTGTAAATATTGCATAAAAATAGTTTTCCCTCACACCCCGAAGGTTTTCATCACCTCCCTCCCTCTGTGTGTGTGTGTGTGTGTAGAGTTTGTGTTATCTCCAATCACCGTTGTCCGTGTCCTAGCCGCTCAAAGCTAGGTGGTGCCCCCCTGTTCGCTTCACCGTGGCCGGCTCATGGCGTGCATCCGCTCTTGGCCGTTTCGAGGCCGTCAGGGTCCATGTCGCGCTTTGTGCTCGTCAATGCTTGTGCATCGGCTTTGACATGATATAAAAGCCCACGGCTTGGTCATTTTGGGAGGAGAATAGCAATTCAAAGAAGAAGAAACAAAGAAGCTGTGGATTGGAAGCATTTTTTGAGCCTCAAGCATGGTGTTTTGAATGGTAGCTAGTGATTAAAAGGATAGTACTTTCAAAAGCAAGATGCATTTTTGCTTTGGATGTGTAGTGTTCACCAAATGAGCCCCACATCTAGCATGTTGAATTGCTAGAAAAGGGTCCAATTTTTTGTGCTTGCATGGCAATGTTTTGAAAAGCTACCAAGGCAAGACAATGCTACCTTTGAGGATCTTTGCATTTTGATCCATGCCAACCTTTGCACTAGAGAATTGGAGATACTCCACACCTACGTTTTGAGAGGTGGTGAACATGAGGCTCCTTTACCAGTGTCTCTACAATGCATTTTGAAACACCAAGAGTTCTTTGTGATTGCAAGTTGGGGCCATAAGGGGGAACTAAAGACAATATAACTATTGAAGATCAATGTTCTTGTTCAAAAAGGAGGTGCAAGCAAGCCTCTAGCTTGGCAAGATGATTGTCTTTTTTAATGAGAGGCCTCCAATGACCATGGAGGACCAAGTTCGACCATTGGCTATGGAGAGTGCATTGGATGGTACCCAATTAGTTGCCTCAGTACCCACAAGGTCAAAGATACATTGTTATAACTATCAGAAGAGGCTTTGTTTGGCTCAAAAATGTAAAACTGAAGTCAAATGAAAGAGCTTTCAAAAGTACAAATGCAAAGACAAGCTTGATGAGGATAGAGAACGTAGTTTTTCCACCAAGTAGAATATTGATGAGGCTCACATGGCAGTGGCCACGATGGACTTGGTCTATGTTTCTAGCTATGTGTAAGATTAGCGCAACATGCTTGAACGAAAGAGGGGCTTGTGAGTGGTAGAGATGTGCAAAAGGAGCTTCCAAAATGCTTGATTTGGACTCAAGTGTCAGAGTTCAATTATTGATGTTTGAACCGGAGATTTGTAGTTCAAGGCACATGCATTTGGTAGGAATCATCATGATGGATACAAAACACTATGGATGTGCACAAAATGTTTTGTCCATATCATGGACAGTGTTCCAGAAGTCCATTGTCTAGTAGGAAAGTCTTCACCTTCCCTAACCTACCGGAGCCTTTCACCCTTCATTTTTCCAAATGAGAACATTTGACTCCTCTATGATGAGCTTTATGTCATTGTTAAAGTTATAGCATCTCAAGTGAATGGCCCACTGTGCTCCTAGTATTTATTCTGTCTTAAGGTGTTTATTTTACTTATTTGACAAGATTCTTGATAGGAAAATCTCCTTGAGCGGGGTACTTATGGATCCGAAAGTACTAGAGTTTTACAAAATATCGAGTGAACTTTCTCGAGCAAAAAAAATACCGAGGGATTAATACGTCTAATCAATGAAAAGATCGATTAAATAACATGGATAAACATGACTTATCCATATGTTCACAAAAGGAAGATGATATATATAACATAATTTTAATTTATGCTCGTACTGCCATTAAAGAGATGTTGTGAGATCATGACATGAAACCCGACCATCAAGATTTCTTTGGGGAGAGTCAAGACTACTCATACTAACTAATGTGCATGCTACTGATATTGAAGACATTCCCATGCATAATGAACTAGAAGCCATCTCTCTAGAGATAGTAAAGATTGCAATATAGAATCCAATTTGCAATAAAGTATATAGTAAAAGTAATTAAGTTCAAGATTTAGTGATATATAAACCAAAAATAGAAAATTACGATTTTGATCTCATTGGTACATTCTGTTATAACACTTAACGAAAGAAACATAGACGTGACCTAAAACCTCACAAGGTATTTTGTGTCAAACCATGGAGTTTTTATTATCATAATACTATGTGAGAGAGATAAATATTGATAATTTTGATGTGTCATTGCGTTTGAAATGCCAATCCTAAAAACTGCCATGGCATTGAGATGTCCCAAAAACCTTGAAAGAAAATATGCATATATTTTATTATGAAGAAAAAGCTTCAAAAAATCTTTGGACCAACCTAAATGTTTCTAGTTGTTAAAGTTTGACAATTTTTTCTACACCGTTGCATCTGAAACATCCAAAAACCATAAAAATGATTGCCCATATATCTCATTCTGACACCTGAAGATGGGGTTTCGGACCAAAAAAGGTCTCAAAACTACCCGAAAGAGTCCCGCGCTGACACGAGATCCTTTCAGACAGTTTTAAGAAGGAATTTCATCCTTTTGACCACATGGCCCTAGAAAATGCATCATCATGTGGCCAAAATTTGTGAAATTCTATCGTAAAACTACCCCAAACTGCCCTACGTTGACACGAGTGTTGGGATTCAGGGCAACTGGCCGGACATCGTACTTACTACTAACCCATCTACTAACTTAACCACATATACACTTATTCTTTAATAAAAAGTGAAAAAGAAGCTGCAGCAGGATAACGTTGTTGTGCGCTTCACCCAATAGTAGGTCTCTTTCTCTCAGCTCTCGCATTTGCACTCGCACACGCTTCCCGCGGCACATTCAATTGGTATCAGAGCAAGGTTTGTGCGTTCCGTTTTCGCATCCGCACGCACGCACTCTTAAAAGTGCAAACAGGTTTTTGATTTTGGGATCAGCAAATTCAGCATTTCGAGAGCATTTCCAGTAGGTGTCCGGAGGTTTTACCCTTCTTTTGAAGTTGTTCGTACAGTCAAAAGCTTCATCTGAGCTACGTTTCAGCAGTTGTGTTTTTCAACTCCACTTTTGCTACAGGACAGGTGCAGGTTGTTCAGAGACTATTTTGGGATTGTATATAATTGTTTTATGGCTATTATTGTGCTATTGAGATGGTGTTTATAGGCTGATTAGGAGCACTTTCCGGCATCGACATTGTCTCGGGTCTTTCAGGCATCCATCTCCTCACAGGTTCTTGCATACATACAAGACATCCAGGTTTTTTACAGGTTGCAGTGTTTTGCATCAGCACAGATTTCAATGGGAGTACTTGATGTGCATATGCATTGTTTTTGGCACTTTTGATAGTGCTTGAGATCTTTTGAGAGCGGTTTTACTCCCCGAAGGGATTTGTTTACTGCTTGCACATTTTGTTTGGCGCTTGTTTGAGCGCGTATACTGCACCTTGCAGTATTGTTGACAGTGGATGTAAGTTGAGTTGCGGAAATTGCGATATGTACCTTTTATGGAGCCGATTTGGCTTGTTTCTGACAGTCCTGACCGTTTTTGAGACTCGGTTTGGAGGCCCTTTCTGAGACTGGGCTGGTTTGTTGTGTGCATAACCTTTTGTGAGGGTTGATAGCGTGAGGTTTTCTTGAGTTGGGGGATTCTTGGATGTTGAGATCCTTTCGGTGATACAGGTTGTTGGAGTACCCCTTTTTTGTGGCCTCGCCATAGGACATGTATAGAGAGGGCTAGGTGCATTTGACGCCATGTTGGCAGTCTTGGGTCAGCTTTTGACTTTTTATGCACATTTAGTGGTTAATGCGCCTGTTTTATGCTATGAGAGCATTACTTTTGATGCGTTACTGATCTCTTGTGACAGTTTTGGATTGAGATTCTGTCAGTTTATTTGGGGAAATTTTCAAATTTTTTGAATTACACGTGTTTATCGCCATATTATCTTTAGCTTGCAGCCATGTCATCTAGCGGTGAAAAGGATCTTTACAATATCCAGAAATTTGATGGGAGAAATTTTGCTATCTGGAAAGAGCAGATTCAAGATACAAAAGGCCAGCTGGATCCTATCATGGAGCACCCAGAGGGTGAGTATACAAATGTTGAGTGGGAGAGACTTGAGGCTAAGGCAAAATCTACCCTCCGTTTGCATTTGGCCGAATCTATGTACTTTGCTATAGTTGGAGAAAGGACTGCTAGAGATGTGTGGGATAAATTGTGTTCCAGTTATGAGAACAAAAGTGCCACTAATAAGTTTTTCTTGATGAAAAAACTGTTTGATCTTCGTATGAAGGAAGAGAGCATTATTCCTCACATTAATGAGTTCAATATCATTTTCACTCAGTTGATCACTCAGGGTTTGGTCTTCGATGAGGAAATCAAATGTATGCTCCTATTGTAGAGACTCTTCTAGTGGTTGTTATGCCAGATACCTCTGAAGTATTGGTCTTCACAACAGATATACCTGTTGAGGCTCTTGTTACAGAAGATGCACAGTATGCGCATAATTGGATAGTAGATTCTTGTGCGAGTTTCCATGTGACACGACATAGGGAATGGTTCTCTATTTATTCTCACTTGTGGCAAAGTGAGACTTGGTGATGCTTATGAACTAGACATTGAGGGTGTCGGAAACATCAAATTGCATCTAAGAAATGGCACACACTTTACTTTATGTAATGGCAGACATGTTCCCAAGTAAAGTTTAGCTAGTAGGCCTCACTTATCGGTACATCGTCTTTAAGTGGGAGATTGTTGGGGTAAAGGCGCTATGCCTTTTGCCCGCCCAGATGTCTAGTGTCCAACCGCCCTCTTATTCTTCATTACATATGAGAATAAGGAGCTCCTCATCTTAAGTCTCGTGAGGCTGCTCCACCCACACCGGCTTGTGCATCTCCCCTTCCCTGCACGCACCACACCACACATGCACGCACGCATTGCACACGTGCACTCATCAGTATTGTCCTGCCAACTTGGCATGGCTTGATAAGTGAGCATCCACGACACTCCTAGAATAACTACTTCGTTAAGATCTAGGTCCTCGCATTTGGAAATGGTTCGTGGATAGTACGCAAAGGTAATCTTGTTGTACTCAGAGGTTAGAAGCATGGTACCTTGTATTCCATGCATGTGTCAGATGTTGGTCATGATTACATATCTATAGCCGAGCTGCCGTCTACGCATTGCCCGCTAGGTCATATTAGCCAAAAAGGATGAGAACTCTGACTCGTTTTGGCTACTTACTTGTCTTGTTGTTTGTGAACATTGTGTCTATGGCAAACAAACTAGGTCCGTCCACTTACCATTGGGTCAAAAGCGAGTTGAACCTCTAGATTTAGTACATGGTGATATTTGTGGTCCTATGTCAACCAAATATCTAGGGGGGGCTAGCTATTTTATGACATTCATAGATGAATCTACTCAAAAGTTGTGTGCATATCCTTTTGAAACATAAGGATCAAGTTCTTTCTATGTTCCAGAAATTCTTGGCACTCGTTGAGAATCAAACTGGCAAGAAACTCAAGAGGTTGTGGACTGAAAATAGTGGAGAGTATGTCTCCAAGGAAGTTGACAATTTCATTGCTAAAAGGGGGATTAAAAGGCAGTTTACTACACCATACATCATGTTGACCGATTGCAATGAGCCAAGCTACTACCAAGAAGCCATGATGACGGATGATGTGGTAAAGTGGGAGCAGGCTATGGAATTTGAGTATAACTCGATTCTGGCTAATGACACTTGGGACTTCGTAGAATTGCCAAATGATGTGAAAGCTTTACCTTTCAAATGGGTTTACAAGAATAAGTTTACCTTAGGTGATCCAAATCCAAAGTACAAGGCTAGACTTGTAGCCAAAGGGTTCAAACAGCAAAAGGGAGTCAATTTTGATGAAATCTTCTTGCCTGTGGTAAAGATGACAACGCTTAGAACCGTACTTGGTCTTGTAGCGATTGAGGATATGGAACTTGTTCAAATGGATGTGAAGACAACATTTCTTCACGAGGATCTAGATGAGGATGTTTACATGCAGCAGCCTGAAGGGTTTGTTCAGGAGAATGCATCTTGTGAAGAGGAGCTAGTATGTAAGCTCAAAAAGGCACTTTATGGCTTAAAGCAGGTTTCAAGGTAGTGGTATCATAAATTTGATGCATATATGAGGTCTCAAGGGTATAAAAGGAGCGAAGAGGATCACTTGTACACGAGAAAGCTAGATGATGGCTTGATGATCATTCTAGTTCTATATATTGATGACATGCTTATAGCTAGGAAATCCATTGCGGAGATTGCCAACTTGAAGAAAACACTTAGCAACAATTTTGCAATGAAAGATTTGGGGGATACTACACACTTTCTTGGCATGCGAATCAAAAGAGATCGCAAACGTCGTATTCTTGAGTTATCTAAGGAAACATACATTGAGAAAGTTTTGTAGCGTTTCAATATGGAGGGGGGAAAGCATTGAGTACCCCAATCCAGGTATTCTTGAAACTCAGCAAGGAAGATGCACTCAAATCTGATGTTGAGTAAGCGAAAATGGATAAGGTACCATATTCTTTGGCAGTGGGCAGTCTCATGTATGCTATGGTGGCCACAAGGCCAGACATTGCTTTTGCAGTGGGAGTGGTGAGCCGATATATGGCAAATCCTGGTAGCAAGTATTGGGAAGTAGTGAAGCACATTCTTAGGTACCTCAAAGGTAAGGACGATAGGTGTTTACGCTTCGGGAACAGTGATACATCCATCGTGGGTTATGCGGATGTAGACTATGCGGGTTGTATCGACAATAGGAGATCGACATTTGGCTATGTCTTCATATTTGCTAGAGCAATTGTTGTATCTTGGAGGTCATGTCTTCAAGATTGTACGTTGTCTTCCACTACGGAAGCAGAGTACGTTGCGTTGTTGGATGCAAGTAAAGAGGCTATATGGTTATCTCGCTTGGTCAAAAATCTTGGCATTGACGAGACTCCAGTGATATATAGTGATAGTCAAAGTGCTCTTGCATTGGCAAGGAATCCTGTGTCTCACTCCAAATCGAAACACATTGAAGTCAAGTATCATCTCGTGAGAGATTTGTTGGCCAAAAAGCTCATTGGTTTGGTCAAGGTACACACTAACGTGACAACCCAACAGATGCTTTGACAAAAGGCTTAGCTTTGAAGTGGTCTACACATTGCAGTGAGTTGATGGGTATAGGTTGAAGCCACACCAGGTCATTTGGGCTACGTTGGCTAGTCTGAGTTTGTTGGGATTTAGGCTACTAGCCGGACATCCCACTTACTACTAACCCATCTACTAACTTAACTACATATACACTTATTCTTTAATACAAAGTGAATAAGGAGCTTCAATAGGATAACATTGTTGTTGCTCCACCCAACAATACGTCTCTCTCTCTCTCTCTCTCTTGCCTCTCGCACTTGCACTCGCACACGCTTCTCGCGGCACCTTCAAGGAAATCCTTTCGGGCATTTTTTGAGATATTTTTTGGTCCAAAACTCCATCTCCAGGTGTTAGAATGAGATACATGGACAATCATATTTGGGATTTTTGAACATTTTGGACGCAAACGGTGTGGTCAAATTTGTCAAATTCGAAGAACTTTTAGGTTGGTCAAAAGCCTTTTGAAGCTTTTTACTTTATTTTGAGGTCAAAATTTCGTCTCTAAACTCATAATGAGGTGTATAGATATTTACTTTTAAGATTGTGGGACATCTTAAATACAACGATATAGTCAAAATGATTAAATTTTATATCTCTCATATTATCATGTATAGAAATAATCAATGAATTACTTTGTGTAATATAAATATTATAGGAGGAGAATAGATCGTTTTAAAGTCGAACAACTCTTAGATGGGTGATATATGAGGCAAATGGATGCTTCATTAAAAGTAAAAATTCTTTGCTTTTAGCTTAGACTTGTGTTTTCTATACTTGTTCTTTTAGTAAAAATATGTAACACTTTCGAAACAGTGTTGTGTTTATTGGTGTAATGTCCTCTTGTTTGTAGAAATCAAGAATGGATAGCTTCTAAAGTAATTTATCTTTCATCTTTTGTGTGGGCACATTGTAAGATTGTGGTCAATAGAAATTTTGTGATGGGACTACTTACTAAGAAAGATTAACTTCGAAAACTCTTTGTTTTCAAGGGTCATGTGTCTTCACTCTTCATTGACTTGTGAACATTTTGGTAATAACACGGTCTCTCATTTCTCACGATGTTTCAACCATACTTTGTGTGATTGTCTTTATTTCTTTTATGACGGTGGTGTAGCCAAAGTTGGTATGAGCTAGAAGGTGGTCTATGCCAAGTGAAGCTTGCAGGTAGGTGTAGTGCAGAAGGCTAGGACAGGTACCAAGGTCCTGGGCAACCAAAGGATAGCGGGAATGTATGTCTAAAGAGGTTTTTTAGGCCAAAATAGCTAAACGATGGTCCCGATGGGATGAGAGATCAAGATGCCCAAAGTACCAAGTCAGTGCTCTAGAATGTAGTATTCAATGTGCTCTAGAAGCCGGTCTAGATGGCTCGTCAAACGGAGCCCCGATGCGCAAGATACTAAAGACCAAAGATAGAAGGTTTAGCAGGTCCCCGCCGTGCAGGGCAGATGGGGCAGGTGGCCCAGGCAGATATCAACAGATAAATGTATAGAGCTCAAATTATGGAGCATGCATGTCTTCTCGGATTGAGAACCAAAGCTCTGGATAGCAATTTATGGTTAGTTGAAGATTTGTTGAGGGTTGGGTCTATGCCCACTTGCTCGCATCGGCGAATGTGCCATCTGGCATCTTTTTGGCCTCACCAAGGTTCTCGATGATAGTATGTTTCATGTGGAGTTGGCAAGAACTGACTGCACATCAATTGGGTGCCCGGTCAGCGAGGTACCATACGTCAAATTTTGAAATTTCTTTTTGAGCGGTGCATGTAGATACGTTTTTCGTGGTTTTTTATGGCCCTAGATAGCAAGCTCAAAAGGATTAGAAGGTAGCAAAATTAACATGGTCCAGGACCGACACAATGATGATCTGGCATGGCTTTACGGCTTGGCCATCGGATATGTGATCAATGAATGGCAATTGTGGAGAGCAAAAGGGAAAACAAGTGAAAATGTGGTTTTGTAAGGGTTTTCCCAACCCATTTCAAGGGAGTGGCCATTTACTGCCACGTGTTGAGCGGGCAAGTCCGACATGGGGGGGAAGGTGATGAGTGAAGAGTGTATAAAGGTTGGAATGTGCACCCCTCATAGGCATCGAGTGGAAATGAGGGAGCTTGGAGCTCCGGTAGCTATGGAGATTTGTGACAGGGCCACTTGCGGCTCTGCGCGGTGGCGCTCTAAGCGGCGCTAGGCGCTGGTTTCTGCCAGGAGGGACGGTGGAGATCCTATGAATCCGTGGCCAGCATTAGATGACGTGGTAGAGCTCGTTCCTGCGGCTGGCCCTTGGAGGCCCCACTTTTTGGAGGCAAAGGGGGAGGCAATAGCGACCTCGCTAATGCCCCCCTCCCCAGTGCATGGTAAGGGGATAGTCCCGCGAGAGAGAGAGAAAGAGAGAGAGAGAGAGAGAGAGAGAGAGAGAGAGAGAGAGAGAGAGAGAGAGAGATAGAGAGCTCAAAGCTCGCCTAGCCCAAAGAGGCCGTCATGTGTATAAGAAGAAGAAGGGGCCGTTTCAAAGCCGGCCAAGCAAAGGCAAAGGCAACGATGGAGGCCAAGACCAAAAGGGAGAAGAAGGAGAGAGAAATAGAGAGAGAGGAGGCTGGTGGGGGATAGGTTAAGGAAAGGTCCGGATGAAGGTGGTCAAGGGGGAAAGCAAAGAGGCAATGGAAGGGGTGGCCTTCCAAAGGGTACAAAATAAAGGAGAGAAAGGAAAAATAAAAAAATACCAAGGGGCATTAGCGATGTCGCTAATGCACCCCCCTCAAGTGCAAAAGAAAGATAAAGAGATCAGAGGAGATCAGGGCGGCTACCTCTCCCAAAATTACCAAATGTAGGTGCAAGGTGGACCAATCAGAGCCCAGATGCCCAAATTGAAAGGGGCACCCCTATACAGACCATTTTTGAGCCATTTTTCATGTTTTTTGCTAGAGTAGGCTTCTTGCCGGGGCCTTGAGCCGGTGAGCTTGCAGAGAGCCAATATAGAGAGTGTGTGTGAGTTCTTGGGTTGGATTTTTTGTGCAGAGGTGTGTGCCTGCAAAGCCCCAAGTGCATGTTTTCTTGCCTGGCGACCATGTGGGTGCGTCGTTTGATGTAAATGAGTTGTAAAGAGTGTTTGAGCAATGTTGAAGCCTCCATTGTGTTTCTCTTGCATCGTTTCCCCTTCCCCCCTTCTCTTTCTCCTGCTCTTTGTTTCCCCTCGGTGCCGGTAGTGTGGATGTGTGTGCCCCCCCGGAACGACGGTGTTTTGTGTGAGAGAGTGAGATTGAGCGGCTGTCTGTGTGTGTGTGTGTGTGTGTGTGTGTGTGTGTGTGTGTGTGTGTGTGTGTGTGTGTGTGTGTGTGTGTGTGTGTGTGTGTGTGTGTGCGCGCAAGGGTGGAGACAGATCGTGGCAGTATGTGTGTGTTGTGTGGTGGACTTGTGAAGTGTGTGAGCCTTGAGAAGAGAGAAGGTGGTGGTCTGCTAGTGAGAAGTGTGTTTTTGAAGGTGTTTTTTGAGAGGATAGGGGTGTTGTGGATACCCTGAGCTATAGAGAGGCCCTTGTGTTTGTGTCGGGCGTGTTCCCCCGAGTCCCCCTCTCCATCTTGTGGTGCCCCCATGGAGGAATGTACTGATGCTCTGTTTTAGGGCTTAACTACTCTCCTGTTCATGCTCGCAAGCACAACACAGACAACATACTTATCATCCGATGACACGACTAACCCGTAGGTGCACGTAGGCAATCTCGTTAGCTTGTCGGCTGAGACCAATCTACACATATGCACTTTCATGATGCATCAATCACTAACCCTGGTAGAATGCAACCCACTCTATCCCTAAACCCTCACAACACCGTTTACACTTCCAATTAACTCAGAATCGCATCAAACTTACTAGGCACCATCCTGTCCATAGGATATACTTACCTATAAGTCTAATCTCACCAGATTTGAACGCGAGTTATCTCCATTACAGTCACGATAGACTCACAGGTCATAATCCAAAAGTGGGCCAAACCTAAGTCTATGAATATCTATGTGTAGCTAATCTCTTTCTCTTTCCATAGAGCACTTGATTGTTGAAAACAGACACTGTTTGTGTTACTTACAAGCAAAACAAGCTCGATGAAGGATCGATAGCGAACAGCTCAAAAATATGAATGCGTGGCGTGGGCGTGTAGCTCTCGGAGAGACTACCGCGATGATGTGGTCACGTCGTGAATCCGGTGAGGGAGAAACGCGTAGCGAAGAGGATAAGACACACTCACTCTCTCTCTCTCTCAGACTCGTACGACACAGGATTAATAATCAAAAAATGTTATCCTCCAAATGGTTCTAAGGTGACCTTTATACTTGAGTCACCTTAGCTCAAAAATGTACATGGGTTCTTTTCCTCATAATTACAAAGTGGGAACAAATATGGGTCCTGACTGACTGATTAATCTTTACATAACCTAGACAAGTGGATCAAAATGATCAGACGTCTTTGACATAAAAATGGGAATTTGATATGCTTTACAAGATGGGCTCATTACAACAGTTGGACAAAAAGGGCTCCAACACTCCCCCCCTCCTAATTCATGTCTACCACGACATGATCGTCTTTGTCTTTAGTGTCGTTGTCGTCCTTCTTGGTTGATTTGATGTAGAAACGCATCATATCGCATAGACTCGCTTGCCATTAATGGGCCAAAAATTTTGGAATTGTACATGAAGAAGCCTGTGTAAAATGCTTCTTCGAAGGTTTGGAGATGGTAGCTTGGCAGAAACATTAGCCGTCTGAAATAGGCATACAATACTGGCTCTGTAGGTGGCCCACTTAGATCGTATGACAGCTCTGAGATGCTTCTTTTGGTATTCATATACTCTGAAGTCCAGCTTTCTGAGAAGACTGTGAGACAAGCCAAAAAGGTTCGAGCAATTTTACATAGCATCTTGCAGGATAGGTCGAGAGAGCCTCCAAATTCTGCGATGGCGCCCTGAAGGGTTTTCACCATGTAAGAACCGGATATTCTCTCTCCCTCTGCAGGCCCTGGCAATACTGGATAATTTAGCCATGTCGGATTTCTGCTTTGTAGTGCTTTATGTTGGCTGTAGGTGTATGTTCGGGGAGTTGGGCAAAAAGTTATGTCCTTCCTCAGCTCAAGCGGTGCGTTGACTAAGTGGATCAGGTTATTAGGGTGATCAAAAAGCCATTGACGCCTCCACTTTGGCTGGCTGTCTACTATCCTGTTTTGTTGTTCCTAATCCTATAATTCTCCTTCAAACACTGGCACTTGTTCTTCTTTTGCGAGCTGCCGTTGATGTGTCAGAGTTTCGTATTTCAAAAGAGCATAGGGTAACATAGGGGCATTCCATTCCTCCCGTAGCTCTGCTGTTGTTTTGCCTGATCTGGAGAGCCCTTGTAGCATCTCCTTTTCTAGTTGCATTGCCTTGTACCATATCATCTCTGATTGATTTTCCATTTGCTCGGCCAGCCTCTGCTCTTCCAATCTCGTGACTGAATCTTCGTCTATTTCTTGGTCTTTGGAGCCAGTTTGATCAGTCTATGTATCTGGGGCCTCCTGATCATCTGATTCTTCCTCATAGTCATCTTGACCCCCATATACTTCGGCAAGTCCAGCCAAATCCGTTGCTGCTTGCTCCAGGTGCACTTGTACCTGTCCTTGGTGTTGCCTTGCAATTTGTAGACTTGCGATTTGCGTAGCCATTGTTCTACTATTGATTTGGAGAGCTTGAAATTCCATTTCTTTTTGAGTTGCAGACTCCTCTAACTCTTTTACCCTGATGTGCAAATTTTCATTTTCTTCCCTGAGTGATTTGGAAACAATGCTTTCTATTTCACTGTCAGGAGCTGGTCCTTGTTGCTGTTCACTTTGTAAGTCCAAAATTTGCCTTTGTAGTTGATCCTCTGCTCTAAGCGCACTTTCGGCTATCATTAAGCACTATTTTCTTTGCAACTCTAGCTCCCTCTTCAGTGCAACCACTTCTTCTTGCGGGTGGACTACCGGTGTTGTTGGTAGCGACGTTTTTTGTTTCTTAGCTCGTTCTATTTCCCTTGCTTGTATATCTGTTACTGCTCTCAAATCTTTGACTTCAATTTGTAAGTCATCGATGACGACTTGCAAACTTTTGAATGTCTCCAGTGCATCTTGCTACTCTTTTTCCAACTTATGGATGTGTTCATCTCTGCCATTGACATCTTCAAGGAATATGTTGATTGTATCTTCACAAATGGCATTGAAATCTTCAGACTCCTGTAAATTGTCTTTGAGGAGATTTACCGTGCTTTTGAGCCCCAAGATCTCAGCATCTCTGATGCTGATCAGTTTTAGAGTGTCATCTCTTTGCTCCTGCAGTCTCATAACTTCTTGATGGGTTTTTTCTAACTTCGTTTTGTTGGACCTGTTCTGATCAGCTAACCATTGACTGTGCAGTCTTGTTCGGTTTAGTAGTGTCTCCATTGACTGCAAATCTTCATCTATAGTAGCTTCCAGCTCAATTTCTTGAGAGGAGGAAGCTTTATCTTTTGTCTGATCCACCTCCTTTTGCTTGCCTTTATCAATTTGTGATATGGTTCCAGTGTTTGGGTGACCATCTGTTCTTTCTTCTTCTTCTTCTTCACTGGGTGGTGTATGAACTCTCTCATCACGATGTGAGCTTTCTGAATGCGAAGGAGAGTCAGCAGGTGGGGTTGATTTCCTCTCACTTGTCTCTAGCCTTGGAGATGGCGGTGGTGTTTCCTGATCTCGTGAAGTTGGCCTCAACTGATCTCTCAAAGTTTGGAGATCCTCCTCTTCTAGTAGCAATTCTGGTTCATCCCTAGCATTTCTTTCTTGGATGTACCTCTCGAACCAGTCCAACTCAAAAGCTGGGTTGTTTTTATTCTTCGTTCTTAGTGTGTAAGTGCTACTAGAAGGTTTCCAAGTGGCGCCTACATCGCCTCGTAGAGATCTCTCGAGAACAAATCCTTCTAGCATTCTTTCCATTTTTGCTACCTTCTACAACCTAGTGTTGTTTTCCATTTCCGCTTTCCGCTTCTTTAGTCGGACATCTTCCTCTTCAGTTCTTCTTTCTTCTTCCATCTTTTCTTGTGTACTTCTTGTTACTCTTTCCAGCCTGCGTCCTCCAATGGTGTTAATAGAGGCCGGTACTTTCCTTTGTGATCTGTCTTCGATATTCTCTCTTAATACCAGCCAGTCATTCTGATGAGGAGCAGGTGGCAACTGATCTGCCACGCCTATGGCCTGGTATATTACTCTAGTTAGGACTTCTCCTCCTGCAATGTAATTTGGTATTTCCTGCCGTAGCTTTGTCACTTCTTCAAATAGATATGATGTGTGATCTATATAGAACTCATGCGTCATTCCCATAGCCCATGTCAGTGTGGTTGAGATGCTCCCGTGTGGTGTAGTGTATCTTGGCGGTCTTTTGCTATAGCTCAACAAACACTGACTATAGATCTGTGTCAGTTCTCTTACTTCCGGGTTTGCTATGAGTTTGAAAGAAGGTAGTTTGGAATTTTGCAAGTAGATTGTGAGTTTTTTCCTTCTTTCTCTCATGTTGGCTCCTTGATCAGACAATTTCAATGCCTCCTTGATGATTTCTTTGGTGATCTGGGTCTCCATCACTTCATTATCCATGCCTGCCACTCTGCAAGTTCCATCTTCTTGGATAGTCTCAATTAGGTGTTGTACCCTCTTGAAATCTATCCCCACTAGTGGTAGTGATACAAAGTTCAACAAGCCAACTTTTTTGAGCCATGACCTTTGCGGTGATCTTTTCAAGTAATTTTTTGCCTCCTTGGGGATCATCACTGTATCCACTAAATTTCTTTTGTCATCCACATATGAACCTTGATAGATCTAAAAGGCTGCTGCCTATTGCATGTCTGCAGCTATCCAGGTGACCGCTGGCTTTAGTGAATTGGGTAGAAGTGCATAGGGTATTGCACCTTCCGTTGCGAGGTTCTTGCCTTTTCTTTTTCCCGGAGAAGCATCCATGGATCCTGTATTCACAATTAACAATTAATGTACAAACATAGTACTTCTCTTCTAAATTGATTACCACTTAATCATGCATCTAGATGAGCCTTTTTAATCCCAAGATGAGTTAAGGTAAAATGTTAGTAGATAGACAAGCTTTTCCATTGTGCGACTCTGACGGCTTCAAATTAATGTTGTTGGTGAAGGAGAACAACTCCAAATGCCTTGAAATTTTGTGTGGTGTATATTCACAGGGTATGTAAGTTCACTCTATAATCCCAAACTGAAAATCAGTTCATTTGCAACTTTTGCCCAGTCTATCGCGATAGACTGGCCATCTTTTGACAAGGGTCCTATTTTGCATTTGTGCCTCCACCAATTGGTTTCTCATACCTTGCACATGATCTGATCCCAATTCCACCTCAAATGAATGTCAAGTGACCCCTTTTTGGATCAACTCCCATTTTTCCTGATTCCTTCCAAGAGATGTTGGTCTATCTCCTTCATTTTGTGTTGTTTTGGGCTCAAACTTAGTGGGTAGTCTTCTTGCATCATGATGAAGCCAACTGTTAATTCAAATTTTTGGTTAGATGGCTTAGTATCACTCTGCTTAGTCTATCGCGATAGACTGTAACTTAGTGTCATTTTGTCATCTTTTAGATCTGTGATCCTCTGTCTGCCTTCTCCTAGTTGATGTAAGGTTGCCTAACCTCTCACATGTGAATTTTAATTGTATGCCCTTGAGATGTCCTGTTCTGACTCTGAGTTGTCGTCATGTCTTTCTCGGCTTGCCATATGAGTCCATCCTGTCACCAAATTTGGTGTACTGCCTTCATGTTCTTCCCCAAGTCTATCTTGTGAAAATTTTGAAAAGTCTTTCCCCCATTATTGTAGTAGCAAGTCTATCGCGATAGACTAGGTTATTTGGCCAAAAGAGATCCCTTTTGCACTTTGATTTGATAATGGTGGTCAATATTCCTTGTTAGCACCCCTCATGAAGCCAAAATCAAAATTTTACTTGTCTAATTGTAATAGCAAGTCTATCGCGATAGACTAAGTACTTAGTCATTTTTACAAGTTTTTTTTATGTTAGTTGATCACAATGGTGTTAATAGGCTCTCCTAGACACACACATCAAGTTTTAATCAATTTAGAAGAGTGTACTCCCTATTTGCAGCACTTAGCTGGTCCTGGAGTCAAAGTAGACCACTTAGGTGATGGTCGCCGTTCCTTTTGGTCATTGTATGACTCCGGCTGTCTTTTATTTCCTTTTGACCTTCCATCAAAGCAGTCAGTTGTTGTTTTGGTGTTTACATCACCAAGAACGACCATTTGGACATCTTTCTGGCCTGTTGCTGGCATTTGCCCTAGTGGAAGAGCTTTTTCTTGAGTGGACACATTCCATCTCGTAGTTGACCTCTTTTGGATGTACCTTGTTAAATTTGGTGTCATTTTGTCACTTGGTCGGCCCGTTAGAGTATCGTGACGCTTTGTGCAGTTTTCGTCAAATAGGGACTTCAGGCTCCGTTTTGACGAACTTTTTCATGGTCTAACCCTTCAGTCGGTTTGTCGAGGTTATTGGCTTGTTGTCTATGAGTTTGGCTAATTTCCAATCACCTTGGTTCAGTTGCCCTTTTTCAGGTCCTGTGAAATTAGGGTTTTCTGGGCGGCTTCCTTCGCGCTTTCCGAGGTCATAGGCTTGATCCCTAAGCTATAGGCATTGTGCCTTTCAATTTTGGTTCCATTTGGTGGCCTCTAGGTCTCCCTAACAACCGGTCTATCGTATGTGTGCACAGGTTGTGATTGTGATGCTGGCGAGGTTTTGCGACTAACTGAAGTAAACAACACTTAGAGTCAGAGTTGACGAGCGTACCTCTCATATCTGATGTCGATCTTGTGACCGTGCGTGATGGAAGAACTTCTCGAAGTCTCAACTGCTGTAGGGAGCTCTCTCTCTCTCACAATGGAAAATGACTCAAATGAGAGATTTCTAGCTTAGCCTCTCTATATGTAATCGAGACTCCGACACAAAATTTTCCCATCTTTTATCTGTGGCCATAACTTTTTGCGAGATGCAGTGTAGGCTCGCAAATTTCCTGATTTGGACCTCGGTTGCTCTAGTTCTACATTTTTTGTAGATTTCTCTTGTTGGAGGTCCCTTCATGATGGTGGTCATTTTGCCCTGTCACCTTTGCAATCCCTATTTTTTCTGTGTATTCTTTACCTTGCTCCGATCATGCGTCTCTTCTTTTGTGTTTCCATATGGATTACGGTTTTTTTTCTATAATTTTTGCTAGAAAATGGCTAAAATAAAGCAAATAAATCCCAAAATAACCCGAAAATAGCAATTCTAACCTATAAAATTCCAATGAAAAGCAAAACACTTTGTAGCTCACTTTTCTCTCGTCTATGTACATTCTCGCTCATAATCGTCAACCTTGGCTTGTTTTTTGCTGTTTTTAGATATTTTTTGGCCAGATTTGACTCTCTTTAAGTCTATACACATCCCTAGGGGCTCATGTATGATGATTTGGTCCCCAATTCTGATTAATTACGAGGGCATATTCTTTTTCCCAAAATCACACAATAAAACGCAAAAATGGTTGAAAAATTGCTCACAAACATTGCCCTCTAATATATGACATGAATCCGCATTTGGAATGCCTCCCCCCCTCCTAGTTGGAGTCCTCCCAGAGGACAGGGTATCGTCAAGGGTATGTGCTGTGTATGGGTGTGAACTCGTGCTAATGCAGGCCTTGTAATATAGCCCTATATGCATGTGCAGTCAATGCATGTAGAAAGAATTTATGCGGTGTAAGAGGAAGGTATAAGCGATTCACTTATTGGCATTTGTCGTTGAGGTTTCCTGTGGTAGCTTGAGTTGGCTGGGAGATTTTCTTTGCAAGGAGAAGTTGTAAATCTGATGCTCTTTGTTTGATTGTTTTCCACTGGTTTTGAATTGGCGTATGTGGATCCTTTGAAGTCGATATTGTCGTATATTTTGTTGCATTTTCTGGTGGAACATTCTTTCTTTCCCCTTTGATAACTTGGGTCTTATAGATCCTTGTAGTTTTTGGTGTTGATTCTGCTTGTTTTATCGTGCTGTTTGCATGATGTGGCTTGACATTGACAATTGTAGATAACTGCTCGATGGTCATCTTTGGCCTCCCTACTTGTGTTGTTGGCCCATTCTGAATTGGTAATTTTGACCGCCATACCAATATAGTCCATTGCGTATTCGAGCGATTGACTATGGTTCTTTGAAGTTTTGCTGGATTTTGGTGTTTTCTGTTCTTCTGCCCCCCTTTTTTATAGGAATTAGGATGTCTTTCCTTATTCAAACTTTGTATTTCCTCTTTTGATGTAATTGTGCCTCGGTCAGATCTGTACGCCGTACCCAAACTTGCCTGGTTCCCTGCATGGTTGTTGATTTTTGATAAGACGTTGTTGGACTTGTAAACTCTGTTTGTTGTTGGTCATAGCCTTACGTTTGTATTGACTCCTGTTTCCTCCTTGACATGTATTGGTTATATGATAATCAGGGTTCTGAAAAGTTTTCATTTCGGAACAATGCTTCATTAGTATCCAAATCAATGAATACCCTGTTAGCTTTCATCCATGACATTGCTAAGATACACAGCGTTGCTGATCTACTTGGTGGCAGTACATGGAATTTTGTAGTGTACGGGTGTGCCTGCACTGTGATTGGTAATATAATAGACCACAACGTGGTCACCTCATCACCCGATGCTACTTTCAACTGGTGTGTCACTGGGATCGTCCTCATTGGTCCAAGTTTCTGAAAGAGCTCAAAGCTGATGACGCTCATTTTTGCTCCAGTGTCAAGCAATGCATAGATTTAAACTTGTTTTGTGCCTGCATAAGCTTTTATGTAAGGACTACACCACATATCTTCCAAGTCGTCAATGATGCTATGGTCCTGAGCCCTAAAGTCTGTCATGGTCTTTTCTAATTCGTCATTTTGTATATCCGTTTCTATTGTTCGGAATGTCGGAAGAGGATATTCGTCAGTCATCATTGGGGTGACCATGTTTATTGTCCTCAGAAACTGCTTTCGTTTAGCAATGCGTTGCTTGGCTTCTTGTTGTGCTTGGTCCTGAATTCTTTGTTGTTCTTGTCTATAGACCTTTCCATAATGCAATTGAAACAACATTTCTGGTGTTAAAGGTAGATGATATTTTTTTAAACGACATCCACTAATCCAGTTCGGCATTTCTTTTCCATCTAGAGTCGACAGTTTTACTGCTCCGCTGGATGATATTTCCTGGACTACATAAGGCTTCATTCCCCGTTTTTTTAGCTTTTTGGCATGCTATTTAAGTGTGTATACTATGACATAGTCGCCCCTTTTAAAGTCCTTGTTCTTGACATGTTTGTCAAAAAACTCTTTCTATTGTCTTTTTTTTGCATATATGGTTGCTACAGCATTGAGTCTTAGCTCATCTAATTTTTCAAGGTCCTCTAACCGTTCTGACAGTTCATGCCCCGTCCAGTCCAATTGTGTGGCTACCCTTAGTGTGGGAATCAAAAAGTGAATAGGCAATATTACATTTAACCCATATACCATATTAAATGGTGTAGCATTGAGTGTTGTTTTGTATGCAACTCGATAAGCCCACAATGCCGAATAGAGCATCTGATCCCAATCTGTTCTTGTTTCACTAACCAGTTTCGTAAGAACTGTGCACAATATTTTGTTGGTCACTTCCGCTTGGCCATTGGCTTGTGGATGATAGGGTGCAGATTTGCGATGAATTATCATAAACTCATTTAAGAGATGTTGGATAACTTCATTGACAAAGTGTGTCCCTCTATCACTCACCAGCTCGATTGGAAGGCCATAACGTGTAAACACATATTCATATAAGAATTGTGTCGTGGTTCTAGCGTCTGCTTTCATTGTGGCTCTTGCTTCCACCCATTTGGTCATGTAATCCATGGCCACTATGATATATTGTGCTTTTGAATGATACGCTGGTGGAGTGATAGGACCAACAAAGTCCAATCCCCATTTAGCGAATGCTCGAGCACTCATCATTGGTCTTGAAGGCATTTCGTCTCTTTTAACTGGTACCTTAGTGCGTTGACATTCATCACACCTTTTTACGAATTCTGCTGCATCTTCAATCATGGTCGGCCACCATATACCTGCAACTATAATGATTTTTAGGATTCTCTCTGCTGAAAAATGACCTCTTGCTATGCCTGCATGAGCTTGTTCCAATAATGGAAAGTAGTCATTTTCATGAGGAACTAACCTCAGCTGGTCATCAGTTCCTCTTTTATACAATCGATCACTAATGAGGGTATACCTATTCGCTTCGATTTGTAAAGCCTTTTGTCTGGCTTTAGACCAGTCTCCTGGCAGCTCCTTATTAGTCAAATATTCCACAATAGCATGACTCCATGCGGGTGTTACTGTCACTTGGTATAATGTGGCATAATCCACAGTAGTATTGGATGTGCAAAAGTTGCATTTCTTGATGTAATTAGCTACATCGCCTGCCATTCCTGACCAATACACTCCAAGTCTTCTTAATTGTTCATACATCATTTGATTTCCTCTATGGAATCCCCCTGTTTGTGTATGGGAGTCCTCTAGATACTCTTCGTACTCCTCTGGGCCTATACACAACCTTAGAATCTCATCGTTTCCATGATGGTATATTCTTCCCGCAAGCATTGTGTAATTTCGTGCTTGTCTAACGTCTTCCACCGTGTTTTTGTCATCAAGATTCATTCCGTATGTCAGCAACGGAATAATTTTCTCTGACCATTTCGGTACCATCTCTATATTAAACAGGTATGCATC
This sequence comes from Adiantum capillus-veneris, assembly GCF_014529385.1. Lineage (NCBI taxonomy): Eukaryota > Viridiplantae > Streptophyta > Polypodiopsida > Polypodiales > Pteridaceae > Adiantum > Adiantum capillus-veneris. Next base: position 75,934,235 of record NC_140934.1, on the reverse strand, counting down.
TGGGAGATCATCATCTACCCCAATAGCTTTTTCGCCATGTAGTAATCGAGAAAGGTGGTCTGCTCTTTGATGAGTTTTTCCTTTCTTAACTACTACCGTAAAATCAAACTCCAGCAACACAATGAACCATCTTACAATTCGTCCCGTGTTACAAGGTTTGTTTACTAAGTACAAGAGTGTCTGATGATCCACAAAGAATGTGAATTTGTTCGTGAGTAAGTAATGCCGAAATTTCTTTACCGCATATATCATACCCAATCCTTCTCTTTCAGTGGTAGTATAATTCTTTTCTGCACTGTTGAGTTGTCTACTAGCATAACTAACTGGAAAGTCCGTATTACCCTCCCCTGGTTGTGCTAATATACAGCCTATTGCAAATGCTGAAGCATCTACATGCACATGGAAGATCTTTGACCAATCTGGTGCTTTTAGAATTGGTGCAAATACCAGTGCATCTTTTAGTTTCTAGAATGACTCCTCACATTCATTGGTCCAAATGAAGAGCATGATTAGACTATACAAGGGTTTTGCTATTACAGCGTACATGTAGATAAAACGTTGGTAGTATCCACAATGTCCCATAAATGCTTGTACCTCTCGTACAATGTTTGGTCTTGGCAATTCTATGATCACCTTTACCTTGTCTTCATTAGCGGTAATTCCATTAGCCGATACTATGTGGCCTAAGATTTTACCTTGTCGTACCATGAATACACACTTTTCTAGGTTGAGGAAAATCCTATACGTTCTGCATTTTTTGAATACCTTTCTAAGATGATCTATATGGTCTTGTCTCAATAGAGAATAGACACACAAGTCATCCATGTAAATATCCAAGAATATTCGCAAGTATTCTTTAAAAGCATGTGTCATTAATCTCTGAAATGTGGCTGGAGCATTGGTCAAGCCAAATGGCATTACCCTAAACGCATATATGTCCCATTCTGTTGCAAACGCTGTTTTGTATTGATCTTTTAGTTTGACCCCCAATTGGTTATAACCAGAGAATCCGTCCATAAAGCTATAGGCTTTCTTCCCTGCTACTCGTTCCAGGACATGTTCAGTGATAGGAAGAGGGTAGTTGTCCCTTATTGTTGCTGCGTTTACCTTCTTGAGATTCACACACATTCATAATTTCTCGTTTTTCTTGGGTACCACCACTATCGGGGACACCCAGTCCGTGTGCTCTATCTCATAAATAAATTCAGCCTCCATAAGTTTGTCTATCTCTTCTTTTATCCTTTTGGCGAATGTCTCATTATACGTGTATGGAAGTTGTTTTCTTGGCTTTGCATCAAACTTCAGAGGGATTGAATGTTCAGAAATGTTAGGATCCACCCCCTTCAAATCTTTGTACGACCATGCAAATACATCTCGAAATTCCTTAAGTGTTCTGATCAGTAAGTCCTCTTCTTCCCGACCTAGATCTGTGGAAATGTAAGCAGGTCGAGGACTTTCTCCTGGCTCTGCTAAGTCTATTTTCTTGGCGTTCTCTGGCCCATCGTAGGACTCGTTTGATTTAGGCTCCCTCATTGGTTGCTGAACCACCAATCTTATTTCCTGAATGGTGTACTTACAATAGTGAGGAGGTACATCTATCTTTTTACTCCCATCACTAGCGTTCGTTCCATCGCTACTTTCCATTTCAGTTGTCCATACATTTTTAATTTTTTTTTTAAACTCATTGTATCTCGTTTTCCGTTCAATTCTCGTCATAATTGGACCACCAGAGACATTCAGTTTTTCTGTTGCAACTCTTTTTTTTGCTTTGCTGGTTTTCTTAGGTTTCAACAGTCTGGACTTAAATCCTGAGTCGTCAACAACCTTAAGAAATCTTCCTTACACTTTATCCTTAGCACAATCAACAGCATGAATGTTCATAAGGAAATGTGTCTTACCCCTAAACTCCGGCATGGGTCTCAGCCTGGTTGGTAGACTGATATGGTGTCGTTTACTCTTGTATCTTTTTTGGCCTCTCTCACTTTGGTTTGGGAAATTGTAGAAGACGTCATTGTCTTGATCTTGATTTTTGTCTCCCTCCGTATTTTCCGACTTCTCGTCATCCGCATTATCCTTGTTTTCACTTTGATAAGAAGAATCATAAAATTCTTCTCCCTCCTGCTTGATTTCTTTAGTGGGGATGTCCACATAGCCCACTATCTTAATCTCAAGTTTCATTTCTGTTTTATTGATTCTCATATTCTCAGTATCTCCATCGTGCTCCTCCTCCTCCACAATTTTGCTCAACATGTAGTATGGTATGATATCGGAGCCATTCTCATCACAAAATTTGGTGGGCGTGACTTCATTGACGCATACATCCAATGTAGCCAAAATTTGAGACCATTCTAGGGGTTCAAGCTTCTCTTCAGGAAAAGATTCTCGTATATATGCATCGTCTTCCAAGACCCTCTCTAGTGTCCTTTCATTGTGGTCAAATTCGCTACATTGAGATGCCCCGCACATCCATATCTCCTTTTTCTTACAGAGCCACGCTGGGACTTCTGATCCACTAATGGTGGCCGAGTCAAATTCTTCCACAGGGGTTCTCGTGACATCATGGTAGCTATGATTTTTCATGTTTACTCGTGTAGTAGTTTCAGCATGTCTTAGATACAAATAATCATACCCCCAATCCTGCACCATTTTGAGTTGCCTCATGAACGGCCTACCAAGGATAATTTCATAGTTGTTCTTCTTGCCGAAATCTACTATGACAAAGGTATGTTTGTACTCTATGCCACAGGAAGATACCACAATTGCCTCAAGCAATCCTATAGGCCTTTCTATGTGCCCATCCGCCAGTTGCAATTTCATTCTAGTTGTTCGTATTGCTGGTTTTCCCCATTTTTCCCATAGCATTTTGGTCGCAATGGAAATGCCAGCTCCGCTATCAAGTATTGCCTTAGTCTCTATGCCGTTATACTCAACTGGTAGGGTTGTGTTTCCGTCTTCACCCTCACAATACTCTCCTACCTTGTTGAGTGGCACTGGTCTAGTGTTGACTTTCTTCGGTTCTGTGTCATTAAGCTCGGTTTCGAAGAACTTAAGAGGCGTCCTTATACCAAATTTTTCAAGACATTTGCCCACTTCCGTCCACATGCTTGGCCTAATTTTTAACAATTCTGCCAATGTGATTGTACACTTGACCGGAGTGGTCAACAAGTCTTTCAGGATTTTAGTGTCCAATTGATTTGACCCGCCTATTCTTTGAGAAGGTACTCTTCGAATTTCTGACCTTGCCTCATAGTCCCCCATATATGATGGCAAAGTTCTGAGTGATGCTAGTCTGCTATCTTCGGATGCAACTGAACCATTATCCCCTTGAAATGATTTAACGTCTAAATCCCATGGAAGCTTATTCAAGTTCAACTCCGAGAAAGGCGCCGACTCGACTGTTTTTGTCTCATATTTTTCTTGAGCTTTTCTCACCGTTTCCCATAGCTCTTCAGGCCAATTTTCTTCCACAATAGGGGTATATGGTGGAAAATCTTTCAATGATTCATCAGTGCTATTAGGCACGTCTCTTGCATCCTCTACATCTGGCAAGGATTTAACGTTTTATATCTTGTCAGGTATCCTTTGTTCGATTTTGTGAGGTGTTTCATTGTTTGGTGGTTTGATTACTCTATCTCCCACTTCCATAGGTGGAGGCTCCAGTAAAGCTTGTGCAGTTTCAATCAGCTGTTTTCACATCTCTAGTCTCTGTTTTTCTATCTCTGGATATGGATATGTCATCCACCTTTGCTCTAGAGTCTGTCTGTTCTTCAATCTTGCTTCATATGCTTGCAAGATTGCATCTAAGGGTTCATTGATCTTATCTACCAATACCGACCCTCCTGAGCTTGCACTTCTTGGTCCCTCCTTAGAGTCGGACTCTCTTTGCTGTTTAAGTTGCTCTCGAGCTATCGTTAGCTCAGCTTCTACATCTTTTTGTTTTTGCTCACGTCTAGCTTTCATTTTCGCTCTTCGTTCTTTCCAAGGATTATCACGACTGACGCTAGACTTGTCAGTCTTGATTTCTTCTTGATTTTCATCGTTACTCTTGGGCTGATTGTCATTTTTCCTTGCTTGGGCTCTCGTCAAGACCTTAACAGGAATCAGAGTTTTGTTTTCTGACCCTCCACTGGAAGGCAGCACTCTCAACATATTCAAGGTAGTTTTTGCTCCTTTGCTCGGGTTTTTAGGGCAATCAGGGATCAAGTGAGTAATTCCACACTCGGTGCAATATGCGTTGACCCTAATGATTTCGTCATGAGGGAAGTCCCTCAACCAATGGTCTCCACCACACTTGTAGCATGGTCCTTTAGGCTGTTGAGGTGCTCCTGGAGCTCCTCTTTGTTGGTGTGCAATTCTTTGCCCGCTCATGCCTCCGTTGGCTATGAACAACAGTGTTCTTGCATCCAAGCTATATCTTCCTTCCCTCGCTGCCTGTGCAGCAGTTGGTGGTCCTGTATTTCCTATCATGCTCCATGGTTCTGATGTAGAGGGTTCTTCCGGTGGATAATAGACAGAGTTCGCCGCATATCCATTGGGCTTGTCGTAGTATGCATGCATAGGTACCAAAACCTTCTCATCCGACTCAGTTACTGTGGGTGTGTATCTTATGCCGACTGGTCGTAATCCTGGTAGGGGTGGTTGTTGTCCCAACACTGGTTGTGGTCTTTCTACACCTACAGGTCCTGGTAGATTGCCTGTCTGATATCTAGGCATCGGTGGGACTTGAGGGGATGTCGCCTGAGCTTGCGGAGCATATGGTCGTTCTCTCACATATCCCTTGTTATAATAACACTCCTCCGTCCCATGGTTTGTCCATTTTTGTTCAATCGCACACCATTTTGGTTGTTTAGCTTGTGGTTTGGAATACAAGTTAATCTTTTTAAGCACTTCCTCTACAAGCTGCTCTTGGCTTACCGCTACTTCTCCTTTCGGTGTTGTCTTAGCAGACTTGCTTCCGCTTTGTTGCGAGGAAGAATCATCGTCAAGATCCTTGCACTCACCCTCTTTGTAGACCGCACAATTGTCCACAAGGTATAGAGCCTCCTTCGTTAAATCATTCAACGTCGTGCTCCTTTTCATATGTAAGTCCTTTTGGAGATCTTCATTCCTTAGTCCTTGGATAAATATGAGCATAAGTCTGGACTGAGTTGGCAGTTTTTCCACGGGGCAGAACTTAACATATCTTTTTAATCGGAGGGCTGCCTTTCGCACAGACTCTCCATATTTCTGTTTGAATTTATGGATTTGTGAGACTGTATTATGAGCTATTCCCCTTTGTGAGAATTCTTCGATAAACTCGTCAAACACTTCCTCCATAGACTCAAAGTCTCTTCGCTCCACTGAGTCAAACCTGTTGAGATGTCGAGCTCTACACCTTGAGCTGGCATCCACTACGGGTCTTGGCCGCTTACGGCATTTACTCACTGGCGCGTTAGGTGACCGACACGGAGGATCTCTGCCAGTGATTCTATAGCTGGACTACACTTATAGTGCCAGCCTAGTACGCTTCTAGCGAGTTCACACTTAGTGACCGCATGTACATATGTGCTACTTTTCAGCTTTAGCACTTAGTCATTTTGTACTCTCTTTTCTGTGAAGAAGAAGAAGAAGCTTTCCATCTCTGTGTGCTTTGTGCTTGTCTTGTGTAGCTCTCTTGCATCCTCATTCTTTACATGGTATCAGAGCCTGGTGCAGGCAAGAGAGGCTAAGAGAGCAAGAGCATCACAATCCCTTCGTTCGCAATCCACGACCAGATGCCGAATTTCTGAACAGGTTTCCAAAGTGCAGTATACAAAGATTTACTGTACAAGTACAGTGGTTGTATGTACGCTTGATTGTGGACACTCGTTGAGTGTAATAAGCGTTACAGGTACCACGATAGCAGGTTCGGCAAATTTGCAGGTTTTTGCAGATTGCAGCTATTTTGTCTTAGTGCTTCAAGATGTCTGACGGTTTCAGTCAGATTGTTACTGAGAAGCTTGAGAAAAATAACTACCCTACATGGAAGTTCAGAATAACAAATTTCCTAAAAGGAAAAGGTTATTGGGACTATGTAGAAGGAGACAATGAAAAGGAACCAGAGATTCCCGAGGCAAATGCTACAGCAGAACAAAGGAAAGCTTTGAGGGACTGGCAACAAGGCCAGAGCAAAGTGATGTATTGGCTTTCTATGAACATCACAGATGGCATGATGGGCTATCTACAGGATGCTGAAACCCCTACCATTGCATGGAGAAACTTATGCAGAGTGTTCGAGGTGAAAACCAAGGCCAGGAAGCTTCAACTAAAGTCGGAGCTAAATCAGGTTAAGAGGAACAACCTCTCAATCAATGATTATGCCTTGAAGATCAAGAGTATCATTGAGGCTCCTGGATCTATTAAAGTCTCAATGGAAGACGATGACATTGTCCGTGCATGCTTGGATGGTCTAGGAGATGAGTATATACATTTTAGGTCTTCCATGAATACAAGAGACGACATCCCCGTGTTCCAAGATTTGATTTTTATGCTTATTCTTGAGGAGAAGAACCTTGACACATCTTCTTCTCATGGCAGAAATAATTCTGAGCAGGCCTTCTATTCTAACTCCAACAAAGGTAGAGGTAGAGGTCGTGGTCGAGGCCCAAGGGGTTGCAGGGGGCAATTTCTGGAAGGTCAATCAAATCAAAACAATACAGGTGGCAGGGGAAACCAGTCTCAAGGCAGGGGGAGTCAAAGAGGTCGTGGTGCAGGATCAAGCAGGCAGCAACATACTCCAGATAGCAGAGAATGTTGGACTTGTGGTGAAAGAGGTCACATGTCACGTGACTGTCCAAAGGGAAAATCAAGTGGAAAGAGAGAACAAGGCAACTATGCATCTACTAGCAGAGATGCAGATGACAGCAAAAACGAGCGCATGTTTGTTATGCAGCATGTAATGAATACAATGACTGCAGAGAATTCCACCCAAGATGATGTTTGGTATGTGGATTCAGGTGCCTCTAATCACATGACGTCTCGTGGAGAGTGGTTTAGAGATATGCGCAAACCAGATGTGTCAGTCTATGTGCAGACAGGAGATGACACAGCTCACCCCATTGCTCATGTAGGGGACATACCTCTAAATACGAAGAGTGGGAAATCAAAGTACTTAGCAGATGTACTTCATGTCCCAAACATTACAAAGAATCTTGTTTTTGTTGGACAAATGGTTCAGCAGGTTTGCAGGTTCACTTCAATCCAAATGGATGTTATGTAGAAGATTTCCAGAATGGCTGTAAGCTAATCACAAAGGGCAAATGTGTGGGCAGAATGTTTACGCTGAATGTAGACATGCCTGAGGTAAAAGCTGCATTATTTGCACAGGGCACAGGTGTTGTGGCTGATGTTGACATTTGGCACAAACGCATTGGCCATGTCAATGAGCAGAGATTGCGCAGCATGCAATCAAAACAGATTGTAAAAGGTTTGCCCAAATTCAAGGTGGATGGTATGCATAAAGTGTGTGCAGCATGCTAGTTTGGAAAACAGTCAAAGGGCTCATTTCCACATGAGCGCAATGTATGTAAAAAGCCACTTGAGGTGGTGCACACAGATGTTTGGGGTCCAACCGATACTGCAAGTATACATGGTTGCAGGTATTATGTCTCTTTCATTGATGACCATACAAGGAAAGTATGGGTCTACTTCATGCGTAACAAAAGTGAAGTGTTTGGTCACTTTCAAAACTTCAAAGTCATGATTGAGAAGGAGACAGATATGCAAATCAAGACATTGAGGTCAGATGGAGGGGGAGAGTACTTCTCCAATGATTTTTCAGATTTTCTGCGAATGCATGGTATTTGCAGGCAGTTTACATGCAGATATACTCCACAACAAAATGGGGTCGCAGAAAGGAAAAACACGCACATTGCAGAGGTTGCACGTGCATTGATGAATGAGAAGAACATGCCTCATCATTTCTGGGCTGAAGCCGTAAATACAGCTGTGTACATTATGAACAGGACACCTACAACTGCGGTGCATGATGTAACACCTGAGGAAAAGTTTACAGGTACAAAGCCTGATTTGGCACACTTGAAAGTGTTTGGCTGCATAGCTTACGTGCATGTACCAGATGAGTTGCGTAGAAAATTGGATCCTAAAGCAGAGAAATGTATTCTTGTGGGATATTCCCTTGAACAAAAGGGGTACAGGTGCTACAATCCTACTACACGAGAATTACGAGTGAGCAGAGATGTAGTCTTTGATGAGATGAGCAGCTGGTACAGTAATGCACATGGCACTATTGTGGCTGATGTAAAAGATAATGTGGTTGTACAAAATGTGAGGCCACAGTCACAGGTTTTGAGTGGACCACAAGAGTCCTCTTCTCGTGGCTCTGTTGAGAAACCATGGAATGGTAGACTACGTACGCAGGTTACTCCACCAACAGGTACAGGGAATGTATCACGAAAAGGAAAGGAAAAGGTTGATGAACCTCCCTTTATGGCTGATGCATCATCAGGTTTTTCACACGTAAACATGGATTCAGATGGTTCTGAACAAAGTCTTGATGAGGAATTTGGAATTCCGGCTATCAGGACACCTGGTGTAAGGAAAGTACAAGAAGATGCTAGAGGGCAAAGGAGTGACCCAGGACCGCGCAGATCTAATAGAGTCAGAAATCCAGTTCAGAAATTGACTTATGATGGGTATCTAGCGCATCACCAAGCCTACATGGCTAAGGTGATATAGGATGTGGAGCCCACATGTTTTGAGGATGCAGTTGGAAATGTGCATTGGGATGATGCAATGAATGAAGAGATGGCTGCATTGGAAGCAAACGACACATGGGAGTTGGTGCCATTGCCAAGTGGCAAGAAAGCTATTGGCTGTAAATGGGTGTATAAAACCAAGCATAAGGCTGATGGTAACATTGAGCGTCACAAGGCAAGGCTGGTCGCAAAGGGTTATGCACAGACGTATGCCATAGACTATGAGGAGACCTTTGCTCCAGTGGCAAAGATGACGACTGTGAGAGCTGTCATAGCAGTGGCTGCATCTAGAGGATGGATTATGCATCAAATGGATGTAAAGAATGCCTTCTTGAATGGTGAGTTGCAAGAGGAAGTGTATATGGATCAGCCACCTGGTTATGTCGATCCAGGTTACCCAGATTATGTATGCACACTTCTCAAAGCTTTGTATGGTTTGAAGCAGGGCTCTAGAGCATGGTATGACAGGATTGCCAAGTATCTTGTCAGTGTTGGTTTTAGGAGAGCTCATGCTGATCATTCACTCTATGTACGTGAGAGTGATGTGGGGATTGTGGTCATTACCATATATGTAGATGACCTTATTATTGTTGGTGACAATGCTATGGAGATTGACCATGTGAAGGGTCTTCTCAAACAAGAGTTTGAAATGAAAGATTTAGGCGAGTTGCGCTAATTTCTTGGCATTGAGGTGATCAGGACTCCAGAGGGTGTATGGCTATCACAGAGACAGTATGCTTTGGACATGTTGTCAAAGTATGGTATGGCTGATTGTAAGCCAATTTCTATTCCCTTGGATGTGAATGCAAAGCTGAGTGCAAAGAAGGGTGATGTTGTTGAGGATGTCAACATGTACAGGAAGATTGTGGGTAGTCTAATCTACTTGACTATTACGAGGCCAGACTTGAGCTACACAGTAGGCTTGGAGAGTCAGTTCATGCAGCTTCCGAGGAAGCCACATTTGGATGGAGTACAACGCACACTTAGGTATGTGCAAGGTACTCTTGACTACGCATTGTTCTATGCAGCAGATGCACCATTAGCATTGTATGGGTATACAGATGCAGATTGGGCAGGTAGCATTGTTGATAGGAGATCTACGAGTGGCTTCATGTTCTCTTTTGGGAGTGCTACTATTACTTGGAGCAGCAAAAAGCAGCCTACGGTTGCTTTATCGAGCACAGAGGCCGAGTACAGAGGTGCAGCAATTGCGGCGTGCGAGGTAGCTTGGCTACGCACATTACTTGAGGACTTGGGAGTGCAGGTGGACCAACAGATTTTCATCCATTGTGACAACCTCAGCAGCATGCAGTTGGCTAGAAACCCAGTGTTCCATGCCAGGACCAAACACATAGAGGTCCATTACCACTACGTTCAAGAGAGAGTGTTGGCGGGTGACATCGACTTGGTCTACGTCAGCACAGAGGAGCAGATAGCGGATATCTTTACCAAGGCCCTCGGAGCTGAGAAGCTTCGACGTTTCCGGACTATGCTTAGACTCTGCGACATGCAGAGCTCGAGGGGGAGTGTTGAGATGTCGAGCTCTACACCTTGAGCTGGCATCCACTACGGGTCTTGGCCGCTTACAGCATTTACTTACTGGCGCATTAGGTGACCGACACGGAGGATCTCTGCCAGTGATTCTACAGCTGGACTACACTTATAGTGCCAGCCTAGTACGCTTCTAGCGATTTCACACTTAGTGACCGCATGTACATATGTGCTACTTTTCAGCTTTAGCACTTAGTCATTTTGTACTCTCTTTTCTGTGAAGAAGAAGAAGAAGCTTTCCATCTCTATGTGCTTTGTGTTTGTCTTGTGTAGCTCTCTTGCATCCTCATTCTTTACAAAACCATATCGCAGCATCATCCTCTAAGGTTAAACCAAATCCTGAAAATTGGGTAGGAAAGTCTAACACCTCTTCAACTCTAATTACACGCACAAAGGCTGCTACATGATCTCTCGGATCCCTGCTTCCCGTATATTTCTTGTTTACCCATTTTTGCACTTGAGAAGGTCTAATTCTACGATGGTCTACAAATCTCATCATGGGATCTCCCCGTCCTAGTCGATATACCTCCTCTGGTCTTCTGTAGTGGCCAGGTTCCTCTCCCAATGGTGCTCATAAGCCATAATTTCTAACAGTTCTCGCGAGAGATGGTTCATCTCTCCGAACTCGTTCTAGGGGTGGTCTTCCAGGCTCAGTTGACCCCTGAGTCTTTGGCTTACTCTCTCCTTGATATTGTGCATAGAGTGGTGGTTCTTGTAAATCCCTTAGCCCTCGTGCGGTTTGATAACCCTCTTGGGTTTGGTCTTGTTCTAATGTAGCACTCTGTCGAAGCCATGCCTGCAATGATGGCTGAGTAGCTGGTTGGTCCTGGTAGTTGGACGTCGGTTGTCGGGTAGAATGTGAGGTAGCATCATACTCTTCTGAAAAGGGATTTGTCGACTTGCTAGGGGTGTATTTGGCTCTTGGTACTTCATCGGGGCCATAGGTTGATGCTCCCGGAACTGTTGCCATTTCAACCTCCTGTGGGAGAATACGTTTGTATTCTCGCCTGTACCTGTCAACAAAAACAATATCCTTCCCCATAGCAGTTTCATAAGAGAATAATTAAAGAACCTTGTCTTTGCTTAATTCATTTGGGTAGGGTTCCTTGCATCGAAAGTAAGAGATTATTCCCTCGCTTTCATGCTTATAAATCCCCGCATTCTCATTATAGGTTGGGACCCTGGTTGTTTTCTTATCATACATAAAGAGCGCTCCAAGTCGATCAATGTTAGGAGAGCGGTTCTTGGGTTTCTGAAATCATTTTCCCTTTTTCCACGTTATCTCCATATCTGTTGTAATCCTCAGGGTTACTAACTATCAGATAGTGGTTCCCCTTTTCGTCTCGGAATCTGTCTCCATCATCATAGACTCGAATTATCTCTAGTCTCTAAGCCGGTCTCTCTTCAATACAAATACACTTGCGTCCTCGATAGTCAGAATAAACTAAGGCTCCCCTTGAGTTAGTTCCTTCCAAGAAGATTATAGTGAACTTGGTTTCGTTTAAATGATGTAGGGAGGTGCTCCCCCCTGGCATTGGTCCTTCACCGTTGAACCCTCCTAGTTGTTGACTCCCTATCATGAAGAAGGACTTTTCTGACGAAGTGTCAGTATCACTACCCTCTTCAATGATCGGTGCTAATGGGTCTAGTCTCGTCTGAGTTACGCTCTCTTCGGTGGACGTGGTGCTTACTTGACTTTTGATACTTTTAGCTCCCGACTTAACAAAGGCTCCTGACCTTAAATACATAAGAATGAAAGTTGGGTTGCAAACTTAAATCTTACCTGGACTCCTTCTTATGCGGCTTTGTGATGATCTCCTTCTGGGATCTACACAAGTATGGTTAGTCTGTTCACAAGGGTTTTCCCTGAATCACCAAAAAATCTTTCAAGTATGTACAACAACCACTTAGTCAGCCTTCTGGTGGTCCAATTTCAAATATGAAATGATGGCTGGGATCTATATGGAGAGTATGTCCTAGCAGTATAGTCACAAATTGCAAAATATGTCTGAATCACTACTTTCTTAGTCTATCGCGATAGACTGACAATTTGCTCAGCACAAGTCAATTCAAAATTGTGACTTCACCCTTGAGTTCCAGTTACCCTCTATAGCCTATCCCTCAAGTTTTATGAAGTTTGGACACTTGGGTTGGGTTTTGGTCCCATTTTAGTATTTTAGTCAGAGCTTAATTCTCTATCTGAACCTCAGATTGACCTTCAGTGATCTAAATGCCTTGAATTTTGGTGTGTATGCTATATAGGCTTTGATAAAGCTCTCCCTCTGGAAAATTTGAAAGAAAAGGTCCCCAACAACAGTTTCCCTGGTCTATCGCGATAGACTTGGCATTTTCTCCATTGTTAGCATTTTTCTCAAGTTTTCTCCACAAAGCTGGTTCAGCCTCCCCTTGTGTAGTGCATTGACAAATTTTGGCACTATTTGGACATTTGGTCAAAGCCTTCTTTCCCTTGTCTCTGAATTCAAACTCTAAAACACTAGTTTTGAAGTTTTGTGATCAAGATGGTGTTCAGTTTCACTCTTTTTTTTTTTTTTTTTGGGAGTACCCTTGTGTTGATGTGTTAAACCTGTGGTATGAAGGTTTTTTTTTTCTGTTGTTAGTCAATCACCAACTTCATCAGTCTATCGCGATAGACTAGGCAGAGAGCAATGGGGATTTCATTTTTGTCTCTTTTTGGATAGTTGTGTTCCCTGTGCCCATATAAGTCTATCCCCCAAGTTTTATAAAGTTTGGACTTATTTTGACCTTAGACTCAAGCACTTCACAAATTTCACTTTTCTCTGGCAATTCACAACTCAATTGCACTTGAAGTGTTGCAAATTTGATGACACTTCATCTTAAACTTGTGAACATTAGTCGTACCTCATGACACAGTCAGTTTACCGTAGGCTAATGGTTATATCTCTTCTTGGCCTTGTTAGGGTCACTTAGTGTTTTCTTATGAGAATCATCTGTTTCTTTTTGTTGGTTTTGGTAGCAATTTTTATGTTTTCTCGAGTGTTGGATCATAAATTTCAATGTCTACTCTTTTCACCCCCTTCAAAGGTATATGGTGTGGGTTTTGCTTTCAAGGCAAGCAAACAGCCTTATTGTTTCTTCTTTTTGTTTGTTTTTGCGTTTTTACGGTGTTTTTCTACTCTATTTCTACACAAGTATAACAAGCACTCAAAACCAAAAACTATTACTCCACATTATCCTACTTAACTAAATCTAACTAGTCATAGACCCTCGGCAAGACACAAGCTTCTTGGCTATCCACTAGACCTCGGGATACTCTATCCTGGATCTTGTTCTAAAAGTTTAAGCTCTCTCTAGTCGAAACTAAAGTAAGCTAACCATCACACGAGTGACGTAGATCTCCCTACTTAAGGTCTTGTGTCCCCGGCAATGGTGCCAATGTTTTAGGGCTTAACTACTCCCCTGTTCATGCTCGCAAGCACAACACAGACAACATACTTATCATCCGATTACACGACTAACCCGTAGGTGCACGTAGGCAATCTCGTTAGCTTGTCAGGCTGAGACCAATCTACACATACGCACTTTCATGATGCATCAATCACTAACCCTGGTAGAATGCAACCCACTCTATCCCTAAATGCTCACAACACCGTTTACACTTCCAATGAACTCAGAATCGCATCAAACTTACTAGGCACCATCCTCTCCATAGGATATACTTACCTATAAGTCTAATCTCACAAGATTTGAACCCGACTTATCTCCATTATAGTCGCGATAGACTCACAGGTCATAATCCAAAAGTGGGCGAAACCTAAGTCTATGAATATCTATGTGTAGCTAATCTCTTTCTCTTTCCATAGAGCACTTGATTGTTGAAAGCAGACAATGTTTGTGTTACTTACAAGCAAAACAAGCTCGATGAAGGATCGATAGTGAACAGCTCGAAAGTATGAATGCGTGGCGTGGGCGTGTAGCTCTCGGAGAGACTACCGCAATGATGTGGTCACGTCGTGAATCCGGTGAGGGAGAAACGCGTAGCGAAGAGGATAAGACACACTCACTCTCTCTCTCTCTCTCTCTCAGACTCGTACGACATAGGATTAATAATCAAAAAATGTTTTCCTCCAAATGGTTCTAAGGTGACCTTTATACTTGAGTCACCTTAGCTCAAAAATGTGTTGGGGTATAAAGCCTAATGTGGTCGCCCAGGTAACTGGGCGGGCCACCAGGTATGTACACATATTCTTTTGTAAAAACCTAATAATAACTCACTATGCTCTACACATTATAGTAGAGCAAGTTCACCATATCGTCGTGCTTTTCTTCTCCCACTCTCTCTCGTCACACTTCCACTCGTACTCCTTCAACTGGCATCAGAGCTCAGATCGAGGCTCGGGGCAGCATTTGCAGGTAGCCAGAGTCACCTGCTCAGATTGGAGTGAGATTCAACAGGCGAAGACATGGACCCAAATCTTGTGGGCCGGCCCAAAAGGCTCGGAGTTCTCAGAATTTCATTCTGAGGTCATCTCGGCCACCGTTCGGCTTCGACAAAGTTCTGCGCAGGCCATTTTCGACTACGTGGTCTCGGCTGGTGCAGATCCGACTCTGCAAATTTGGAGTTTCGGCCTAAGACTGCAGGTGCTGAGGATATTGGCACTCACAGAGTGTTGATTTGTGGCTGACTACACATCTAAGGACGGCTCACAGTTCTTGGAGGCGTGTCACATGCGATACGGGCGCATCTACACACAGACTGTAGGCGACATCCACTAGTTCATCACGTAGCTTGTGTTTGCTGCTTGATATTCCAGATTTCATCCTGACATTGCAGGTACTTCCACATGGGATGTATTGTCAGAGATGATGTATGTCTGTTGAGGGTTTGCTGGCTGTGAGTCACGCAGCAAACAACCGCCGCAGCGGTTACAGCATATAGTGGAAAATTTGTGGATGTATGATTTTGTGGGAAGTCTATGTATTGTCAGATTTACTGCAGCCTTTGTTGAGGGTTGAGTGAGGTTTTATTGAGCTGGGGGATTCTCGAATGTTGAGATCCTTTCGGTGATACAGGTCTTGGAGCGATCCCTCGAGCACCCTTAGATAGGCAGCTAGGATGTATTGATTGTGAGTTAGACAGTTGGGATTTCATCTTTGCTTTACTGCCGTTGAGGCAGTGTCGCAGTCTATGCTTACAGGACAGTGAGAGACAGTACAGGTGCAGGACAGGTTTACCCGCAGCTTATAGTGTCAGAGAGACAGTGTTTTTGAGCTGTTTTTTGGTCTATTTTCTGAGTACACCAAAGCCATTTTACAAAGGAGACTCTGCCGAAATTTCTGCAGAATTTGAAGCTTTCTTGGTTCATTTGACAGGTTGATATTGGTTCAGAGGTCAGTTTACAGGGGAAACACTGCCAAATTTTTCCAAGGAAAGTAAACTACTGTGAAGCGTAGCTATGGCTGGATCACAGGACACTGCTCTTTACAATATCAAGAAGCTGGATGGAACCAATTTCCCATTGTGGAAGAAGCAGATTTGGTACGTGTTGGTACAAAAGAAGTAGATATAACCTATAAAGCTCAAGGAGATAAAACCACAAGATATGGACGAAGATGAATGGAGCGAAATAGATGAATTGGCACTTTCTACCATTATGCTGACTTTGGCAGAAAGCGTTTACTTCAATGTAGCAGACGAGATGTCGGCTTATGAAGCATGGACAAAGCTGAGTGATCTTTATGAGAAGCAGAGTGCAGCTTCACAGGTATACTGGCTTAAGAAGCTTGTTGACTTGAAGATGAAAGAAGGGACACCTATGTCCAATCATCTGAATGAATTCAACACCATCTACAGTCAGTTGTCAGCTCAAGGTGTCAAGTTTGATGAACCTGTTAGAGCTATGTTCATGTTGATCACATTGCCGGAAAGTTGGGACACTTTTCGCACAGCTTTGAGTAATTTTGCACCTCCATATGGTTTGAACATAGCAGGTGTAGAAGGAAGTCTGCTTACTGAAGAAACCAATAGAAAGACAATGGACAAAGGAAAAGGAAAAGCCTTAGTTGTCAGGGGAAGGACCAAAGAAAAGTACAAAGGTGGAAAGAGGAATCAGTCTCGTAGCAAGTCCCACAGTGCTAAAGGCAAGAGTGACATAGAATGCTACCATTGTGGCAAGAAGGGTCACATGAAAAGAAACTGCAGAGAATGGAAAGCAGAAAAAGGCAAAGAGAAAGCTGAAGACCATGGTGAGAAGAACAAGTCCTCAGTGAAGATTCAAGAAATAAATGTGACAAACACTGTTGCAGAGGATGACAGTCTAGTGTCAGGAGACATCTACTTCTTGAAGAATACAATGGACTCAGCTCTTCTTACAGCATCTGATGGAAATGCACTGAGTGACTGGATTATAGACTCAGTGGCATCACTTCATGTGTCTCCAAACAAGGGGTGGTTTACCTCTTATGTGACCACTAAAGATCATGTTCGGCTAGGCAATGGGCAGACATGTGAGATCTTAGGTGTTGGAGATGTTCAATTGAAGTTTCAGAATGGCTCTTCTTTCATGCTGAAGAATGTGAGACATGTTCCCGCAATTACAAAGATCTTGATCAGCACAGGTTTACTTGATGATGCTGGCTACGTCACCACTTTTGGACAAAACATGTGGAAGATATCCAAGGGTTCGATGACAATAGCACATGGAGTAAAGTCTGGAGGACTTTACATGATTTATGTATCAAATGTCTCTAAAAATGTAATCAATGTAACCGAGCAGCCGAACGTTTCTTTGTGGCATAGCCTGTTAGGACATATGTCCAAGAAGGGAATGGAAATCTTGTCTCGTTCTGGTTATTTGCCTGGCTTTTCATTTAATGATTTTGAATTCTGTGAACATTGTCTGTATGGTAAGCAAACATAGCATCCACATAAGCATAGAAGCAGTAGAAGAGATACACAGTTGGCACTTGTTCATAGTGATTTGTGTGGACCTATGCCTAACCTATCTCTAGGGGGAGCTTCTTACTTTATGACATTTATAGATGATTACTCGAGGAAAGTATGGGTTTACTTTCTCAAGCACAAGGATGAAGTGTTTAGTGTTTTCAAAACGTTTGTGACACTTGTGGAGAATCAGAGTGGCAAGAAGCTTAAATGCTTACGCACTGACAATGGTGGAGAGTATGTTTCAAAGGCCTTTCAGGACTTTTGTGAGTCAAAAGGTATAAAATGTGAACTTACTGCTCCTTACAATCCTCCTCAAAATGGTGTTGCTGAGAGGATGAATAGGACCATACAAGAGAAGGTCAGAAGTATGTTGTCTAATGCACAGTTGCCAAATGGGTTTTGGGCTGAAGCTGTATCGACAGCTGTTCATCTTATAAATAGATCTCCTAGCAAGGTTTTGTAGAAGGATTCAGTTCCAAACATGGTATGGTCAGGCAAAATGCCCTCATACAAGCATCTCAGAGTCTTTGGCTGTGAGGCATATACTCACGTTCCAAAGGAATTTAGGAACAAACTTGAGCCAAAGAGTAGAAAGTGCATCTTTCTAGGCTATGGTAATTCTGGTGAGATGGGGTACAGACTTTGGGATCCTGAATCTAGAAAGGTTATCCGCAGCAATGATAGTCAGTTTAATGAATCCAAATATCATTCTAAACCAGAGAGGGTTGAGGAGATTAGAAGAGTTGTCTTCCAAGAAGATGGACCTGCACGTGCAAGACAAAATGTCAGGGATCAAGAGGAGCAAGGACAGGATAGATTGGAACCACAGGTTGTGGCTGAGCCTGAGCCACCTATTGTGCGTAGATCTGGACGTATCACTCGACCTCCTGATAGGTTTTTTCCATCTATGAACTATGTCATGTTGACTGATTGCAATGAGCCTTTATGTTACAAGGAAGCAGTGCAAATGAAGGACTTTGGGAATTGGTAATTGGCCATGCAGTCAGAGATGACAGCTCTGCATAAAAACCAGACATGGAAGCTAGTTAAATTACCATAGGGAAAAAAGGCTCTACCTTGTAAATGGGTTTACAGGTATAAGATCACCGCTCATGATAGTCAGCCAAAGTACAAAGCAAGGCTTGTTGCGAAGGGCTTTAAGCAAGAACAAGGCATTGACTTTGATGAAGTCTTCTCTCCGGTGGTCAAGATGACTACATTGAGATGCTTTTTTGCATTGGTTGCCATATTAGATTTGGTGTTGCACCAAATGGATGTCAAGACAGCGTTATTGCATGGTGATTTAGATGTGGAAATTTACATGCAGCAGCTAGAAGGGTTTGTTGAGAAAGGCAAGGAAGATTTGGTATGCCAATTATCAAAGAGTCTTTATGGCTTAAAACAATCACCGAGGGCATGGTACCATAAGTTCCACAAGTTTATGCTTTCTCAAGGCTACAAACGTAGTGAGTTCAATCACTGTCTATATCCAAAGAAGGCTAAGGATGGCAGTTGGCTGATCCTTATTTTGTATGTGGATGACATGTTGATTGCTGGCAAGCACTTGGAAGAAATTTCAGCTTTGAAGTCAAAGATGGCGAAATCGTTTGACATGAAAGACATGGGTGAGGCAAGTCATATACTTGGTATGCGCATTGAGAGAGATAGATCAAAGAAGTTGATTTGGTTATCTCAAACAGAGTATATTGACAAGGTTTTGCAACGTTTCAATATGGAGAAGGAAAAGGCATTGAATGTTCCATTGCCACCATATGTGAAACTTAGCAAACAAGATTGTCCTGTGTCTGAGGAAGAACAGGCTGAAATGGATAAGATTCCATATGCGTTTGCAGTGGGTAGTTTAATGTATGCAATGATTGCTACTCGCCCAGACATTGCATTTGCACTGGGAGTAGTAAGTCGATACATGTCAAACCCATGCAAGAAACATTGGGAGGCAGTGAAAGGAATATTGAGATACCTGAAAGCTACAAAGAGTATGCGTATATGCTATGGGAGTCAGGAGCTAAGTGTAAAGGGTTTTACAGACTCAGATTATGCAGGTGACTTAGACAACCGAAGGTCTACGTCAGGGTATGTCTTTACATTGGCTGGTGGAGCAGTATCATGGCGTTCTAGATTACAAGATTGTGTTACTCAGTCTACTACAAAGGCTGAATATGTTGCAGCATCAGAGGCATGCAAAGAATCAATTTGGCTTAATCGACTAGTAACAGATTTGGGAATCAAAGAAGAGATGCATGTTTTATATTGTGATAGTCAAAGTGCTATACAATTGGCTCGCAATCCAGTTTATCACTCAAAGACAAAGCATGTGGATGTGAAGTATCATTTCATCAGGGAAATGCTCGAGGATAAGCAACTTCAGCTTGTCAAAGTTCACACCACAGAAAATCCTGCTAATCTACTTACAAAAGGACTTCCCTTAGAGAGCTTTGCGCATTTTTGCAAGCAGTTAGGTGTAGGGTAGTACATCACTTCTCTAAATCTCTTGTATATTAGCTTGTATAGTAGATTCTCTCACACTTAAAGTACCACACTGGACTTTAAGTGGGAGGTTGTTGGGGTATAAAGCCCAATGTGGTCGCCCAGGTAAGTGGGCGGGCCGCCAGGTATGTACACATATTCTTTTGTAAAAACCTAATAAGAACTCACTATACTCTACACATTATAGTAGAGCGAGTTCACCATATCGTCGTGCTCTTCTTCTCGCACTCTCTCTCTTGTCACACTTCCGCTCGTACTCCTTCAAAATGTACATGGGTTCTTTTCCTCATAATTACAAAGTGGGAACAAATATGGGTCCTAACTGAGTGATTAATCTTTACATAACCCAGACAAGTGGATCAAAATGATAAGACGTCTTTGACATGAAAATGGAAATTTGATATGCTTTACAAGATGGGCTCATTACAACAGTTGGAAAAATGGGGCTCCAACATGCTCCTATTTGATGTCGAACCAGTGATTTTGGTGATGCCAAAGGTGTGGCCTTTGAAGAGCAGGTGTTGCTAGTGATGGCGTGGTCCAGATTTCCCATTTTCACTGGGGTCGAAGATGCAAAAACTTGGCTTCAAGATTACGGATTGTTCGTGCTGGAAAGCGGTCTATTAAGAGAAGATGGTGCGGTACAGGTGTTCTCGCTCCTAGTTAGTGGTAAAGTGAGGCTATGGTTTGATAGCCTTGGTGATGAAGAAAAGGCAGATTGTGAAGCCCTAAAGGCTGCTTTTTGAAGAAAATTTGTAGTGGATGAGCAGCTGGATGAAGTAAAGCGTAAGCTGGACGGGTTGAAGTAAAGCTTGGAGGGTGATTTTCAAGCGTTTGAGTGGGAGTTCGAAGCACTTTGGGGGAAATTGATCAAGGTAACTGCTGCAAAAAATGCCAATTTTTAAAAGTTAAGTAAATTCATGGATTGCTTGCATGAGGAAGTGCAAGATAAGGTGGAGATAGATGGCCTGGTGTCATACGAAGAGGCAGTAGCTCTAGCGGAAGGGCGGACCAAAAAGATTTTGAAGAAGCGCGAGCCTAGGCGGGGTTTGCGTGGTGCTGTGATACCAAGACAGTGTAATGCAGTGGTAGCTGATGAGCCACAGGTGGTGCAAAGAGAAGTGCAAGTGCGAGAAGAACTAAGGGTTGTTTGGCTATAGAGAGACAAGGTGGTTCCTATGCCTAAGATGCCAGCTAGAGCGGTTCCAATTGTGGAGGATGTGCAGGTGGTTCCAGAGTGGACAAAGGAGGTGCTATCGAGTTCAAGTGTGGTTGTAGAAGCTCCAATTAAGGGTGGTAAAGACCAAAGAGTGCGGTTTGTAGACGAGGTTGAAGTAGTGAAGCTCGATGAGTTTCCCGAGCTTGAGACAGAGGAAGAGATTGAGTCGAGTGACAGTAGTTCTATGGACACAGACACGAATTGGGAGACCGAGTCGTCTCGATCCAAGTATGATGAGTTTGACCTCTTACATGTGAGTGGGGAGGCAGTGAATGTGTGCGAGGAGCAACATAAAGGGCAAGCCAAAGTGCCTAGTGGAGACCAAGTGGAGCAGCCTAGACCTACAAGTGATGATGTGTAGGTAAAGGTGATTGTGATGCCATGCTCATGGCCATATTGGTGAAGGTAGCTATTGAATATGCCATGGTGGTGCAATAGGAGCAGAGGTTTTCCAAGAGGGATAGAGCATTTGTTCCCGTGGAAGAAGACGAGGATGATGCGATGGAGTGTTAAGTATGGAGCTTGATTTACCCTTGTAATTTTCTGTGGTAAAAGCGCACATTTGTAAGACCCCCATTATGAGGAGAAGCCATCGTGCGTGAAGGAAAATCACTCACCGGAAACCAAAATTTTCACGAACAAGAATCAGGGGCAACTTTAGAAGCCTCGGGGGCAGAGGCCCCCGAGACTTTTTTTTTCGCCGGAATATTATGGCAGGACAACGGCCGGAAAGTGGTCGGAAAACAACCGGTCGGTTGGCCGGTGGCCTGTAGTCAATGGCCGATGGCCGGTGGTCGGAAGTCAATGGCCGGTGGCCGGTGGCCGAATTCAAAAGCGGACTTGTCTTCTCAAGGGCGGCCACACATGGGCGGATTGGAGGGTCCGATTTGGACTTATTCGTACAAGGGCGGCTACACATGGCTGTCTCTCATAAGAGAGGGCAGCCCTTTTGGCCTATAAAGGAGGCCATTTCTACAAAAATTTCATAGTGTGAAGTTGATGCAACAAGGTGAGTGTGAGGTGGTGAGAGTGAAGCAAGGCGGGAGCTCTATCAAGGGTTTAATCCCTTTGTAAACACTTCTTATTTTGAAGTACTAAAGCCATTGAGTGGCTGCTTTTCCGTGGACGTAGCCCACATTGGGTGAACCACGTATATCGTGTGTACACTCTCTCTCTCTCTCTCTCTCTCTCTCTCTCTCTCTCTCTCTCTCTCTCTCTCTCTCTACTCTATAATCTCTTGTGTGTGAAATCTATCTCTCTCCATTAAGTAATCTACTCAAATATCTATTTAGCTACGTCTTATTATCTAACAATTGGTATCAGAGCAAGGTTTGCTCGTAGCTAAATTATCTCAAGGAAAGGATTCCTTGAATTGAGTGGGAGTTATGGCGGAGGAAGGGAAGCTCAAGATTGAGAAGTTCAACGGCAAAAACTACCAACATTGGAAGATGCAGATTGAAGACTATCTCTACCAGAAGGACCTCTATTTGCCACTAGGTTGTCTTGTGAAGAAGCCCGCAACAATGGCAGATGAAGCAGGGATTGTCCTTGATCGAAAAGCACTGGGAACAATCCGGTTAAGCTTGGCGTCAATAGTGGCCTTCAATGTTTCGGAGATGAAGACCACGGAGGACTTGATGAAGTCACTTGACGACTTCTACGAGAAACCATCGGCATCCAATAAGGTATTTCTTATGAAGCGCTTGTTCAATCTAAAGATGGCAGAGAATGGTTCAGTTGCAGAACACCTAAATGACTTTAACACAAACATAAGTCAACTTCGATCAGTGAAAGTCAATTATGATGACGAAGTGCGAGCTCTCCTTATACTATCATCTCTA
Source organism: Adiantum capillus-veneris (assembly GCF_014529385.1). Lineage (NCBI taxonomy): Eukaryota > Viridiplantae > Streptophyta > Polypodiopsida > Polypodiales > Pteridaceae > Adiantum > Adiantum capillus-veneris. The sequence continues at coordinate 75,911,456 of NC_140934.1, read as the reverse complement.
CCGGATAGTTGGGACAGCCTTGTGATGGCTGTAAGTAATTCTATCTCTGGCACAAATACTCTTAAGTTTGATGATGTGGGTGTTCTCCTAAGCGAGGAAATGCGAAGGAGAAGCACAAGAGAATCATCAAGTGATGCACTATCAGTGGAAACAAGAGGAAGGCCTAAGAAGAGGTTCAAAAACCAAAAGGGTTGTGATCGCTCAAGGCGGAGCAAGTCACGCACAAAGTCAGTTCTTGAATGTTGGAACTGCGGCAAGAAGGGCCATGTCAAGAAGTATTGCTAGTCCAAGAAGAAGAATGAGACAGAGTCTCAAGACAACAAGCCAACATCGGAGGCCAATGTGGCAGGTAAAGTAGAGCACGATGCTCTAATTCTCTCATTAGACAATGTGTCTAATTCCTTGATAGTAGATTCTGGGGCTTCATTCCATGCGACACCACACAAGCAACATTTCCAAGACTACACCAAAGGTAATTTTGGGTATGTATACTTGGGAGATGATGAAGCTTGTGAGATTGTCGGCAAAGGTACAGTTTCTGTCAAAACTGCTAACGGAAATGAATGGAAGCTTAAAGATGTTAGGCATGTTCCTTCTCTTCGCAAAAATTTGATCTCTACAGGACAATTGGGCGATGAAGGTCACAACATTGCATTCGGAAACAAACTGTGGAAGATCTCAAAGGGATCTTTGGTGGTTGCCAAGGGAGAAAAAGTCGGTACACTTTACTTGTGTACTGTTAGCACGCAACCTTCAGCTTGTGCAGCAACTACAGAAGTTGACAGTGCGGTGTGGCACTACCGACTTGGGCATATGAGTGCCAAAGGAATGCAAATCCTTCAAACAAAGAAGCTTCTACCAGGTTTGAAAGAAGTGGACTTAGAGTTCTGTGAAGATTGTGCTTATGGTAAACAAAAGAGGGTAAAATTTCAAAAATCAGGAAATGAAAGAAAAAATAAAAAACTTGAGTTGGTTCATTCTGATGTTTGGGGTCCTGCAAGTACACCATCACTTGGTGGCTCATTGTACTATGTAACATCCATAGACGATGCGACTAGAAAAACATGGGTTTATGTCATGAAGAATAAATCCGATGTATTTTCCATATTTCAAAGGTGGAAAGCCTTTGTGGAGAATGAAACAGGTACCAAGGTTAAATGTCTCAGATCCGACAATGGAGGTGAATATTGCAGCCAAGCTTTTGAAAGCTTTTGTGCTAGCAATGGCATTTGGAGGCAAAGGACAACCCCAAGGACACCTCAACAAAATGGGATTTCGGAAAGGATGAACAGAACAATCATGGAAAGAGCACGAAGCATGCGGCTACATGCAGGCCTACCGCTTGAGCTTTGGGCAGAAGCTCTAAGTACTTATGTGTACTTAATCAATCGGTCACCCTCAACGGCATTGGATGGGGGAGTTCCAGAAGAGGCATGGACAGGTAAACCGGTGAATTATGCATTTCTCAAAGTGTTTGGGTGTGAGGCTTTTATGCACATAGATAGAAGCCTAAGATCAAAGCTAGATGCAAAGTCCAAAAAGTGTTTCTTCATTGGTTATGGAGAAGGAGACTTTGGGTATCTCCTATGGAATCCTGAAGATGGTAAAATCTTAAGGAGTGGGGATGTAATTTTTAACGAACAAAATATGTACAAACATTACTTGGAAAGAAAACAAACAAAAGAAACAGGTGATGAGTACATGGAGCTTGAGGACGGTGAAGACTCAAGGACTGCAAACGGTGACAATGTGCAACAACGTCAACCAAATGAGAAGCCTCAACCTATTCCCCGAAGATCTACAAGAGCAAGTAGACCTCCAGAAAGGTTTGTTCCTTCCTTCAACCATCTCTTGATCTCAAATTCTGGAGAGCCGGAATCATATGAAGAAGCTATGCAACATGAATCCAAAGAAGAATGGACTAAGAGCATGCAAGTGGAGATGGACTCACTACATCGCAACCAAACATGGGAGTTGGTTGAGTTGCCTAAAGGTAAGTGGGCACTTCGAAACAAATGGGTGTACAAGCTGAAGGAAGAAGAAGGTGGGAAGAAAAGGTACAAGTCTAGGCTTGTGGTAAAAGGTTTTTCTCAAAAGAAAGGTATTGAGTTCAATGAAATATTTTCTCCTGTTGTAAAAATGAACTCAATTAGGCTTGTCTTAAGCCTTGTGGCTGCTCATGATATAAATCTCGAGCAAATGGATGTGAATACGGCATTCCCTCACGGTGACTTAGAGGAGGAAATCTACATGCTTCAACCAAAGGGGTATGAAGTAAAAGGTAAGGAGAAAATGGTTTGCAGATTAAAGAAGAGCTTGTATGGTTTAAAGCAAGCATCAAGACAATGGTACTTGAAGTTTGATCGATGGATGTTGGATCATGGATTCACAAGATGCAACTTGGATCACTGCTTCTACACGAAGAATTTGGGAGATGGGAAATTCATCATCCTAATGTTGTGTGTTGATGACATGTTGATTGCAAGTGCTAACATGCAAGACATCAAAGACCTAAAAGAGGAGTTGTCCAAATCTTTTTCAATGAAAGATTTAGGTGTTGCAAAGAGGATACTTGGTATGAAAATATCAAGGGACAGGACGAAGAAGACAATAAAGCTATCTCAAGAATATTACATCAAGAAGGTACTAGAAAGGTTTGCAATGAAAAATGCAAAACCAGTTTCTACACCTTTGGCTGGTCATTTTAAACTAACGAAGGATATGTGCCCAAAGACACAAGAGGAGATAGCCTATATGTCTAAAGTTCCATATGCTACAGCGGTAGGTTCTCTAATGTATGCTATGGTTTGGACAACGCCAGACATTGCACATGCAGTGGGAGTTGTGAGTAGGTTCATGGACAACCCAGGTAAAGAGCATTGGCAAGCTGTGAAGTGGATACTTAGGTATCTAAAAGGGACAACAACAAATGCTTTGTATTTTGGAAGAACTGATATTTTTCTAGAAGGGTATGCTGATGCAGATATGGCAGGTGACAAAGATACTCGAAGGAGCACTACTGGCTATGTGTTCACGGTTGGAGGCACAGCAGTAAGCTGGGCTTCAAAGCTGCAAAAAGTGGTTTCACTTTCTACCACGGAAGCAGAGTATGTAGCAATGACGGAGGCAAGCAAAGAAATTATGTGGCTTCACAGATTCTTAGAAGAGCTTGGATTCAAACAAGACAATTGTGTCTTGTACAGTGATAGCCAAAGCGCTATCCATCTTGCGAAGAACTCAGCCTTTCATTCAAGGACAAAGCACATTGAGGTGAGATATCACTTCATACGCACTCTTTTGGAAGAGGGACAGCTAAAGCTAGGAAAGGTGCATACAAGTGAAAATCCTGCAGACATGTTTACAAAGGTGGTCAACAAGGAGAAGTTGAGCTTTTGCTCATCTTCAATCGGCATTCAAGGATAAGAAGCCAGAATGGAAAGCAGTCACAGGTTTGGTTTGGAGATCAGTCTCCAAGTGGGAGATTGTTAAGTATGGAGCATGATTTACCCTTGTAATTTTCTGTGGTAAAAGCGCACATTTGTAAGACCCCATTATGAGGAGAAGCCATCGTGCGTGAAGGAAAATCACTCACCGAAAACCAAAATTTTCACGAACAAGAATCAGGGGCAACTTTAGAAGCCTCGTGGGCGGAGGCCCCCGATACTTTTTTTTTCGCCAGAATATTATGGCAGGACGGCGGCCGGAAAGTGGTCGGAAAACAACCGGTCGGTTGGCCGATGGCCAGTAGTCAATGGCCGATGGCCGGTGGCCGAAAGTCAATGGCCGGTGGCCGAATTCAAAAGCGGACTTGTCTTCTCAAGGGTGGCCACACATGGGCGGATTGGAGGGTCCGATTTGGACTTATTCGTACAAGGGCGGCTACACATGGCTGTCTCTCATACGAGAGGGTAGCCCTTTTGGCCTATAAAAGGAGGCCATTTCTACACACATTTCATAGTGTGAAGTTGATGCAACAAGGTGAGTGTGAGGTGGTGAGAGTGAAGCAAGGCGGGAGCTCTATCAAGGGTTTAATCCCTTTGTAAACTACTTCTTGTTTTGAAGTACTAAAGCCATTGAGTGGCTGTTTTTCCCTGGACATAGCCCACATTGGGTGAACCACGTATATCGTGTGTACTCTCTCTCTCTCTCTCTCTCTCTCTCTCTCTACTCTATAATCTCTTGTGTGTGAAATCTATCTCTCTCCATTAAGTAATCTACTCAAATATCTATTTAGCTACGTCTTATTTCCTAACATGGAGGACGTGTTCCTCTCTTCCCTGGCAGAGCTTGATGATGCAACCGACAAGCAAATGGTTCTTATCAACATTCAAGGGCCAGTTGATGAAAAGGAGCTCAATGATGCTAGAGTTGAGCATATTAGGTGAGAAGGGCAGTGTGGAGTCAAAGATAGAGGTGCTTCCTATGCATCAAGTGAACTCTGTGACAGGTGATATGGATTCCAAGGTGATGACCAAGCTTTCTAAGGAGGTCTATGAGTGGTGGTTGAAGGGGATGGTGATAAAAGCAGCTGTGCAGTGGGCCGTTGAAGAGGTGCAAGATCTACTAGATGAGGATCTAGCTTTACATGGATGGGAGGGTGGGTCAGGTACGTTAGGCCTATTTGGAGCAAGCGATGGTGCAGATATGTCTTTGGATGGTGAGCACGATGGTGCTCTATTTGGTGTTCTTGGAGGAAGTAGGCCATTGGGTACATGGAATAGTAGAAGTGTGATGCTGGCAGTTTGGTTATGCAGTTGGTTAGGTGCCTTGGTGTGGCACTATGCAAATCTATTATTACAGGTGGATGGAAGAGATCAGTGGAAAGTGTTTGACCCAGGTGGTTGATAAAAGGTAAAGCAGGGGGTTGGCCAACCCGTATGAACAAAAAGTAGCGGGTCATAGGTGCCAGTTTTTTACATATGTTAGGTGTTTTGGTGGTGTGCAGAGAGCTTGTTTTGGGTGTGCAATTTTTTAGTGCAATAAGCCTGTATGTGGTTGAATATAAATTTTCAACAAGGAGGTGGGCAATGATGGTGCATTCAAAGTTTTTCTGAGCTAGAAGGTGGTCTATGCCAAGCGAAGGTTGCAAGTGCGTGCAGTGCAGAAGGCTAGGGTAGGTACCAAGGTCCTGGGCAACCAAAGGATAGCGGGAATGTATGTCTAAAGCAGTTTTTTAGGCCAAAAGATCTAAAAATGATCCAAATGAGATGAGAGATCAAGATGCCCGGAGTGCCGAGTCATTGCTCTCAAATGTAGTGGTCAATGTGCTCTAGAAACCGGTCCAGATGACTCCTCAAACGGAGCCCCAGTGCGCAAGATACTGAAGTTCAAAGATAGAAGCTTTAGCAAATCCCCAACGGGTAGGGCAGATGGGGGCAGGTGGAAGTCAACAAATAAATGTGTAGAGCTTGAATTATGGAGCATGCATATCTTCTCAAATTGCAAACCAGAGCTCTGGATAGCAAGTTATGGTTAGTTGAAGATTTTTCGGGGGCCGGGTATATGCCCACTTGCCAACATCGAGGAATGTGCCATCTGGCATCTTTTTGGCCTTGCCAAGGTTCTCAGTGATAGTATGCTTCATGTGGAGTTGGCACAAACTAAATGCACGTCAATTGGGTGCCCGGTCAACGAGGTACCATAGGTCAAATGTTGGGATTGCTTTTTGAGGGGTTCATGCAGATAATTTTCTTGGTTTTTCATGGACTCGGATAGCGAGCTCAAAAGGATTACAAGGCAGCGAAATTGGCATGGTCCAAGATCGACATGATGATGATTCGGCAGGCTTTACGGCTCGGCCATCAGATATGTGAGCAATGAATGGCAATTGTGGAAAGAAAAAGGGGAAAAAAGTGAAAATGTGGTTTTGTAAGGGTTTTCCCAACCCATTTCAAGGGAGCGGCCATCTACTGCCACGTGTTGAGCGGGCAAGTCCCACATGGGGGGGAAGGTGATAAGTGCAGAGTGTATAAAGGCTGGAATGTGCACCCCTCAAAGGCATCGAGTGGAAATGAAGGAGCTTGGAGCTCCGGTAGCTATGGAGATTTGCGACTAGGCCACTTGCGGCTCTGCGCGGTGGCGCTCTAGGCGGCGCTAGGCACTGGTTTTTGCCAGGAGGGGCGGTGCCGATGGCGTGCGTGCCCACTTGTGGAGATCCTATGAATCCGTGGCCAGCATTAGATGACGTGGTAGAGCTCGTTCCCGCGGCTGGCCCTTGGAGGCCCCACTTTTTGGAGGCAAAGGGGGAGGCAATAGCGACCTCGCTAATGCCCCCCTCCCCAGTGCATGGTAAGGGGGGGGGGGGGGGGGGAGAGAGAGAGAGAGAGAGAGAGAGAGAGAGAGAGAGAGAGAGAGAGAGAGAGAGAGAGAGAGAGAGAGAGAGAGAGAGAGAGAGAGAGAGAGAGAGAGAGAGAGAGAGAGAGAGAGAGAGAGAGAGAGAGAGAGAGAGAGAGAGCTCAAAGCTCGCCTAGCCCAAAGAGGCTGTCATGTGTATAAGAAGAAGAAGGGGCCGGCCAAGAAAAGGCAAAGGCAAGGAGGGAGGCCAAGACCAAAAGGGAGTAGAAGGAGAGAGAAATATAGAGAGAGAAGGTTGGTGGGGGATAGGTCAAGGTAAGGGCTGGATGAAGGTGGTCAAGGGGGAAATCAAAGAGGCAATGGAAGGGGTGGCCTTCCAAAGGGTAAAAAATAAATGAGAAAAAGGAAAAATAAAAAAATACCAAGGGGCATTATCGATGTCGTTAATGCACCCCCCCCCCCCCCCCCCCCCCCCCCCTCCCCCTCAAGTGCAAAAGAAAGAGAAAGAGAGAAGAGGAGAGCAAGGCGGCTACCTCTCCCAAAATTACCAAATGTAGGTGCAAGGTGGACCAATCAGAGCCCAGATGCCCAAGTTGAAAGGGGCACACCTATATAAACCATTTTTGAGCCATTTTTCATGCTTTTTGCCAGAGTAGGCTTCTTGTTAGGGCCTTGAGCCGGTGAGCTTGCAGATAGCCGAGATAGAGAGTGTGTATGAGTTCTTGGGTTGGCTTTTTTGTGCAAAGGTGTGTGCCTGCAAATCCCCAAGTGCGTTTTTTCTTGCCTGGCAACCATGTGGAGGCATTGTTTGATGTAAATGAGTTGTAAAGAGTGTTTGAGTAGTGTTCAAGCCTCCATTGTGTTTCTCTTGTGTCTTTTTCCCTTCCCCCCTTCTCTTTCTCCTGCTCTCGTGTTTCCCCTCGATGCTGCAAGTGTGGATGTGTGTGCCCCCCTCGGACCGACGGTGTTTTGTGTGAGAGAGTGAGATTGAGCGGCTATGTGTGTGTGCAAGGGTGGAGACAGATCGTGGACGTAGGTGTGCATTGTGTGGTGGACTTGTGGAGTGGGTGAGCCTTGGGAAGAGAGCAGGCGGTGGTCTTCTGGTGAGAAGTGTGTTTTTTAATGTGTTTTTTGAGAGGATAAGGGTGTTGTGGTACCCTGAGCTATAAAGAGGCCCTTGTGTTTGTGTTAGGTGTGTGGCGTGTTCCCCCATTCCCCCTCTCCAGCGGTACCATATTAGAATTTTGGTCATCTTCACCCCAATTTCTACTTTGCTCACTTTTTTTTCCTCGGGTAATAGAAATCCTCAAAGTATTATATAAAAAGCACCCAATCCCCATTGTATCATAATATAAATCATTGCCCAGTTGGTTGGTTCAAAAACTCTCTCTCTCTCTCTCTCTCTCTCTCTCTCTCTCTCTCTCTCTCTCTCTCTCTCTCTCTCTCTCTCTCTCTCTCTCTCTCTCTCTCTCTCTCTCTCTCTCTCTCTCTCTCTCTCTCTCTCTCTCTCTCTCTCTCTCTCTCTCTCTCTCTCTCTCTCCCCTTTATGCTTCTATGCTTCTGCATCAACTTTGACATGATATAAAATCCCACAGCTTGTTGATTTTGGGAGGAGAAAAGCAAGTCAAAGAAGAGGAAACGGAGAAGAATCTGTGGATTGGAAGCATTTTTTGAGCCTCAAGCATGGTGTTTTGAATAGTAGGTAGTGGTTAAAGGGATAGTACTTAAAAAGCAAGCTGCATTTTTGCTTTGGATGCGTAGTGTTCACCAAATGAGCCCCACATCTAGCATGTTGAATTGATAGAAAATGGACCTATATTTTGTGCTTGCATGGCAATGTTTTGAAACGCTAACAAGGCAAGGCAATGCTACCTTTGAGGATCTTTGTATTTTGATTCATGTCAACCTTTGCACCAGAGACTTGGAGTTACTCCACACCTACATTTTGAGAGGCGGTGAACGTGAGGCTCCTTTACCAGTGGCTCTACAATGCATTTTGAAACACAAAGAGTTCTTAGTAGTTGCAAGTTGGGGCCATGAGGGGGATGCTAAAGACAATATACCTATTGAAGATCAACATTCTTGTTGGAAAGGAGGTGCAAGCAAGCCTCTAGCTTGGCAAGATGATTGTCTTTTTTAATGAGAGGCCTCCAATGACCACGGAGAACCAAGTTCCACCATTGGCTATGGAAAGTGCAATGGATGGTACCCAGTTAGCTGCCTCGGTACCCACGAGGTCAAAGAGCCATTGTTATAACTATCAGAATAGGCTTTGTTTGGCTCAAAAATGTAAAACCAAAGGCAAATGAGAGCTTGCAAAAGGACAAAGGAAAATTCAAGCTTGATGAGGGTAGAAAAGGTAGTTTTTCCACCAAGTAGAATATTGATGAGGCTCACGTGGCAGTGGCCACGATGGACTTGGTCTTTGTTTCTAGCTGTGTGTATGATTACTGCAACATGCTTGAACTAAAGAGGGGCTTGTGAGTGGTAGAGACGTGAAAAAGGAGCTTCCAATTCTTGATTTGGACTCATGTGTCACAATTCAAGTTACAGATGTTTGAACCGGTGAGTCGGAGTTCAAGGCACATGCATTTGGCAAGGATCTATCATGATGTATACAAAACACTATGGATGTGCACAAAATGTATTGTCCATATCATGGAGAGTGTTCCAAAAGTCCATTGTCTAGCAGGAAATTTTGGACATGATGTGTTCACAACTCACATATGGGGATTCTTGGAGTGTGGTCTGCTGTTTAATTTTCTATGAGGCAACCTATGCTCATGATGGGATTCTTCTCAAGTAAAATGTTCGTCATAGCAAATCCCCATTGGTAGACATCACTACTGGGGTGTCCATGATAAAAAATTTATTGACTTGGTCTTTTCCTACATATGTACAATATGACCTGCATAGAGGGTGTTAAAGTTATAGCATCTCAAGTAAATAGCCCAATGTATTCCTAGTATTTATTTTATGTATTTGACAAGATTTTGGGTTGGGCAATCCCCTAAGGGGGGTACTTATGGATCTCAAAGTAGTATTCAAGAAGCACCTAGTATCCATTTTATCATAATCTAATTCATTACCCAGCTGGTTGGTTCAACAACATGATCTCTCTCTCTCTCTCTCTCTCTCTCTCTCTCTCTCTCTCTCTCTCTCTCTCTCTCTCTCTCTCTCTCTCTCTCTCTCTCTCTCTCTCTCTCTCTCTCTCTCTCTCTCTCTCTCTCTCTCTCTCTCTCTCTCTCTCTCTCTCTCTCTCTCTCTCTCTCTCTCTCTCTCTTCGCTCTACACTTCTAAATCGTTTACTTTTACAGTCATATGTGCTACAAGAAAAGTCAAGCATGTTGTGTATGGGTATCCATGCCCACACCCAACACACTTTACAGATAAATTAAGGTCATCTAGGGTGGGGTGGTAGTACAAAAGATAGAGGTGGGAAGATGCAAACTTAGCACCACAATTAGACCCTAATCATCATCCCTTGAAAAGCAAGGCTTGCTGCATTTATAACTCTTTGATAAAAGCAGCATGGAGATTTATCCCATCTTGCAATCAATCAAATTCACACAAGGATTGCAAAAATACATCCATGTATATAGTAAATTCAGTCCAATAAACTTATTGCCAACATGGAGACATTACCCACCTCATTGTTTCCTCCCCCAAGCATCAGCTGCAGTAACTCTTATGCTTCTAGCACATAGCAACGATGCTTCTTGTGACAAAACCTTCCGCAACCAAAACTACCAACTTTGACTACATTAGAGTAATTTTCCTGTAACTTATTCACCAATAGGTGAATAAGTTCTTGTGAAATAACCTTCCTCATTGAAAGCTCCCAGCTTTGAATAATTAAAGTAATTTTCTTGTAACCTTTCTCCAATAGGTAAATAAGCTATGTACATCTCCATATCAAATGATCTATGCCGCAATGATCACACACAAGTATTGACATTATAGATGTGCTCCCTTGAATTGCTTGTAGTGTGTAGCATTCCTTTGCACTCTAATAGGGCACTTAGCTACACTATGTGTTCCACCACATTCATAGCATTGAAGGGATGGTCTCCTGGTAGAGATGTTGATGTTTTGGCCTCTTGCTACAAGAGCAGGTGCTTGATATACCGGATTGACTTTTCCCCAAGGGTCCTCAATATAGTACTACGGATACTTTGCAAGCGTATCAACTTCATAGGTAAAATTAGAGTCTATGTCACCCTTGCAATCTAAATAAGGACTGGATGTGTTAGACAAGGGGAATTAGAACCTAGGAGTCCACCTCCCAACCACCCACTATATAGCATGGCTCCTAGCCCTTTGCCCTAGTTGGACTCCCTTTCCACACTATCTAGCCCGGCCTTGCCCTTGTTTAGTCCGGCCTTGCCATTGTCTTGACATTACTCCCCCCTTAAAGAAGAGTTTTCATCCTCGAAAACAAAAGTGGGGAACTTCTTCTTAAGAACACTAATGTTTTCCCAAGTGGCACCTCCTCAGGTCGATCTTCCACTTGATTAAGGCTTGTTGACGTACATCATGATGCGTACATACCTCATGATAGTCGAGAACACGTTCAGGTTCATGCAGTAAAGTAGGAGGTTTAACAAAATCAACCAAAATCTGTTGGTCAACGACATTGTCGTCCCCATGTAACCGCTTACGTAAACGGCTTACACGAAACACCGGATGAATACGAGAATGTGTAGGTAGCAATAATTTGTAGGCACGATCACCTACTCGCTTGAGTATTTTGAAAGATCCACAATATCGGGAAGATAATCTAGGTGTTGGCCCAGTTTGCAGACTTTAGGAATGTTATGGAACACGTAAAAATACTTCCTCCCCTTTCTCGAAGGTAACTTGCCGACGTTTCTCATCAGCATACCTCTTATACCGATCCTGCGCTTGTCGGACATTGTGACGAGCGAGATTCAACATATCCATGTGGTCTTGGAGGAAACCCATACATGAGCATGAAAGGACTAAATCCAGTTGTGACATGCTTAGCACTATTGTAGGCAAACTCGAGAATAGGTAAGTATTCTTTTCAGTCTGACTGTTTTTTGATGACGTATGCTCTTAGCATATCCTCTAGCACTTGGTTAACTCATTCAGTCTGACCATCTGTTTCTGGATGATTGGCTGTATCGAGGTTCAGTTGTGTAACCAATCGTTTAAACATAGCCCTCCAAAAGTGACTGTTAAACTTGGGATCATGATCACTGACAATGTTACTTGGCAAACCATACAACTTGTATAGATTGTCCACAAATAGCTTGGCTAATTTTGGTGTCTTAACCGTTGATTTGGTTGGAATAAACTTACACAGTTTAGTCAACAAGTCTACGATCACCCATACTGAGTCATGACCTCGTACAGTGGTTGGTAAACCCACAATACCTTCCATGGAGATACTTTCCCATTTTCCATTGGGAATATCCAAAGGATGTAAGAGTCCTCCTGCTTTCAGGCGCTCTGCTTTGCTAACTTGACATTTTTGTCAATGCAAGACATAAGCTTGAACAAAGCCATGTATACCTGGCCAGTAAAACTGTCTTCGTACGAGCGCATAAGTTTTTCTAATACCCGGGTGCCCTGCACTTGGACTATCATGACATTCATAAAGAATTTGGCGCCGAATGTTTGTGTCCATCGGTACACAAACTCTCCCCTTATGGAGTAGGTACCCATTTTCGATGGTGAAATGCTTCCATCGCTGTAGTTCATCACTCGATATAGAGGAGAACGAGGTGTGGAGGTTAACGTTACACTACCATCATTGGAGTGAGAAGGATCCCTCATTTGTACATGGCTCCACACTTTGGAATATGTTTGATCATGCTCATGTTTGCCTTTGAGAGAATCCAAAAATTCACTACGAAGTTCCGTGAACAAGAGAGAATTGATCTCCGGCATACAACTTAGAGTGTCAGCCACCACACTGTATCGACCTTTACGATACTGGAGCTTGGTGTCATATTCCTGAAGAATCTCGGCCCACCTGGCCTTGCGACCCTTCAAATCTGTTTTTTGTGTAAACCATTTGATGCTTTCATGGTAAAACACAATCTCAAATTGAGCACCATACAAATAATGCCGCCATGTTTTTAAGGCAGACACTATTGCATAGAGTTTGCGCTCATGAGCAGAGTAGTTCTACTGAGCTTCATCAAGCTTCTTGCTTTCAAATGCATTTGGCCGTCCGTCTTGTAACAGGACTGCTCCAATAGCACGGTCACTGGCATCCATTTCCAAAACAAATGGTTTCAAAGGATCTAGAATAGCTAGTATGGGACCTGTAGCTAATGCATCCTTGAGCGTATCAAAATTGTGTTGTTGAGCGGGTGCCCACTGAAAAGCTTTGCCTTTTCCTTTCAGTTGATCGATCATGGGAACAACAATATTAGCATCGTTTTTAACGAACCTGCGTAAAAACCTGCAAATCCTAAAAAAATAGGTAACTCTTCCAGATTTTTAGAAGAAGGCCATTGCCGGATTGTATCCACTTTGGATTGATCCATATATAGCCCATTAGCTAAAATAACATGCCCCAGATAGGGAATTTCTTCTTTCAAAAAATCACACTTAGATTCCTTGGCATATAATTTATTTGTTCGTAACAACTCAAACACCTGCCTGAGATGTTGTAAGTGTTCTTCTTCAGAAGCACTGTAGACTAGAATGTCATCGAGAAAAACAATGCCAAATTTTCCCAAGTACGACTTCAAGACACTATCCATAAGTGTCATGAATGTTGCGGGCGCATTGGTTAACCCAAAGGGCATCACCAAAAACTCGTAGTGTCCAAACCTTATTCGGAATACAATTTTGGGTATATCAGCAAGTCGAATACAAACTTGGTGATAACCTGACCACAAGTCTATTTTCGTAAAAATGCGAGCATGAGTGAGTTTGTCGAACAACTCATCCACTCGTGGCAATGGGTACTTGTTCTTAACCGTAAATGCATTTAAGCCACGATAGTCTACGCACATGCACATACTACTGTCGTTTTTCTTCACTAATAGGAGAAGCCCATGGTGAAGAACTGGGTTGTATAAACCCTCTGCTAAGGTAGTCAGCAAGCTGACGTTCCAGCTCAGCAGCTTCAGAGTAACTCATACGGTAGGGCGGTTTACTGACAGGTTTATAGCCTGCAACCACATCGATGCTATGTTGCACCGATCGTGTCGACGGTAATCCTAGTGGAAAATCATTAGGAAAAACATCTTGAAATTCCTTTAATAATTTTTGTAACTCACTAGCAACATTTACTTGTTTGGAAGTAGCCATTGGTGGAAGAGATGAGAGAGAAGCATGCGGCGTTGAGGAATGTTCAACAGATTCAATGTTAGAGAGAAAATGAGACAATGAGTAACATAAAAAAACTTGATCTATTTCATTATCAGAAACGAGCTGCATAAGCTCAACCGTACATATCAATGGTGAAGAAGGTACATCCTTCTCTCCTAACAACAACACATGTGTGCCATGGGATTCTAATATCAAGTTGTTGTGCTCATAGCTACACTTCAGTGATGGTCCTAGGCTATGCAACCATTCCCTACCAAGGACCACGTCTGCCCTCTCCATGTTCATAACCTGAAAATCCAAGGATGTGGAGTAGCCTTGTACTTCCAACCGAACAGCTTGGACTTGAGTATCCCAGATTTCGGTATCATGTCCATTCATCATTTCTACCTTGTAGTGGTGGGTACTTGGAGTTTGAGGCAATTTGAGTTTTTCACCAATCCGTAATTGATGAAATTGTGAGTAGCGTCATCATCTACTAAGATGCACACCTTGTGCCCTTGTAGAGATCCGTGCATACATACTAACTCATGTGGTTTGAAGGTCTGTTGTCACATGGAAGCTGTGAGACAGCATTCATGCACCACCTTGGTGTGTGTTACTTCCACTGTGGAGAATCGTGAGGAAGAATCAAGAGGTAGCAGTTGCACCATGTCCACTGCTTTCTCCTTGCCATGGGCAACAGATTTCCCCTTGGGACAATCCTTTTTGCCATGACCGCTTCCTAAACATTGAAAACATAATTTCTCTTTCTTATCTTTATCAAAGTCCTCAGGAGAGAGAGGACCTCTAGACACCTTGGGTTTTTTAGATGCTTCTGAATTGGCTACTATAAATTTCCTTTTATTATGTCGATACTGTGTGCATGTATTACCATGTGTATTAGCAGACACGTGAGTATTATGTGCTTTATTTTCATCTGGATCATCATGAATATGTGCTTTCACTATGGCTTCCTCAAGTGTTTTAGGGTCTTGGGTCTTGATGTGCTTCTTAAGCTCTGGTGTCAGACCTTGTATAAATCCCCGTACTTGCTGAAAGTTATCTACGCCTTCCAACTTGAGGATAACATCCCGATAGTGAGATATATATTCAAGTAATGATGGGTATTGGCACATGGAACACGTGTCCCAAGCCGTCCAATTCCAATCTGCCTCATTTGTAGGCAAAAATTCTTTGCAAAACATAGCTTCAAAAGCTACTCAACTCTGTGGTATGACATTCTTCTCCTTGAGAGACATCCACCATTTGTAGGCCTTGCCTTCCAGAGTTAGCTCAGTTGTAGTGCTCTGACTGCGTCCGGAGTACGTCGTAAGGCGTGAATTCCATCCCACTTGCTAAGAAAGATATTCACTGCATCCTTATTGCGGTCTCGATCTTTTCCCTTAAAAGTCGGTGGCTTGGTGTTTTTCAACAACTCATCCACCTCTTTTGCACTGAGGTGTGCAAAGTATCAGCCGTTGGACCTGTTGTTGCTTAGAAGGGCCTTGCCCCTGCGCAGCAACGTGCTCATGCATGTGCGTGTCAGCAGGACCCTTGGACTGCTGTTGCATTAATTGAATCACTGATCTGGATAATTTGGTGACATTTTCATTTAAAGTTTTAAAATTTCCTTCCATAACTGATATGCGTGTCTGAAGTGCACGAAATTCTTGAATGTCGAGCAACTCATAAGTTCATCACCTGCCATAGCGTCACGGGTACTCTCCTTGAGAGCATTCGACCGCGGGCCATCATGGGCAGGATTATGCGTCCTTTGCTCAAAATTAAAAGTCATGTTGATATCTGAATCCATGGCGACACAATGCAATGAAAGGAATAATCAGAAAAATACATGAGATTGAGAGTACTTGCAAATTTTAATTAGCCTTGCTAATCCCGTTGAAGTCGATATTATCCAAGTCGAAATCGATTCGAAATGCCAGCCGTACAGGGAATTCCTTAATCCCTTGTAGCCGAATCAATTATGGATAGAATTGCGTTCGACCGTAATCAATTGTGAGAAATAACGTCACTTTGAGATGCTTTATAAAATCTCTAATTTTTTGCAGTTAATACGTAGAGAATGTGTGTGGTGTATGTACTTGCCGGCCGTGTCGGGATGTCGAGCTTCGCCAAGGCTTCACAAAAGGGAGGGGGTGGTACCCCACAGTGGGTACCATCCCTTAGCTTGGAAAAAAAAATCGTGGCCACTAACCCCCAATGGGGTTGGGTGCCCGTCGGGTATGAAAATCACCTTGCTCACTGGCTATGGCAGCCCGCACATAGCACGAGGGGTTGAGCACAGCTCCCCCCCCCCCCCCCCCCCCCCCCCCCCCCCCCCCCTCCCCTCGTATGATGGTGTAGGCCGCCTGCTGTAGACACGAGAATTGATCCCCACATCAACGCGATGTCGTAGAGCCCGCAAGGGTGCGATTTCATGCTGGTCACCGACAGGCGGTTTCTCCTCACAAGGGATGTTGCCCATGCCTTGGGCCCTATCGTCCTCGTCACAGGGGGTGAGCTCCACACCTCCTTGACCCTGACATGCAAAAAGACATGCAAGAATTGTGTGGCTCCCCTCCTCCATGGCTGTGCCTTCCCAAAAAGTAACCTTGCTCTTGATACCAATGTTAGACAAGGGGAACTAGAACCTAGGAGTCCACCTCCCAACCACCCACTATATAGCATGGCTCCAAGCCCTTTGCCCTAGTTGGACTCCCTTTCCACACTGACTAGCCCGGCCTTGCCGTTGTCATGACAAGATGGATCACAACCTACTTGGTTTATAGGGGTGACACTTGGATGTGAAGGTTTTGGTTCGAGAAATGGAGATGGTAATGGTGTAGTTTGGACAACTTTTTGGGTTCTAGGGACTATATGTTGCAATGGTGCTCAACAAGTGCAGTAGGCATCAATGCAGGAACTTGAGGCACGAGGCTATCCAAGCAAAGATGGTCTATTTGTCATTATGCATTTAGACACTAATAAATATTTATCCTGATGGCCATACCTACCACATGCATTAAAATTCCCATTAAACTTTGCTATGAAGTAGGGCATTCATTGGTGCTATGTGGAACCAAACAAACTGAGCACCTTTGTTGCTCCCTCCTTGGATACATATGATTGTTTTGTGGTGTAGGATTGTCTTTAAGGATTTCTTGATTAGCCTTGGTGAGCTCTACCAAATTCATCTCATATATTTTTTTCTCATTAACAATAGGCTTTATTGTGATTGTCTCATGCTCAAATGCTTGTGAGCTAGTAGACTTTGGTTCAAAAGACTCCCTTTCTCTTGCAATCATTAAATTGTTTTCTAATTGGATTGCATTGGTAGTGATTTCTTCCCAAGTAGTGACGTCTCTACTTACTAGGCCATTGTAGATATCCTCCTGTCGCAAAACCTCTAATGAATTTATGAAGAAGTTGGTTATTGTTGAAAATCTCATTTGGGGTACAACAAAAATTTAGATGCTTCAAACGATTGATAAAATATCTCACTGACTTCACTTCCTCTTTTTTGGATTTTTGGAGTTGAGAAGCTACACCCCAAAGCATTGTTACCATATACATGTGGTAGTGATGTGTGTCAACACACTTAGGACCGCCGGGGGATTTTTCCCCTCACCAAGAGGTTTTTTCCCCCATGCATTGTATATACGCCCATCATTCTAGGGCTATCCATCTTTTCATTACACACTAAGTAATACACTCTCTATTGTGTGCCTTGAGATTCCTTTGTCTTCTCTAAGCTGTGTGTGTTTTCCTGCAACCCTAACTCCCACAATTGGTATCAGAGTAGGTTGCATCCTCCCGGGCTTAGTCGCCAGCAGCTCCAGCACATGCATGCTCACTTTCTCTGATTTTTGTGAGTTTTGGTGAACGTTCACAGGTCGACAAAAATTTTGGGAGATCTCTATGAGCTTAGTTTGCTCATATTTTTTATTCAGGCTCATTTCAACCTCCGTTCCCACTACAAGCAGTACTACACAAGCTATTTTGTCATTTTGTGCAAAATTTCTGTCAGTGCTATTTTCTGCATAACAGGTCACTTACAGTCTTTTACATTTTGTGCTATATAGCACGTGTTGCTCTCGCTTCATTTCTCCTCTTTTCGGGCAGTTTTCACATCAAGTGCAAGCATTTACCATGGCTGACAACAACACAGATATGTTCAAGATGTTTGCTGCTTAGGACAGATTGGATGGGGACAATTACCCTATGTGGGCTTACATGATGCAACATGTTCTTGTGTCAAAGGGTGTCTGGATTATTGTGCAGGGCATTGATGTACGTCCTGGTTCTTAGGATGTGGGCGATGTTGTGGATGTTGCAGGTCTTACTGCAAGGATTTTTGTTGTTAGAGTTGTTTTGCCTACGGCAGAACAAGCTCGTTGGGATGTAAAAGATGCATTGATTGCGTTGTCTATGAAGCGCACTATTACTTCTCACATTCGCTCAACAAAATCTACAAAACAGGCTTGGGATATTCTAGCCAGTCTTTATGCAAGTCGCAATGAGATAAAAATTGCATTGTTGCGTAAAGAGCTGGAGTCAAAGATTATGCCCGAGGAAGATGATATGGACACTTTTCTTACTAATGTCAAGATATCAATGAGAAACTTATCACTGTAGGTAAAGTCATTTCAGATAGTTTCCTTGTGCAGACTGTTCTTGATGCCTTGCCAGATTCTTACCACACTTTTGCTAGTACTTGGAGAGACTTATGACCCAAGGAAATCCTGAAGTTGTCAAGTTTGATGCATTATGCACATTGCTGTTGTAAGAGTCTCTTTCCAAAAAAAACAGGACTAGACAACGTGGAGTTTAAACACGCCTTTATTGCTACTCAAAGAAAAGGTAGTAGTAGTAATGCAGCCACTTCTCATGGTTCTTCTACGAGTGGAAATTTACCTTTTCCAAATTCTTCTGCTGGCAGCAATTTTTTTGGAAATTCTAGTGATAAGGGGGAAAAAAAAAGATGCATTTCCAACTCCTGCTGAGTTCAAATACCCCCTCGTTGTGTCCCTTATATGAGGAAAATGTTGTTGCTCTCTACATGCTCTAGAACAAAAAGCACCTTTCTGTGGATGAGCCTGTTCTCTTTCTGTGGCTTCAATGACACTTTGATCACTATCGGCCTCTCTCATGGCATGCTCAGAGAACGGTCCCCCCCTGCTCTGTCTATCTAACTCCCCTTGGTAGCAAGAGCTTCTCTCGCTGCCCAAGAACCTCTCTCTCCCTATCTTTCTCTACTGGATTTGGCTGCAGAGAGTTCTTCTCTCTCTACCCTCTTGGCCTTGCAGAGAAGGGGGTCACCCTCTCTAAATTTTCTATTCACAATAGAGAGCATCTCTCTCTACTATTTGATTAGCCATAAAGGGCCTCCCTCTCTTCCTTGCATTTCATGGCCATGCCCCTCTCTCGCTTGCTCATGGCTATGGCCTAAACTCTCTCATTCTCTATCAGCCTCTCTGCAATTGGCAGTGCCTGCTCAGTATGGCTTGCAAACCCCGTTGCCAATCGACGCCCGCCAGACTCGCTTTGTTAGCTTGTACAAAAAAACTATTAAAAGATCCTTTTTTTTTCATTTAAGCAAAGCCTCCTCAAGGTCTTGTTCACACCCAATGCAGCTCTTGGCCCCCATGACTTCTTGCAAAGAGATAGTTCTCTCTCTCTCTCTCTCTCTCTCTCTCTCTCTCTCTCTCTCTCTCTCTCTCTCTCTCTCTCTCTCTCTCTCTCTCTCTCTCTCTCTCTCTCTCTCTCTCTCTCTCTCTCTCTCTCTCTCTCTCTCTCTATCTATCTATCTATCTATCTATCTATCTATCTATCTATCTATCTATTTGGATCCACATAATGCTCTCATGCACATTGCCTCGTACAATTCCTCATACACAATCGACTTCACGACTGTTTTCTCAAGGATCATTCCTTTCTCGCTCACATTGACAACTTCTCATGTAGATGATCAGCCACTTCATGCCCATCCTTGCAAAATAGTACTGCCCAAATGTCCACAAGTAACATGCTTGAATTCTCGTTCACTTGTTACAAATGATTAATCTTCATTTCCCTTATGATTTGAGCTGCATCAAGTAGATTGCTAGCTTGGTCTTTAGCGATTGATCTTCTCCTCCTTTCCACTTTTTTTATTTGCAAAACAACTCCAATTGGCTGATCAAGTGCAATTATCATTGGCAAATAATAGATAATAAACCTTCTTTTCAAGTGAAAATGCTCATGCTCTATGAGCTCGTCATCCAAGCCAAAAAAAACTCCAACAATGGTGTCCTGCAGGGAAAAATAGCTTGCTAGTGTGAACCCAAAAAAATTTATCAGAGCGGTGCCTTATCCATTGGACTTCTCTTTCTCTATTTTACCCTTTTTCTATTACTTACTCTCTTCCCTTTATCTTGCCATAACCACCTTGGATGGGAAACAAACTCACTCTTTGGCACATGTGGTACCCAATGTGGAGTAGGTAAATTGGTAACTCCAAAAGAATGTGGAACAGGTGTCATTGGGGAACTCTCCATAAAATTCAAACAAGACTCTCTTTGATATCGCTCACCTTCCAAGGTTACCCTCCATGAGACGGATAGGGTGGTGGCTGCAAAGGCCTCCCCCACGACATTAGCTTGTGCATATGCATCTTCAAGTGTCTTTGGATCTGACAACCTCACATGGCATTGAGTATCACTCAAAATTCCCTTAACAAAACATTCCAATAAAACCCTTTCATCAAAGAAATAGAGGTCACAATCCTTCCTCTTGAAAGCTTGAAAACGACCAACATACTCAGCAATTAACTCACTCTCCCCTTGGAAGAAATCTAGCAGGTTCCGAAAGGCTAAAGTAGAAGGCAAAATAGGTGAAAATCTAGCAACAAAAGCGCAGCACATTCCATTCCAAGTTTGCATCAAATGTGGAGAATTTTGCTATGATACCACTACATAGCTACACCGGTCAAAAAGGCAAGAAAGAACCGCATGAGGTCTTCAGGCTTGTCATAACCCTCAAATCCAACAAGCTTGCACAAATTGCAATGAATGAGAAGCAGTTACATCAGCATCAACTCCATAATAAGGTGTCAATTGGACAATCCATTGATCCATAGGTCTCTCTCTAGCTTGGAGAACAATAGGAGGGTTCACTGCATGAACATCAGTAACCACGGGATCTGCCAACACTAGAGGATCAAGCTTCTCTTTCTTAAAAACATTTTCAATGGTAACCATATCGTCATCAAAAACATCAAGAGAACTAAAACAAGAAGCATCAAGAACATCCTCAATCAGAACGTCTTCTTGAAAAGGCGAGACTGCAACAAATGGCTTAACTGCAGGCACAAACGCCACCCTTTCTAAAGGCTGCATCACATCATCAATATGGTCAAAAGAAGCGGTAAACCCCACTCTAGACTGCACCTCCTGAACAAGGGTGGGAGGGTGGGAAAGAACACTAAATTGGCTAAAAAGCCATCCCAAATGCACTCGTCAAGAGTCGCACTCTCCCTATACACTTTGCTTGAAGCAATATCCTGAAGGGAAATGCCCTCGTCTTCATCAACTTCATCACTCAAATGGGCTAAAAATTCATCCCAAACTCTATAAAAACGTAAAGGCTCACCAACATCGTCATCAACGCTCAAGGTCTGGGTAGCAACAGAAGTTAAAATAACCCTCTTTTTGGAATCCTCCCGCCTAGATATACAAGCATCCCAAAGGGCCGCGAGGAAAGAAACCACCCTAAAAGTCAAGTATAACCAAAAAGGAAAAACTAGCTCCATCTCTGGGAATCGCAGGTACTTTGCTCAAGTGAAAACGCTAGAAGTTGGGTCTCATCGGGCGTGCCCCTGATGGATATTTTCTAGGCCTGGGCCATGGAGTACACCAAGACGAGAAAAACCAAGCAAGGATAATACTCAAACCAAGCAAGGATAATACTCAAACCCCCAACCCAAGACCACTAACAAGGAACTATGGCTGGAAAGTGCTACAATTTGCTGTCAAGGAATGTGCAATGCAGTCTCACTGTCAAATCTCACCAATGAAAGTGATCACTTCTTCATTCAAAAGAGAGAGAGAAGAATTTAATGTCGTCTTTATTTCAAAAGAGAGAGAAAGACGAGAAGAGCACGAGACACTGTGAGAAATTATTGAGCAATTATGAGTATTGGAATTGTTTTTACAACAAGCGTAACAAAACTTATCTTTGTTCGTTTTCAAAAACTTTTGACGAGACAGCTATATCGGCTTCCACAGCTTCGAATGATAGACTCAAGGCTTACACCCTATAGGGCAGCGCTTAGATTTTGGCTTACACGCTATAGGACAGTGCAATCTATTTGGCTCATTCTCGGCTCTCTCTTATCCCCTTTCTCTCTCTCTCTCTCTCTCTCTCTCTCTCTCTCTCTCTCTCTCTCTCTCTCTCTCTCTCTCTCTCTCTCTCTCTCTCTCTCTCTCTCTCTCTCTCTCTCTCTCTCTCTCTCTCTCTCTCTCTCTCTCTCTTCATGCTCTCCATAGCCTTCAAGGGCTTTCTCTCTCTCAATCCTCCTTTCGGTAGAAATGAGAGATTTTCTCTCTCTATCTCTCGCTTCTCTGTCTCTCTCATCTCTTCGTCTCCTTCTTAGCCTACATAGAGGTTTTCTCTCTTAAAAATAGACCTCCCTCTCTCATCTAACTTTGGTTTTCAACCATACAAAAAGACTCTCTCTCTCTCTCTCTCTCTCTCTCTCTCTCTCTCTCTCTCTCCCCTTCCTATGGTAGCATCCCCTAGTGGGTTTCAATTAAATGGAGCTTTCCTCATGCTTTTTACCTTGATTATGTAACATCGATTTAGAGAAAGGAGCAAGGTTAGTTATGCCACGTGGTCACAAATGATTAAGTTCTTTAAATAAAAGCGAGAGGATCAGAGAGAGCAATGGCGTTAAAAAAAATTGATTTAAAATATGTGCATGTAGCCGGTGAGAGAGAGAGAGAGAGAGAGAGAGAGAGAGAGAGAGAGAGAGGGGGGGGGGAACGCTGCAGCAATCGACAGCTCCGAGATAGAGAGAGAAAGGCAATCAAGGTACTGTGTGTGTGTGTGTGTGTGTGTGTGTGTGTGTGTGTGTGTGTGTGTGTGTGTGTGTGTGTGTGTGTTTTGGAAACGACATCTCTTGGAATGCACAGATTGCGGGATACCCACAACAGGAGCAAGGACAAAAAGCTTTAGGCTGTTTTCAGTAGAGGCAAAGTGATGGCCTTTGTCCAGATGAAATCACCTATGCATGCATATCCACAGCTGAGAGAGAGAGAGAGAGAGAGAGAGAGAGAGGCAATCGAGGTACTGCACGTGTGTGTGTGTGTGTGTGTGTGTGTGTGTGTGTGTGTGTGTGTGTGTGTGTGTGTGTGTGTGTGTGTGTGTGTGTGTGTGTGTGTGTGTGTGTGTGTGTGTGTGAGAGAGAGAGAGAGAGAGAGAGAGAGAGAGAGTTGCAGTCCCTTCCGCCATTGCCATTGGAAACGGCTTCTCTTGGAATGCGCTGATTGCGGGATACCCACAACAGGAGCAGGGACAAAAAGCTTTAGGCTGTTTTCAGCAGATGCAATTAAGTGATGGCCTTTGTCTAGATGAAATCACCTATGCGTGCATCTTGGAGGCATGGAGGGCCAGGTAGCTCTGGGCTGTTTTTAGCAGATGCAAAGGGAGAAATTGCAATCACCTACACGTGCAGCTTGAAGGAATCTCGCATCATGCAAGATGTTGGTATCGGCAAAAGAGTTCACGATGATATTGTTATTCAGGGGTTGTTGACAAAAACCTTTGTGCTTGGCATTGCCTTGTTTGTGTGTGGTCGATATGTATGCCAAATGTGGTGCACTTCAAAAAGCACAGAAAGTGCTTGAGGAGCTTCCTATCCGGAACGTCTTCTCTTGGAGTGCATTGATTGCGGGATATGCACAACAGGAGCAGGGCTAGAAATCTTACCAATGCAGCAACAGCAGGATACATTTGCGATAGTGAATAACACATACTTAGCCAACACATTAATCAATATGTATATCAAGCCCAATCTACTTGTCCGAGTGTAACAAGTCCTTGACGAGCTGTTGTGCTTGGCACTGCTTGATATGTAGTTCACGATGATATTGTTATTCAGGGACTATTGACAAACAACTTCGTGCTTGGCACTACCTTGCCTGTGTGTGGTCGTTATGTATGCCAAATGTGGCGCACTTCAAAAAGCACTGAAAGTGCCTGAGGAGCTTCCTATCCGCAACGTCTTCTCTTGGAGTGCATTGATTGCAGGATATGCACAACAGGAGTAGGGCCAGAAATCTTACCAAGGCAGCAGCAACATGATACATTTGCGATAGTAAATAACACATACTTAGCCGACACATTAATCAGTATGTATATCAAGCGTGGTCTACTTGTCCGAGTGTAACAAGTCCTTGACGAGCTGTTGTGCTTGGCACTACTTGATATGTATGCCAAATGTGGTGCACTTCAAAAGCACCTTGAGGAGTTTACTGTTTGAAACGGCGTCTCTTGGAATGCACTGATTGCGGGATACCCACAACAGGAGCGAGGAAAAAAAGCTCTAGGCTGTTTTCAGCATATGCAAAGTGATGGCCTTTGTCCAGATGAAATCACCTACACGTGCATCTTGAAGGCATACAGAGCCAAGTAGCTCTGGGCTATTTTCAGCAGATGCAATTGTTATTTAGGGGCTGTCGATGGAAAACTTTGTGCTTCCCATTTCCCTGCCTGTGTCTGGTCGATATGTATGCCGAATGTGGTGCGCTTCAAAAGCACAGAAAGTGCTTGAGGAGCTTCCTTTGTCCGGAACGTTGTCATTTGGAATGCATTGATTGCAGGATATGCACAACAGGAGCAGGGCCATAAATCTTACCAAGGCAGCAAGATACATTTGCGATAGTGGGTTACTTGAAAATAACACATACTTAGCTAACACGTTAGTCAGTATGTATGTCAAGCGTGGTCTACTTGTCCGAGCGCAACAAGTCCTTGACAAGCTGTTGTGCTTGGCACAACCCGATATGTATGCCAAATGTGGTGCAATTCAAAAGTACCTTGAGGAGCTTACTGTTTGAAACGGTGTCTCTTGGAATGCACTGATTGCGCGATACCCACAACAAGAGCAGGGACAAAAATCTTTAGGCTATTTTCAGCAGATGCAAAGTGATGGCCTTTGTCCAGATGAAATCACCTACGCGTGCATCTTGAAGGCATGCAGAGCCAGGTAGCTGTGGGCTGTTTTCAGCAGATGCAGAGAGAGCAAATGCAATCACCTACACATGCAGTTTGAAGGCATCTGACATCATGCAAGATGGGCAAAAGAGTTCACGATAATATTGTTATTCAGGGGATGTTGACAGAAACTTCGTGCTTGGCACTGCCTTGGTTGACCTGTATGCCAAATGTGGTGTACTTTATAAAGCACAAAAAGTGCTTGCTGTCTGGAATGTAGTCTATTGGAATGCACTGATCGCGGGATATGCTCAACAGAGGTAGGGCCAAGAAGCTCTAGGCTGTTTTCAGCAGATGCAAAGAGAGGGCTTCTATCCAAATGCAACCGCGTACTCTTGTATCTTAAAGGCATATGGTGCTGATATGGGCGAAGGAATTCACAATGATATTGTTAGCCAGGGGGCTGTAGAAAAGAAATGTTGTACTTGGTGCTGCCTTGGTTGACATGTATGCCAGATGTGCTATACTTCATAAATCACTCTTTGTATGCACACAGACACTCCACACACACAACCCCCCCCCCCCCCCCGCACGCACACACAGTCGATTCTCTCTATGTAGCACTCACTTATTTTCAGAGGGCAGAGCAATATCCTCTACACAAGCAAACATCAAGAGGAAGAGATGACTCTTTCTTTTGTGATCTCACTCAAAGACTGTGCTAAGAACAAGGATTTGTACCAAGGTAGCAGGATACATGCTGATATTTGCGATAGTGGGTTACATGAAAATAACACATACTTAGCCAACACATTAGTTTGTATGTATGTCAAGCGTGGTGGGCTTGTTTGAGCACACCAAGTCCTTGACGAGCTTTGGATTGTTTTCAATAGATGGGAAGCGAGCAAATGCTATCACCCATCACTCACACGTGCATCTTGAAGTCATGTGGCTCTATGCAAGATGCTATTGAAAAGAGAAATCGTGCTTAGCAGTGCCTTCGTCGATCGGAATGTCAAATGTGGTGCACTTCAGAAACTAAAAAGGCTAGAGGAGCTTACTTTTCGGAATGGCGTGCACTGATTGTGGGATATGCACAAGAGGAGCAGGGCCAGAAAGCTCTAGGCTAATTTCAGCAAAATGCAAAGTGAGGGCCTCTGTCCCAATGCAATGACCTACACATGCATCTTGAAGGCATGTGACTCTATGCAAGATGCTTATATGGGCTTAGAAATTCATTTTGATATTGTTAGTCAGGGGCTGTTGTCGTGCTAAGCAATGCCTTGATCGATATGTATGCCAAATGTAGTGCACTTCAAAAGCACAAAAAGTGCTTGAGGAGCTTCCTGTCCAGATGTCGTCTCTTGGAGTGCATTGATTGTGGGATATGCACAACAAGAGCCGAGTTAGAAAGCACTAGGCAGGTTTCAGCAGATGTGAAGCGAGGGATTGTCTCCACATGCAATCACAAACGCGTGCATCTTGAAGGCATGTGGCTCTATGCAAGATATCAGTGTGCTTAGCAATGCCTTCGACGATAGTGTTAGTCAAGGGCTATTGCAAAATATCAGTGTGCTTAGCAATGCCTTCGACGATAGGTACTCTTGTGAGGGATGTTGTCTCTTGGAACACACTGATTGCAGGATATGCCCAAAAGGGGAAGGGTCAGGAAGCTTGGGACTTTTTTCAATAGATGCGAAGTGAGAGACGCTATCACCTATGCATGCATCTTGAAGATATGTGGCTCTATGCAAGATGCTCTTGAAAAGAGATGTCATGCTTGGGCTTAGCAGGCTCCTGAGGGCATTTGGGAATGACCCTGAGGCAGCTGTGGCCGATAGGAGCAAGTCTAGAAAGCTAGTGCTTGAGAAGCTTCATGTCCGGTACATCGTCTCTTGGACGTGCATTAATTGCGGGATACGCACAATAGGAGCAGGGCCAGAAATCTCTAAGTTGTTTTCATTGGATGCAAAGCCATCCCTCTCCTGATGCAATCGCACGCACAACATCAGCAGGGCCAGAATGCTCTAGGCTGTTTTTAGTGGATGCAAAGCAAGGACCTCTCCTGCTGCAATCACACAAGTGTGCATCTTGAAGGCAGGTGGCTCTATGCAAGATTCTCTTGAAAAGAAATGTCGTACTTGGCATTGCATTGGTCGATATGTGTGCCAAATGTGGTACACTTCAGGAAGCACAAAAAGTGCTTGAGGAGCTTACTGTTTGGAATGGTGTGCACTGACTGTGGGATATGCACAACAGGAGCAGGGTAAAAAGCTACTGCTTGTGAAAAGAAATGTCGTACTTGGCATTGTGTTGGTCAATATGTGTGCCAAATGTGGTGCACTTCAAGAAGCACAAAAAGTGCTTGAGCCTACTGTTTGGAATGGCGCGCAGTGATTGTGGGATATGCACAACAGGAGCAAGGTAAAAAGCTAGTGCTTGTGAAAAGAAATGTCATACTTTGGCATTGCGTTGGTCGATATGTGCGCCAAATGTGGTCACTTCAGGAAGCACAAAAAGTGCTTGAGGAGCTTACTGTTTGGAATGGCGTGCACTGATTGTGGGATATGCACAACAAGAGAAGGGTAAAAAGCTAGTGCTTGATGAGCTTCTTGTCCGAGACGTCGTCTCTTGGAGTGCTCTACACAAGATGCTGATATGGGCATAAAAATTCACGCTGATACTGTTAGTCATGTGTCTTTGAAATAGATTTCATGCTTGACAATGCCTTGGTTGACATGTTTGGTAAATGTGGTGCACTTCAAAGAGCACCAGAACTTCTCAAAAAGCTTCTTGTTTCGATTGTGGACTCTTGAAATGCACTGATTGTAGGATTTTCCCCACAAGGACAGGGCTAGAAAGCTCTAGTTTGTGTGCAACAGATGCAAAGCGACGGCCTCTCTCTTGATTGCAAGATTTTCTCCAAAAGGGTAGCACCAGAAAGCTCTAGGCTATTTTCAGCAGATGCAAAGCGAGGGTTCTTGGAGAAAGATGTCATGCTCGGTCGTGTTTTGATCGATATGCATGCCAAATGGGGTGTCCCAAAGATTGCGACCTTGTGTATGTGTGTGTGTGTGAGCCTACGGACGGACAATAAGACAGATTCAGATTCAACATACCCTGAAACCAAGTACATCAAAAGTAGCACAGGTAATGGTAGGCATGATACCAAAAGTGAATGCAACAGTCAACAGTTTGCAGAAATCGCCATATGGATGCCGATGGAAGAACATATACGATTGAGAATTGGCAGAACAATGTAAGGAAGGTCTACAAGAGGATCCATCCAAGATTGCGCGTTGATCCACACAACCAATACCAAAGGTACACTTATATTCCGTATTTTGATTTCCTTTATGTGATCCCGAAAGTACTTAGATTGCATCATGTACACATTAAAGCAATGAATTCACCTCATTTTCATTCAAAAGATTGTAGATGAAGGGGACAAGGATTAAAGAATTTTTGTGATGCCCAACAAAGGGACACATGGACAATACACGACGTCATGGCAACGTGGAATGATACATGTCTTCATAAAACATCGATAATGAGTGCTTTCTTGTAAAGTTGTAGTATTTTCACAATAAGAAAGTCTCTCCAACATTGGAGGAGAAGCATAAGTCCCCCTTCAACATTGAAGGGGATAAAAGTGGCGGAGGAAGGGCACATTCCTTACAATATTATTATAAATGTGGAGAATGGTGCCAACTCCACACCATACATGCGTATGGTTTTTTCTTTTATTTATGGGTACAAGCATCGTAAATGCACTAAATGCATCTCTCTCTGTTCTAATTATAATGTGCAAATTTTCATATCCACACATCTTCTACTGCAAAATCTCATTTGTGATGCAAGGTCATAGAGTTTTTGGCGAAAGCTTCGAGGAGGGATGCTATGGAGATTTTTGATAAGACACGATATGAGGTGAAAGGTACAACATTGCTCCTCTTGTTTAATTTACACCATTTTTTCAGCAAATCAATCAAGGCATACTAGTTTTAATTGTCTCTCCATATCTCTATCGACCACCTGCCCTTTCTCTCTCACTTCAACTTCAACTCTCTCTCTCTCTCAAATCGATTCCATAGAAGGGATCTCTCTAATTGTAGTAGTAGAGAATCACTCTCTCTCTCTCTCTCTCTCTCTCTCTCTCTCTCTCTCTCTCTCTCTCTCTCTCTCTCTCTCTCTCTCTCTCTCTCTCTCTCTCTCTCTCTCTCTCTCTCTCTCTCTCTCTCTCTCTCTCTCTCTCTCTCTCTCTCTCTCCACGCTCTTGATACTCCACAAAGGCTCACCTCTCTCCTACTTGCAGCTATGGCAAAAAAAAAAACCCTCGTGATCTCTTGTCTCCCCTCTTCTTGCTTGAAACTCCTGCTCAGGTCCAAATACCCCCTCGTTGCGTCCCTTATATGAGGCAGATGTTGCTGCTTTCTACATGCTCTAGAACAAGAAGCGCTTTTTTGTGGATGAGCCTATGCTCTTTCTGTGGCTTCAAAGACACTTCGATCACTATCAGCTCTCACTCAGCCTCTTTCATGGCCTGCTCAGAGAACGCCCCCCCCCCCCCCCCCCCCCCCCGCTCTTTCTATTTAACAAGATCTTCTCTCGCTCACTCTCGGCAGCCTACAAAGAGCCTCTCTCTCCTTGTTCGATTCACAGCCAAGGAACCTCTCTCTCCCAATATCTCTCTGCTGGATTCTGCTTCTTCTTTCTCTACCCTCTTGGCCTTGCAGAGAAGGGGTCGCCCTCTCCCCCCTTTCAATTCACAACAGAGAGCATCTCTCTCTAATGTTAGATTGTCCATAGAGGGCGGCTTTAATCTCAGCCGTCGGATCACGCGGTGAACTAGGGGTGGGTGAACTAGGAGTGAAATAGGGGCGGGTAAACTAGGGGTGGGTGAACTAAGGGTGAACTAGGCGCGCCTAAACTAGGGTATGATCATGTGCCATGCCAACATGGACAATGACGCGCGCTAGTAGTGTGGCAGGGCATTCGTGTGGCAATCGAGACATCCCGGGTACAACCCACACCTCGCGAGCGGGTGAACTAAGAGTGAACTTGGGGAGACATTTTTGCCCCGAGTTCACCCTTAGTTCACCCCTAGTTCACCCGCAGTTCACTGCATGATCCGACGATTGAGATTAAAGCCGCCTAGCCCCCCAAATTTGGGCCCTAGATCCCCCCTAGCCAGAGCCGTGCCATATAGTGAGACGAGGGTCGCCAATCGCCCGACAGACTCGCTTTGTCAGCTCATGCAAAACTATTAAAACACCATTTTTTTCATTTAAGCAAAGCCTCCTCAAAGTCTCGTTCACACCCGATGCAACTCTCGGCTCCCATGACTTCTTGCAAAGAGATAGTTCTCTCTCTCTATCTGGATCCACATAATGCTCGCATGCACATTTCATCAACTTCATGGCTGCTTTCTCAAGGATCATTCCTTTCTCGCTCATATTGAAAACTTCTCATGCAGATTATCGGGCACTTCATGCCCATACTCACAAAATAGTAATGCCCAAATGTCCACAAGTAACATGCTTGCATTCTCGTTCTCTTGTTACAAATGATTAATCTTCATTTCCCTTATGATTTGAGCTACATCAAGTCGATTGCTATCTTGGTCTTTATCAATTGATCTTCTCCTTTGTTTATCTGCAAAACAACTCCAATTGGCTGATCAAGTGCAATTATCATCGGCAAATAATAGAACAATAAAACTTCTTTTCAAGTAAAAATTCTCATGCTCTATGCGCTTGTTCAAGCCAAACAAAACTCCAACAATGCCCTGCAACCTATCTTGCCTTTGGAACCATTTAAAAAATGGGGATTATATTTTTTTGGTCCCATCAAGCACCTGCAAGGTTTACACAGAACATGTACATCTTGGTTGTGATCTATTACTGCACAAAATGGGTAGAAGTTGTGGCCTTGAGGGATAACAAAGCAAGGAGTGTGGCTAAATTTTTGTACAAAAATATTATGACTAGGTTGGATGTCCTATCGAGTTGGTTTCTGATCAGAGAGGGAATTTCATCAACAAAGTGAACAGTAAACTGACAAAACTACACATGATACTGTAAAAGAAATCGATTGTGTATTATCCTCAGGCAAATGGGCAAGGAGAGAGTACCAACAAGATCTTGATCAAGATAATCAAGAAGTTGATGAATCAGAACATGACAGATTGGGACGAGAAGTTGGACTCAGCACTCTGGGCTTTCAGGACAGCATTTAAGGTGACTACTGGCATGATGACACTATTCAGGTTGGTGTATGGATTGGAAACATTAGTTCCTATGGAGTTTCTAATACCTAGTCTCAAGGTTGAAGGTCGGCAGAAGCTATCTCCTAAAGAGTTAGTCAATTGTAGAAAAGAAGCTTAATAAAGTTGGAGGAAGACAAAATTCAAATCATGCATATTACAGAGGTTATCTAGCAAAGAAGGTAGGCTTGGATCAATAGGAATATCCAAGTTCAAGATCTTTGTTGCAAGAGATTGGGTGATGGTTTACAACATTATACTGGGACCAAGACCTAGCAAACTAAAATTGAGGTATGTGGGGCCATTTCAGATAGTTAAGTCTATGGGGCCCAATACTTTTATTTTGAGGCAGGGAAATAATTGCTAAACCCATCAATGGATTCCAACTTAAACCATTTCTTGGAGGAATAATAGGTACTCGAGGTGAGCATAGCATTAACAAGGATATTAAGACAGGTACAACTTATGCATGTGAGGTCATTGAGGTGGTGACTATTTGCAATAGTGCTGCAATTACTTGTCCTCTGCGTTTTTCTGTGCATGTGGGTATGTTGAGCCTTTACAATACTTATGTTGGAGATGGGTCGGATTCAATATTGGAAGACAGCGAGCCGCCTGTATTGTTGTGTTCAGGGTGGAAGACCCAATATCAAGTCCCTGACCCAAGCTCAGACAAGGAGCCAAAGATGGACACACCTAGTAAGGTGTTGCCTCATGCAAAGAGGAAGTATTTCCAAAGTATGAATCCCTTGATTTCAGGTATGATTTAGTAGTGAATGATGAGAATGCTACATGGCTCAAGAGACTTGGTTTACTCCACTTTGCAAGACTGTCCTCAGTAAGTTGGAGGCAAAACTAGATGTCATCGGTATATTTGAAACATTTTGGCATTTAAATGATGGCCATATCTTTGGGAAGGAGTATTTGATAGAACGGTTGATTGCCTAAGTGATTGATGTTTCTACTGCAGAAGGCAATGAGGTAGGCAAAGCCACCGATAAGGCCATGACCAAAGCATTTTGTCAGTCTTAGGGAGAGAGACACTATATCAGTTGTCACAGGGATGAAAAATCCAGTGAAACTACAACAGATCAAGTGGTTTACAGGGAGGATTTTTTTGTTGGTAGAGTTAGAGTACATCATCAAGGAGAACTATGAGTACATCGTCAAGGAAAACTATGGTATCCTATTGGCAATTGAGAATGGTCGATAGATGGGATGGACAAATATTCTATATGATAAAATAAATTTTGAATTGTACACAAAGCATAGGAGAAAGGATAGGACCACCAAAGTGGGACCCTATCTAGCTGTGCAATTTTTTAGTATGTGAATAATAAAAGCATTTTGTAGGGTAAGAATTTTCTCATTCTAGGACAGTTGCCTAAGGATTCAGGATCTGCACCAAGAAGGGAGAAAAGGCAGAAACTCCATCAGAATCAAAGAACTCTACAAATGACTCTACTAATGTGGTGTAATCTTATTTATTGTATTCTATCAGTAGCTATTTAATGTCTCTAACATCATTCCTAAGTTTTAGCACCCCTCTTTGCCTTTCTTCTTCCATTAGTCAACTAACATGCCTCTCACCTTCTCATCAATCTCCATGACAATCACTACCTTTAAGTAAATACCAAGTTTGTGAAACCTTTGCTCTAGCAATACCAGAGAAAAACCAAAGGACGGTAATACCATTGAGATATAAATATTTTAGAATAGAGAGATATAAGCCACTCTCTATCTGGAACACACTTCCCCATAAAATGCAAAAAAGGGATTGCTTTGATCCCCCCCTTCATTTATCATTGTGTGACCAATGTGGTCTACCATAGAAAGTGTTTGGGAAATAATTTTCACCAAACATACACAAATCCCTTTAAGAAGACTTTTAGTAGGGAATGATGCAAATTAACTTGTATATTTTGTCCATTTCTAACTCTTTATGTCAACTCCCTAGCGGATTTTTTCCTTTGTCTTATGAGCTCAATTGGCCATTTCAAATTTCAAGCCCATTTTAGATTAATTTATACCGAGTTCCTACTAGAATTTTCCATTGCCACTATTGGCTCAATCCTCCATGTTCAATTTCAAGCTCTGGCTCAAGGCTAAGTTAAGGCATGATTTTCCAAAACACTTGTCATAGCTAGGCATTTGCCCTCCAAAAAAGACATGGAAACCTACAAGATTGCTCTCTTTGCCTTAATTTCAAACTATTATGTCATTGAGAGATCCTTTAAAGAGAAGACTAGTACCGTTTTTCAAGGATTTAAGAGCATGCAATAGCAAATGCAGATGGGAAAAAGAATAACATCACTATTTTCATGGATAATGTGTCCAAATATAAACCCACCAATGTCGTCAAGTTTCATGCTTATATAGGTAAACCAGAGTATTTATCATGAAGATAATCATTTCACAAGTTGGTATGGCAAGGAGTTTGTTTATATAGGCTATCCTGGTGTTTGAACTTAGTACTATTATATAAATGATCATTGGAATTCATGATATGGAGTTATAATCGGGAGAGAGTCAAACATTGAATTAGTTGCTTTGGACTTGCATGTGACATGAGTCTAAAATATTTTTGCTATTTTTTATTAATTGAAAAGTTATTTTGGTTGAGAAGAGGGTGGTGGCCATCTACGAGCTTGCACATAGCGGCCGGGTAGCCACCAAGGGTTTGCTAGAGGGAGCCTTGGCTCTAGATGGCTCTAGATATGGAGGTGAAAAGGATGGGGATGGCAGAAGCATGCGTACGGGTCTTAGTGATGAAAAGGGAGAGATAGTTCATGTACATGAGAAGAGACCTTGGTTGTGCTGACTTCTAGTTATAGTGGCCAAATTGAATGAAGACATAGTCGCCGGTAGAGAGATAGGTGGACTTGGCTTACTAACATAGCTGCCCATCATAGAAGGACTTGGAGCTACGTCTCCACCCTTTAGCTCCCTCTCTGCCTTCCCTTACCCTCCATGTAGCTATTAGGCGCTACCTCGGATGCCCTTCAGTTCTCTCTCTCTCTCTCTCTCTCTCTCTCTCTCTCTCTCTCTCTCTCTCTCTCTCTCTCTCTCTCTCTCTCTCTCTCTCTCTCTGCATAGAAAACAGGGGAGGGCATAGAAAAAAGGGGAGTGCCAGGAGCCTCCCATCTATCAGAGTCACTATATGAACTTTCAACATTTTATCTTGAGGAATGAATGGATCATCAACATCCTTTGTAGGATGTAGGAGCTTGCTGGTCATCCACACATGCATGGATGATCAGGCTTCTCTTGAGTGTAGATTGCAAGTCCAAAAACGTAGAGTCTGCTAGTCAGCTGCATGCGTGTGGACGATCATGCTGCTCTTGAGCCTACATTATGTGCGATGATTTCACAAAATGATGGTTTTCTTGACCTTGTTTTTCATAGCAAAATACCCGTGAAGTTTCAATATAGCCCTCATGTTTGACCAAAAATTCCCAAAATGCCCTTCAATTTCTCCAAAAGTCCCAAAATACCTCTTATAAACCTTGCAAACATCATGGGTTGATCTGTTCTCTCTCAATAGAAGATGATAGCACTAGGATTTTAGATGGTATTATGGGCTGTTAAGACGATATTTCAATATGATTGATTGAGAATTTTACACTACAAATGGGGATATGTCAGCACACATTTGCAGGGTTTAGTATTGCAATTTTTGACAATTAGGTTTTGGAAAATGTTTTATGCCTTGCTTTTTTATGCTCCCATAGCACACTCTTCGTTTGCGCGCATACGAATGACCAATGTGCTCGGCATATGAAAATCTTGATTTTTTAATATTTTCAAGGTGATGGCAATAGAGTAAGTGTCAAATAGTGATAGATGGCAATATATTTTTGTATTCAATTGCTAGCCACCCATCTTGCAAGATTGCCAGTCTACTAATCAAATGGTCAAATGACCCCCACCATATAAGAATGATTGAAGAAATTGTCATCAGATATGTTTGAATATCTAAATCTTGATCTGGAAAGTCGTACGGATGATATTTGAGACTCTTTCTAGACAAGTATCCACGGTCAGATGCTTGATTCTAGAGTTAACTAGATTAGGTTCCATTGCTAACATGAACTCGTTTCATTGGTCATCAAAATTTGAATATCTAAAATTTGATAAGTGCCCATCTGAACACCTAAAATCATAGTCACCATCTGATTCCTTGAACTCTAGTGAGCAATTTTTTGAATCTGAACAATCTAATGAACCTTTTTTCTGAAACCTCACCATTGGGCTTCAAAAGTTTCATCATTTGACTTTTGACCATTGGCCTCTATGGCCTTCTGATGATATGGCCACAATGTGTCCTCTGCAATAGGTTCCTCCTACTTGTCATTGAGCAGACCTTGAAAGGTCAAATACCAATGGCTAGTTCTGGTCCTCTTGCTCTGAGACTGGACCTCACATCTCCAAGTTGCATTGCTACCAATGTATTCAGGTTGTTCCTCCATCACTTTGCATTGCCTTCGAGGCTTGTCATCATCTGATTTCTGAGTGTCCCATTTTTCCATCATGCCATCACATAGTATATGTTATAAATATTATAGCGCTATGTCTACCCGCTAGGAAAAGGACTAATGAATATGCTTTATCTTCTCTACCCTACAATCAAGGACGACTATGATTTCAAGAGAGAGGTAATGTCATAATAACTAATATCTAATTCTCCTAAATGATTTTCTCATGTTAAACTGATCATTTAATATGGGGAAGTGCCAGGGGAGAAAAAGCTAGAATATTGGTTAAGCTAGCCGACCAGTCACAGTAGGGATCCAAAGGAGGGAAAATAGGGATCCAAAGGGGGGGGCCATATGCAAAAGAGTGAGGTGCAACAATGGGCTTAAAAGATCCTAAGGTTCAGCCCATTAAGACTTCCAAAATGCTAAGCTTCCAAAATTCAAAGGTTGTGTCCAAAGGTCAAAAGCCTAGGGAAATTGGATGCTTTGTGTGTGTCCCAAAAGTATTTCACAAGCCCTACAAAGGAGGGGGCGAGCCCAAGAAGTAGGGGATGAGAGAGAAAATCACACACATACACACAAGCTCCCTTTACACAAAGGGAATGAGGGACACATGTCAGCTCCCTAGCCTAGATGCCCACAAGGTGTACGTAAATCCTATTGGATGGCCTTGGAGGTGGACCAATGAGAATTATGCTAGAGTAAATCTACTTTAATTAATTTAAAAACACTTAATAAAAGAACCAATAAGAATTAAGCTCTCTAGAAGACTATTGGACAGTCTCCCAAGGGGTCGAATGAGCATTTAGCAGCCCAATGGCTTGTTTGATTCGTATTGGCCAGGAGAAAAAGGGGTCCAATGAGAGTTTAGTTGCATTAATTAATCACCTAAAGCTCTCACAAAAGGGGAAAAGGGGACACATATCAAAAGGCTATCACTTATGCTGCTTAATTTCCATTGGCTAAGCCTGGGGAGGTCCAATAGGGTGTGAGCATGAGCAAATAGCAAGAGGGGTCAACCAAGAGAGAGAGGGGGCTGATTTTTCAAAGGCACTATCACTTACACACTCACACAATCTCATGTGTGGAGCAAGAAGACTCTCTCTCTCTCTCCTTCTCAAGCTTTAATGGAAAGCTTACCACCTACTCTAAGCTTGTGAGAAGGGAGGCCTACACCAACAACTCTTGGCTTTGTGATGCAAATCCAACCAAGAGCCAAGCTTCAATGCATGCTCATCTCCTCTACCATGCTAATTACTAAGCTAAGCTATGCTAATATGAGTGATTATGTGAGGAGATGTACATCTTTCTCGTAAGAATACTCCTTCCTCTCAATCTACTCTCATACCCCTCTAGCTCTCACCATCTTCGAAGGTGTGTGAGGTCTTGGGTCTGAGACCGTGAGGGAATTGATGTTGTGTTTAATAAGTGTTGTGCTTAGTGCTTGAAGTTTCCATCTTCATTGCACTAGCTAGTATTGAAGGAACACAAAGAATTGTATGGTAAAATGTCTCTCTTGATGGGAGAAACCATAATACAAAGCCTTTTGGAGGGGGGACCGGCTCCATGTAAATCCGGTCCTCAACTGTTTTCAATAGCTTAATTTCTCTCTCTTTTGAAGTATTGTTCATATTATCTACCTAGGTGTTATACTTTTCGTTGCTCTCTCCACCCAAGCACTCTTGTTATTCTCATTAGGAATCTATTCTAATGAAATGCTCACTATGTTCATGCTATTTTCTGCTACACACAAGTTACTAGGCCATTAAATGTTACAATGTACCTAGGTTATAGATACAACAAGTGTGGAGTCTCAAAGGCATTGGGTGCCGAACATTACACATTTTAGACCTTGGCTAAGGTATAAAAGCCAACTTTGTAATATTTTAATTAAGTTTTTGGATAAAGAAACAGAGCTGAGCTAACAGCGCTCACTTCTCTCCTTCTCGCGCTTCCTACTCCCTCCCCGGTTGTCACATTGTAGTCGCATCGTTGCATTGCAACCGCAGGTAAGAGCTCTAGGCATTGACGTTACAAGCATTTCATGGTATATCGTAGCTTTTGACGTCGTCGACCCGCCTCCTAATTTCATCATAAGTAGGAATTTACACTTCAAAATAAAAAACTAAGCATAGATGGAGTATTGTGGCATCATTGCTAAGCATTTAGATGTATTCTGGGTCGAAAACGACTAGGTCAAAAACTCCCTGCTGTTAATAAACATGATTTTTGCACTTGATCTAAACTCAGATTTGAGACCATAAGCATGTGTGCTTAGGTCTTATAAACATGTCCTAGAAGTTTCGTAACGTTTGGATGCCGTTTGATACTGTAACGAATGTGATTTGTTTTTCGATGAGCGATTAGCTTTTGGTGATTTCAGTCATTTGAGTGTAGCTTGAGTAGATGCAAGTTTTTTGTTTTTTTTCAAGAGATTGACAACCTCTTGTAGCCTCTATGCACTAGTCGAGTCAGCTTCATCCTATGGATTGACAATTATATTCGTGGTTCTCGCTATGTCTGCAATAAGATAGGAGTAAGATTAGACACCCGTCCCACATTTGGCACCGCTGCTGGAGAGCCTTATCCTTTTGATCATTAACATATTTTCAGTTTTTTCATCTGAGCTCATTTGCTATTTATTATTAATTTTTGACCTGTTTATTGAAAAATTCAAAGAAAATAACAAAATGCGCTAAAAAAGCAAAGTGAAAATCCAATAATTAAGAAAATTCATTGAAAAATACAGCTATATTGTTTTTTGCTGGATTTTTTCGTTTTTAAGTTCCAATATCAAGAAAAATGATTTTAAAAATTTAAAAAAAACTGTTTTTTGATGATTTCCTGATAGTATGTGCACTATTTACACTCATCGAAAATGTTAACTAAGTCAACATCAGTTAACAGCAGATGCTAAAGACCAAAGACGTATGGATGCACATTGAAGATGAATATGAAGCAGCAGTGAAGATTGGAGTTACACATTTTTTCAAAATGGTCACGTATTGTAATTTCTCGATTTATTTAACCATTGTGATAATTGTAGCGTGTTACGGGCTCAATAAGAGTTCCAAGATATAAAGCATAGATCGGTTAGTGTACCTAGGTTGCAGATACAATAAGTGTGGAGCCTCAAAGGTCTTGGGCGCCGGACATTACACATTTTAGACTTTGACTAAGGTATAAAAGCCAACTTTGTAAAGTTTTAATTAAGTTTTTGGATAATGAAACACAATGTGAGCTAACGGGGCTCACTTCTCTCCTTCTCGCACTTACTACTCCCTCCCCGGTTGTCACATTGAAGTCGCGTCTGCTGCGTTGCAACCACAGGTAAGAGCTCTACGCATTGACATAAGTATTTCACGGTATTTTGTAGTTTTTGCATTGCCGACCCGCGGTCTAATTTCATCATAAGTAGAAATTTACACTTTAAAATCAAAAACTAAACATAGGCGAGGTATTGAGACATCATTGCTAAGCATTTAGATGC
Source organism: Adiantum capillus-veneris (assembly GCF_014529385.1). Lineage (NCBI taxonomy): Eukaryota > Viridiplantae > Streptophyta > Polypodiopsida > Polypodiales > Pteridaceae > Adiantum > Adiantum capillus-veneris. The sequence goes on along the minus strand of NC_140934.1, from coordinate 75,872,446 downwards.
ATTCTGGGTCGAAAACGACTAGATCAAAAACTCATTGCTGTTAATAATCATGATTTTTGCACTTGAGATAAAGTGAGATTTGAAACCATAAGCATGTGTGCTTAGGTCTTATAAACATGTCTTAGAAGTTTTGTAACGTTTGGATGTCTTTTGATGTTGTAACGGAGGTGATTTGTTTGTTGATGAGTGATTAGCTTTTGGTGATTTCAGTCATTTGAGTGTAGCTTGGAGTTAGATGCGAGTTGTTTGTTGTTTTCCAAGAGATTGATAACCTCTTGTAGCCTCTATGCACTAGTCGAGCCAGTTTCGTCCCATGGATTGACAATTATATTCGTGGTTCTCGCTATGTCAGCAATAAGATAGGAGTGAGGTTAGACACCCGTCCCACAAGGGTCCATGCCTCCCCTTGTATTACCCTTATCCATACACCTGCTTACCTGCGTAAGGAGCTAGAGTCCAAGGTTATGCATGAGGAGTATCACATGGATATGTTACTTACGGGGATTAAAGATTTGAATGAGATGTTAAGTATGTTTGGCGAAATCATTCTTGCTAGTACTCTTGTGCAAATAATTCTTGATGCTTTGCAAGATTCTTATCAGACTTTTGTCTCTACCTTTAAAGTTGTGGCAAAAAATAAACCTCATGATGTAAAATTTGGTGGTTTTGTCTCTGTATTGCAGCAAGAGGCCCAATCCAAAAAAAGTAGGGCTAAGCAACATAGTCTTGAACAGATATTTATGGTTACACATCAAAAGAGAAATGTGGTTGGCCCCACAACTACTGCTTCTTCAAATAGCAATGGGTCTAACAAGCCTTGTGGTAATGGTAAGAAGAAGTTGAAATGTCATTATTTTAAGACAAATGATCATTCATCAAGCAATGCCCTAAGCTTAAGACTAAACAGGCTCGAAAGAAAGAGTCAAATTAGCCGTTGCAAATGCGTCTACCAATGCAGATTTGGTAAATATTGTACAAGATGCAAAATGAGATTTTAGTGTACAATATCAATATGACATATATGTCCATGATGCATGTATTGCAAATCTATAGATTATGTGTGGTGCTTTGATGGTGGTGAAACCAAGCACATTACGACTCATCATGATTTGTTCACTTCTCTGAAGATTGTCCCTAACATGAATACTATTATGTGTGCCTACAATGCCTCTTATCCAGTTCAAGAAATTGAGGAAATTCTATTATTGTTGTAGGTGGAAGCTCTTTCACACTTTTGGATGTATGTGGGATCAAGAAGAACTTTGTGTCTATGTTTGCACTTACAAAATTTGGTCTTGTAGTCAAGTTTGTGGATGAAAAATGTATTGTGCATGATCTCACTTTTGGTGATAATCTTGTGGCATTTGGTACTTTGTTTCAGGGTCTGTATAAACCCAATGCTTACAAGAAATGTGTGGAAGATTCAGTATGTGAAATCTCTTATTTGAAGGCTATTTTAGATGCAAAACTTTGGCATTATCATTTTGGTCATCTGAATTTTTCCAGTTTGTTGTGTTTGCATTTGCAAAAATCTGATATGGCCGCTTCATTGTCTCCTCCTAAGGCACCATTGAAGCATGTATGTGAAAGTTGTAAGATGGAAAAAATACGGCATTCTAAATTTACAAAGTAAGGTTTTGTGTGGGCTACTCACAAATTATAGCTTATACCCAATGATGTTTGTGCTCCAATGCACAGCTCTTCTTTTGGAAGTTATTATACTTTGTGACTTAAATTGATAATTATTATAGGCATGCATGGGTGTGTTCGCTTAAGGCAAAAGCCAAAGTATATATTTCAAACAATTTCCGCTTATGGATGAAAATGTGCCTCGTTTTAATGTGGGCACCCTCTGTTGTTCTACTCAAGGGGGAGGGGGGATTATATGTCTAAAGAGTTCGATGCATATATGGCTAGTCTTGGGATAAAACATCAACGTAAATTGTCGTACACTTATCCGCAAAATGGCGTGCAGAGAGGAATAACACGTCACTTATAGAGATGGCACAATGCATGGTCAAAAACCAAGCTTTGCCACATACAATTTGTCTTGAGAGAAACCAAGCTTTGCCACATATGTTTTGACTTGAGACGGTTACGTGTATTGTGTATGTGCTAAACAGTTGTCCCACAAAAGCATTGCAATCTATCACTCCTTATGATGCTTGGCATGCCAAGAAGCCATCCATTAGTCATTTGGGCGTATTTGGTTGCTCACCTTACGTTGTAGTCCATGAGCTCTAATAGTTCTCACCTTTTGTGTTTGAAACACCAAATGTTGGTCAAAACTCTAGTTTCAAGGGGTCACAGATAATTGAATAATAAGGCTGTGAAATGTATTTTTATTGGTTACAATTTAGAAAGCGCAAGTTACATGTTGTACCATCCGCAAACGAAGCGTATCTTGATTAGTCAATATATTTTTGTGATGATACAATTCAGCCCTTATTAGCATGTACCAAGGTGATAAACACAAGGTCACAAAATGTATCGAATACGTTATTACCTCTATTCAATGGTGGCAATACAAATGTAAGTCCTAATGAAGCACGTGCAACCTATACAGGTTTCAAATAATATTACAAAAAATATTTAAATTTCCAAGATGTAATAGATGAGGATAGGAGTGAAAATGAGCAGGCTAAAGAGATGTTAAGATGGCTAGTGCAAACCTTGCGTGACAACAAATTGGGTTTTCCTTTGTCATGGCACTTCATTCAGGATTTTGCCTATGCAGTACATACAGTATACACACACATATGTATTTGTTGTTGCTCCAACCATATGCAGACTTTTTGGCTAGGTTCGATTTTGACACGTACTCTTCTCATGTTTCAGCAGGTTCAGGTGGACTGTGTGTTCCTCTTTGTCAACCTCTCTTCGTCGCACTCGCACGTTCTTCAGTCGTTGCTCCAGTCATATGCATGCTTTTTGGCTTGGGTTCGATTTTGGGTGCTCTAGACAATTTGAAGAGCACGTACAGATGGACTATATGTTCCTCTTTAAAGCCTCTCTTCGTCAATCTCTTATATTTTCCCTTGATTTGGATGAGCTCTCCTCCCTTCACTATGAGCTCTACTTGATTGTTTCTCATTTTCCACTTGTAATGTTTCCTATGGGTTTTCCTGGTTTTGAGGTTTCCCATTAGTAATTCAATTTGACATTACAAAAAGTGTGTGCGCGCGCGTGTGGGGAGAGAGGTGTGATCACCTCCCAAAGGATGTACTTAGGGAATTAGATCATTACATCATGAGAGGGGGTGTGTGTGTGTGTGTTGGGGGGTGGGGGGGGGGGGGGGGGGATTGAGGGGCAATTATTATCCACATGCATTGTGTTTTTAGATGGATCTAACTTCAAAGTGACACACTTCTGTGCTTTTTGTAGTGGGGTGTTGGTTTTTGTGAAAGAGATTTCACTTGTTTTAGTGACGGGAAATAATCGCGTTGTTCGACAATGAGACATTGTTTTCATTAGGGCAAACTCGAGAGAAATAACATTACACTAATGATAATGTGCTTGGTAGCAACATTTTTAAAGCACCATACTTGAGAATCTGCAAAGGCTGCAAAAACATGGATCATCAACAAAAGGGTCATATGTTAAGTGCATGCCCATTCTGTACCTAGTGCAATGTGAACAAAATATGCATCACACAAGAAACAATCTGCAATGGTCACATTCTCCTCTTGCCTATAAGCCTCTGTCACCTTGACGTGGGCCATTTTCCTTTCTGTGAAGTATCTTTAACCCTTAAACGTAATACACGACTTGGTGCTGTGATCTCTTTAGCTACAAGAGTTGTATTTCATCTTTTACACGCCTTTCTCACTATCTTATGTTAGTCTTATTCTTCATGATGGAAGGTGCAGTAGTCTATCTCTCCCTTCTAACTGACAACATTTTCCCCCCTTTAACAAAGGCTTGATCAACAGCACACTACTTGGCCTTGATTTTCTTAGACTGAGCCTCCTTAAGAGTGTAGAGACTCATGTACTTGACAGCTTTAAATCAACCCCTGGTCACAGGTTCCTGATTGAACACAAATGTCTGATATCAATCTTATAACGCATCAAAACAGTTTACATAACAAAACTGTCGAGAATAAAATAGCGTGTAGCAATCAATTGCTCCTTGAAATCTTTAATCTTTGCAAGAAAGACATCAATTAATGGCACAATATGATAAGAGATTATCCATGTGGAAGCTTCCGCTCGTAACAACAACATTAATGAAAGCCCACCATTCATTCAAACAGACAATGACAATGACTTCAAAGGCAATCACAAAAATGCATGACACCCTATTTTCCAAAAGGTTGTCTATTTTGCCATACAAGTACTCTTTGTTAAGCAGAAGCAATGACTTTTCTTGCTGCCACAACAGGAGAGTCAGTTCAAAGAATTTACAAACTGAAAAGTGTATGTAAGCATTCCTTTACTGTACAATCAACACCTACTCACAGCCAGCATCGTAAGAGCTCTCCTCATATCAAGAAAGCCTAACGTGGGTGTTTACGAAGTACTGTAGGTTTCAAAAAAGGCTCCTCCAGGACTCCAACACTGAAAACCATTCCTCTGTTTTTCAAAATTGGCAAGAAATACCAAGCCTCTGCCTGTGGTTAACACTACGTTCTGGTCTGTTTGCCAGTGCTTCCTCTAGAAGACCCTCAAAGTGACCCATGAAGAGAATCCACTCCTTCTCACTCATGTCTGCAAGAGAGAAAGGGGGAGAACCACCATTAGCATTGTTCTTCCCTGTTGTTTCAGAAGCTGGCATCCTATGTTCACAGCCGTCCAAATATCTCTGCTTCCGATTGTGGAAGCTAACACTCCTCAAAGACATTGCCCTGGGGGATATGAGATCAGAATCTTGCAAAGCATCATTCGTTTTGGTGTCGTTATCTGCAAAAACGAGGACCTCCTCCTCCTCGGTCAAGGGACAGAACTCCGCGCAAAGTCTGGGACTGCGCTCAGCACGAGCACCTCTTGGAGACTTCATGTCTGACTTTTTATCTGCTATCAACTTCTGCCAATATTCAATCCTACCATTCCATAAACTCGAACCTCCATCCAAGACTTTGCGAGAGGAGCCCAAGTAGCCATCCTCTTCTAACGCTGACGCATCTGGCCAAATTTGAAGAGGAATTCGGCTTGGGTGCAGAGCTCTGGGAGAAAAATTGAAATCATGAGCAGGTGCTGGAAGGTCAGGCAAGAGTGGAAAAATAGATTGATCCAAACCAACACAGTCACTTTCTGTTGGAAAGAGTTGATAATCATTGGACATAAAATTCAACTTGTGATCAAACTCATGATCCATTTCAAATTCAAATTGCTCATGCAGATCCTCTCCAACAGAAACTTCAGAGATTGCTGCATCCTCATAACCATCGTCACAGCACAGCTTCCCGCCTAGAAGCTCCGTCTCAATTTCAAACTTAGCTTGCATGCAAAGTAGCTCAAGCTCACTAGCTTCCTCAAGTCCATCCCTGCTCATCATTTCTCCTATTTCTGCTAGACACAATCCGGCAGCAGCTGCCCTTTTCAAGAGTGTTGTGGAGAGGATGAGCATCCTAAAGCACACCTCTCTTAACATCGGCAGCTCACGTCGAAGTACATCTGCATCTTTATGCTGATCCAGACGCTTAATATAATCAAGCTCTTCCTCTGAGAAAGGCACCGAGGCCTGCGGCCAGTGAAGCCACTCAAAGTAAGGATCTTCAAGAGCTTCAGGTAGACATAGTCCATGGTCAATTGGAATAAGTTCCAGTGACTCATTCACATGAACATTAGAGTAGCTCCAAGTATTGTCAAGAGACTTATTATTCCTAATTAATATGTTACCAGCATGTCTATCAGTGTTAAAGATTCTAATGTCGAGAATGCCAATTCTGTGTACAGCTGCCACTGAGAAACGAGAAGTTCCATGGTCACTTGCATCATAATCATGATGCACAAACTGCTGACAAGAAGCTATTTTTGAAACAGGCTGAATTCCCTTCTCCTGTCCCTTGCGGACTGTTGAAGCACCATTGACATGAAATGCATGATGAGCAACCTTCACCAGTGCTGTAGGAGGTACCTTCGCAAAATTCTCATGGTCGAGAAGATAAGCAGCAACCTCTCTGACCCCCGTCTCTCCAACTCTAACAGTCTTCTTCAAGCCAGGCTGCCCCAAACTCCTCCCTATGTAGCCTTTTGGATTGTTAGGCGCGAACGGTTCCTCGTCAGTAGGCTTCACGATGGCAACACTATCCCCATTGGTATTACGGAAATAATAGGCACCACCTAGACCACCACTCACTGCAACTGGCTCCACACCGCAGTTAATGGCCTTGTTGATCTGTTTCAAGATTCGCTTCATCTTTGGGCAGCACCGTACACCCCCAACAACCTCAAATGGCTGACCTCCATCCATTGCCACTTGCACATCTGAAGAGGGATATATGCATGGAGTTGACAAACTTCTCTGCAACTCTCTTGTTAATAATAGTGGTGAATCATTCCTTACTTCACTTAAGTCACCTTTGAAGACCGTATCCCCAAACATAAGAGCAGTCTGCTCTGTAGGAACATTCAACATCGCTTGCATTTTCTTCTTTACCGTTTGGGCATTATCAGCTCGATCGAGCTCAATTCCAAGCACACTCCCTGTGTCAGTTTGTACAAAAATGCGTCGCCGGCCAACAGGCCTAGTTTGTACTCCCCCTGATCCCTTCTTGCCACTTCCCAAGACACCGTCCGGAACTGGGATTGGTATCCGTGCCTGTACTGGACTTTCTACACTTGGAGGCATTGCTGCTTCAACTTCAACACAGCAACAATTCTGCCACAGTGACAACAGCAGCATGGTCTTGAGCCTCGAAAAAATATCCTAATCCATTGCCAAAAACTTGCAGAGGGTGTACAAGAACTTGCCTTAGAAGCAAACAACACTAGCTCCAACGCAGAAAAGTCTCCAGTGCCGCAAAATCACATAATTTGAGTGATGCTGAAACCAAAACAAATATATTAGGTCAAGATGGGAAAAAGGGCTAACATACATCACTGTGCTCTAAACAAAAACAGATATTCATTAATTTGGCAAGCCACAGACCCATATAATCTCAAAATAAAGTAGAATTAAGAGAAGGAAAAATAGACGCAGCAGAATTCAGTGGGGCAATCATGGGCTTCCCTATCCTAATCTTTAAGGCAGCTACAAATCTTGATAACAGCCCGACTAGCTGCACAGCTTAACACATACACTGTTGTTTAGGCGGCAAAGGAGCAGACAGAGTAATGTAGTGAGAAAGAATCATGTCACTTCACCAGATCTGGTGTCAGAAGTTGGAATACCTTCAACTGCAAAGGTAGGTCAGGAAGCCAAGACAGATCTACACAGGACAACAAGGCAAGTCGTAGAATTGATCACATATCTATCCCCAGTTGACCTGCCACCCCTCTTGAGTACTGACAAAATAGATCTGCACTGAGCTTGTTATGCAAGGCCAAAACCAACTGCAATGCCTGTATTTTGTAAAAGTGAATATCAGTAGAAGAAGAAAATGTGCAATACCTCGTCCCTAACATACAAGTATCACTTTTGTGAGCTGCAAATCGACTAGATCTGTCTCTGACCCCAAGAGCTCACCGTGTGCCAAGCTCTGCTTTCACAGTCCCGTATGCAGAAATACCGAGTAGTTTCTGCATGCAACTACCATGCATTCCTAGAATCATGCCTCAGCCATTGTTGCCTGTCTTATTTAATCCCGTCTGCAGCAAGTCAAGCAGACCTTGCAAAAAAACTGAAATTCCCTCCTTGTACACAACTTAATCCCGTCTGCAGCAAGTCAAGCAGACTTTGCAAAAAAACTGAAATTCCCTCCTTGTACGCAAAATTGTAACTCCAAACGATATTTAAGCAGGAATAACTGGCAGCCACACTAGCGATGGGATGTGATCGATGCACGAGTATGTAGAAGGCGGGGCGAATGTGAGCACAACCGCGCGCCTGTGTGTGTGTGTGTGTGTGTGTGTGTGTGTACTACCACTACGAAGGGTAGTACACGGGGTGTGTGTTTTAGGAACTATGGTTCTGTGTGCGTCTGTGACTAGGCGATGTGTGTGTAAGGAACTGTGGAGTGTATGTGTGTTTGCAAGTGGAGGCCGCAGGGGCGATCTATGAGCTTGTACGTTCTGTGTGCGCCAAACCCTACACTGAAGAAAAAGCGGAAAAGAGCACACACAAGCAAGCAAGACCTCTTTAAGCTTTGTCTTAGCTATGGATTACTGTCTAAAATGTTTCGCGTGTCGAATGCTCCAGAAGGTTAAAACTTTTAAATCGTGTCCATTTATGATGCTGGAGCACGATTAATCTCAGCCGTCCATCTGCAGAATCTCCATGTGAAGGACCTCTTGCGCCAGCATGGGCAAGACCGCGTGGGCCCAAGACTTTCGGATAAGAGCTGATTCTTCTCGTCAATATATTTATAAATTTATTTGAGAGGAAAATTCTAAAAACATTTACCAAAATTAAATTTAGCCTTTTTTATTATGAGAAAAATATTATAATTATTCTATTTCCAGACTATTCCAGCTTTCTACAAATCTGTCACAGATCTTTTCGCAGAAAATCCAGTTTAAAAATGGGAAATGCTCTTTATATTTTAACTTAAAATCTGCAGTTTTTAAATTCTCAATTTTTGTGCCACGACATACTGCCAATGGCAAGGCGCCGCGTGGCGAACAGTAGCAGCTTTTTCAACGTTGTGGACCTCACTGCCCTTGTAGTTGTAGCCAATCACAATTAGACACATGGTGGGACTGAGTTGAACCCCTCTTTCTTTTTACTTTGGCCTTCCACGTGTCTAGTAATTTTGGGTTTAGCGAAGGTGCTGCGCGCCGTCTATATAGCCTATGTTTTAATAACGCTTTTTTGACAAACAAAACCCACCACCTACTCAAATGAACACCCCATTCTCATTCACGACTCACACATAGTGCATTTCCTAGCTACTTCACACAATGTATGCCTTGAGTCATATGAAGGATAAGCGCCAAGTCTTTCTCGTTTTGGTGGGCAAACACACCACACTCAACTTGGATTCCCTCAAGTCTTCTCTGCAAAGTCTCTTTCGTTCTAGTGGGCGACAAGACATTAAACTTGCTTGATCTTGAGATTTCCCTCTTGTGTTGGCCATTCAAGTCTTCTTCTTGTGTATCATACAAAGATTAGCCTAGAGATTGAAGGAGTAAGTTGAAAAGATGTGAGCAATTTGATCTACCTTTTGGTCTACAAGTGGGTTGACCCACCATCTTCTACAAGAAAGAAGGACAAACATTCTAATGGGAGTTACCTATTTCACAAATTTCTTTTAGGTTTTGACTATATGTATTAGCATAATACATCACTTTTAACAAAAATTGTGCAAATCACATGCTCTATACTCACCAACAAAACTTTAAAAGTACACCCTTCTATAAAAGGAAAGATGATAGGAAATAGATGCATCTCCATTTTATAGTGAACATAGATCGCAACTTCACTGGGAGATAATTTGTATCTTTAACATCAGCCTACCTACCTACCTCTCTCTCTCTCTCTCTCTCTCTCTCTCTCTCTCTCTCTCTCTCTCTCTCTCTCTCTCTCTCTCTCTCTCTCACACACACACACACACACACACACACACACACACATATCAAATCATCCTTTGAGTTCTTCCTTTGGCAGTCATGGTGATTGAGAAATAGGAATGCCAACTTACAACGCTATTTAGATTACTCAAAGGATGCATGAGAAGATAGCTTGCAGTTGTTTGGTCATGGACAAGGCAGCTCGCCACCAGGTGCTTGCTCTTTTGTAGTGACATCACATCTCTATTGAAGCTCAAGATTCGCAAACGAAAGCAAAATTGTTCAAAATGCGGCTCCAATGCTCATACTTGGTAGGTTTGTCCTACATATCTTGGCAGCTTTTCACTGGAGGAACGATTTTCTATGCTCAAAGAACTCGGGGATTTGTTGAATATCATTGACAGGTGGCAACAGTACCTATTGTTGAAGTATTTAGAAAAATTTAAGTATTGCTTGAAGAAAGGCTATTCTTCCTTGCACGCTATAGATTGTCCATATTTGGCAATGGACAAGCTGAAGAAGTTTTAGACTAAAACAAGATTTGTTTCAACTAGTTGTATGGATGAGTCTACTTCTAAAGGGGTCCACAAGATATTAGTCTTGGAAAACTATTTCTCCATGCTACCAAGGAAGAAACCAATCAAGACTTGAGTTTTCACACTTCTAATGGAGACACTCCAAATTGTGAGGAAAGGGTGGATGTAATGGAAACGGCCTATGAACATTGAGATTAGCGGAATTAAGAGAATTATTAGTGAGAATTTTTATGAGACTACTTTGGTACCATGGAAGGTGAACTTAATTAGCGGTCGCAACATAACCATTATACTTAATTAGCTTGGCATGAACAATACTTTTGCAAGAGAGACAATTAGTGAACATGACAACAATTGAGGACAAGATTTATGTGGAGACGGTCCCCTGTCAGGACAACGGCAAGGCTAGACTAGACAAGGGCAAGGCCTGGCTAGGCAGTGTGGAAAGGGAGTCCAACTAGGGCAAAAGGGCCAAGGGCTATGCTATATAGTGGGTGGTTGGGTGGTGGACTCCTAGGTTCTAGTTCCCCTTGTCTAATATTGGTATCAGAGCTCAGGGGGGAGAGCTATGGAGGAAGGGGGCCTTGTGCATCTCTCTCTCTTTCTCTCTCGGTCGTTCATGAAGAATCATGGAGAAGATCTCTCTCTCTCGCTCTCAATCGAAGAGGAAAGCAATCTCTCTCTTGAGAGCTATGGAGGGCGTGGCTCTCACGTTGGGAATGTGAGGACAGCGGGTAGACAGACATGCGAATAACCTCCCAACCATCCTATATATAGGCCCCTGGCCCTCTTCCATATATAGACCCCTTTACTGCATGTGTGTCCGGCCCATTGCCCAGGCCGTGCCCGTCTAGTCCTACCCTTGGCATGACATTACTCCCCCCTTGGAGAAGAGTTTTCGTCCTCGAAAACACAAGTGGTGGTATCTTCATAAGAACACTAATGTTTTCCACCGTGGCATCCCTCATGGATCCAACGGTTCGCTGAATCGGAACCCGGTTCAGTGGGAGGTTGGTTCAGTGGGAGGTTCAATGAAATCAAGAGTAATATCTTGATTTGCCACATTGTTGTCCTTGTGCAACCATCTTGGTTAACCGACCCATAATCAAAAGAGCGTGAAGACTCCATTTAGAACTCACTTGAGAATGCTAAACGAATTATCATAACTAACAGGTGTCTAAATGCATACCCAGGTTTCAGAATTTTTGAAGGTACTGGAATGTGCAATATAACCTCGGCTCATCTTTCCATGAAAGTACTATGCTGACATACTCATCAGCAGCAACCAAGTCCTTGACTTGCTGTGGTTCTTGCCAGTAGCCAACCTCATCAAAAGTGATGATTAAGGTTGATAACTTGAGAATAACAGGCAGAGACTAAAACTAGCCGTAACATGCCTTTCATCATATGAAGCAAACTCCAAACCAGAAAGGTAACCGATCTAGTTGTTTTACTTCTTGCTAACGCATGCACTTAGCATATCCTTTAGCGTGGTTTACTAACGTATACACTTTGCATATCCTTTATTACTAAATAGAATGCTTGTAAGCTGCCTATCCCACGCGGGATGAATAGCAGCAGTAAGAGTGACGTACTTTCCCCCAACCACTTACAGACTGTCGCCCACGACTGACGACAAACTATGACTCAATCATTGAGTATCCAGCCATAAACTCGATATGCAATGGAGACAACCAACTAGGTTGAAAGCAGATTGGAGTTTCAAGCAGCCAATTACGAACACCCATACTCAGCCATCACCGTGTATGGCAGGGTGTAAACTCATACTAAATCTGCAAGAGAGATTGCACGGACGGCGCAAAAAATTGAAGAAACAATAATGTCCATGAATTTGCATGCCGCTCCGAATAAATTTGTGCTAAACACTAGGGCCCATAACACCTACTGTGCATGCATTTAACACAAACATATCCGAACCGCAATTCCATGATGAGACTTTCCACAGTATGTACATTGTAACATTTAATGGCCTAATAACTTATGTGTAGCGGAAATTAGCATGAACATAGTGGGCATTTCATTAGAATAGATTCCTAATGAGAATTACAAGAGTGCTTGGGTGGAGAGAGCAACAAAAAGCATAACACCTAGTTAGATAGCATCAACAATACTTTCAAAAGAGAGAGAAATTAAGCTATTGACAACAGTTGAGGACCGGATTTGCATGGAGCCGGTCCCCCCTCCAAAAGGCTTTGTATTATGGTTTCTCCCATCAAGAGAGACATTGTACAATACAATTCTTTGTGTTCCTTCAAGAGTAGCTAGTGCAATGAAGATGAAAGCTTCATGCACTAAGCAAAACACTTAACAAACGCAACTTTAATTATCCCCGTTCTCAGACCCAAGACCTCACACACCTTCGAAGATGGTGAGAGCTAGCAGGGTATGAGAGTAGATTGAGAGGAAGAAGGAGTATCTTACGAGAAAGATGTACATCTCCTCATATAATCACTCATATTAGCATAGCTTAGCTTAGTAATTAGCTTGGTAGAGGAGATGAGCATGCATTGAAGCTTGGCTCTTGGTTGGATTTGCATCCACATGCCAAGAGTGTGTTGATGTAGGCTTCTATCTCACAAGCTTGGAGTAGGTGATGAGCTCTCCATTAAAGCTTGGGAAGAGATAGTCTTCTTTTGCTTCACACCTAGACTCTGTGTGTGTGTGTGTGTGTGTGTGTGTGTGTGTGTGTGTGTGTGTGTGTGATAATGCCTTGCAAAAATCAGCCCCCTCTCTCTCTTGGGCGAGCCCTCTTACTATTTGCTCTTGCTCCAGCCTCATTGGCCCTCCCCAAGTCAAGACAATGACCATTAAGCAGCATAAGTGATAGCCTTTTGACATGTGTCCCCCTTTCCCCTTTTGTGAGAGTCTTAGGTAATTAAATAATTAGACTAAACTCTCATTGGACCCCTTTGCCTCCTGGCCAATAGGAATCAGGCAAGCCATTGGGCTCCTGAATGCTCATTGGACCCCTTGTGAGACTGCCCAATAGTCTTCTAGGAGACTTAATTCTCATTGGTTTCCTTTCTTAAATGTTTTTAAATTAATTAAACTAGATTTACTCTAGCTTAATTCTCATTGGTCCACTTCAAGGGTCATCCAATAGAAACTGGGCACACCTTGTGGGCATCTGGCCTAGGGAACTGACATGTGTCCCTCATTCCCTTTGTGTAAAGGGAGCCTCTCTGTGTGTGTGTGTGTGTGTGTGTGTGTGTGTGTGTGTGTGTGTGTGTGTGTGTGACTTTATCTCTCATCCCCTACTCTCAGGGCTTGCCCCCTCCCATGTAGGGATATGCAAAGACTTTTTAGTCACACACAAAGCATCCAATTTCCCCTAGGTTTGACCTTTGGACTCAACCTTTGAATTTTGGAACCTTAGCATTTTGGAAGTCTTAATGGGCTGAACCTTAGGGTCTTTTTAGCCCATTGTTACGCATGGCTCTTTTGCAGATGGCCCCCCCTTTGGATCCCTATATGTGGCCGGTCTGCTAGCTTAACCAATATTCTAGCTTTTTCTCCCCTGGTACTTTCCCACATTAAATGATCAGTTTAATATGAGAAAATCATTTAGGAGAATTAGATATTGATTAATATGACATACGTGAAAGTCTTGCAACAAATTTGGACCATAATAGAATGTGACAACCCGATCATACCTAGGTACCAACCATGAGACATTCTCATGAATATAGCATATTTTGCAACAAAAGTTGTACCATAATAGAATGTGACAACCCAGTCACACCTAGGTACCAACCATGAGACATTCTCATGTACATAGCATACTTAGCTATATGTAGAAACGACCCTCCGTTAAGGTGGTTTCACAGCACTTGTAATCGTAACAAGTTTGTACTTAGTACCCGACAATTTCTGGCCACTGAAATTGCTCCTAATACTGTGTGCGTAAAATGGTCGAACCAATGGATGCGACCAGCACCTAGGGACTTCGTTGCGACACATTGGTAAAAATTTGGCGCTAGTGTCAATCCCAGAGACTCATATTCTCCACATGAGGAATATGTCTCAAACAAGGATATCAAGAAAAGCGTCATCCAGCAAGTACGAACTAGTACTTGTGTGTGGAGGTAACTGCAAACACTTCGCGACAAGAGTGAGAGGGACCCTCATTATCATGCTCCACACTGGCTAAACTGAACTCCTTGAGTTCCTAGACCATGTTGTATCCCATGTGACAACATGTGCCAAATCGAACCCGACAAGTGGGCTCATAACAACATAATGGATATTGGAGACTACAGCCCAAAAGACTTTGGTTCGATATGCCCTTGGCATGGATCTGAAACATTCAAGCGTATTTGTACGACTTGAAAAGACCAAGCAACATTTCACTGGAAACCGTGGGTGTTGCCTATGCAATCCAACCCCTTTGGTTAACATCTACGTAGTCAAACCCCTTGGTAAGACCCTTTGTAGAAACTGCTCAACTAGCAGGTAACAATAACCAACATAGTTAACCATGGACATAATGATTGGAATCAACTTGAAAAGTTGAGTTTATCCGCTACCGCGTGGTAGACCTCGGCTCATCTTTCCTTGAAAGTCTAACTAGGAGAGATCAAACTGTGATCCTCAATGCAGATCAAGTGTGATCCTCAATGCAGATCAACTATGATCCTCAATGCCTATGGGGTGATGTAGCAGTCACCCGTCGGGTCGTACCCCAAAACAATATGTCCATAGACACTCCATAGTGCTATAGAGAGAGTAGGAAATCCACACAAGTGAACTGCCTAGCTCGTGTGGACAGCCATGCTGTCACCACTGATTGCTGCATCTATACTTCCTTGTAGAGATCAGCTGCTGTGAGTTAAAGATTATCAAAAACTCAGCTTGAGTGTCGCACTAAAAACATGTAGTGCAAAAATGACACCCTAAACATCCGTAATGACAAGACTCTTGCTTGTGCATTAACGTCGATGTATACTTCCCTGGGTAGATCTGTTCGATCTTGAAAACAATCACCCAAAGAATGCCAATAATTGGGTCTTACCCTTGGCCTGACAATGGCTCTTAGCCTGTGTGGCTCATAGCCCTTATGAAAATTAGTTGAGAGTTAGAGCACCTTGGGTCAGGCTCCATTGAACCGTTGAAGACTAATTTGAGTAGCATCTTAGCCATGTGCTAGCTAAAAGGTAGAGCACCTTGGCAGAGGCTGACTCACGAGCAAAACACGTATCAAAAGCTTCTTAGAAGATTTTCATTTTT
Source organism: Adiantum capillus-veneris (assembly GCF_014529385.1). Lineage (NCBI taxonomy): Eukaryota > Viridiplantae > Streptophyta > Polypodiopsida > Polypodiales > Pteridaceae > Adiantum > Adiantum capillus-veneris. Next base: position 75,857,052 of record NC_140934.1, on the reverse strand, counting down.
CCCTTAAAGAGAAAGAGAGAGAAGAAGAGCATGCTGGGCTGAGGAACTTTCCTTAAGTTTTTAGAGTGTGTGCCCAAACTGTGTGCTCTTACGCATCTTATGTCTGACTTGCAGCTTATCGTATAAGCATTCCACAGTTTTTCGGTATGATTTTCTCATCAAGAGAGATAACAGAAAAACACAAAACTCACTCCGACCCACCTACCTTGTAGGGGTCATGATTGTATGAGTACGACGTAGCTTTGGCACTTTTCCTATAAAATAAGTCCTAGATTGAGGTTCCTTTTAGTATTGTTGGGTGTTGATAGCAACCAACCATCAAGTTCAACAGTCCATCACTTAGTCTGTCCTTGACAAAGTTGCGAGTGTTATAGCGGAAGCGTAATCTATGAAGTGGTGGACTCCATGCCACTTGCTTAGCATGCCTTGCATGCAAAAGCGTAGACCCTTGACTAATATGACGGCCTCAAGCGTGAGAGCAGAAACCAAAAGTGCCTTGCACAATCTGCATTGGTAGTGGTACATCATAATGGGATATCACCACACCTAAAATTGGAGCAAACTGCTGGTCATACCAGTTCCCCAAACTTGTGTGCCAACGCCCGTGATTCCAGGTCAATGGGCAATAACGCGGCACAAGGGAGAAGCCTTGCTTCGTGTAAAATTGCCAAAGCACTTTGCTTTGCACAATGACAATAATTGCCAAGGAAAGTGTAAACATGGAAAAAACAAGAAAAACTTAAACTTGGCTAACCTGGTTGTTGCTGTAACTAGTTGTCCCGAGATTTTGTAGGAGAAAACTTGCTCACAGATGGCTCATAGCCATATGTGGCTGTCAGATAGATGGCTCATAGCCATATCTGATGTCTCATAGATGGTTGATAGCCATATTTGCTGTGCGAGTGGGAGTTGTCGTGTACACAACTACGTCTTCTTATGTCAGATACATCCGTCGTGTACGGAATGAAATATCCTGCAGACAGTTTGCCATATCCTTCCCAAGTTGTATGCTCATAGCATATGCCAAACGTGGGGAGTGTCAATGCAAGAAGCCTGATTTGAAGCCTTGCTTCATATAACTATGTCTGGCCTCATTGCCAACAAATGCAATCAGCGATGACAGATGTCATAGCAAAGAGAGTCGACCTTGTCGATCATGCACAAACAATTGACCGTGTTGAATTGTAATGTAATGGAAAAATAGTAGAACACGTGCAAATTATGCAGCTCGTACCTGCTTGGCTCTATGAATGATAGCCATGATCATTCATGCTAGTGCATACTAGAGTTATCAAACACATGCTCAATACTACTCTACTTCTTGCTGCCAAGGGCCTTGCCCAATGCGCAACCAATTTGGAATCTTGTGAGAACTTCCATAGCGTTGCCGTAGAATCATTCAAGCCTTGATTGATAAATTCTACCTATCTCTTGGGCGGCAACCATTGCACCAGTCGGAATTCACAAAACCAAACAAAGTGCAGATGATTGTAAAGAATGCAAAAAGTAATGCCGAAACATAAACAAAAATACCTGGAGCGTTAGCAGATGCACCTTGAGGCCTCTTCAAGATGCCAACCCATGACCTTGTCGTGCATGGTGTTGGATCTCTCCCGTGGGATCCATAAATTCTCGAGTCTGGTGTCCAAATCTGTACCAGACTTGGTACTGCTTGAATCTAGGAGTCGACCGGATTCCTTTCAAAAACAATCGGCGTCCGCCGCTAGTGATGCCTTGCATGTGATTTCCAATCCATGTCGAAGTTAGAAACCTTGCATCATGGCAAACTAAACGCCTTGCTTCCCGAGCACTGCTCTTCATGCATGCCTTGGACTCCGCTTTCAATCCCGACATGGAGAGGTTTTGAGAGGTAGCTTGTAAATTTTCTGCACATGAGCTATGTAGAAAATTCAGAGTGAGCTTCTCCTTTTGCCAAGATCATACCTTGAATCGCATGTCCCTCCGGAGCCATGGCTCCTTTGCATGCCCAATCGGACCTTTGCATGCCTAATTGGACGTGGGGCCTTGCCCCTACCAAGGGATGGGTGCCCAAAAATAGGGTGCCCACACCTCTTGAGTATGAAAGAAAGCTTTAGAAGCCATGGCGTTAGCGCAGCAAACAGCGAGGAAGTTGATGATGCTTGCGCTGGCTTCTACCGGGCGCCGCGGCCATGAAACGTAAAACCTCTGCAACGTCAAGGCACAGTGGTTTGGTGCCATAGCCGCCCAAAAACGTGCAGGTCTTTCCTCCTTCCCCCATCCCATAAGCCGGGCTTCCCGCCATCGGCTTGTCTCGTCGGTTCTGCACAGAGCCTATTCCCGCGGCCATGGTGACCTTGCAAGCTTTTCTTCTCGCCGTTGGAGCTTGAGATCGGGAGAGAGAGAGAGAGAGATTACAAGAGAGAGAGAGAGATGACATGTACCCCCATGCACGAGCACCTCCTCCGCCTCGGCTCCATGCTGCTCCCTCCGCTCCGCCTTGCTCTGATACCAGTGTGAGGACAGCGGGTAGACAGACATGCGAATAACCTCCCAACCATCCTATATATAGGCCCTTGGCCCTCTTCCATATATAGACCCCTTTACTGCATGTGTGTTCGGCCCATTGCCCGGGCCGTGGCCATCTAGTCCTACCCTTGGCATGACAGGGAAGGAGCTTTTTGCATGTCTTGCATGCAGAGGAGCAAGGACAGGCGTGGCCAAGGGGCTTGGGAAGAAGAAGGCCGTGGAGTTCTTGGCTACATGCAAACCGGGGTCGGGGTTCATGACGTGTGCAGAGCTGCTTGACAAGCCGAGGAAGCGGTCGAAGACCCGCGTGCACGGAGGCTTGGGCCAAGAAGAGGACCGAATTTGACCTTCACCAAATCAAGCCAGGGCGAGCTCGTTAGGGTCGCAAGGCCATGGGGAGGAGTTCCCGACACCGGCTCGGCATCTGTGGAGCATCACAGTGCGCCCGACTTGCAATTTCTCTGGCAGTGCAAAGGCGGCCCGCCATGGCAACGCAGGTTTGGTTTTTTTTTCTTTCATGTTCATACGCGGGCGCCCAATGCAAGTTTGGTTTTTTCTGTAATCTAAACCCTAATTAAGGGGTCATGCCCACCCCGGGCACACACCCCTCACTGTTTCGACCCCTTGCTTCACCAAGCTCGGTGATCCGAGGCCGATGAACTGCCGAGTTTCAGGACGACATCCAACAACAGAGCCTGCATTCGACCATGGCCGTTCACGGCATGGAGGACAACCAAACCACTCTGATGGTGGAATCCACGGATGGAGTGGGGGGGGTATAAGACATAATTGTGCCATGGAAGGGCATGTAGGTAAGCATACAGTTTTCGGGAAGATCCGATAGGATTGGCAAAGCATGCAATCCTATTGGTGCAACTCGGACAAGGACCTCGGCCGCAGGAAATAAGGCATCTATTGAACCAAGCCAACACGACCAGGCATGTTGATGCAAGTATTTCACAAGACATCACATAAGGTGTCGAAGGTGAAGAAAGTGCTTGATCTCGACAGTGACACAAACGGATTATCAAGTTCGCAATTTCAAGTTCTTGCAATTTTCATCGTTTTATGTATATAATTGTATTGCAAGACTATGTTCTTATGTTGATCTTGGCCATGGTGTCTGGAGAAATTATCTGCGGGTCTAGTATGACCAACGTCAACATATTACATCCAATATTGGTAGTCATTACCATGATTTGGACTAAGGAGCATGGCTACAATAGAGATAACCTCTACACAGGTTTTTACGAGGCACGATTGTCTAGTAATAGACCCAACTCAGGCATGGCCTGTGCCTTATAAGGCATCGGTGATTGGCAAGGCCGATCATTCTTTCAATTATAAGCAGCAGGAAATTCGAAATGGTGAAGTCAAATCCACTGTTGACCATGTCTATTGAACCAAACATCAGTATCCAGAAAATCACTTCTTGGTTTTCTTCTTGCGGGTGACTCATTATATTCTCTGGCGGCAAGCTTCGTTGGTAAGTGTACTTATTTTGGTTATGGAGCATCTGCTTGATAGCTACGATATGCAATAGACATGCATACATTTTAGGCCTACACATCACAAGCATGGCTTGTGACAATTACTGTAAGCACCAAAAATTTGATTGGTTTAAAGATTGGGCGAGTTTTTCTTCCGACATCTCAAGACAACTGGTTACAGCAGGATGACCAGGTTAGACCATGTTCAGTATTGTTTGTTTTTCCATGTATATACATTTACATTGGAAACTAATGCTTTTGTACAAATCAAAGTCCTTTGAAATTTTTTTATGAAGCAAGGCTTCTCCCTTGTGTCAAGGTACTGCCCAATGACTTGGAATCACGAGCAGTGGCACACAAGTTTGAAAAACTGGCAAAATAGGGAATATCACCTCATAGAGTCCCTACCAATTTCAACTGTGCAAGGCACTAATGGTTATGGCTCTCACGTTTGAGGCCATCACTCTCGCCAAGGGCTTAACAGTCTGTATGCACGGCATGCTAACCAGGTGGCATGAATTCACCGCTTCCGGGATTACGCTTTCGCTATCACACCAGACACTCTGTCTCACTGACAAACTAAGTTCTGGGATGTTTAAATTTATGGTTGCTGTCAACGCACAATACCACTAAATGGAACCTAAACCTAGGACTTAGTTCACCGGCAAGGAGCCATATTAAGTCATTTTTGTCAAGTCACGACCCCATACATGGTAAGTGGGTCCAGTTGTGGCTTGTGTTTGCTATTTCCTCTCTTGATGAGAGAGTTATACAGGCATATTGTTTCATGCTTATATGATAAGCTGCAAGTCAGGCATACGATGCGTTTGAGGACACAAATTGGGCTCAACATATACAAAGTCATCACATAAGGAAAGTTCCTCAGCCCAACATTTTCTCTCTCTCTTTCTTCTTTCCCTCCATGAATAATGAAAACTTTCTACGCAGTGTTTGATACATGTCAGCATGAGCCAAGGTGCTCTAACTCTCACTAGAAATTGGGGAAGATGCCCTCTACATCAGTCTTCATTGTTTAATCGATTGAACACTAATTGCCACACATGCTGGACACGAGTCATTGTCAGATCTTGGGTACAACCCACTATTGGCCCTCTACATCAGTCTTCATTGTTTAATCAATTGAACACTTATTGCCATAATGGCTAGGAGCCACACACGCTAGATACAAGTCATTGTAGTACAACCCACTCTTGGCATTCCTTGGATGCTTGTTCTTAAGATCGAACAGACATACGCAGTGTAGTACACAACGACGTTAATGGACAAGCAAGAGTCTGGTCATTACGGATTTTTTCGGTGTCATTTTTGCAAGACATGGTTTCAATGTGACACTTGACTTGATTTTTTATAACCATAAACTCAACTCAACTGAATTCTACCATGGATTTTAGATGCAACATACCGTGGCGATAGCATGGCTGTCCATAAGAGCTCGGCTTTCCATTGGCGAGGATCTCTTCTCTCTCTATAGCACTATGAGTGTCTATGGACGCAATGTTTTGGGATAAGACCCCACGGGTGCTTACTAAATCACCTCATAGGCATCGAGGATCACAAGTTGATCTATTCCCGTTATACTTTCAAGGAAAGAATTCCGTAATCTACCACGAGGTAACGGAAAACTTTGACTTTTCAACTTGATTCTCATAATTTTGTACACGGTTAACTAGGTTGGTTACCGTCACCTGCTAGTTGAGCAGTTTCTACAAAAGATCTTACCAAGTGGTTTGACTTCGTAGATTTTTCCCAATGGGTTTGGATTGCGACGTCAACACCCAGGGTTCTCAATGCAATGTTGCTTGATTTTTTCAGGGGGGAGACGTATTTTGGGCCGTAGTGTCCAAAGTACATTATGATGTTATGAATCCACTCGTAGGATTCAATTTGGCACATGTTGTCACATGGGATACAACATGGTCTAGGGACTCAAGGAGTTCGGTTTAGCCAGTGTGGAGCAATGAATGAGGGTCCCTCTCACTCTTGTCATGGAGTGTTTAGAGTTACCTCCACACACAAGTACACCTTGTACTTGCAAGATATTATTTTTTACACATCCTTACATGAGGCATATTCCACATGTGGAGAATATGAGTCTCAGGACTGACACGGGTGCCCCCTATTTCAAATATGTGTCACGACAAAGCTCATGACAAAGTCCCTAGGTGCTGGTCAAATCTGTTTTCTAGACCATTTTCGGCATGACGTATCAGGAGCAATTTCGTGGCAAAAAATTTCCAGATACTTAGAATGACTTGTTCAGGTACAAGTACTACTCAACAACATTACAGATGGTTGTTTATACATGTACAGGTTTGGATCTGTTTTTTGCTAAATGCATGCACACTAGGTGTTATAGGCCCTAGTGTTTAGCAAAGGCTGATTTGGAACGGCGTGCATATTCCTCAAGTTGTTGCTTATGAAGCATTTTTGCACTCTATGTGCAGTATCTCAATGAGTTTACTTTTCGGTCTACCAATCACCAATAGAGGTCATGGCTTAGTTTGGAAGCTTGTAGATTTTTCAAGTTAACCACGATGGTTATTCATTCCATTGCAATGTGGTACGATATTGTGATTCCGGTTTACTAGCCATCTGGAAAAACTGGCTGTAAACCGTGGGAAAAACACACCTCAGTACTGTCACTTATCCAAGGGGATATGCAGATTACAAAGTGTAATCTTGTGCTAAAGGATATGCAAGTGCGTACGTTAGCACCACACGATCCAATTAGTAAGCATTTATTGCTCTACTTGGAGTTTGCTTATAAAGTTAAAGCATGGTTGCGACTAGGCATAGTCTCTTCATGTATAAATCAAGTTCTCAACCTTGAACACTAGTGATGGTGGGGTTGTTTACTGCTGAAATTGGAAAACAAGTCAAGGACTTAAACTTGGCTGATGAGTATGTTAGCAAGTTACTTTCATGGAAAGTGAAAAGAGGTACTCTTTAGGGTACATCTTTGTGGGGTAACTCGTTTTGAATACTCATGTGTGTTCTAAATGGAGTCTACGCACAATGATAGGATAGGAATTGGTAACACAAGCTGGTTGCAAATGGACAACAATGTGGAAAATCAAGATGTTACTCTTGGTTTCATTGAACCTCCTGCGGAACCGTGTTTCAATCAACCAAACAGCTTGATCCATGAAGGATTCCACTTGAGAAAACATTAGTGTTCTTAAGAAGAAGCTTCCCACTTTTGCTTTCGAGGACGAAAACTCTTCTTAAGGGGGGAGTAATGTCAGGACAACGGCAAGGCCGGACTAGACAAGGGCAAGACCGGGCTAGGCAGTGTGGAAAGGGAGTCCAACTAGGTCAAAAAGGCCAGGGGCTATGCTATATAGTGGGTGGTTGGGTGGTGGACTCCTAGGTTCTAGTTCCCTTTGTCTAACATCCCCCCTCCAATAGGCTTTTGTATTATAGATTCTCCCATAAATAGAGACTTGGTACGATACAAACTTAGTGTTCCTTGTGACCTAGGTGATGCAATGACGATGGAAAGCTTTTTGCATCACAAGCATAGCATAAACTTTGTAAAAGCATTGACCATCCTCGGCCTCAATCTCAAGGCCTCAAACACCTTCAAAGGTGGAGAGATCTAGCGGGGAATGAGGGTAGGGAAGAGCAAGAAAAAGTAACATACGAGAAAGAGATAGTTCCTCACTTATCATCACTCTTCTTGCATAGCATAGCCTAATAGCATAATAATGATGATGAAGAAGATGGCAATCTTAAGCATTGGAGCATGGCTCTTGATTGGATTTGCATTCCATAGCCAAGAGTGTTGGTGTAGGCTCTCAACTTCACAACAAGCTTGGAGAAGGAGCTCTTGCACTTTGCACTTCACACAATGAGCGTGCGCGTGCACTTGTGTGTGTGTGTGTGTGTGTTGTTGGGATTCAGGCCAACTGGCCGGACATCCCACTTACTACTAACCCATCTACTAACTTAACCTATATACACATATTCTTTAATCTACAAAAGAATAAGGAGCTGCAACAAGATAACGTTGTTGTGCGCTCCACCCAAAGTAGGTCTCTCTCTCTCTCTCTCTCTCTCTCTCTCTCTCTCTCTCTCTCTCTCTCTCTCTCTCTCTCTCTCTCTCTCTCTCTCTCTCTCTCTCTCTCTCTCTGTGCTCTCGCACTTGCACTTTCACACGCTTCCCGCGGCACCTTCAACTGGTATCAGAGCAAGGTTTATGCTTGCCGTTTTTGCGTTTGTACGCGCACACTTTCAAAAGTGCAAACAGGTTTCCGATTTCGACATTGGCAAATTCAGCGTTCTGAGAGCGTTTCCAGTAGGTGTCCTGAGGTTTTACCCCCCTTTCGAAGTTGTTCGTGCAGTCGAAAGCTTCATCCGAGCTACACTTCAGGAGTTGTATTTTTCAACTCCACTTTTGCTACAGCTACAACTACAGGTACAGGACACAGGTGCAGGTTGTTCAGAGACTATTTTGGGATGGTATATAGCCGTTTTATGGCTATTATGTGTTATTGAGATGGTGTTTATGGGTTGATTAGGAACACTTTTTGGCATCAACATTGTCTCGGTTTTTTCAGGCATCCATCTCCTCACAGGTTCTTGCATACATACAGAAGATCCAGGTTTCTTACAGGTGCAGTGTTTTGCATCAACACAGATTTCAGTGGGAGTTTTTGATGCGCATATGCATCGTTTTGGCACTTTTGATAGTGCTTGAGCTCTTTTGAGAGCGGTTTTACTCCCCGCAGGGAGCTTGCACATTTTGTTTGGCACCTATTTGAGCACATATACTGCACCTTGCAGTACTGTTGACATTGGATGTACATTGAGTTGCGGAAACTACCATAAGTACTTTTGTGGAGCCGATATGGCTTGTTTCTGGCAGTCCCGACCGTTTTTGAAACTCGATTCGGAGGCCATTTTTGAGACTGGGTTGGTTTCTTGTCTGCATAACCTTTTGTGAGGGTCGATAGCGTGAGGTTTTCTTGCTGGGGGATTCTCGAATGTTGAGATTCTTTCGATGATATAGGTTGTTGGAGTACCCCTTTTTTGTGGCCTCACCATAAAGACACGATGGTGATCAGAAGGACAAGGCGGACAAGCACAAAAATTTTCAATAAAATCAGAAGAACGAAAGCGGGAAGCCTAAATTAGGCGACCAGGCCTACTTTTGCAAAATTTTTGCAGTGAGCTACAGGAATCCGATCAGAGAAATTTTTGAGTCTAACATAAATTTCACGACCTAGTAGGACTAACAGGGGAAATTTGGGGAAATTTGGTTCGGGAAGTTTAGGTATAGATATCCATGGTATGTTAAAACCACCTCATTTCCACTTGGAGCCTTTGCAGAGAGAGATTTCGGCCTCTTTCGCGCAACATTTCCGGAGCCCACAGTTGACCTTTTTCAGTGCCATCGCACACGAGACATGAGGGGTAAGTTCTTTACTCGATAATAATCCATTTTGTACGGCCGGTAACTAGTCTAAAGCCTTAGAAAAAACCCTAGAAACCGAGCAATGCACGAAGACCTACGACCTAAAACTAACCATAGCGGCTTGCCAACTTGACCAAACCGGATGGGATTTGAACCATAGCATGCCCTAACATAATAGAACCTTTCTATACCATTAGATGACCATTCGACTAGGGTCAAGGGGGTCCCCAGTAGAAAAGTCGGGTTTTTGGCAAATGCCAGAATTCTGACCTGACTCCACATATGGCTTGCTAATGAGGTCCATATACAATGTATGTGATTGGTTTGATGAAATCCATCAAGCAAAGCCCTCGAAAAGCAAAAAATGGCTCGAAGGTTACAAAGCGTCAAATTCGACATACGAGGCCAAATTGGCTCCAAATGAGCCAGAATTGGACAGGTAGCTTCACGACTATGTTACGGACAAGTCCAAAGCCTCAAAGTTGACCGACCAACCCAACAGACAGAGTAATCACAAAAAACGGTGATTTCAGAGTCGATAGAGCACAAAGTGATGCCGGCATGACCAAACTTGACCAAATTCAATTTAGGACTTTATTAGGTGTATGAAACATGTCTAGGTCAAAATTTGTGAGTTTTACAAAGTTTTTGTCACTGAAGTTAATAATCGCAATTATTTACTTTTGCATCATTTTTGCTTGGAAATTGTCAAATAACCTCACCTATCATGTGTACACACCTATTACATGCCAAAAATCAAGTATGAGCCAAAATGACCACCCATTACTTCTAAAATTGCCAAAAAACGCAAAGAAGTCTTTGCAAGCCAAAATCTGGGTTATGAACAACTTTTCTTGATCCAAATCATCTCATATCTCATACCCAAGGTCTATAACATGCGTAGAACCAATTTATGCCAAAACATGTCAATTTTGGAAGAAAAGTTAATAATTGCGATTATTTACTTTTTGATCAAAATTGGGGAATTTTGATATTTGGCCATCATACATCCAAAGTACATGTTGTGATAAGCGCACTAGCCAACTTTGAGTCAATTTGGAGTTCAAAATCTAAGATTTCCTTTATATCTAATTGTTTCAGATACCTAAAGCCAAAAGTTGGTACCATTTTCAACCTGTGCATCCAAATGAGTCCATATTTCTCTCAGAGCATGTAATTGGCATATACTTCAAGCCTATAAAGCCAAGTTTGCAAAAAGCTGAAAATTTTCATCAGCTGTAAATAATCGCGATTATTTACTTTGGTTGCAAATTTTTGTTTTGACCATACAGTTTTGTTCCTTGCATGATCTTATGCATCTTTGCTTGTTCAAAATTTGAAGCAATTTGGACCAGATTATCAGCAGTTCAGTCTAAAAGAACATTCCAGAGAAAAATCCAACAAATCTGCTAACTTTGCACTCTATTCACTGAACAGGAGCAATGCAAGCCGCGGAGAAGGCCAACAAGAAGCTAAACCAAAAAGAGAAACTACAAGAACTGCCTACGTATCAATTGGACCCCGAGTCAGTCAAGGCGGCAAAAGCATCCTATCTTTCTAAAGAATAGCTGGAAGAACACCACACCACAGTCTTCACTGGCAGATTCAAGAGTGAAGAAGGGCATCAGGTGGAGTTGCAGCTCCTGCCTAAAGAGGTCTATGATGTAGGTACAAAGCCAAAAACCAAAGAGGCTAACCACAGGTTAGGGCTCCGACATTTCTATGAACAAGAGCCTTGCGGAGTGGACTTTCAGAAAGCTTACGAGCTTCTGTCCACAATCAAAGAAGACAGAACCGCCCAGATATCAGAAACCCAAGGGAACAAGGTCGAGGTAGTAATTACAAAAGAAATAGTGGCAGAGGCACTCGGATTGCCCACTAAAGGAATGACCATGCGGGCAAGAGACACGAAGACCGCAGGCACATTTACCAAGGAGACAGTCGCGGCTACCTTCGTCGATCTCATCCACAAACAGGTGGAAGAGCTAGCCCGTCTGCACCATCAACACTTCTATTTCCTGGCAAAAAGGCCACCAAGGTACACGACACCAAATCACGCCGTGGCCACCACTTTACTCAGGATCTAAAATCAACAACAAGGCAACCTGTGGACCACGCGTACTATGTCCTGGCAACCTTAAAGGCCACCAAGAAGGAGGGTAAAATAACATACTTGGACGCGCCAGAAGTGTTGACAAGAATAGCCTATCATGCCATCGGCATGGCTGATAACCTACCGCCTGCCCCGGATCAGAATACATGGATCTTGGCAGCACAACCCTCTCCAAGAGCTACAAGATCAGGTAAAAGATCTTTTAAATAGGGTGATGAATCAGATGACAGCTCATCAGAGCGGCACAACAGCGAAAGCTCTAACAACGAAGAAAAGAGAGCTAGGAGGGAAGAGATGAAGAGGAAAGCTATGGCTGCCCACCAAGAGGAGCCAGCTCAAAAACAAGCACGTTTCGAAAGAGAAAAACAGGCTTACCAGTGCAATAGGCAAGCACAAGGAAAGTACCCAGAAAAGTGGGTACCCACAGGACTGAAAGAACCTTGAACAAAGCATCATACAAGAAAAGAGACAGAGGATCCAAAAGATTATTTAGAAAGAATGTACCAGGAGGCCGAAGCCGTAAAGTTGAAAGAGGCAGAAGAAACGGCAAAGAAAGCTGAGGAAGCGGCTACTCAAGAGCAAAGCCAGGCATCTCCCCGACCCAGCTCACCGCCGTCGGAACAACAGGACCAACCCATGCCTAGCCCACCACCATCACCGCCAGGTCAAGATACCAATGAAGAAGCACAGTCTGAAAAAGGAAAAGATTCTGAATTCACCCACCAAACAGAAGCTACACAAAAAGCTGACCACACCGAAGGACATGAGGAAAAACAAGCCGAGCCAGAACCTGAGCAGCAGGCAACAGAAGAAACTCAAAAGCCGGCGGAAGAAACTGATAAGGAGGTAGATACAAAAAAAGGCATATCACTACACATGAGAAGGAGCCCGAGCCAGAGAAGACAGAAAGGCTAACACCTGAAGAGACGGTAAGGGTTAAGACCACACCATCTACTTCCACTCAGCCAAAAACTGCTGAAGCATCAAAGCCTCAGGATGGCCAAGGAGAAGAACAACCATCCACCTCTACAGAAACACCAGCACCTACGACATAGCAAGAAGCAACACATGAGGCTGCAAGCACATCCCAACTAGCAAGTGTGCGCTCCTTGCCGCACTGTCGAAGAAAGGGACCTGCTGATACACCGTGTGCGAGCCACAACTGGCTCCAAGCACACAACAAGACTAATCTAGCAAGCTCAAGAGAGCAAAGGGTGTGTCACTCACCGCTCTACGCTCGCCTTCGTGGTGGATTCCTTGCCGCGATGAAGAAGAAGCTGCAGTAGTGCCGCGCTCAACCGCTTCGCCACCGTCGTGCCTTCGTAATGCTCGATCGCACACACACTCTCCTTCTCTCTCTCTCTCACATACACACACACACAAGGAGGTGAAGAAGAAGAAGATGGAGATGGAGATGGAGCAAGAGCACTCTTCTATTGCACAAATGAGAGAATGAGTGAATTTTAGGTTTAGTTGGCTTTTATATGAGCTCACCCCATTCACACTTGGGCACCCATGCTTAGCCAACTAATCCCTTGAATGTCCCAGTTAGAGTGCGCCTCTCATTGGCGATCACTCTTACCCTTTTCCTATTGGTCCGACAAGCCCGGTACCTGACTCTACCAAATACATAATACACGTCTGCCGCACTGTCGAAGCAAGGGACTTGCCGATACACCATGTGCGAGCCACAACTGGCTCCAAGCACACAACAAGACTAATCTAGCAAGCTCAAGAGAGCAAAGGGTGTGTCACTCACCGCTCTACACTCGCCTTCGTGGTGGATTCCTCGCCGCAATGAAGAAGAAGCTGCAGTCGTGCCGCGCTCAACCGCTTCGCCGCCGTCGTGCCTTCATAATGCTCGATCGTACACACACTCTCCCTCCCTCTCTCTCTCACATACACACACACACACACAAGGAGGTGAAGAAGAAGAAGATGGAGATGGAGATGGAGCAAGAGCACTCTTCTATTGCACAAATGAGAGAATGAGTGAATTTTAGGTTTAGTTGGCTTTTATATGAGCTCACCCCATTCACACTTGGGCGCCCATGCTTAGCCAACTAATCCCTTGAATGTCCCAGTTAGAGTGCGCCTCTCATCGGCGATCACTCTTACCCTTTTCCTATTGGTCCAACAAGCCCGATACCTGACTCTACCAAACACATAATACACGTCCGCCGTAGGTGATGGGGTGTCCGTGAGCCGTGAGGGTTAACATGCCCCCCTTCCTGATATAGATTCCGTCCTCGGAAGCTATTGAGTTGAAGCTCGTTCGTCGAGGTGGAAGAGCATTTGAGATGAATGTCCTTAGCCTTCTTCAGTCACTGCAAAATCAAACAACATTGGCACAGTAATTGCATTCTCATAAGTGATTAAAAAGCATATGCAGTTTTAGGTAGACAAATTGATTGGTAAAAGAATTTCAAACAATTTGTCAGCAATGAACATTAAATTGCAATGTAATCAAATGCATAAACAGATGTAAAGGTAAAAAATTAAACAAGTCTGGGGTCGCTAATTTGACGGTCGAAAGGCACTAGAGATCGAATATTAATACCATGGGTAAGCTTCCTAATTTTCTGTGGTCAATTAAGTTGTTTAATCGCGAGAGCCAAGTATTCATGTTCGAGGGCTGACTAGAGGCTATATCTAGAAGACCTTGTAGTTAAGCTACCATAAAAGGAATTTCTCATGAAATCATCGCCTGACTGATTACTTTTTCTCTGACCCCCCAAAGTCTTTTCACAGTGATTCAATTTTGATGTGTGTGCTTATTTTGTATGCCTTGGGTTTTTTTCTTTTCAAGTAAAAGCGCCCATACTGGGAACCTCTAGGGCTCTAGTACCATAGGCAATACATGTGAGTGAAGTACCAAATCAAGCTGAGATTTCTCTTCCAGCTTAAGATTTTACAGTGTGGCACTTTGATTTTTTGTTTGTTCATTTTCAGCATTTTAATTTTGTAACTTTGGGGGGTCATATAACACTGATACACCTCCCCAGGCTTATCACACTAGTAAACTCCCTTTATAATACTTAAGCTAAAGGTCAATAGGGTCAAGCCCACTAGAAAGCCCTAGTACATTTCACACAATGCTGCCTAAATCGGATTAAGAACCTAAGTAACCATTAATTATTAGGAAGGCATTCCCCATGGTATTAAGAGAAGATTTCTAACACCTAACTTGGTCAAAGATAAGGGGCAATGATAATGGACAAGAAACACCTGTTTGTGTCGATGGTCGAGCTTGATTTGAAGAGTGAGTTGAGATAAAGATTCCATGAAGGTCCAAATCCTACCAATAGTAACACGATCCTGTACACACTAGGAAACAAAAGGAATACCTCCAGGAGGCACATTAGTGGAAAAAGGTACCAACACTTATTGAACACAACAAAAAACATAAGGAACCCTAACCTAATTATTTGCACTCCCCCTAGAGAGTCAAGGGAATAGGATATTGTAGAGGTTGGGGGGAAACCCTAAGGCTAAACCCCTATCCTCGTCGTCGAGATAAACAAAGTCATCATCCATGAGACCATATGTGCCATCCGTGTAGTCGTGTAAATTTTCTTCATCATCATAGGTGCCCTTGTTTACTAAGAAGGTCACTAGACGCCTATAGTCATCTTGGTCAAAAGGGTAGGCTTGTGCAATGGGAGAAACGCTCTCTACTAAGTATGGATCAGATGTGGTCAAGAGACGTATCAGCCATTCTAACTCCTCAAAATTCCTCTCACATGCTAGCGTACCTATCAAATCCCATTCACATGCAAGCACTGGAAAGACCATGTGAAATATTTGTGAAAAGTAACAAGGGTACCTCTCACCCAAGGCAGGAGTGGATGACTCTAGCATACTAGCCATATCTGTACACGCAAATAGATGATGGTTAGAGTGCAAATATTACAAGGGTCGTGTTCTTGTGCATAATTTGTTTTTATGATTTGTGTTATGGCTCTTGCTCTTTTACTTTTTTATCTTGTTTTTGTGAGTATAAGGCTTTATATATACATTCCCTAAGATTGGAGATTAAGAGGTCAGGGAGAAAGGTTGAGAGGGAAGCAAGTGAATGATGGATGTCCACAAACACTCCCCCCTTCCTTGGGTAGATCATACCATTTGAAATGATGTCGTCACTCTTTGAAACCAATTGTTCCAGTTGGTAATAGGTGATGATTTTTGCCAGTAGTTTTCTATTACCCTAGGTGCCTCGTCAAGTTGCAAGGGTGGTAAGGTACTCTCCTAGGATCGAACTTGAAGTGGTTCATCAGGTGATTCTTGAACATTGGGAGGTGTGGATTCTTTTGTAGCTTCATGGAGGTCCACTACTATAGATGGAGGCTGTGTAGAAGCTTTTACCTCTATGGATGTATTACATGAGGAGCTAGAAGCTTCATGGAACTCCCCCCTTCCTGAGCTAGGTGGAATAAATTGGTTTTGCCTTGGAGCCCAAACTAGCTCTGGACTAGGTGTGTAGCATTCTGTGATCTTTCCCTTCCCACGGTCTTCCATTGGCTTTAGCGTTACACTGTTTGACTCATATGGGTTTGTTGTCGATAGGGAAGGACACATTTTACGTTTAGGTACCCAAATTTGCTCATTTCCATCATAGTAGCCTTGGGCTTCTAATAGTTGTTTTGGAATCCATCGTGATTTGGTCTTGACTCTCTTAGGGCAAGCTCTTGGTTTTCCCGGGAAATTTTTTCTTGGAATGGATGGGAGGGTTGAGGTAGTTGGAAGTAAGGCCTTGGGGACCCATTGATATGTACTCTTAGGTCGTGCAGGTTGAGTACTTGCAATATTACTGCTTGCTGCAACTACAAGTGTTGAAGTGCTAGATTCATGGGTAGCCGGCAAAGACGAGTTAACCACCTTGGCTTGTGAATGTTGGCTATCCTTCAACTTTGCTAGAGTTTGCAACGTAGGTGACTTTGCTTGAATGATAGGGGTAAGAGTCGGTGGTCGCGTCGTGACACTACCAGTATCCCAATCAATAGTGCATTTGGTTGCCAACATCCACCTGCGTCCCAGGTTTACGTTGCCTTCCATAGCTCCTGCGGGCATGACTAGAAACGTCTGCACTATGCTTCCATTGTCATAGACAACAGGGGTATGAAGGACTCCAAGAATAGCAGTTTTCTTTTTATTAATGCCCTTGACTTGCATCGTACTCGGGGATAGGGTCGGTTTCCCTAATTGACACCAAACTCCATAGGATAACAAATTGTGTTTAGCTCCCGTATCTAATAAGGCATTGTATAGTACTTTCCCATAGGGGCTATTTAGCTCAATTGGGTATCGTAGGGGTGGCTCAGATTCTAATGAGTCGCCATCTGTGTCCTCGAAAAATGCTTGCGTGATTCCCAGATTAGCCTCTCGTTGGAGTCTAAGACGTTGTTGTCGTTCTCGAGCCTCAACTCTTGCTTGGATTTTTTAAAGCTCTGCTTGTTCCTTGGCAGCCTTCTTTTGATGGATGGCTTGCAACTCTTCCTGGCTTAGAGGATCATAATATCTTTTGAATTTACTCCCATTAAGGAATCCAATGGTTTCAACTCCATCTAGAGTCTCCACACGAATGGTACCTTGCAGGGTAATTTCACACACTCGATATGGTCCCTTACCAGCGTATTTCAATTTCTTCTTTTCATTACGTACCCCGTACATAAGAACTTTATCACCAACCTTGATGTCTTTATCCTTTAAATGGCTATCAAACCACTTCTTTCTCCTATCCTTCTCCACTAGAGCATTTCGCACAGCTAATTGCCTCTCTTCATCTAGCCTTTCTAGGATATATAATCGCTCCACTAAGGGGTTACCATCCCAACCTTCTTGAGAAGCTACTCGAAGACTAGGAATGACAAACTCCCATGGCATAACTGCTTCTTGGCCATACACCATCTTAAACGGTGTGCAATTAATAGCAACTTTATATGCAGTACGATAAGCCCATAAAGCTGATGTAAGCTTTAGGTCCCAATCAGTGCGATGAGCCTTGACTGTCTTTGTCAAAATGGAGATGAGAGTTTTGTTGGTACTCTCAGCTTGGCCATTTGCTTGGGGATAATAGGGTGTAGACTTGTGGTGTGATATCATGAAGTTTGATGTGAGTTCTTTTATTACTTCATTTATAAAATGAGTTCCATTGTCACTCACAAGTTCAAAGGGGCATCCAAAACGTGTGATAATGTTCTCAAAGAGGAACTTAGCTGTTGTTTTTGCATCCGCCTTTCGTGTTGCTTTTGCTTCAGCCCATTTGATTACATAGTCGGTAGCGACAATGATATATCGTGATTGCGTGTTACGTGCAGCCGGACTAATCGGTCCTACAAAGTCTAAGCGCCACTTTTCAAATGGTTGGGTTACCTTGATGGGATGTAGAGGCATCCTATCCCTTCTTTGTGGCTTGTTGAAGCGTTGGCATTCATCACATCCCTTTGCAAAAAGTGATGCATCCTTAAACAGAGTGGGCCACCAATAGCCTGACTGTAAGATCTTTCGGGCAGTCAAGTTTCCTGAAAAGTGACCACCAGCTACGCCCATGTGTGCCTCTTGTAGAATATATAAATACTCATCCTTGCGGGCACAGCGTCTAAGAACATCATCTTTTCCTCTCTTATAGAGAGTTCCAGCCAGTAAGCAATAGGGTTCGCATTCCTTGAGTAATTTTCGAGCTATATCTTTTCGCAGTTCTTTGGGTGGAAAACCATTAACTAAGAAGTTAACAATCTTTTCACTCCATTCAGGCATTGTCTCAACAATGAACAAAGGAGTATCAGGAAATTCATCATCAACCCCCGTAGGAGCTTCGCCATTAGGGATACAAGATAAATGATCCGCCATGACATGTTTCCTCCCAGGCCTCACAACAACGGTGAAGTCGAACTCAAGAAGAATTAACAACCATCGTGTAATTCGACCTGTGGAACACGGCTTGTTTACCAAATATAGCAATGTCTGATGATCAACATAAAACACAAACTTGGTAGCAAGAAGGTAATAGCGAAATTTCTTTACTGCATAAATCATAGCTAGACCTTCGCGCTCTGTAGTAGTGTAGTTCATCTCGGCATCATTTAATTGGCGACTTGCAAAGCTAATAGGGTAGTCCAATTTATGTTCTCCTGGTTGAGTCAGAACACACCCAATAGCAAAATTTGATGCATCAATATGCACATGAAAAGGGACATTCCAATCAGGTGTTCGCAGGATTGGAGCACTTGTTAGGGCCTTCTTTAATAACTCATAAGATTGATGACATTCTTCCGTCCAGTGAAACTCGATAAGAAGCTTGTACAATGGACGCGCTATCTCGGCAAAGTTTAAAATAAATCTTCGATAATAACCAACATGGCCCATAAATCTTTGAACTCCTTTATAGTTCGTAGGTGGTGGCAAATCAGCAATGGCTTTAATCTTACTCTCATCTGTGGATATCCCGTTCTTGGACACTATATGCCCTAGAATGACTCCATGCTTAACCCAAAATTGGCATTTGAAAGGGTTCAATGAGATGCGATAAAATCTGCACCTTTCAAATATTTTTCGTAGATATAACAAATGCTTCTCCCAAGAAGAATAAACACAAAGGTCGTCTAGGAAAGCTTCACAAAACTCCCTTAGAAATTCTTTAAACGCAGTGTTTATTAATCGTTGGAATGTAGCAGGGGCATTTGTTAAGCCAAAAGCCATAACACGAAATGCAAACACTCCAAACTCTGTGATAAAAGCAGTTTTAGCTTGGTCCTCTAATGCAATTGTGATTTGATTGTAACCACAGTACCCATCTAAAAAGCTATAAGCTTCCTTGCCCGCAACTCTTTCAAGCACATGTTCTGAATATGGCAAGGGATAATGATCTCTCCTAGTGGCTGCATTAACTTTCTTGAGGTCCACGCACACTCTTAGTTTCCCATTCTTTTTTGGCACAATGACTATTGGAGAAACCCATTCTGAGTGCTCAATAGGGTATATGAATCCACATTGGATAAGTTTTTCAATCTCCTCTTGTACAATTTTGGCGTACTTAGGATTCATTGGATAGGGTCGTTGCTGGACGGGTTTAGCAGTGTTGATCATGGGAATTGTATGTTGCACCACAGAAGGTGGAACGCCCTTCATGTCATGATATGTCCAAGCAAAGATATCCTTGTATTCCTTGAGGAGCTCCTTAAGTATAGCCTCTTCAGTTTCGGTAAGGTCTTGAGCAATAAAGACTGCTTTAGACTCCTCACCTGGTTCTGCTAATTCTATCTCTTTAACTACCGCTGGACCATCATAGACTCCACTGCTTCCATTGGTAGGTATTCGTTGGGCTTTGGTATACACAACCTTTTGCTCCCCCGTGGTATAAGATTTAAAATGTTCAGGAGCCGTATGTAAGTCAGCAGGCTCTTGTCCTGACGGAGACCTTTCTTTTAGTTCTGCCTCCTTTTGTTGTTGTGCTAACTCTCGATTTTGACGTCTTCTTATAGTTCGACTCAATTTCGGCTCTGTAACCTCCAATTGAGCGAGGTCGCGGGCTGCACCACATGACACTCTGGAGATGTTCACCCCAATTGTCTACTAGCTTTCGATGAGCATCACATGCCTCTAGATAGCTAAGCCATTCTGCAGTAGATCTTTCCTTGTTTATCCTAGCTCTCACATTTGCTCGATATCGTCGTCTCTTATATGACCTTTGTTTCTTGTTAAGGTTTTGATTTTGGTAAATGTTTGAACTCGACTCGCTTGATAGGTCTTCGCTTGTATCTTCTTCACTCTCATATAAATTACCATAGATGGTCGTACTAGGCCTTGAGTGTTCAGTTTCTATACTTGGCTCACTCGATGTTTCCTCAGGTTCTGAATCCATTTCTCCCTGAGATTCCGTTTCTGATGTGTATTGGCCTGAAGAATCATCGGTTTCACTCTCAGGTAGGTGTGCCTCTTTCTTATCATCGGATGTTACATGCACTACACCTAACATGTTTACTGGTGCAATGTGTGGTATCTCTTCCCCATGTGGTGTTACCCAGGTTGTTCCTCTAGCTCCCCATGTATCTATAGTTGCTGCTAGGTGTACCCAATCGACATTGTCTGACTCAGCCATTCCGGGTAGGATATCCATATAAGGAGAGTTCTCCCCAATATCCGTGTCTTCGTTACACATGTAACAATACTGTAATGGAGCTGAGTGAATTGTTGTGTCTGATCGATTATCAATGATGAATTTATTTCCTAGAGGATGCGTTCGACCACTTAAAAGATCAACTCGAATGACAGAGTCTTGGAACTGTAAGTAGACGTGGTTTTTGGACCAGTCATGCACCATTTTTGCTTCCCTCATGAATGGACGCCCTAAGATCATCTTAAATGACATAGGATGCTTGGAAAAATCCATAACAAAGAAAGTCTGCCTTACCTTGTGTCCCAAGACCTTGATCCTGAGATCCTTAAGCATTCCAATAGGCGTAACAATAGATCCATTAGCCATTTTTACCACTATGCTTGTGGCTTCAAGGTGAGGTTGCCCCATAGACTCCCAACAACTCTTTGTCACCATGCTGACTCCCGCACCACCGTCAAGGACTCCCTTTACAGTTAATCCTTTAGTAGTGATTGGCAGAGTAGCATTAGATTCATCACCTTCAAAGTATTGCCCCAACTTGTTAACGGGTACTTCAATTACAGATTCATGTCCCGCTAGGTCAGATGGTGGTGCTAAATGTTCCTCATCATTCATTACCGAGTCAGGTTTGTTCATATGTGCAAACTGTGGTAATCCGGCCCGTAATTCTCCATTGAGGAAGGCTCGAAGAGCTGAGACTAGCTTGAGGTCTTCATATAGTTTGGACATGATGGTGGTTCTAACTTCTGAAGACATGAAATCCATCAATTTGGCAACATTTAATGGCATCTTGTGGGACGTAGGACCCTGACAAGAGAATGGTGAAGATGGAATCTCCACTTCCTCAAGGGGATCGGGCATTCCCTCACCAAACATTCTCTCTAGTAGGAAAGGTGTGTGTCCACTTTCAGATGTCCTACCCTCACTCTCTTCCTGAATGATACTGGGTATAGCTAACGGCCTGTAGTTCTTGTGAGGTTGAACTTGTGTGGGAAACACTGTGTCCGACATCTGGATATGTTTGGGTTCAGGTTCTAATGTTCGTTGAGTTTCTTCCACCAAACCCCTCAGTTGTTGGACTCGTTCAATTTCCACTGTTGGGTTTGGATAGGTTCCAATCTTTCTCTTGCAATCCTCATTTTTCGTCTCTCGTGGCTTATCTTGGGGGTTCACAACTGGGTGGTTTAACTTTGAATACTCTTTTGGTGTTCGTCGTAATTCCCTCTCGTGATCCTCCTCACTGGCTTTTTCCTTTGTAGTAATAGTTTTGGTCTCCGTGGTCTCTATCGAATCTGAGTCATCCTCAGGGTCATTCATATACACGGGATCCTCTCCTGTCCCTATGTTAGTCTTTGAACTAGGTTTTGAGCTAGAAGCATTAAGGGATTTCTTTCTTCGTGTTTTCTTCTTTCTCGCTTGGCCAATGGATGCAGCATCTCTCTCTTCGAGGATGTAATTTTGCTTTTGGAGCATCGACCGTGTGAGTGCATTCACTGGTGCTATGTTTATAGTTGGTGGTGTCCCATCAACAATCTCTATTAAGTTCAATGGTGTGATTTTCGGTGCGTTTGGATTGTTAGGACACTGTGCGATCAAATGATCTATGCCACAACGATTACAAATGAGTATTGGCATTGCCAATGCACTCCCTTGACTTGTTTGCATTAGTGCAACATTCTTTTGCATTCTAATGGGGCACTCAGCTACTCGATGTGGTCCACCACATTCGTAGCACTGAAGAGGTGGTCTCCTGGCAAAACTGTTAATGTTTTGGCCTCTTGCTGCTAGCGCAGTAGCTTGATATACCGGTTTGATTTGTCCCCAATGGTCTTCCATATAGTACATGGGACACTCCTCAAGCATGTCGACTCCATAGGTTATACTAGGGTCTATGTCCTCTTCGCAATCTACATAAGTATTAGATGACTCGCAACCTATTTGGTTCATAGTTGTAACTCTTGGATGAGGGGGTTGCGGTCCTAGCACTGGAGGTGGCAACGGTGTGGTTTGGACCACATTTTGGGTTCTAGGGACCATGTGCTGTAATCGCAACTGTTGCTCCATGGGTGGGGTAGGCATCAATGCAGGAACTCGAGGTGAGTCTGCCCAAGCTATAGGCGGTCTATTTTCCATGATGCGTTTAAGCATTAGGCAATCCTTCGCTTGATGGCCATACCTACCACATGCATTACAAGTCCCGTTAAACTTTACTCTGAAAGTAGGGCATTCACTCATAGTATGTGGGCCCAAGCAAATTGAGCACCATTGTTGCTCCCTTCTTGGATACATATGAGTGTTTTGTGGAGCACGATTACCCCTAAGGCTTTCTTGGATGGCCTTGGTGAGATCTGCCAAAGTCATCTCAGATATCGTTTACTCTTTCACGATTGGCTTTATCTTCATTGGCTCATGCCCTGATGCTTGCTAGCTACTTGACTTCGACTCGGCAGACACTCTTTCTCCTGCAATCATTAAATTATCCTCCAATTGGATTGCATTCATGGTGACTGCTTCCCAAGTAGTGATACCTCTAATGACTAGGCCATTATAGATACTTTCATGTCGTAGTCCCCTAATGAATCTATCGAGCAATTGGTTGTTATTGAATCGCTCGTTTGGATTGCATCGAGAATTCAAATTCTTTAGGCGACTAATGAAGTCTCTCACGGATTCACCTTCTTCTCGTTGGGCTTTCTGGAGCTGAGAGGCTACACCCCAAAGTACTCCCTCTCGTATGTATTCTTTTAAGAACAGTCTCCTAAGAGTAGAGTAGATCGTTTTCTCTTCTACTCTTAAGGTTCTATACCAATCTCCAGCCTTTCCGCTTAGGGTCAAACTCAAAGCCTTACATTTATGTAGCTCATTGTGCTCTTCCAAGGAATCGCACACATGTTCAAAGACTTCCATATGCTTTCTAGCATCTCCGTCTCCACTGAATTTCTGTGTGAGCTTAGCTACTTGAACTGCCTTGCTCCTAGGCTCTCTATCAGGTGCACTACGCATGTTTTTCGCAATAGAGCGACCGATAGTTTGAGCAAATGCTGCCAAATCTCCTATTTGAGCAGGTATAATGGGTGTATGTGCTCCTGGAACCACATGTGATATGGGAGTTGGCCTTGGCCTTGGCATACGCGCGGCTCTTGGGTCCCAAATTTCGTATGGTGGTGTACCAGACGGTGGTCCAAAGTTTACACGCGTGGCCCTAGGCATAGGGAGTGCCTGATATGGCATGTTATTATTAAATGGCATGGCTCCACTTGTATAAGAGCTTGGATAATTCCATTGTGGATTGTAAGCTCTTGGAATAATCGGAGGTGTAGGAGCTACATGAGGCTGAGGTACGACAGGTGCACATGATTGATACATACATGTAGGTATAGTTGGGGGCACTGTGCTACTAGGCATCGACACAGTGTTAACAAATGAACTCCATGGTGTACTTCTTGTCATGCTCACCATTGGGATATGCATGGTAGCCGTAGTGTCATTAAGAGAAAGATGAGCTAGATCTGGGAAGGTAAAGCTGCCACTTGTGGGCTCAGATTATACTGAGGCTCCTGGCGAAACAACATATGGAGGATCAATGGGGCTCACTGAGGGAGTCTCTATTTGTGACAGGGTTGGTTGGTTGGCCTTTCCCGTATCCAAGAATCTCATTAGGCCTGTTGAAGGCATGTTGATCCCTGTGTTCTGTCTTTCTAACTCGACAATCCTATGGAGGACATCACAGACTTTCTGTTGTTGCTCATCTATGCTAGTAGCACCCGATGTGGATTGTAGAACATCTAACCAACCCACATGATAGGTGTGTCCTGTGTACCTATCAGTTAAAGCTTCTGCTTGTAGGTCATACTCCCAATTTTTGTTTAGGAATATCCCATCTAGGCCTGGCGTGCTGGAGGTTTCCCTTGAAGTGGAAGCATTATTGCTCCCCATAGCTTGCCCCTCCGTGACTGCTACCTTGGGAGCACTCGATTGCTCGGCTGACATGATTGTTGTCATAGGAGCCTTTGCTTTCAGGGCTCGACTTTGTTCTAGCCTTCGTAGGTTCTCAATTTCCCTCTCCCTTCTTGCTTGCATATAGCGTTCGATCTCTTGTACTTCGGCAAGACTCCTACCATCGGGTAGTAAAACCTCAGAGGGAGATAGTCCTAAAGGATCAGGAGGTGCAGTGGATGGAACATTCACATGCACACTCTCAAGAAGCATAGGGTCCATTTTAGGCATGAATGACGAATTTACTTCCCCACTCCCTTCATTTATTTCATTAACCGCATGTTCGGAGCGAGTAGCTCTACTAAGGGTCTCTTTTAAGCGGCTAAACACGCTGGACCCGGGCCGTGGGCCCATGGCATACATGTCTTGAGTTGAACTATCAGGGTTTGGTGTAGGATACCCCTCCATGACTTCGTAGTCAGAGGAAGAATCACTAGATGCGATATGAGGATCTTGGGTCGCGCTACCTTGAGTCCCGGCCGAAGGTCCAGAACCTAGGGTGGAGGAATAATGGGTGCCCGCGTAAATGGAGGCACTACCAATATGCTCGTGCTCTAACACTCGTCCAGAGCGTAGGTTCATATGACTTGGATCCCCTAGAAGTGTCAGTGAGGGCCCGTGAAGGCTGCTCACCTAGTAATTTTGGGTGTTTTGCAACCCAAGTCTTTTCTTATTTATTTATTTTTTGATTTTTTGGTCCTTTTTTTTTGACCTAGCTATAGAATAGAATGTATGATAGCTCAAAACGAGCGTCTCGGTCAGAGGGACATGCCGTGCTTTATAGCCCTCCGTTTGGTCACTTTATGCCCTCGGAATCCCTAAAACCGTCAATTTCTAGTAGGGAACTAGGCCCAAATTAGAAAGTCTAAGGGTGCAAGTGGGAAGAGAAGGGAGGAGAGTGGAGGACTTGCCCCACATGCTCTCATTCCCTCTTGAGGGGGTAGGGTATATATATAAGAGTGAGTCTAGTATATATCATAGGACTGAGGACTGAGGCCTGAGCTTGGGCTTCGGAAAATGATCCCGATCCCGATCAAAATTTTAGTGTAGCCCCCCAGTCACTCACGCTTAAATATTTTCGGTTTTTTTTTAATTTTTTTTTTTTGGCTCTCTCACTACCTTATTGTGCAAAGACTGTGTGCAACCAAACCTTGACAGAAATCTGTGTACAGACTGTGTGCAAACAGAAATTGCTAACTGCCTTCCTACTTATTCATTCACTGCAAACAAGCTAACGACTACTAATTGTGCAAAGACTGTGTGCAAACAGAAAACACAACATTATGCAGAAATCACAGAACTTGCAGACAACACAGAAATTAACAACTTACAGAAAAACAACTCATTCCTCTTCCTCTTCCTCTTCTTTCCTACTACAAACAACTCATAGGAGAAGCACAAAGTGCCTCTTGGGCTTAGTGTAGGGCGATTCCCCGGCAGTGGCGCCAAGAATGTGCGCTCCTTGCCGCACTGTCGAAGCAAGGGACTTGCCGATACACCGTGTGCGAGCCACAACTGGCTCCAAGCACACAACAAGACTAATCTAGCAAGCTCAAGAGAGCAAAGGGTGTGTCACTCACCGCTCTACGCTCGCCTTCGTGGTGGATTCCTCGCCGCGATGAAGAAGAAGATGTAGTCGTGCCGTGCTCAACCGCTTCGCCGCCGTCGTGCCTTCGTAATGCTCGATCGCACACACACTCTCCCTCTCTCTCTCTCTCTCACACATACACACACACACACACACACACAAGGAGGTGAAGAAGAAGAAGATGGAGATGGAGATGGAGCAAGAGCACTCTTCTATTGCACAAATGAGAGAATGAGTGAATTTTAGGTTTAGTTGGCTTTTATATGAGCTCACCCCATTCACACTTGGGCGCCCATGCTTAGCCAACTAATCCCTTGAATGTCCCAGTTAGAGTGCGCCTCTCATCGACGATCACTCTTACCCTTTTCCTATTGGTCCGACAAGCCCGGTACCTGACTCTACCAAATACATAATACACGTCCGTCGTAGGTGCTGGGGTGTCCGTGAGCCGTGAGGGTTAACAGCAAGACAAGAGGAGTGGCAGTCCAATGATGAAGTTATTTTACAAGTAAACGAGTATGCAAGGCAGATGTAAGACATGACGGAGAAACTCCCCTCAGCAGCCTTAAACCGCAGCACAAAGGCCAAGGAACTAGAAATGGTCATCGATGCTCTTCAAGGAGAGCTCGAAGATAGGATGATTACTATCGCTGATCTCCAAAGGTAAGTGAAAGAGCTAAATGGTTTTATAGTATACGAGGGATACATGTGTATCCGGGCATATGCGGGCTGCCGACATCTGACAGAAGCGGAACAACATCAGATAGCTAGGGACAACCAACAAAAGGAAATGGAGGAGTTAGGTGACCTCCTCACTAAATTATCTGATGCCTGCAAGGTGAAAGACGAGCAGCTGACAGAACTCACGAATGAACTTCTTACCACCTCTCTGTCAGCTCAAAAAATTCAAGTGCAATTAGATGTAGCCAACGCAACGCTTATTTGCAATATTCTAAACAGAGAATCAATGATCAAGCCATTTTCTTGCGGAAAATCCAGCCGTATCCTCGATCAAGGGACCTGATGAAGTGTAAAAGGCACTTGAAAAGAAAAACAAGGATTTGGAACTGGAATTAAAGCTCGAACGGTCACAGTGCAGAGACCTGGCACTGATGCGGATTCAGAGAGAAGAGGAAATCCTAAAGGAAATAGCAGAGCTCAAGCGAGTTAACCAACTCCTCAGAGATGGAAAGCCAGAAACACAGGATGAGGCAGGCACTTCAGAGCCGCCCCAAATAGACATTCCCTCGGTTTCATTTGCTGAATTTGAGACGCATTCCACAACAGAGCTGAGTGGTGATGAAGACTTTCAGGTCCACATTATAAACAAAGATACAGTGCCAATGGTCCAGCTGTCAAAAGCTGAAGAAGACGCACTGAAGGAGAAGATCACCTTAGAGGTGGATGAGCAGTGGAAGGCCGCTATGGATTGGGAGTTGAGAGTTTTACACTCTGTCAACGTCACTCAACTCACTCCCAATCAAATCAACGCTCAATGGCACCAACTATCCCTGCCGTACCCTCTCAATCAAGGTAGAACTTTTACAGGTAAAAGAAAGGCTGTACAAGGATATGCAAGAAGATGGCGCAAATAAGGACCACTCGAAGTGGAGGCTAAGCTGGCCGAACAAGAATCCGAGATACTTGATTCTGTTCACAAGAGCACCTGCAGCCTTACAACAAGATCCAACATTCTATCTTGTACCCAGAGTAAGGACATGGCAAGCGCATGAAGCACTGTAGAAGAAGAGGCCAACTTGGATCAACTTCCCCAGGCTGCCAGCTCCAGAGAGAGGCCAAGCGGCGGAGGAATACATGGTGAAAACCCTAATGGGCACCATGACATTCTTCAAGAGTCTGCCAGATCTCTCCTGTGCAATGCTATATAAGATTTGCAGGATGCTACTCACATGCATACAGGTTTTCAATGAGCCTGAGCAGACAGGAGCCCCATGGCTCTCTTTCTTGGAAGGAAATAGAGGCTTATGTTATGATCTGAGTGGGTAACCTTCATAAGAAATCCTTTATGGATTCTATGCCAGATGCATGTTCATGCCCTCGTATAATATGCTAGCCTTTGAAGAAGCATTCTACACTGGATTCTTCACCTAGCGAACGAAGATATTTGCACCGGTGATAAGCAACCTCACATCCAGATTTCCAGCGGTGGAACTGAAAAACCAAGTCACAATGCAATTTTTGCAAGTGCCTGACAAAGAACTCAGAATCAGATACCAAAAGGCACTGGAAGCACTGAAAGACCACCTCACCCATCATCAACCCGAAGACTACTTCAGCCCATAAAGCTGTGTCAAGGGACGACACACGCGAAGAGGGGGGGAATGTTAGCAGCAAGCTAATGCGGATACCATTTTTCGGAGTTCTCCTTGTAAAACAATTATTATTTTGATAAATCGGGAATATTGTAACTCTTATTTTCTTGGTAAACTTTGTAATTAATGAGCCGGGGCTACAAGCTTCCAGATTGTATCAGTCAGTCAATTCCTAGCGTTGGTAGAACTCAAGATTATTAGTTTTGACCACTCAAAAACCTTGGCTAAGGTATTAAGCCAATTTTTGTCAGTTTTATATAAGTTTTTGGATAAGAAATACACAGCGTGAGCTACGACGCTCACTTCTCTCCTTCTCGCGCTTCCTACTCCCTCTCCGGTTGTCACATTGCGATTGCATTTGTTGCGTTGCAATCGCAGGTAAGAGCTCTACGCATGGACGTAAGCCATTCACAGTATTTCGTAGCTTTTGGCGTCTCCGACCCACAGCCTAATTTCATCATAACAAGGAATTTACATTTCTAAATCAAAAACTAAGCATAGGCGGGGTATTGGGGCATCATTGCTAAGCATTTAGATTCATTCTGGGTTGAAAACGACTAGGTCAAAAATCCATTGTTGTTAATAATCGCGATTTTGGAACTTGACCTAAAGTGGGATTTGAGGCCATAGGCATGTGTGCCTAGGTCTTATAAACTTGTCCTAGAAGTTTCGTTACGTTTGGATGTCATTTGATGCTGTAACGGATGTGATTTGATTGCTGATGAGCGATTGGCTTTTGGTGATTTCAGTCACTTGAGTGTAGCCTGAGTTAGATGCGAGTTGTTAGTTGTTTTCCAAGAGATTGACAATCTCTTGTAGCCTCTATGCACTAATCGAGTCAGCTTAGTCCCTTGGTTTGACACATTAATCGTGGTTCTCGTTAATACTGCAATAAGATAGGATGATGAGGTTAGACATGCGTCCCATAGTGTCCTCCCTTTTTGCAACATTGTATGCAATAAGATTCAACTAGCTTGAGGTTTTTGTCAAGCTCTGGGCATTCATTTTTCCAATGATCATCTGCAACACAAATGTGACAGTTTCTTGTTGTTGAGCCAGCAGAGGATCACACCCACATTTTTGCTCACACTCATCATTTTGTAACCATTGATTGTAATAAATTTCTTTCCGAAATTAATTTTGATTTGAGCCATTCATTAAGTAACGGGACTCAATTGAGTTTCCAGCTTGTAATCCCGAAGTAATTTCACTTGCTGATGTAATTAGTTAGAGATGTTCTCACCTCCAAGGCTGAGGTATATAAGCCAAAGTTTTTGTAACCTAAAGGATTCAGATTATTAATCAAAGTGAGTTTTTTGAGCGCCGTGACTGTGTCTGAGAGAGAGAGAGAGAGAGTGAGAGTCTTATCTACTTGCTACGCGAGCTACGGAGCCGCCATTGGAGAAGCAACACCGCCATTGTGTTAGCAACGGTGAGAGCTACGCACAGATACCAAGAGTGCGCGCTATCGGCTTCTATGTGTGGTAAGTTCCTACGAGCTTCGGTGTGAGTTTTCTTCCAAATCGTGTGTCGGAATGGAGCGTGCAGCATATCTATAGAACCACAACGAGTAGAGCTACACATTGGTACCATCGGGGTCAAGTTTCGATCACCTGTATTTTTCGGCCTGTCTTCATACGCGTTTACCGCACGGAGTGGTTATAGGTTGAGTTTGCAGTTCAAGTCTTTAGGGTGTTGTTCTTACCTAGTGTATAGACTTTCCCTTGCGATTCAATGATTCTAGATCCTGTTTCGTATAGCATTCGTTCGTAGTACGGATTTCAGTCACCTGCGTATTTTAGAACTTAGATTTGATTTCCTTAGTAGTGATTGTCATTAGAAGGTCGAGTAGGTGATTTGACACCCACCTAGTTGTTTCCATGCGCTTGCGGGTCAAGCTCCGTCCTCGTCTGACAAATTCTGTTGTTGGTTGAGTTCTCGCTATTTAGCTTCCGCTAGCGACGTAACCGCCTTAACATTTGGCGCCGCTACCGGGGACGAGAGCCCTAAGTAGGTGACCTTAGACTAATCCTACGAGGTGAGTCGTATAAACTACTTTGTATACTTTAGTTAGAAAAGATCTAGGAGTGGTGGATTCCGAAGATCTCGAGAGATACTAGGAAGTGGGGTATTCCTGGGTCTTCCGTGTTGACAGTATTTTTAGTTTAGCTTAGATTTGTTTGTTGTTTTGTTGGTGTTGAGTAGTTTTTGATAGAAGAAGAATTTGCTAGTCCGTGAGTGACAGTGGATCTCTTTAAAATCACAATTACCAAACCCATTTTATGATTGGGAATAGCTTAGATAGGACTTCATTTGATCCTGATCTGGAGCTAGTAATCATTGGAGTATTTGCTTGATATGGTTGATTGCATGATAGATCACTAAACCGTTGAGTTAGTAGTGAAACTTGCAATAAACAAAAGTCAGAGAAATTTTTTGTGTATCTGGAAGCTGCTGAGCACTTGAGAAAGCTTTAGGAAGGATTCTGTGCCAAAAAACTGGAAATCTACAACTTTAGACATCATACGCGTATGATGTCTAAATGACCAAATAGAGACCAAAACAGAAATTTTGACTTTACCAGAGTGTTCAAAAGGGGGGTTATACCCTAATTTCAACTTAAAACAAGAGCATTAACACTCAAAGAAACCCAAAAAGACAAGCTGGAGTCCAAGAAACGCAAAGAATAGGAAATTTTGGATTCAGATCTTGTTTTTACATTCAAACCTGACAAAAACACTTGAAACTCAATTATAAACATTGGAGAAGGCTTAAAACCAAGAATAGTCAAAATCTGGGACAAAAGACATCATACGCGTATAATGTCTTTTAGCACATCCACTGCTTATTTTTGATATCTGACCTGACAAGATTGTTACAAACACTGTAGAAAGCATAAATATCAAGTCTTGACCCAAATTGATGAAAAAGACATCATACGCGTATGATGTCTTTTACCTAATTTTGGATATATTTTGATACTTTGCCAGCATAGATCCATTGTAATAGCTGTCTAGAGGTTATACTTCAAGTTTCATCCCATTTGGATCACAATTGACCCAAAACAAGTCAAAAGCGGAAAATTGCCAAGAAAAGCCTAAATTAGCCATAACTTGCTCAAACAGAGTTCAAACTGAATTTTGTGAGTGGACAGAGCATAAGGGGGCTACTGAGAGTGAGCATAACCAAAATAGTCCAAATCTGTGAAAAAAAGACATCATACGCGTATAATGTCTTTTTCAGCATAACTGCAACAAAATTCTCACTTGATGAAACAGAAGTTGTCCAATTGACAAGATTAAACAATTGACTAAGTATCAATCAGTTTGGATCAATTCTGACCACAAAAACTTGGGAAAACAAATTGCCGAGACGGAAAAGTTAAAGCCCTTTAGGGGAATTGATGAATTTGAGATCGGGCAGGAATCTCCAGAATAACCAACCAAAACAAGGGGAACAAGCAAGTGTCATATCAACCGAGGGAAGTGTAAACCAAAGTTGGGTGCAACCATTAGAGCCGATCTTTGAAGGAATTGTTTCTGAAACTTCTTCGGAGAGATCTTACGAGATTTTCACCGAACGCTTGGAACACTTGAACCTGAACAACAGAGAAAATATGGCAGCAGGATCATCAAAACCTTCCGCCACAATGAAGCTATTGTTCATAAAATATCAGTACGACAATGAGCAAGGTGCCAAGATCTACAAAGATGGAATGGACCGCTATTGTGTAAAGATAGAAGATAGACCTAGTGAGTTCAAGGACTTAGTGCCTGTGAGCTATAGCGGAGATAGATATCTAGATGACGAGGGTACCATGTATTTGGTAGTCCTAAACCCTAACATTGTGGACAAGTGGGGATTGATGGGCACCAAAGCCAAAGTAGATGAAGAACTTGAGGAGAAAGCACCAATAATGAGCTTCCCTGATGCGAGGTTAAGAAGAGAGAATGAAACTACAAGGATCAACACTGATAACATCTATGTGGGGCTATACAAATATAATAATGGGGAGCAAGATCTCTATTATAGATGTGAAGAACCCTACACCGGAGAGTTGACAGACCAAAAAAGACTTTATGTCTTTACCTACACAGAGGGATCGGAAGTGAAAATTGCCGCTTACGACAAGTATGGGAGGCAATACTCAACAATGGGCAAGAAAGAATTAGAAGGATATACATACTTTGGGGGACCACTACATCAGTATTATGTTACTTCTAGCTCACAAAGACCAGCACCAACAAATGGAGTGCAAAACCCAATGACAACAGGAGGACAAAGAACTCAGGCTGCTGACTCTTTCAGTCAACCTCAGTACTCGAAGCCCGGACCAATGGGATCATTACATTCCAGAGAGTCAATGGATATGAATCGAGGTAGTGCAGTTCCAATCCCCACCTATACCACTCCAGGTCCAAGGTTCGAAGCGGAACCATCACATTTACCTCCTAGTAGTAGACTCAGGGCAGGGGAACCGACAAGGGTAACCGACAAGGGTAACCCATGAAGTCCATGATGCTAGAGAAAGCTTTAGCCGGGACACATGGGGATAGAAAGACCACAACCGGTATTGGGACAACAACCACCTTTACCAGGAGCAAGACCAGTGGGCATTAGATATGCACCAACCTTAGAGAATCAGGAAGAAAAAGCCTTAGTGCCTGTTCAAGCCTATTATGAAGAATCTGGTGCACACATGTCTCCAACTGTGTATTACCCACCAAAAGAACCCAAACAACCAGAACCATGGGGCATGATTGGGAATGTTGGAACACCAACAGTTACAAGTGCTTCTGATGAAGAGAGATACAATTTGGACGCAAGAACATTGATGTTCATAGCTCATGGAGGGTTAACAGGACAAAGACCATTGGATAAGGAAGACAAGCAATAATATAACAGCTCAACCTTGGGAAAAAACGGAGTCAAAGTTGGTATGGAGACCAAAAAACATTGTGCCCGAGAACACAAAGATGGAAAACAGAGTCTTCAATACCAGACAACAGAGTGATTCCAGACAATCAAGGACAGTGAAACAGATATGGATTCCAAAGAAGTTCATGAGGGCACAAAGCTATAGCAAGCAAATTTGGATCCCAAGGATTTGTAAACAGGAACTCCCTTCAGTACAATCCACGGAAACTCCTAGGTATTGCAAGGCGAGGAAATCAACACAAAGAACAAAGCAGGTTTGGGTCGCAAAGAGTTTGTGGCAAGCACAAGCGAAGCGGAAGCAGATTTGGATTGTGAAAAAGAACAACAAGGTAAAGAAGAATCCATCTACTGATTCTACTACCGAAGTGCCAAAACCAACCCAAAACCAGACCACCAATCCTTCAATCAAACAAAGAGCAGCTTTATTGGAAGGACTGTTGTATCATCGCTCTACAATTGCATTGGGAACTTATGACCCAAACAACTACAATGCTTCGCCCACAGACACTTCATAGTTGTCCGGGAGGAATCAGACTAGGAGGGGGGGAGGTATACAGGTATACAGGAGCTACAAAGCAGCTACAAGCGAAAAAAAAAAACAAAAAATTATATTACAAGGGCAGTGTCTTACATGATTTTGCAATTTTTATGTTTGATTGCGGATATTGATAATATTTATGCCCTTATATACCTTGTTTTGCAACAAGAAGAGATCAAATGATGAATTTGGGTCTCTAGACGTGTAAATATCACTAAATAAGAGTGTTTTTGGAGCTAAAAAGTGGTAATCCAAGTCCAAAAATCACAAATAAGTGTATATTCATATACACAGGGTTACCAGCTATTTATTGTGTATGTTTGGAATTTTTTGGCTTCAATTTGCTATTTTCCTTTATTTTTTATGATTTTCTTAATAAAAGTAAAAGAAAAATAAAAAAAGCAGGTGAAATGAGATCGAAAAAAAGAAAAGAATAGACGGTGATGGTCCTAATGACAAGGGCAACCCATGGTAAAAATTGGGTACAATTCTGAAAAAGTTGCGGAAAGTCCAAAACGGCAGAATTTTGGCAAGTGGACGGAATTCTAAGAAAACAGGTCAAACAGAGTCCGATTTGGGAAATTTCAGATCCTAAAGCGCATCTCACAACGAGATAGGAGCACATGACAAATTTGGTGGCAAGTGAACGGGGAAGTCCGAAGTTAAGTATTTTTCACATCACTTTCAAGCTCATTTACACTATTACCTTCTTGGAGAAGAGCAGAGAGCCACAGGAGCACAGATCTTCTACGACCTTCTACGACTTCCACGGGAGCTCAGAGGACACCAGACATGAGAGGTAGACTCGTTGCCATAAGCTTTTGATGCTTATCATTAACTTTTGTCGCGAAAATTGACCAAAACCAAGAAACAAGAGCAGACGGGGAATGAGGTAGAATGCTAGGTAGTGGCACAACCGCCTAACCAAACCTTGCAAGAACTTATAGGTGGGTTACCCTAGTATAGAAGATGGGTTTCTAACACTCAAAGCTCGAGGAAGAACGACTGGAAAAACCCTAGGTCAACAGAGCCTGCAAGAGGCAAATAGGAAAAAGTTGTCGAAACAACACGAAACTTCACAGGAAGTTCAACCACATCAAGGACAATGCAACCATAGAATATCTCCAAGTTTGAATCACAAAAAGTGGGTCAAAACAACCGATTCGACGACAGACACACAAAGCGTCATTTTGGGCATAACGGCTGAAATTGACGACCGAATGAAATGAAACTTCACAAGCAGCTTCAAATATACATGGATGACTTATGTTTGCAAGCAAAACCCAAAAGAAAGCTGATTCACTTACCGATGGTGAAAAAGACGCTTTTCGGGCAACCAAAAGGAGAAAGATGGAGAACGGGGAGCCAAAGTCAAGTTCAACCAAATAGATGGCTTCACAACATATCCAATGAGCTGGAAATGCAACTCTCGAGAAGAAAAGTTGAAGAAATTCAACTCCAAGGCAAAAAGATGACTTCGAAGACTGAAATGCCTATAAGGGGGCTTTTTAGCTAAACTGATGACTTTTTAAGTTGAAAACTAGTTAGCAGGGCTTAGGGCACTAGCACAAAGCATTCTTTGTACAAAAAGACCAACATTTCAAGAAAAGACATCATACGCGTATGATGTCTCACAGCATGAATTTCACATCCATTTCAACATTTGAGTGCATAGCCTCATTCCACATGTTAATCACATCCTATGAACCAAGTATCATGAGAATTGGAGTTAGAAAACCCAAGGAAAACCAAAAAGACGCAAAGTAGGCCATAAAATTGATTTTTGGTCCTAATTTTGTCAAAATAACTCCAAACTCATTGAAACTTTGTAGGATTGTTGATTAACACATCTACAAGCTATCTGGAACCAAAAAGCACCATTTTGACACAAAAGACATCATACGCGTATGATGTCTATTTGCACTTACAGACCCAAAACTGCTCATTTGTCATCATACATCCATTATATATATCTAATACATGCTACATATGAAATTTGGAACCATTTGGTCAAGAGGATCACCCCATTAGCCCAATTGAGGGAAAATCGTTCACCTAAAGCCTATTTTTGGCCCAAATCCAACATACTCAAGTCCAAACCAAGATTTGAGTAGAAACAGTCCTTCACTGGTACATGGGGAGTCCACAAAACCAATCCCATGCAAAATTGATGAAAAAGACATCATACGCGTATGATGTCTCCAGAGCCATTTTTTGCCCAAAATCTATCCAAACTTCATAAATCCACTGAATAAGCCTATCTAAAGCCAAATCCAAGCTTATAGAGAAATTTGATCCAAAAATACACTAAAACACAAGACGCTAACTTCTGAAATTGGAGTTACAGGATCCATGGATTCCGCCAAGTCATCGGCAACGAAGAGAAAAAGACCGACAATCAAAGATGCTCTTGCAGAAGCGGAACCCTTTGGCATTCCAGCAGAAACCCTCAAGCCAACCAAAACTTGGGTGGAGGAAGCAGTATTGGAGAAAGAGGGAATAAAGATCTACCAGGGGACTTTCAGAGATCCTCAAGGGCAAGCGGTGGATGTACCGATGATCCCACAGGAATTGGTAGATTATAGCAGGTCAGAAGACATCAGCAGGTACCTGGAAAGGACAAACTTGCACAGTTTCTTCACCTCGAGACCATCAGGTCTGGATACAAGAAGAGTGTACGAGTTGGCAACATCCATTCAGAAGGATGGAAAAGCCACATTGACAGCCATGGATGGAGAGAAAGTAGAAGTACAGATCACTCCACAGCTCATTGCAGACGCATTGAAGCTGCACAACAAAGGGAGCTCGGTCAGGGAAAGAAGGGAGGCCATAGAGGTCTATGGGCCCAAGAAGCAAAATGCAACCTATGGAGATATGGCGGACCCAAGAGCGGCAACCCTTTGTCGACTGTACAACCAATTTCTTCATGTTTGCAGTAAAAGACCGCAAAAGTATACGACACCACCCCATGCCATTGCGACCACCATCACATGGGCATTAAAGAGCAATATGCCAAAAGAGGTGAATTACGCTCAACACATCCACGAGAAAGTAATTGCCATGCACAACGAGAAGCCAAAGTACATAGGAGGAGCGGAAATTCTGACAAGAATAGCTTATGAAGCTATTGGAGCTAGAGATCAGTGGCCAAAGGTTCCCTCCCGGAATGAGTGGCTTAGAGAAGCCGACGAGGAGGAAGAACAGCCCGAAGTATCCAAGAGGGCATCCACAAGAGCACGCCGGAAACTAGAAGTAGTTTCAAAACCTGCAGAGGATGTGGACGAGCCGCTTAAGAAGAAAGTAAAGAAGAAGGTTGCTCCCAAGCAAACCAAAAGTCAGAAAGCGGCAAGAATGGAAAGACTAGTGGAGCAGTTTAGAGCGGAAAGAGCTCTAAAGGGTGACTTTGAAGAAAAGTGGGTGCCAGACCCCACTAAAGTCGGAACTAGCTCAGCCAGGCCACATATTGATCAATACGATCAATATATTAAAGCTTATGAGGAGTCAGAGGCTATTCTGGAGCAGCAACCTATCGAGCCCTACACTGAAGAGGAAGTACAACAATTAAAAGCTGAGCTGAAAAAAGACGACAAGGGGAAAAGGAAAGTAGATGAGTCTACTAAGCCTCAAGAGAAAGATGGGCAAGCCGACAAAGGGAAAGCCAAGGAAGCTGAGGACAGATATCCCTCTATGACTGATGTACCAAGCCCTAAGAAGACGGAAAAAATTGTGGAGGCGACCACAGTAGAGGTGGACACAGATGATTTGGAAAAGCCAGAGGCCGAGACCAAAGAAAGGAAGATAGATCCAGTTCAGCAAAAGAGAAATGATTATGAGGATCTGGTAGAGATAGAATACACTGAAGAAGAGACCCTTGAGGCAGTTTATGGAATCACCCTACAAAAACAAGATGAACGGAGAGGAACGGAGGAAAAAACAAAGAGTAAAAAAGAAAGTGAAGAGAAACTATACGAACCGAAAGTACTAGAAGAGCCAAAGCCAGTGGAGGTGGTGGCGAAAAGAGCTTTAGAGTTGATAGATGATGATGAAAAAGACATGCACATGGTGCATGAACTGCTCAGCAAGATAAAAGAAAGGTCCAAGGCAAAGGAAGTAGAGATTGAGACAGCCAAACAAAGGGAAGCGGAGTTGCAGAGAAAATTAGAGAATGCTATGACTGAATCTGAAAGTCATAAAGCATCACTCTATGATGCGGAAAACGAGAGAGACGGCTCGATACTCCAGCTAGCCGAGGCTTCAAGAGAAGTAACTAGTGCACAGGAAGCAAGGGAGCGGATAGAGGATGAGTTGGAGGCGGCTAAGGATGAGCTCATTGAGCTAAGGGAGAGAGTCGAGCTCCAAGAAAGAACAATCACTAGACTCAGGACTACCCCTAGAGCTAGCAGAGCAGGAACCGAACAAGAGGGAGCTATCATACCAGCTTTGGAAGACCAGGTCCGAAGCTTACAAAGAGAGCTGAGATTAGAGCAAGTGCAAAGGTTGCACATTGCGGAGGGATCATTGGCCGCAGAGGAGAGGCTTACATTAGAAAATCAAACACTACGGATACAGAATGAGACCCTTCGCAAAGAGCTCCAAGATCTACAAGAGCAACAAAGAAGAGAGACAGAGACACCACAAGAAGAATCAGGTGGAGCAACCATAGAGCTACCAGAAACTGGAGAGGCAACCACAATTGAAGATCCAGCCCCATCTCAAGAGGTGGCCTCGACTTCAAGAATCTCTGAAGAGGAAGAACAAAGGCTCCATGACCAAATAGAAAAGTCAGCAGAGGAGAGTGCCAAGGCGGAAATGGAATGGGAGAGGAGACTCCTAATCTCCATTAGACTTCAGGGACTAGACACAAAAGTGCTCCATGAACAGTGGATGCAACCCAGCCTGCCTTTCCCTTTGATGAAATTTGAAGTGCTAAAGATGAAAAAGAGAATAGAGGAGGAGCAGTATGTCGCTCTTTACGAAGGCGACATCACAAAGGAGGAACAATCAAAGAAGATAGTAGATTCACAACCTAGATGGAGGAAAGGTTGGTTGAACAAATACCCAGCCTACCTCATCTACTTGGTGGAGGCACCAAAGGAGATTCGGGAGGATGCAACCTTCTGCCCGGTGTCAAGAGTCAGAAACTGGAAAGAGCATGGCAGGATTGCAGAAAAGAAGCCAAATTGGCTTAATTATCCCAGGATGCCAGGACCAAAGGCAGGAGAGAGAATAGGTAAAGCCTACATGGTGAAAACCCTAACGGGCACCATCAAGCTCTTTACTGGCTCTCCTGACCTTTCATGTCAGATGCTCAAGAAAATCTGCAGGACTCTCTTAGCTTGCATTGAAGTGTTCGTGCCAGATAAAGCCACGACCATGAGTCTACTATCGACGGCTGACACAGTGACTGATATGAGGTACGATCTTTCATTGCAACCTTCTCCAAAAGTGTTACACCTCCTATACCAAAGGATTATGTTTTTGCCTAGCTTCCACATGCAAACATTCGAAGAAGCTTTCTACACCGGCTTTTTCACCCACGAAAGCAAAATATTCGGCCCAACCTTGACCATCGGCAACCTACGATACGAATCACATTTGCAGATGCTCAAGACGACAGGACTTTATTGACCAAGCATAAAAGTCATGTCAGGGACGACATGAACGCGGAGGGGGGGAGTGTTGAGCCAGCAGAGGATCACACCTACATTTTTGCTCACACTCATCATTTTGTAACCATTGATTGTAATAAATGTCTTTCCGACATGAATTTTGATTTGAGCCATTCATTAAGTAACGGGACTCAATTGAGTTTCCAACTTGTAATCCCGAAGTAATTTCACTTGCTGATGTAATTAGTTAGAGATGTTCTCACCTCCAAGGCTGAGGTATATAAGCCAAAGTTTTTGTAACCTAAAGGATTTAGATTATTAATCAAAGTGAGTTTTTTGAGCGCCGTGACTGTGTCTGTGTGTGTGTGTGAGAGAGAGAGAGAGAGAGAGAGAGAGAGAGAGAGAGAGAGAGAGTCTTATCTACTTGCTACGCGAGCTACGGAGCCGCCATTGGAGAAGCAACACCGCCATTGTGTTAGCAACGGTGAGAGCTACACACAGATACCAAGAGTGCGCGCTATCGGCTTCTATGTGTGGTAAGTTCCTACGAGCTTCGGTGTGAGTTTTCTTCCAACTCGTGTGTCGGAATGGAGCGTGCATCATATCTATAGAACCACAACGAGTAGAGCTACACATTGGTACCATCGGGGTCAAGTTTCGATCACCTGTATTTTTCGGCCTGTCTTCATACGCGTTTACCGCACGGAGTGGTTATAGGTTGAGTTTGCAGTTCAAGTCTTTAGGGTGTTGTTCTTACCTAGTGTATAGACTTTCCCTTGAGTTTGAGATCGATTCAATGATTCTAGATCCTGTTTCGTATAGCATTCGTTCGTAGTGCGGATTTCAGTCACCTGCGTATTTTAGAACTTAGATTTGATTTCCTTAGTAGTGATTGTCATTAGAAGGTCGAGTAGGTGATTTGACACCCACCTAGTTGTTTCCATGCGCCTGCGGGTCAAGCTCCGTCCTCGTCTGACAAATTCTGTTGTTGGTTGAGTTCTCGCTATTTAGCTTCCGCTAGCGGCGTAACCGCCTTAACACCTGTTCTTGGCTTAATCATGGGTTTTACCATAGGAGGTCTAACAAAAGATTAGCTACATAATACATTGGTGCGAGCTCTGGTGGAGTATAAGTCACAGGTTCTTCCATTGGTGGTGGATGTGCATTATACCAATTTCCTTCTACCATTACTGTAGATGGACTAGGCTCAGCATAGGGTGTAACAAGCACTAGTGCTTGTTCATCTATGACTCCCTCTGAATGCATGTACTTTACAAGCACTACATTATGTCCTAGATACGATGGTTGTTGAACCAACATGGATTGAGCTCTTTCCATACCCATTGGTGGTCTTTGAGCTGGTGCCATGTTAGGCTGGTATCTGTACATGGATTGTCCTTGTGGCCTCATGCGCACATACTGAACATTCCTATCATACTTTGGTCGGTAGTAGCACTCATTGGTCTCATGGTTGGTCCATTTACCCTCGATTGCACACCATTTTTGCGATCTAATTGGTTGTCCCTGTTGAGGTATCCCTTGCCTTGGTCCTCTCATAGGTGCTTTTTGCATGTTATTCATCATGTCATTCATCCTTTTAAGCATGTCTTCTATGGCTGAAAGTGGTGCTGCAGCAGCTGTTCCCACTTGTGCTAGTTTAGTGGATGCGGTTTTCTCACTTTGCTTATCCTTACGAACATCTTCTTCATTAAAAATATAACAATTGTCTCCTAAGTCAATCGCATCTGATACACACTCTTCTAGGGTTATATGCTTTTTGCTATACAGTATAGTATGAAGTTCTTTGCTTAGCAGTCCCTCTAGAAACAATGATACTAGTCGTTCTTCTGCAGGTATCTCTAGCTCTAGGCATCTGGCAATATATTGTTTCATTCGAGTTGCACAATCTTGTTTCTATTCAAAGCTGTAGATTTGAGCTACCGTATTGTGTTTGATCCCCGTTTTGAAACAAGCAGCTACAAATCCTTGAGCTAATGTGTTCAAGTCCAGGATTGACCTTGGTGGAATGTTTTGGAACCATGTTAATGCTTTTCCTTCTAATGTGATTCCAAACCCCTTGAATTGAGTTTAATTTTTCCATATGAGCTTTGCTATTTATTATTAATTTTGACCCGTTTATTTGAAAAAATCAAAGAAAATAGCAAAATTCTCTAAAAAAGTAAAGTAAAAATTCAATAATTAAGAAAAATCACTTGAAAAACACAGCTTTATAGTTTTTTGTTAGATTTCTTCATTTTAAAGCCTCCTTATCAACAAAAATGATGAAAAATACCCAAAAAAAGGACTATTTCTGATGATTTTCTGATAGTATATACACTATTTACACTCATCTGGAAGATATTATTAGTGAATTTTTCCTTGATGATGAATTATAAGGGCATTATCAGGTAATTTTGTAAAAAATCACACATTAATATGGATTTTTTTCCTCCCTCTTCAAACATTGCCCTTAATTACTTAGTACTTAGTGCCCTTCCACCCCTCCTAAATGGCGTACTCTGAGACGACTGCGTGCATGGGTTGAACAATTGTGTCTATGCATAGCCATGATTGGCTCTACCATGATATAAAAATCAATGCAATTCAAACCAATATGTTGTGCAAGAGCTCGGTCTTGAGTAAATAACTCAAGGGTTTTCGATGTCGAGGTTTGCTGTTGATGTCTTC
Source organism: Adiantum capillus-veneris (assembly GCF_014529385.1). NCBI lineage: Eukaryota > Viridiplantae > Streptophyta > Polypodiopsida > Polypodiales > Pteridaceae > Adiantum > Adiantum capillus-veneris. The sequence continues at coordinate 75,814,699 of NC_140934.1, read as the reverse complement.
CAAAGAGAAAATCTTGTAGCTTTTGTGCTCTCTGTTTGATTGTACCATCAGGGTGTTTTAGCACGCTGATTGCTTGAGTTGTTCGTAGCACGTTAGACTGTTGTCGAGCTTTTTCTCTCCATTGGTAGCTCGATCGACTTGGTGTCGCATGGTGTGATGGAGTTTGTTGAGACTTAACTCACCATTGCTTGATTGGTTTCGCGGTCTGTGGAGAAGATAAGTGCTCCTTTTTCTTCCAAACCCTTTTCATGTTAGGTTGCTTGCTCGTAGATGCTCGATTCTATGTTCGAATCCTTGGGAGCCTCTTATGTTTCTTCGGTGAAGTTTTAGGCACCCAGATCTGAATTGGTTTATCCTTAAGTTGTGCTTTTGGTACCCAAATCTGCTTGACTCCTTGCATGCTACTTGTAGCATTTGATTGTTGAGGGGATGGAAAAGATTGGCTTCGTGGATTGGTCTGCTGATTGCTTCTTTTCCATTCCTCCTTGCTTGGTGCAATTGGAACAATGAGTTGCCCTCCTTTAGGTGACAACTTTAGCTGATTCATATCCCAATCTTGTACTACTTTGTATGTACGCATCCAGGGAATTCCAAGAATCATCATCTCATTCATGTGTTCATCTCGCAAGCATATAAACTGATGCGGACATGAACATCCATGTACTACCACTTTCAAGTTGACTACTCTCAATGTTGCAGTTGGATTCTTGTTGCATCCTTTGATTGTCTCTATTCTTGCTGTCAATGCTTGACTTGTTGCCTTCTTGTATGTGGAATAACTGACTGCATTCACTCTAGCTCCTGTGTCTACCAAAGCATTGGTGCTATGATTGTTGAGCTGTACTTTGATGTGCAGATCCATTCCATCTAACCAGTAGTCATCTATTGAAATTGTGTCTTTAGGTAATTCACATTGTCGATCATCTAGTTCCAAAGTGTTGATGGGAATCGATTCTTGAGCAGGGATTTTAATTACGCGATGACGCATATTGTTAAATGTTAATTATTGTTGTTATTATCACTATTTTTTTTCATGTTAATAACATATCTAATGTCATGACCTACGAAAACCGGTAGAAAACGTAGAACCGGCGGGGCAACCAACAAACCCCGGCAGGCCCGGCGGGCTTATTATGAAACCCGGCGGGCAAAGCAAGAATCCCGCCGGCCCCGTCATGTACCCCCTCCATATTTGGCGGCTCTATATAACCCTGTAGTAGACATCACATCACATCACCGCTTCCTCTAAATTTGGTCATCCTTTAAAATTTAGAAGAAAAAGTAAAGGTAAAAAAATGAATAGTCTTTTAAAAAAATTAAAACTTAATGAAACTCTGATCATGGATCATTAGTTCTTTTTTGGACTGAACTGATTCTTGAAAGGAGGTAGAAAGATGAATCTTTGGGTCGGTATCTTTACATTTGGGATGGACTAATCTCATGTTTGGTTCACTGTTATATTTGCTAAATTGATTGCTATATTGATTAGAACTTCTATCATGGGTCATTAGTTCTTTTTTGGACTGAACTGATTCTTGAAAAGAGATAGAAAGGTGAATCTTTGGGTCGATATCTCTACTTTTGGGATGGACTGATCACATGTTTGATTCACCGTTGTATTTGCTTGCTATTCCGATTAGAGCTCCAATCATGGGTCATTAGTTCTTTTTTGGACTGGACTGATTCATGAAAGGAGGTAGGAAGGTGAATCTTTGGATTGATATCTCTACTTTTGGGATGGACTGATCACATGTTTGATTCACCGCTGTATTTTCTTGCTATTTCGATTAGAGCTCCAATCATGGGTCATTAGTTCTTTTTTGGACTGGACTGATTCATGAAAGGGGTAGGAAGCTGAATCTTTGGGTCGATATCTCTATTTTTGGGATGGACTGATCACATATTTGATTCACCGTTGTATTTGCTTGCTCATGTTTGAGTAGATTGAGGTTTATTCCCTTCAGGCTTCACTACTACGCTTGTGTGTGATATTGATTATAACACTAATGTTTGGTTTGAATAATACTTGAAAGAAGAGATGGCATACTGAGCTATGTTTATTGGTATTGCAGGCATCTAATAAGTATGTCTTCCACCGGGAATGTGAGCGGTGATGTTGGTGTCTCAAGCCTGGCTTCCTTGAGGAGACCTCCTACCTCGATGCCAAGTCCTGCTTCGCAGCTTCGCAGGGCACCACTTCGCAGGGCAAGCGAAAGGCAGGTGGAAAAAGTCCAGGACTCGAGTGGAATTTTTCCACAAATTTAAATAAGTATCAAGATTGGAAATGTAACTTTTGTGGCGAAGAGAAATCTGGAGGAGCACCAATAATAAGGGATCATTTGCTAGGTGGCAATACTAGAATCCAAGGAGGAAAGTGCAAGGGCTTAGGTGCAAAAGAAGCAGCTATGTGCTTAAAAGCTTTAATTGGTAAGCTAATTTCCACGAGCAAAAGATCAAAACTCTCTACTTTCAACCATCACACCCCGGTATCGATAAGATCAAACCAGTATGAGGGATCATTGGGTGTAACGCCCACCAATGGAAGCACTCAAAGCAGGGAACCAACTTCTCATATCGATGGAACTACACCTCCAAACCATGGATCTCCTGACTTTCAGGTAGGATCGTGAAAAAGTAGACAGGTTAGCTTACAGACGAGCTTCAAAACACTTGCCTTAGAAGAAGCACAACTTGCACTAGCTAAAGCCATCTATTTCAATGGGGGATCATTGGCCATTGTCACCCGTGATGCATGGAAGTCAGCTTGGAAACGCATTGGGGAGTATGGTGCTGGATTTACCCCTCCAACATATCACCATATGAGAAACCATTTGCTGGATAAATGTTACACAAGCACACAACAGGATATTCAAAGGGTAAAATTAAATGCAACAGAACAATCTGGATACACCATAGTTAGTGATGGTTGGTCCAACGTTCAAAGGCGGCCATTGATCAACACCATGCTTGTATGTCCTCGTGGTGAATGTTTTATCAAAGCTGTGGATAGCTCTGGTCAAATAAAGTCTGGCAGTTTTATAGCTGACATCATTGGCGACGCAGTTGAGGAACTTGGAAAAGAAAATGTTGTCCAAGTAATCATGGACAATGCCAAAAATTGCAGGGCTGCAGGTAGGATACTTGAAAGTCGCTTCTCTCACCTATATAGTGCTAGCAGGTTGCAGTACACACAGCTTGAACTTGGTATTGCAAGATTGGTACAAGAGGGAGGACACAGAGTGGTTCAAATGGATAGTAGACAATGCTCGCTTAATAGTCAAGTTTGTTTTGAAGTGTCAGAGGGTTCTTGACATGTACCGTCAAAGGATGTCTACTATGTTAAAACTGCCGTGCAAAACTAGATTTTGCACCAACTACTATACGGTAGAATCACTAATAAAAAATAAGAATGCTGTGATGGAGACATTTGTTTGTGCCACTTTTTCAGAATGGGAGGCTGGTCAAAGGGAGAAGATAAAAATCAAAATACGGGTGATCAGAGATCTACTAGCTGATCGCCACTTCTGGGATGATGTGGTGGATGTGCACAATGTCATGATGCCAATTATGCTCGCATTACGCCAACTGGATTTTGCCTTGCCTAACATAGGTAAGGTGTGGATGGCTTGGTGGACTGTTCAAGAAAGCCTTGCAAATCCAGAGGAGCCCTAGGAGCCAATTGTGAAGCCTTGGAAGACACCATTCACTCAAAAGAGGAGAGAAATTTTGAGAAAGTATGTGCATGGTCGATGGGTTGGAGCACATAGTCCACTACACAGCGTAGCTTTCTTATTGGATCCAGAGTATTGGGCAATGGAAATAGACAAACTTGATGAGGAGGTGCTGGAAGACTTTTATGATGTGATAGGCTGGTTTTATGATGATCCTGATGAGCATGCATCAGCTGTTACTGATCTTACGAAGTTTAAACTCAAAGAGGGTAAGTTTGGTACAGAATTTGTGCAGAAACTTGCCACGGAGCAACCAGCATGGAAGTGGTGGATGATGAATGGTGGTAGTGCACCCACCCTTAAACGCCTAGCTGTTAGAATCCTAGCCCAATGTGCATCCAATTCAAGTTCTGAGAGAAACTAGAGTACATATAAATATGTACATTCCACCATCAGAAAGCCTTCTAAATTCAAGAGCTGAAAAATTGGTGTATATGTACTGCAACCATCGGCTATTGGCAAGAGTGCAAACTGAGAACTACAAAGAGGAGATGCCACGCTGGACTTATGATGTAACCAATGATGAGGTGGACGAAGACAGTGAGCTGCAAGGGGAATTTCATGAAGTAGAAACTACATGTACTTTAGAAGAGATTGAAGAGAATTTGGAAATTGAACCAACTTTGACCCGTCGCAACAAGCGACGGTGGTTTAATTAATAGATTATCGAATCCATTGAGTGACTACTGTTTAAGTTCAGAAATTGTTTATCTTATAAGCTTTTTTTAATATTTAGTTTAAGGTTTAGACATTTGCTTAATAATAAACGAAGCCCTTAAAAACCTTTACAAGGCCACAAATCACTATTAAAGCTTCATAATATACAAAGCCCTAACAAATCTTTGCATTATCACATATCATAATTGAAGCTGAAGTGAAGACAATTCACAATTCACTAATAGATTCTCGCAAGACAACGAGTGAATGCTTTCAAATGTTACAAAAACTATCCAAGTGATAGTGAAATATTTGTGAGAATACCTTCATTCTCCTGTTCATGCTGACCTTTAAGCTTATTATAGTCTTCAGACATTTTGAACATTGCATATAGCTTTTTGGATATCTCAAACTCACATATAGCACAATGAAAGTTATTCATCATGCTTTGCATCAAGCATGATATATGATACATATGTCCGCATGGCAAGCTGAAGTGACCACACCACTCATGAAAGAATGATCTACATATGGTGCAAGGACCATCGTGCTCACCAGAATCTGGAGGGGCCTCAATAGATGTTGGGTGCTCAATTACTGTGGTAGCATTTTGTTTTTTTATAGTCGCCTCTAACTCTTTTACGTGGCGAGATAGCATCTTCACCTCCCTTTGCAAGTCTCTATTTAGGGTTTCTTCTGCATGAGAGCCTTGTGTAGCTTGTGATGCTTGCCTGCGTTGAGTTTGAAGCTCCTCCTTAACTTGGTGCACTTCCATTGATGCACCTTCTAGTGCCAATGACATCTCTTGCCGTGTGACGGTGATTGCAGTACTGCGAATGTCCTCAACCGTCATGTGAGGTGTCCTTGAGCTAAAGTCCACTGCTTCACCCAAGACATAATGCATGTATAACATCTTGGCAAACCACAATGGACAATCCATATGATGCATAGGATGACCCATAACATCGAGATATATGTTCTCTCCATTGTCTCGTATGTCTGCATTAATGCATTGTGATAGCTTGAGTCGGCCTTTCTTGATGTTGTCATCTGCAATGCCTGGACATATGGATTTGACCATTTCTCGATCAATCCTAGTGTTCACCTCTTTCCATTGTGTACCCACTGGGTTGGCCCATTGGGAGCAACAAGCTGCAATTCGAGCGGTGTCGTTCACTCCACCGCCTTGACACATGGATTTGAGACGCTCAAAAGCGCGCTTAGCCCTTTGATTATCATTATCCATATCCTGATTAAACACTATACTTCAGTTACGGCATACAAACTTAATGATAATCAATTGCTATAAGAGTAACCACCATTTTATGACAATCAATTGCTATAATTTTAACCACCATTTTACGACAATCAATTGATATTAGAATAACCACCATCTTACGACAATCAATTGATATAAGAGTAATCACCATTTTTTAAATCAATGAATGACAATCAGTGAGTCCACGTGGCTTATTGCTTGAAACTTAAGAGAAAAAGAAAACTCATAGAAAATTTGTTGTCTATTGAGATATAACAAAGTGTTTTTATTACTCATACATCATCCATGGCTCAGAATACCCAATTTTTAAAAGTGCTTTTATAAGTCAAAAGTCTCAAAAAACCCTGCTTCATAAAGTACATCATATATCCATAAAAAAAAGGCTACACTCATTTCAGAGGGAGGGCGTAAGCATCGTTCTAGCTGGGCTTCAAATCTTTCTAATTCTTTGTCCAAAAGTGCCAAGGTCTTTCTGTCTGTGGATTTCTTCCTCACCCAACCTTCCACAACAATCCTATATATGGCTTGTACCTCCACTAAAACCTTATGTTTGAACCAATCTGTGCTGTAGTAGTCAGAGAACTCTCCACAAAACTTACAAAATTGCCATATCACCCATCCTATGGCATACACATCTGTGGCCTTGGTCCATGGGCATAAATTCTTGCCATCTAGTAACTCAGGAGCTCGCCAAGGATGAAGCTTTTGCCAGTTTTCATCGGTATTGTTGGTCTTTTGTGTCTCGAAGCCAACACGCAGAGCCAATCCCCAATCAATTATTCCAATACGGGGAGTGAGATCCTTGGTAAAGTCCAACATGATGTTCCATGGATGGAGATCATTGTGGATCACTCCCTCGTCATGTGCGAATCGCAATGCCTTCACCAAGGCATGGATCAACGAGGGAGCATGATTGCACAGGCTCTTGATACGTGTTTTCTTGTCTTCAGAGGGCTGCTCCCATTTAAAGTCTTCAGGGATCTTTCCTTTCCCCTCTTGATGCGCTACAAGTGTCGTGAAAGAGCCATCTGGAAGGAGCACTGTCTCCATAAGATCACCTAAAGTTCCCCCATTGAAGTAGGGGAATATCAGAAACCATGGCAACGTTACAGAGTGGGCAATACTCCTCACAATCCCTCTATGGTTGAGATCTACCCCACTTTCTGATGCAAAGCTTTTCCACTGATGCTTCGCCTGTCCTTTGAACTCCTTGGCACAATAAGTATTCGTTGCAGGAAGGAAACTGATCCCTTTGATTTGAACTTGCCACCCTGTGCCAGAAGCCTTTGACCCAAGTTTCTTGATCTTCTTAAATACTACATTCAGAATTGTATATACTGCTCTCCAGGTGACTGGCAAAAGCAGTAGAATCCGATGTTCCCTCAATGGCAGCCTCTTCAATAAACGGTTCTCCAACTTGGCTGCTCCCCATAATGCTGGTGATAGCCATTCGCATTTTCTTGCTTAGGCCAAACTGTGTGTCTATGTGGGATGCTCACCTTGACCTCTCCTTTTCAACTCTCCATCTCACGTTCCAATGCTCTAGCTTACCCTTGTCTACTTCTTGAGGGCATTCCTCTTTCAAATAAGAGGCCACCTTGGGCAAATTGCCCACCCAACTGCTCAGTAATGAGATTATTGATTCGGTTGTTTTGTCTGGATATAACAACAACATTTTGCGGGCAATCTAGACTCATCTGCAACAATCTGTGCTATATCGTCGGGATCTAGTGCACTAACGATTGTAATCAACAATGGTCTAATTTTATTTTTGAACTTTATCATTGAAGTAGAAAAAGGATCCATTTTGCCTGCAATGGTACTATTGCAAACAACACATTGTGAAATATAACTATGTGCCACTGCATTTGGATCTTTTCTACGTGAAAGAGAAAGTGCAGTATAGACCATAGATCTCGTACACTTTTGCAATGACACACGTAATTACAATTGCAACCATATGCCAATGCCTCACCGTACAACAACTTACAAACAGATGCTCCTGTCATTCTAGCAGCAACACACCTAGTCGCAATTGCAACCATGTGCCGAAGCATGAATGACTGGGAGCAACATAAAACATAGTCACCCTACGCTTTTGCAATGACACACCTAGCCGCAATTGCAACCATGTGCCAGTGCATCCACACACGGTGACTTCTTTCAAACAGATGCTCCTGTCATTCTAGCAGCAACACACCTAGTCGCAATTGCAACCATGTGCCGAAGCATGAAGGACTGGGAGCAACATAAAACATAGTCACCCTACGCTTTTGCAATGACACACCTAGCCGCAATTGCAACCATGTGCCAGTGCATCCATGCACGATGAATTCTTTCAAACAGATGCTCCTGTCATTCTAGCAGCAACACACCTAGTCGCAATTGCAACCATGTACCGAAGCATGAATGACTGGGAGCAACATAAAACATAGTCACCGTACGCTTTTGCAATGACACACCTAGCCGCAATTTCAACCATGTGCCAGTGCATCCACGCACGGTGACTTCTTTCAAACAGATGCTCCTGCCATTCTAGCAGCAACACACCTAGTCGCAATTGCAACCATGTGCCGAAGCATGAATGACTGGGAGCAACATAAAACCTAGTCATCCTACGCTTTTGCAATGACACACCTAGCCGCAATTGCAACCATGTGCTAGTGCATCCACGCACGGTGACGTCTTTCAAGATTCAAGCATATGAAACATTATGAAATTATTTGAGCACACATTCATGCATTAGATGCTACAGTCAATCTAGCAGCAACACACCTAGTCGCAATTGCAACCATGTGCCGAAGCATGAATGACGGGAAGCAACATAAAACATAGTCATCTTGCGTTTTTGCAATGATACACCTAGCCGCAATTGCAGCCATGTGCCAGTGCATCCACGCACGGTGACTTCTTTCAAACAGATGCTCCTGTCATTCTAGCAGCAACACACCTAGTCGCATTTGCAACCATGTGCCGAAGCAGGAATGACTAGGAGCAACATAAAACATAGTCACCCTACGCTTTTGCAATGACACACCTAGCCGCAATTGCAACCATGTACCAGTGTATCCACGCACGGTGACCTTTTTCAAACAGATGCTCCTGTCATTCTAGCAGCAACACACCTAGTCGCAATTGCAACCATGTGCCGAAGCATGAATGACTGGGAGCAATATAAAACATAATCATCGTACGCTTTTGCAATGACACACCCAGTCGCAATTGCAACCATATGCCAGTGCATCCACGTACGATGATTTGATAAAAGAAATTTTATACCTTTAAGTTTTAACGTAAAAAACTCAAAAAAACATCAATAAAATAAGGAAGGGATTAAAAAATTACTGCTACACTGCTTTGAGAATGTGGAAAGCTGCCAGAAAGTTTGGTGAAGAAGACTTTTCAATGTACCTCTCTTGTGAAAAAGACAAGCACCGGCGTCGCCTTTATATAGCCACGGCGGGCCCGGCGGGGAAATTGCTTTACCAGGCGGGCCTGGCGGTCCAACTACTTAGCTCGACGGACCTCGAGCCAGTCTCCAAGTCTCCTTGCAGGTCAAAAAAGATGAATGTCAATTAACATAATATTTGTTATTTTGCATTTCTATTGTTATTAACCTGAAATTATAGTGTGATCACGTCATTTTGAAATCCCTGAATCTTGAGAGCAGCTTTATGCTTGAGTACCGAAGTCTAGCTTTCTCTTGGGCTTCATCAATAACCTGATGTCGCTTGATCTTCCTTTGTTTGACTGCATGCATTCTCTCTAGCAAATCATTGGTTAGTGGAAAATTGTATTTCTTTAAACGACATCCACTAATCTAATTAGCCATTGGTTCACCATCTAGGGTGGACAATTTTATTGCTCCACTTGGAGATACATCTTCAATGATAAATGGTCCGTTCCCTTTTTCTTAAACTTGGGAATGTGTTGCTTAAGGGAATAGACTAGAACTAAGTCCCCTTTCTTGAATTTTTTTGTGATTAAGTGGGAATCAAAAACTGTTTTTGTTTTCGCTTTTGTGCATAGATATAAGCTATAGCAGTTAGCCTTTGTTCGTCTAGCTTTTCCAAATCTTCAAGTCTTTTTGACAATTCATGTCCAGTCCACTCAAGATTCTGTGCTACCCTTAATGTCGGCAATAGAAATTCTATTGGCAGTATGGCATCAAGACCATAGACAAGGTTAAAGGGTGTAGCATTTAGACCTGTTTTGAATGAAACTCGATAGGCCCATAGAGAAGCACGGAGATTCATTTCCCAGTCAGTCCTTCCTGAACTAACCACCTTGGCCATTACCGAGCTAAGAATTTTATTCGTATGCTCAGCTTGTCCGTTTGCTGGTGGGTGATAGGGAGCTGATTTGTTATGGATGACCATAAACTCATTAAGAAAATACTCTATTACCTCATTGAGGAAATGAGTTCCCCAATCACTGACAATCTCTATTGGCAGTCCATAGCTCGTGAATACATGCTCATATAAGAATGCAGCAGTGGTTCTGGCACCATTCTTTTGAGTTGCTTTAGCCTCGGCCCACTTGGTCAAATAGTCCGTAGCTATAATGATATATTGAGCTTGGATTCTATACGCAGGTGGCTATATTGGTCCAACAAAATCTATACCCCATTTTGCGAATGCTCTAGCCCCCATCATTGGTCTTAAGGACATGCTGTCTACTCGTGTTGGCATTTTTGCTCGTTGACAAGCATCACACCTTCAAACATATTCTTTGGCATCTACAAAAAGTGTTGGCCACCATATGCCTACCATCAAGATTGCTCTTGCGGTGGTCTCACTAGAAAAGTGACCTCCAGCTAATCCAGCATGTGCTTGTTCTATAATCGAAATATACCCGTTTTCATTTGCACAAAGATGCAAATGTTGATCTTTACCTCTCCGATATAATAAGAGCATAGTCTCTTGCTTCAGTTTCAATTGCTCTTTGATGGCGCTTACTCATATCCTAAGGAAATGTTTGGCTCAATAAGTAAGCAACCAGATAATTACTCCACTTAGGAACAGGTGACATTTGAAACAATGTTACATGAGGAATGGGTGGTTGTTTTTGATATTGAGGGAAATCTTTTACACAAGATCTAACATCTCTCTTCATAGTCGGCCAAAATACTCCAAGTCTCAAGATTCGTTGCATAGTTTGGTCTTTCGCAAAGTGAAGTCCTGCTGTGGTAACATGTGCTTGACTTAGGTATTGTTCCTTTTCTTCAGGGTTAAAGCATAAAAGCAATATCCCGTCTCGATTTCTTTTATATAGCCTTCCAGCTAGTAATTGATACATAGTCAATTGCTCGATTAAATCAATTGTGATAGGAAGTGGTATTTGTGAATCCACTTGAGCTATTGTCATCAATGACACAATGTTTTCCGACCATCTAGGTATCATTTCCATAGAGAACAAATAGGCATCTGGTAGATCATCGTATACCCCTTTAGGTGATTCCCCTGAAACAATCCTTGACAAATGATCTGCTCACTGATGTGTAGTGCCTTTTTTTACAACCACAGTGAAATCACATTCGAGAAGAATGATGAACCATCTCACTATTCTCCCTGTGCTGCATGGCTTGTTGACCAAATATAACAAAGCTTGGTGGTCCACAAAGAACACAAACTTGTTTGCTAATAGGTAATGTCTATACTTTTTAACGGCATAGATCATTCCTAGTCCTTCTCTTTCAGTGGTGGTGTAATTCTTTTCTGCCATGTTCAATTGTCGACTAGCATAAGAAATAGAAAAGTCAATTTTTCCATCTCCTGGTTGGACTAATATACAACCAATAGCAAAGTTTGAAGCATCTACATATACGTGGAATACCTTATCCCAATCTGGTGCTTTCAATATTGGAGCTGAGATGAGAGCTTGATTTAGCTTCATGAAGGATTCTTCACATGTCTCTGTCCATTCAAAGTGCGTAATCAAGCTATACATGGGTTTTGCAATTATAGCGTACATGTAGATGAACCGTCGGTAATATCCACAATGTCCCATGAAGGCTTGTATCCCCTTGACTGTTGTTGGTCGAGGCAAATCAACAATGATATGAATCTTCTCAATATCGGTATCTATGCCATTTTTAGACACTATATGTCCAAGAATTTTCCCTTGTCTTCCCATGAATGTGCACTTTTCAGGGTTTAAGCAAATCCTATAAAGTCTATATTTCTCGAATACCTTTTTGAGGTGTTCAAAATGATCAGCCCGAATTGACGAAAGTACGCATAGATTATCCATGTATACTTTTATGAATTTCCAAAGATACTCTTTGAAAGCATGGCTCATCAATCTCTGAAATGTGGCTGGAGCGTTAACCCAAACGGCATAACCTGATAGGCAAATATACCCCGTTCTGTTGCAAAAGCAGTTTTATGCTGATCTTTTGGGTCAACCAAAAGTACATTGTATCCCAAAAAGCCATCTAAGAAGCTGTAAGCTTCTTTTCCTGCCACTCGTTCTAACACATACTCAGTTATTGGAAGAGGAAAGTTGTCTCTAATGGTAGCTGCATTCACCTTTTTGAGATTAACACACACTCGTAATTTCCCATTCTTCTTAGGTACTATTACAATTGGAGACACCCAATCCGTGTGTTCAATTTTGTAAATGAATTCGGCTTCCTTCAGTTTTTCAATCTCTTCTTTGATCTTTGTGGCAAATGTTTTGTTATAAGTGTATGGTCTCTGTCTACTTGGTTTCGCATCATCTCTCATGGGTATAGTATGTTGACAGATTTTTGGATCAACACCCTTGAGATCCTTGTAAGACCAAGCGAACATATCCCGGTATTCCTTTAACAATCTCAGCAAAAGCTTTTCTTCTTCTTTTGTTAGGTCATTTGCAATGTAAGCCGGTCTAGGCTCTTCTCTTGGTTCGGCCAAGTCTACCCTTTTAGCGTTTTCAGGTCCTTCGTAAGACTCGCCTTGATCTTGTAGTTCCCTAACAGGTTGTTTGATTATGATTTTTCGATCTTGGAGATTATACTTTTTGCATTACATCCTTACCATCCCCTTCCGTGGTTTCCATTTCGGTTGTGTATATCTCCTTTAGAGCTTTTTTCAAGTCTTGATATTTCTTTTTCTGCTTGACTCTGGTCATGAATGGTTTTTTATCATGAGATTTTTTGTGAGTACCCTTCCTGGCTTTTCTTGATGTCTGAGACATTTCTGAGTTTCTGTTTGAAGGATATCTGCCAGTTATTTTGTCCTTGACACAATCATTAGCCTCTATTTGCATCAGGAATTGTGTTTTACTGGAGACTGATGCATAGGTCGTGTTTTCACAATATTGGTGTCTCTCTTTCGTCTATATCATTTTTGTCTTCTTGATTTCTCGTTTGGAAAGTCAATTTTTTTTTCCTCCCCTCCCTTTAAGAGTAACTGAGCTCTCGTATGCTCTTTTTCTGACCCCGAATCTTCTGAGGTAGCTGAGTGTTCATCTAGCTCATCAATTGCATCATAATAGAGGTCAAAAAAGACTTGTTGAGCTTTCATCAAGTCCTTTGTTTCCTCATCTTTGTTTTCAATGTTAAGGACTAAAATCATTTGGATGGGAATTATATCGTAGCCATCCTCATTGCAAAATTGAGTAGGCATGGATGTATTCGCACATGCATCCATTGTCGCTAAAATTTGAGTCCACTCGAATGGTTCAAATAAATGCTCTGGAAAGGGCTCAGGTATGTAGGCTTCATCTGTACAGTCCCTTTTTAGGATACATTCCTCTCATCTTAAGCTTCTATTTTATGAAGCTCCGCACATCCAAATAGGAGTGTCTTTGTTTAACCAGGATGGGAGTTTAGTTTCAGTCGAAGAGACTGAATCAAACTCTTGGATGGGTGTTTTCAAGACATCTTTATAAGTGTGATCTTTTAGATTGACTCTTGTTATAGATCCCACCCGCTTCAAGTATAGATAGTTGTTTCCCCAATCTTGGATAAGCTGTACCTGTCGCATGAAAGGTCTTCCCAATATGATTTCATAGTTGAGTTTTTTCCCAAAGTCTACTATGGCAAAAATGTGTTAATATTCAATTCCACAGGAGTTGACTATCACTTTTTCTAGTAGCTCTAGTGGTCTCTCAATGTGTCCGTCAGCCAACTGCGATTTCATTCGCGTTTGGCTAATGGCTGGCTATCCCCAGGATTCCCATACTGCTTTAGTGGCTATGGCTATGTTAGCTCCACTATCCAGTATTGCCATGGTTTCAATGTCATTATATTTCACTGGGAGGGTAGTGTTTCCTTCTTCTCCTTCATAATATTCTTCGACCTTGTTCATAGGAACTGATCAAATCTCTTTGTTTTCCATTTCATTTTTCAATTTTTCCAAATTCTTAGAAATTATCCCCGTTATCCCTACCTTCTCTAGGGTTTTCTGTAAATTGTTCCATAAGTATGGCCTAAGTTTCAACAGTTCTCCCAAAGTAAGAGTGCATTGGATAGGTGTAGACATGATTGAATGAATGTTGTCTACTTCTAAGGTCTGTTTGGCTCTTTTTACTTGAGTGGTCTTGCAAATGATGGATTCATCTTCATTATCTCCCAAGTAAGAAGGTAATGTTTTTAATGTCAATGGTTTAGATATTTCTGAGGCCTCCGATCCGCAATCCCCGTACAAGGATTGTAAATCCATGTTCATATCAAATGGTAGGTTATCCAACCAGACTTCATCTATAGGAGCTGACTTTAAAGTTAGGCTCCCATCATTGATCTCTCTTACCCTTTCCTATAAGTGTCCTGGCCAGTCTTCCTCTACGAATGGAATTCCGTCTAAGGCATCTTCGCTGTCCGACACTTTAAGCTCTGGTTCATTTGTTTCAAGGTGGGGTTCTGCCACCAAATCGGATTTCGTTTTTGTTTCTTCTACCGCAATCTCTTCCGGTTTTGCAATACTTTCAAGCTTGGGTTTTTGTTTATCCAGCATTTCTTGCGTGATTCTTACCAAGTTTTGATAAGCTTCCAGCTTCGCTGTTTCCATGTCTGGAGATGGATATTTTTTCCATTTGTTTTCCATGTTTTGGCCTGCTGCTTTAAGTCCTGCTTGGTAAGCTTCCAAGGCAGCATTAATAGGCTCAAAAATTTTATCAACCATAATGGATCCTCCAGACTTCACGGTTGTTTCCTTGAACTCAATGCCAGTTTCTTTTCAAATTTTCTTCGGCTAGCATTTTTGCTTTCTCTTTGTTTTCACCCCGTTGTTTTTGTTTTCTCATCTCATATCTTTTGCTTCTTCTTCTTTTGATTCTTTGAGAAGAAACTTTTGTGTTCTCCGAATCATCAGAGGAATTGTGTTTCTTTTTCTTTGCTTGGGCTCTAGTGATTACCTTGATTGGAACAATCGATTCGCTCTCTGATGAGCTACTAGGCATCACTTGGACTACATTTACAACAGTTTTTCCCTTGTTCAAAGGATTCTTAGGACAATCTTCCGGAAAGTGTCCTCCCTTTTTGCAACATTGTATGCAATAGGCTTCGATTGGTTTGAGGTTTTTGTCAGGCTCTGGACATTCGTTCTTCCAATGGTCATCAACACCACATTTATGACAGTTTCCTGTTCTGGGCTTCATCATGGGTCTTCCCATGGGAGGTCTGACACCTTGATTAGCTACATAATACATTGGTGCGAGCTTTGGTGGAGCATAAGTCATGGTTTCTTCCATTGGTAGTGGATGTGGACTATACCAATCTCCCTCTACCATTACTGTAGATGGACTAGGCTCTGCATAGGGTGTAACAGGCACTAATGCTTGTTCATCTATGACTCCTTCTGAGTGCATGTACTTTACAGGCACCACTTATGTTTTGGATACGGAGGTTGTTGTCCCAACACAGGTTGAGGTCTTTCCATACCCATTGATGGTCTTTGAGCTTGGGCCATATTAGGCTGATATTGGTACATGGGTTGTCCCTGGGCCTCATGGGCACATACTGAACATTCCCATCATACTTTGGTCTGAAGTAGCACTCATGGGTCTCATGGTTGGTCCATTTACCCTCGATTGCACACCGTTTTTGTGGCCTAATTGGTTATCCCTGTGGAGGTATCCCTTGTCTTGGTCCTCTCATAGGCACTTTTTGCATATTGTTCATCATGTCATTCATCCTTTTTAGCATATCTTCTATGGCTGAGAGTGTTGCCGCAGCAGCCGTTCTGACTTTTGCTGGTTTTGTGGACGTTGTCTTCTTGCTTTGTTTATCCTTAGGGACATCCTCTTCATTGAAGATCTCACAATTGTCTCCTAGGTCAATAGCATCAGATACACACGCTTCTAGGGTTGTATGCTTTTTACTATAGAGTATAGCATGAAGTTCTTTGTTTAGCAGTCCCTCCAGAAACAAAGATACAAGTCGTTGTTCTGCAGGTATCTCCATCTCTGGGCATCTGGCAATGTATTGTTTCATTCGAGTTGCACAATCCCTAACAGACTCACCATGTTTCTGTTTAAAGCTGTAGATTTGAGCTATCGTATTATGTTTAATCCCCGTTTTGGAACAAGCAGCTACAAATCCTTGAGCTAATGTGTTCAAGTCCATGATTGACCTTGGTGGAATGTTTTGGAACCATGTCAAAGCTTTTCCTTCTAATGTCATTCCAAACCCCTCGAATTGAGTATGGAAATAGAATATACGCTCTGCTCTTAGCACTTGCTTAAAGCTTGCTAAATGGTCATATGGATCCCCTGATCCACTGTATTTTTTACCCATTTTTGAAAATTAGATGGTCTGACACGTCTATTTGGTTCAACTCTAGGTCTTCTGGGAGTTGGTCCAATTTCGAGTCCTTCAAACCAGTCTATTGGAAATAGTGACTAATGTAGCCATGGACTGGCCTTAGTGTCACCCGGTTTTCTACGTGATGAGGTGGTTTCTGGTTTCTTCACATTACTCTCAGATGATCTCTCACGATGTTCGTCTCGTGGAGTGGTTTCTGGTCCTTGACCCAATATCCAATCCCGTATGGAATACCCTTGGTATTTGGTTTGTTCTACCTTCTCAGGAGTCATCATAACGAAGTTGTTGTTATAACAATCCCTAAATAGGTAAGTTGGTAGATCTGCAGATCCCTTATCTTTGATCTTGAAGATATAGATGATCTTCATGGCCGTTAATTGTCCTGGTCTAGCATGAGAAGTCCACAAAAGATCTTTGATGTTTCTATCTTCTCAACAATAGACTCTGATCCTAGGATTATCCGTACTGAGCCTCTTCAAAGGCTTCAAGTCTACTTGATCGTATCCCTCGAATTCCAAAGTTGGTGGTCCTTCTTTTGCTGCCATATCCGGGATTATAGTGTTTACTTCTAACCCCCATTTGTCTACCACATCAGGATTTTCGACTTGTACATATTGAGTTCCGTTTTGATCCATGTACATTTTTCCTTGTTTGTTTGCCCTAACCTCTTCTTTGAACTCAATACCATGGTTATCAATGCAAATAGCATACTCCTCGTTAGGGTCCAAGTAAACGTGGGCTCCATGACGGTTAGTCTTGTAAAAAGAGAGTATGCTTATGGCGCATGGTCGTTCCGGTTTCCGAGTGATCGAGTAAGAAGACATTTTGGATGTTGAATCTAAAAAAGTGTCTGATAATTCTTCAGGAATTGTGTGCAAGGAATTGCCTTGATTCATGTTTTCTTCGGTGGATACTCTACTGATGGTTTCTCCAAATAGGCCTTGATTTCCTAGTACACGACCAGATCTAAGGTTCATATAGACTTATGAAGCCCTGGATAAAGTTTGCTTGTGGGAATGCATCTCTGATTAGTCTAAAATATAACTTAAAAAAAAACACCATTTCTAATTAGTTTTAACATCATATTCTGAAGAATAGCAAACAACATACTTTAGAGATCATTTTGATCTTGCGAGTATTTTGAGTGAATATCATGCTTAGTATTTTTTTCCAAAAAGAGGAGATATCAGTCAATTGCAAGTTTGAAGTTGGAGGGGAAGGGAGTCCGAGAAGAAGAGGGAGGCGAGAGCTAGCACAAAGTGGAGATATGAGGGCCAAGAGGGCACTGTGCAAAGAAGCCCTAACTCAGCCTTATTCTTGTTTGTATGGTCAAAGATCAATATGGATGTTTTTGTGAACCACAAGGTGTAAAATGCGCATCAGATGTTCCAAAGGAGTAATCTGAATGCATGGAATTGTTTCAAGCACAAGCTACTAGCTAGAACATGAGGGAGGAGTTTGACAAGAAGCATTCCTCTTGTTGTGGTTTATTAAAAGATGAATTTCATGAGCAACCTGTTTTGGAGATAGCCATATGGTATGGCAAGGGGCCATTAGAGATGGAGGGAAAAGGGGTTGTTTCCTCTAAGCTGCTAGTGTTATATGCTCTAGCAGCTATGGGAGAGAAAAATAAAAAACAATTCAGATCTCTAGAAGCAGCATGTCCGATAGTTGGTGTACAAATTAGGGAGGAGTTCATATGATGTAAGGTTTTACTTTAATATTTGAAGGGGATCGGGGAGCACCACAGACGGAGAGCACGACGGCTTTGAGAGCTTCGAGGCAATAGCTCGCTTGCTCTCGACGATGGAGTTCGATCGCGGAGTTTCACGGAGAGCGATTTTAGCTTGAGGAGCATTGTCTTTGGAGCTTAGGAGCTTGGTGTGGTCAAGCTTGGTCGAGGAGGAGGTTGCGGCTTCCTTGGTGAGAGGAGCTTTTGAGCTCAGTGGAGCTCGTTAGAGAGAGAGAGGGAGACAGACACGATGTGGGTGGGGAGACTCCAAGAGTGAGCAGCCCCCTATACACTTATGCTATGTATAAGGTATACAAGTTAGTGGGCGCCCAGACTCTGGGCGGCCGGGCAAGGCACAGGCGCCTATACCCCAACAACCTCCCACTTAAAGGCGACTTTGCCTTTAAGCAAGAGAACCTAGTCTAAAGACTACAAAAGGTGAGAGAAAACCGCTCTCAACCTATGCCCACTGGCTGGCTGTGATCGTGTGCATCCGGCTGTCCTGCTCCCGTGTAAGTCCATACACCACTAGACGTACCGCATACGTTCTGCAAGTATGTACGCAATACCTGCATATCTCCCTCGTGCACTATGCCATCATCAGTCAACAAACAACTGACAACCCCAACTGCAAATGCTCCCACTGCAGCTGCGATATCCGGTCTCAAGATCAACATCTCATATATGAGACCACCGAATGCCGATGCAATGCTAGCGGGCCCTGCTAGCTCTACGGAGCATACATCAACATATATATCCCTGGCAATAGGCATCTCTGACTGACAAGGCGTGTCAGCCACATGAATCTCCTGACTGTCCACAAAAGCCGCATCAACCTGTCGTGCAACCTCAGAGCAAACCAGCTGCTCTAGGTGTCTGCTGGAAGACATATCCTGCACAACTATATCCCCATGCTCACTGTCGAGCATAGAAAGGAATGACTGCATAATCGCTGACATCTCAGTCTCCTCTACAATCATCCACTGCAAACATGACCACTCAATCTGCTGTGACTCACTAGAGCTCTCATGCTCTAACTCCATATGCATAGACTCTTGCACAACGTCCTCCTGTCGTGACTCACTAGAGCAAGACCGCTCTACCTGTCTATCCTGCATAGAAGTATCTCGCACAACCGACTCTCTGCTTTGCTCAGTCACTAGCAAAGCATGCATGTATGACTCTGTCACCTCTCTGTGTGACTGCTCAAGTCGTGCCCCAACTGTGTGCACAACGAGCTCACTACTCTGCACTCCATGCAAAGTATCCTGCAACCCACAAGCAAAAGAGACTCGCCTGCTCTCTCGCTCTCTACCTGGCTGCGTGATCACAGAGACAACACCGTCTCTCCCGGGATCCACATGCAATGGGTAACCTGTACCACTCTTGGCACCTCTCGCAATCACTAGCGA
Source organism: Adiantum capillus-veneris (assembly GCF_014529385.1). NCBI lineage: Eukaryota > Viridiplantae > Streptophyta > Polypodiopsida > Polypodiales > Pteridaceae > Adiantum > Adiantum capillus-veneris. The sequence goes on along the minus strand of NC_140934.1, from coordinate 75,795,141 downwards.
ACCCAAATGCATCACAAAATCTCGCTCTCGTAGCGAAATATGACATCCACAATCTCTAAGCTGACCAATCGAGATCAAACTCACTGTCAAATCTGGTACATAGCGCACATGTCGTAACAAGTAAGATGCACCACTCGGTAATGACAGTCTCACATCTCTTGCACCTGCTATCGCATGCACCCATCCATCGGTCAAACGTACACTACCAAGCATCCCGCTAGAATAGCTACAAAACCATGCACGATGCGGCGTGACATGAAACATAGCATCTGCGTCTAGCAACCACTGCGAAGGGAGTGCACTATCCACATGTATAGCATCTCGTGCATAGCTCGAGGTAAAAGTGACATCCCCGTCGCTAGTATACTCCGACACTACATGTGCCTCAACTGTGAAAGCAACTGAGTCCATGGCATCACTACATACATCTCTGAGACTGCCATGTCTCCTACGATGTCGCATACGACGAAAACAACACCGTCTAACGTGTCCAGAATGACCACAATACCAACATGTCACATGTCGGCGTGCTCGTGAATGTACATGTCTCACACGAGTCTGTGATGACTCAGATCTATCATACATATCATGTAATCTGCGCCAAAGTGCTCTCGAAGTAGTCTCATACATAACAAGAGCATATACAGATTCCGCAAGGTGCAAAGAGAGTGTAGATAGTGCCATCTCCTCTAGCTCCTGCCACTGATCGTCAGACATGTTTGAAGGTCTACCTGCATCACCACTCAATGGTCCATGCAACCCTTGCTATGTCAATGCGTCAATCATACACTCTCTCCATGCCGCAAAGTCTGACCCATCAAACACACGCATCTGTGAGAGGTCACAATCTGATCGATCACTTGTCTCTGCCCTAAGGATAATGTAGCAAACTAGAAAGCAAAACCACCTTACCAACAACACCTGGAAACTGTCTACCAATATGGCTAGAAACACAATGTAAAACCTGTGAGACACACTCCAAAATAGAGCTCCCGCAATGTCAATACAAGCCTCGCCTGCTCTAGTATCACACTGCAATCAAACGCACTACTTACAAGACGCATTCATGACGACCATAACCTTGTGCATAATCTTCACCGAATCAGCCCTGAAATTCAGCCCAAAATTACAAAATTCTCAGCCCTCTTGCATGGCCAAAAACAGTCCGTAATTCAGCCCCACACTACCAACCGTAGCGCATAAAGAATCAGCCCAAAACTTCTCCAAGAAGTTATGACTTGTTCGGTCTGAAGATCACCTACACACACGCCGTCATAGAGCATACATCTGTGAGCTAATCACCAAACCCACATTGTGCGGTATCGATGCATACACTTGCACAAATCTCCCACCTGCAGAGAACACCGCACGCAAATGCTGAGTGCAACCCGCAATCTCTACCTAGATCGCAAATGCTGAGTGCAACCCGCAATCTCTACCTAGATCGCATAAATGATACGCATAAAACTCCTGGGAAAATTTTGCCAGAGTTTCGTCAGTAAAACGGCCACAAAACCAGTAACCAAACTGACTGCACGCTCAAAACCATGAGCAACCAAAGCGCATCAAACCGCACTCCAAATGCATGCACCAATCTCCACACTTTGCATACATCATTGCAAACACCTGCAAACCTAGTACACAAATATCTGCTCTACCTGTGACTGCCAAAAAATATGCTCGAGGCATACATTGCCGAGCTCAAAATGCAATCACATTAGTCTCCCTGAGCATCAAACCACATAAGGCATACATCATATCCTCCCACCTCTGAGGAAACTTGCAGCAAATATCACTCTCACATTTGAGAGCAAACCATGTTTGGAATCCTCGACACACAATAAACAACTGCTGCTGCAGAAAATTCAGCGTTCAGAATTTTAAAATTCTGATATGATGAACGCATCCGGAGCGTGCCAAAACCCCAAGGTAGACTCCTGGATCACATGTATCCGAGTCCGGGTGTGAATGCTATGCCAAAAACCTCCGTATCGACCCAAAAACGCAGCATAAACTGCCAAAAGAGGGCTGAAAAATGCAGCTCCTCAACCGTAGCTCGAATGAGGTTTCTGATGGCTTGAATGGCTTCGAAAGGGGGGTAAAATGCCAGTACACCTGGTGGAAACGCTCTCGGAAAGCTGAATTTGCCGATGCCGAAGTCGAAACCCTGTTTGCACTCTTGAAAGTGCGTGCGCGCGGACGCGATTTCGGGAATGAAGCTGGCTCTCCACTGTCGTCGTGACTGTGCACACACGCGCTCCCTCCGCACCTACGCTCTGATACCAATTGAAGGGGATCGGGGAGCACCACAGACGGAGAGTGAGAGAGAGAGAGGGAGACAGACACGATGTGGGTGGGGAGACTCCAAGAGTGAGCAACCCCCTATACACTTATGCTATGTATAAGGTATACAAGTCAGTGGGCGCCCAGACTCTGGACGGCCGGGCAAGGCACATGCGCCTATACCCCAACAATATTATTATTAAATTTCTTGCCAAAAAAATATCTTATGTCAATCATGTTGAGGTGTCTTAGAGGCATAGGAAGCTATACATAAGAGCTACTTGGAAGTGATGTAGTATTGGGCACTTTTTTCAGTTGATATGTATGCCAATTCTCAATTCATGAATAGATTTCCAAACAAGGACTGCTAGGAAAAAAGTACTACACTTGGCAACATCATAGGTGATATGTATACAAGATGTGGTGCTCCAATAAAAGCTCAACAATTGTTCAAAGAGCTACCCAATTGTGATGTGGTCCCTTGGTGACCTACCAGAGAGAGAGAGAGAGAGAGAGAGAGAGAGAGAGAGAGAGAGAGAGAGAGAGAGAGAGAGAGAGAGAGAGAGAGAGAGAGAGAGAGAGAGAGAGATGAAATGAAATGATATATTAACGTCCTTAAAAGGCCAAAATGACCTATTGAGACCATTATTACATACTAGTGAATTTGATACCATGTATGAGTACAAATCAAGAGATAAATTGAATCTAAAAGTGTTACTAGCTGGTGGAACTCTGTGGGGTATGTGTCATCACTGATACAATGGGTGCCCAATACGAGAGAGATATAATGGGTGATGAATCCATCCTCATCTATACTTTGGATGTTGAGATAGTATGGCTCAAATCCTCTATTGTAGTCTCCATCAATACTATGAAGCTTGTCTCCTCAATCGTGGGCATCTTGATCTCCCTAGTTGCAATGCTCGATCAAGAGTACTACGGGTGCCCGGGGCGATCACTTTTTAGAATGTCTATGATATCACATGAGTTAACCGGAGAGGATTATTAAAAGACCAAAATGTATAAAAATGTATACATACAGAGGGGGGTGGGGGTTTTTTAAATAGGCTCACAGTGTAAGTATAGTATGTATATTGGGGTATTATTAATTACCTCTTGAACGCACGTGATATAGGGGTCTTTTGATAAGTGACTGCCCTGGGTACGAGTGTTAGTATGAGATGAGATTTGCAATGTGGTTGCTCCTCTTATATCTGTCCAATTTTTGGTGTGAAGAAATAAGTAAACTATGGGATTGTCTCTTTCTAGATCTCCTCAGTAAACTATCTCCGTGTCTGTGTAACTCAAGTAGATATAGTCCAAGACATCTCTGATCCTGATAGCTCATGAATCTAGAGAAGGGTCCAAAGCCTTCTCTGAGTATAAGCAACCTCGTATCTTGTAGTACACTATGCTCTATCATATATAATGCATCTCTATCTTTGGTTCTGTATGGCATAGGAGGCATATCCTATTATCTGTTGGTATCCCTCTGAATCTACCAATCTCAATCTCAAGCTGGTGTGAAGATGCTCATATCTGACCAATGGCACACCCTAACCCATGAGATAGATGTGTATCCATATAGTTGGATCAAATCACAAACCCATCCCCTAGGAGTTGGAGAAGATGCTCTCTATAGAAAGCCATCTTCACGCCTAACTCCGTAACCCATGACCAATGGCACTCCAAGGTTTATAGACAATCCACTATCCTCCACAAAACTATGTAATGCATCTAAATGTCGTTGCATACCCTTCGGTGAGTAAAAAATGAACAAAATATCATCAACATTTAGCAACAAGGGAATCCATGTCCCTGCTAGCTAGGCACCTCTATCACCCTCTCTGTCAATGTAATCAAAATCCTCATCTATATAATATACATGCCAAATAGACTAGGAGACAATGTACAACCTTGTTTCACTCCAATAGTGGTGTGAACTAAATCAGATCTCCCCTCTAGAGTGTGTACATGTCCCACCACTGATCTATATGGAGCCATGATCCCCAAATCAACTCAATGAGCCATGAGACCAAATTGATACAATCTAATCCAATGTCTGAGTACAAAAATAAACGTGAAGTGAAATAATTAAATCATCATCATCATCAGCATTATCATCACATCAATGCTCAAGAATGTCAGACGTTAGGCGTTGTTCGAGAAAGTATTGCATCGGATGTTGAAGAGCTTTGTCAATGTCTGCCTCTATAATAGTTGCATTGGGCCTCTCCCAAGTCATGCTAGAATAGTCCTAGTCCTCTAATGGAGCCTCCATCAATGACGTCGGTACGTCATGGTCGTTCTCATAGATGTGGGCGTTTTGCTTTCCAAGCTCAATGGCTGTGCCAACTAATATACCTCTAGTATAAGTGGGTTGTGAAGTCTTCTATGAAGCATGCTCATTTGGCTACTAAGTTCCTGCTTTAAAGAAGTCCGTGATCTCCATCTTTGAATGTCTCCTCGAGAGACTCTCCTTGTGTTTGCGCAGTTCTAGCAAAAACAAATTGAGGCATCTATTATCTTGATATCCCATGACTCTTTGAATACATAATGAAAGCGGCTTCATATCTCATAGAATACCGTACAATGACAAATGTGATGTAGCTTTGTCTATGGCTAATTGACACTATATAACTTTGTCTCTGGCCTTTGCTGGTATTCACAAAGACTAGAGGAGCACTACTAGGTCCATTGTGTGTGTGTGTGTGTGTGTGTGTGTGTGTGTGTGTGAGAGAGAGAGAGAGAGAGAGAGAGAGAGAGAGAGAGAGAGAGAGAGAGAGAGAGAGAGAGAGAGAGAGAGAGAGAGAGAGAGAGAGAGAGAGAGAGATTTGCTCACTGCTTGAGTCGTAGGTCCAAAGGCCGTGGGGCACTCGACAGGTAACAGATGAGAGTGGAAAATTGACACCACGGTGGAAAGGTCACCAACTTGCCACGTTCGCAAGCTGGCCAAAATTTAACCAAAGCCGTTGATGTGTAGTCCTTTTTCAGAATGAGCTATCGGAGACAGGTGGGTTATGGAATAAGCGTGGGTTAGCAGGTGGCAAGCCGGCCAAAATTTAACCAAAGCTGCTGATGTGCCGTTGTTGTAGAATGAGTTGTTGGAGGCAAGTGAGTCATGGAATGGGCGGCTCTCTCTAAATATTGGACTCTCAAGGATGTGGCACCCTTGAGAGTCATCCAAGTGGCATGCGTGTTGACTGGCCGGTTTAGTAGGTCAATTTTGACACTTAGTTTTTTTCCCAAGCACCTTGGCTTGCAAAAAAGGCCAAATGCACAATCCAAAAAGGTGATTGAACATCAACGGGGTTTGAACACGAGCACCTGCGGTGAGAGGCTAATGCTCAACCACTAGCATAGCAACGACGGTCTGTTCCCAACCCGTGTTCAAACGGATATGTTGTTTAACAGGGGGGGGGGGGGGGGGTGTTTAATCCTTTTTAAAAGAAGCCGATTGCCGGTGGATGGACCTCCCTACCACGTCGGCAGAGAGTTCGATAACTAGGATGAGCCGAAATGGGCGTGGGTCAGCAGGTGGAGAGGTGGACCCACCGGTTGAAGAGCATAGTCGCCAATTGAAGACGGTGAGCCATAGGTGGAGGTCCACTGAAAGCATTTTCTACCGATGAAGCCGCCGCCTCAAACCAAAGCTAAGCAAAAAAAGGGGGGGGGGGGGGGGGACTGGAGCCCCCCATCGTCTGCGCGCGCACGCGGATGATGGGAGGGCTCCAGCCCTCCCCTTATTTTTTCCATATTTTTTCATACGAGGTCTCTATCGTTCCCATGGTGGCCATGTTAATGCCTACGTTGGCTCGTGTCCGATGGGACATGCCTCTTGCATGATGGTATGGGGCCGTTGCCTGACCATGTTTTGAAAGGGTCAAGCACCTCCGCTTGCGACGCAATGGAAGACAGGATTTAGGGTTGATTTTGAAAAAAAAAACAATTTCACTTGCAGTTTTCCTTGGAAAAAAAAAGGGGGGGAGGTGGAGCTCCCCCCCCCTTTTTTTAATCTTTGAACAATTTTTGGGAAAATGCAAGATTCTCGTTCAAGATTTAATGGTATACATTAAAAAAAGAGGGGGAGGCAGGGCTCCCTCACCATCTGTGTGCACGCAAATAATGGGGGAGCTCTGCCTGCCCCTTTGTTTTGCAACTCCGCCATTTTTTGCAAATCCTTTGAACTTCACTAAACTTATTTTACTTGATTACTTTTACTTTTATTATAATTTTTACTTTTATTTCAATTATATTAATGTAACTTTACATAATACATAATATTACTTACTATATAATGTATAGTATATAGAGTATATAGATATATAATATAAGTTTAGTATGGTATATATAATATATAGTATATACAGTACTATATATAGTATATAATATATATAAATGAAATGAAAATTTCTTGATAATCTCTTGGGAGTGGAACCAATCCGCTCTAGGAATGGCCCGTACATTTGAGCTCTCTTAGTCTGTCTCTCTTTCTCTCTCTCTCTCTCTCTCTCTCTCTCTCTCTCTCTCTCTCTCTCTCTCTCTCTCTCAGGCTCTAGAAAAGTTACGCCATTTCCCTCTTGAATAACAGGTCTTGAATTCAACTCTCCTTGTCAGCTAGATCTTTAAGATCTCTTGGGATAGTTTCCTATGATGTTAAAACTTTCTTCTTCTTCTTCTTCTCTCTCTCTCTCTCTCTCTCTCTCTCTCACTCTCTCTCTCTCTCACACACACACACACACACACACACACACACACACACACACACACACACACACACACCACACACACACACACACACACACACACACACACACACACACACACACACACACACACACACACACACACACACACACACACACACACACACACACACACACACACAACTAACCAACCTATTAAGAGGATGGAAAGTTGTTGGCGATGGCCAGAGGTCAAGAAGAGGAGATTGGTTCCTTAGTTTCTTATTTTTCCCACCATCGGTTCACTACCTCCAAATGTGTTAGTTGAGCATGTAATGTCACGGCTATGTGTGTGCGATCTTTGCCAACTCCATTGCGTTTACAAGGCCTGGAGTTTGGTGTTGGGAATGGGAGAGTCCTTGCAAAAGACAAGGGAAAGGAGTCATGCTCTCTATGATGATAAATCCCCTGACAGGTGAGTGCTCCATGGATCGACATGTAGGTCAAATGTGGTGTATTTTAGAAAGCACAAAAGGCACTTGAGTAGGTTCCTCTTAAGGATTCCATATCTTGACACACATCTATTATAGGATATGCCCAACAAGGCCATGGATCCTTTGAATGGATGCAAAGGAAGGGCATATCTCCAGTTGCAATAATCTATTCTTGCATCTTGAAGGCATGTGGTAGTACATAAGATGCTGACTTTGGCAAAAGAATTGAGGATGATATTGTTATGCAGTTGTTGTTGACAAAGAACGTCGTGCTTGGCAATGCCTTGATTGACATGTATGTTAAGTGTGTACTTTAGAAAGCACAACAAGTTCTTGAGGATATTCTTATCTGGAATGTTGTCTCTTGGAATGCATTGATTGTGGGGTATACCCTAAAGGAGCATGGCCAAAAAGCTCTAGGCTGTTTTGAGGGGATGACAAGAGAGGGCGTCTCTCCAAATGCAATCACCTCTACTTGCATCTTGACAGAATGTGGCATTAGGCAAGACGTTGATATGGGCATAAGAACCCATGATGATATTGTTTGTTGGAGGCTGTTATAAAGAAGCATAATGCTTGGAAATGCCTTGGTCAACTTGTATGCCAAATGTGTTGTAGTTTAGAAAGCACAAAAAATGTTTGCGGATGATCCTCTCTTGTATGTCATCTTCTGACACACATTTTGTCAGGATATGGCCAGGACGCTATGGGGTGCTTTTGATGGATGTAAGGGTGTCTCTCTAGATGGAATCATCTATGCTTGGATCTTGAAGGATGTGGCACTACACAAGATTTTGTGCAAAAGAATTAAGGATGATATTGTTAGTGAGGTGTTGTTGAGAAAGAATCTTGTGCTTGGCAATGCCTTGATTGACACGTATATTAAGTGTAGTCAACTTTAGAAAGCAGAATAAGTGCTTAAGGAGATTCTTATCTGGAATGTCATCTCTTGGAATGCACTGATTGGGGGATATTCCCTAAAGGGATGAGGCCAAGAAGCTCCGGGCTTTTTTGAGCGGATGACAAGCAAGGGTATCTCTCCAAATGCAATCACCTATCTTTGCATCTTGACGGCATGCGGTAACTAAAGTTAAGGCAATGTGCTCCGTTGCTTCTACATATGCTAGGTACGCATCCTTCAACTGCAGAGCTGGGCGATCTTTTCAATTCAAATGGAGTTCTAAATTATGTGAAGATACAAGTGATCTTTCTTGAGACTCTGTTTCTTTGAATGTCATGCCCCCAAACCTTGTACATGTTATATATCCCCCCCCCCCCCCCCCCCCCAAAAAAAAAAGAAAAAGAAAAAAAAAGTTCTTTCTTGATACTTCTTTTAATGGTGTAATTTTCTAGTTTGAACTTGGTTATTCACATTATCCTCTATGTTTTGGTAGGTAAAAGAAATCCTTGAGCAGACATAGGTATCGATTTTGATCAATTGTGAAATAAAAGAGTAAAGGATGGGTTTTGGTTCGAGACTTGGGTGGGCATGGGAGTAGGCGCAAGCAAGGGACCCATGATGCAGAAAGGTTTGGATTCAAGGAGACCTGGTGTGGGGTTGGAACCAGTAGTAGGTATGGTATGAACTCCATCATAGGCCAATATTTTAAATCAGCAACAATAGTATGGTGGATCCACATGAATTGGATCTAGTAGCTTGCTAGTATTTTCATCCATACTCACGCGCATTCTTCCTTTGGAAAATTTATTGAAGATACTACATGTATTATGGCAGGATATCGTCCATCTAAGCACAATCACTGATCTCTATACTAAACATGGGCTTGAGCAAGGTTTCTTAGATCCAAAATAAATACATGTGAGATAGATTTAAATCAAGCTCTTCTGAGGCTTTCCAATCAACGAGCAAGAAAAATCGAGCGAAGCCAATTTTCGAGCAGATATGAGAAGCACCCTTGACAAATTGACAACGAGCAAAAGGTACATTGAAGAAAATAATGATGTCATTTTATATTAGACCAGATTCTCCACACAAGCGGGTCATACATTTAAAATTACCAAAAAGTAGATGCCCTAATAAAATCCCAAGTCATAGAAGTACATATTAAATAGTAATGTGTACTCACACACAACAGATGTTGAGCATAAAGTTGCAATCAAATTTTTGAAGACCATAAGTTTATGTTCTAGGAGGAAATCGTCCTTAATTTTGATCATGTCAAACAAGTATTATAGAGATGGGCATGGATGGGGCATTATGATTTTTAGATTCTTGTTGGAGCCATTCAAGGGTGGATTGAAATCGGTGTGTAGAGTCTGGTGCTTGATCTTATCGTTAGCTCATTTTGGAGACAAATGTTTGCCCTGAACTAGTCGGGCATGTGCCCTTCCCTACAGACAAACACACTACTTGCATATAAAAATAATAATCTGTGTTTTGTGTCTCTTGGTCATCGCACAGCAATTGGTCTCCCCTTTGCACTTGCATTTTCTCTCCCTCTCTAGCTTGCCTCATGGCATGCCCCCCTGCCTGGGATCTATGTGACCTTGGATGGATCCAACAAGAATCTTAAAAGATTTTTCCTAACAGAGAACATCCAAAACACCTAGTGACATGACAACGTGTGAGGAGATTGAGCCTTGATCTATGGAAGGCCAGGGGAGGGCATTGGGCACACAGATGATGCCAATGGGCATGGATGCCATGCAAGAGCTGATGAAATAAATAAATAAAATATCCCAACTTCAAAATCATCCTATCCCAACCTACATAACAATCCCATGTATCCGCTCCAATCATTTTATCGCAATCCAATACACCCGCCTAACCACCTATCGCGTGTGTAGTCTCTCTCTCTCTCTCTCTCTCTCTCTCTCTCTCTCTCTCTGTCGCAAGTACTGCTCTGCAACATCTGCTGCTCCCACTGCTAATATCGATAATGCCCTGCAGTATCGCCATGTTCCTTCTGGCAGCCGACATTCAATACCGACATGTTTACATTGCTCTGCAAGCTGTCTTAATACTACCCCAAGTTGCTCCACTGCATCTTATTGGTGCATGTGCAACCATTATTGAGCCAACGAAACCTTTCGACATTGGCATGCCTTGTAAGATCCTTCACCAAGAGCATCCTATTCCTGCAAATGCCATCAAGCCCTCCCGCCATATTGCAGCCGAAACTAGTTTTGCATCACCTGCTGGTGTGGCCAAGAATGGTAGTCGAACCACAAACTCTCAACCTTAAATTAAATGCATGCATGCTTCTGCCACGAAGATGATGCAGGATGTCATCAATACTGCCTGTACAACATCTACAGCCTAATCTGCTGCCGCTCTTGCACCTGATTTACCCTTGTAATTTTCTGTGGTAAAAGCGCACATTTGTAAGGCCCCCATTATGAGGAGAAGCCATCGTGCGTGAAGGAAAATCACTCACCGGAAACCAAAATTTTCACGGACAAGAATCAGGGGCAACTTTAAAGGCCTCGGGGCCGGAGCCCTCGAGACTTTTTTTTTCGTCGGAATATTCTTTTTCGCCGGAATAGTATGGCCGGACGGCGGCCGGAAAGTGGTCGGAAAACAACCGGTCGGTTGGCCGGTGGTCGGAAGTCAATGGCTGGTGGCCGGTGGTCGGAAGTCAATGACCGGTGGCCGAATTCAAAAGCGGACTTGTCTTCTCAAGGGCGGCCACACATGGGCGGATTGGAGGGTCCGATTTGGACTTATTCGCACAAGGGCGGCTACACATGGCTGTCTCTCATAAGAGAGGGCAGCCCTTTTGGCCTATAAAAGGAGGCCATTTCTACACACATTTCATAGTGTGAAGTTGATGCAACAAGGTGAGTGTGAGGTGGTGAGAGTGAAGCAAGGCGGGAGCTCCATTAAAGGTATAATCCCTTTGTAAACTACTTCTTGTTTTGAAGTACTAAAGCCATTGAGTGGCTGCTTTCCCGTGGACGTAGCCCACATTGGGTGAACCACGTATATCGTGTGTACTCTCTCTCTCTCTCTCTACTCTATAATCTCGTGTATGTAAATCTGTCTCTCTCCATTAAGTAATCTACTCAATTATCTATTTAGCTACGTCTTATTTCCTAATAATATTTTATCGGCTATATATATGCATACAAGGCAAGATGTGATTGGCAATGGTGATAAGTGTTGGTGAAAGGGGCCAATCATGTAGTGGTAGATTTCCAACACATGTAGCAATTGATTTTGATACTAGAGTAGCTAATTGATGGGGAGAATTACATATGTTGATTGGTTTGCTCATAGCACACAAGCTATTTAGCCTTATACATGTGCAAAGAGGAAGTGAGCACCATGGTGGGGAGGAATAGAAAGATTGTGTTGTCTAAGTGGGGCATGAAAGGACCTACTCTATTGGTTTTTGGAGTGATTTCAACTAAAATACCTATAGGCTATACATGGCTCTAGGTAAACTTTAACAAAAACACAAATAGTTGAAGGGCCCAAAATAACGAGATAAATTGTACACAATGATAATGCGGCTATAAATTAACACTTATCATCCACGTTAAATTAGAGCGACTATAATACCACTTGGGGTTGTCATAAAAAATATAGCGATACTTAGTCTAAGTTTATATGAAGAAATTAGGTTCACAAAGGGTGGACGCAAGTGCATAGAAAGGTCTAACCCAAAATTTCCTATTAGTTGTTTTGTCTGCTACTATTTCAATTTCTAATTGCTTGTACTTCCCGCATAAATGCAAGATGGAAGACCATGCCATTCTAAGGGAACCCAACAACTAGTAGGCCTGACAACCAACATAAACTTGCTTTGCCAATCAAAGCAAGAGCCATAGAGGAAACACCTCTGCACGTAACCTTAGGATGTGTTCGTGGGATAGCAAAGAAATAATCCTTCTCTCTAATGGGCTATAGTTGTCCTACCAGCTTCCCATGGACATGTAGGCCATTTTCGAGGCCCATTCTCACATTGGCCCACAATCTCCTTATCCTATCACAACTGCCATGGTACTATATTGTTTGAAAATTCATTGTCATGTCACTTAATATACATTGTTTTGTGTGATAATCTTTTGGTTTGTGGTTTATAAATGTGTTTTGCAATGTCTCTTCAATTATGTCTTTGTTATACTCTAGGACTATCTCTTTTCCCTTATAACTTTTGAAAATCTCTCTTATTCACAAAAAAGTTTATTGAAGGACTCGCTCGTTTTTTTTGTTGCTCAAAAAAACTCGCTCACCATCTTGTAAGACTCGCTCTTCTTTAAACCTCTCTAAATGTAGCACGATTGGCTTTGTAAGATGAGAAACTAAAATGGAGAATTGTAGCATACCTTATGCATTTTTTCTTAAATTTTTGTATTTTTAATTATGTACATAGGCTAGAAACGATGAGCAATGTCTAAGCATGGATTGTCCTCTGGGAAACATTTACAGATGGAAGCGACTGCAAGATGTGTAAACTTATGAATGACAATCTTAAAATGTACGGGCTCTATTAGACATGAGAAGGGTTGTGCTTACTTTTGTGATATCAGTTTGTACTCTTCCTTCACCAACATGCATGAATTGCAGTATCTATTTGTATTCATTACACCATTAGCTATCTAACCATTGACACCATCATGATTCACACACCTTGTTAGGAACCGTAAGCTAGTCTTCTTCTCATTAGAATTTGCTTGTATTTTGTGCAATAAACATCATAATTAGGGATGATTTTAGCATAGCTTGTAATATCCACCCCACATCTTCCTCCTTGAAGGCAACATAGTTTTAAATGATCGCCACAACATCTTTTTTTTGTTTGCAAACATGGATCTCCATCCACATTCTCGTCTTTCTCTGAGTGTCATCAACATTATGGACAATGATAGTCTTCTCAGAGATGAGCATGAATAGGTACATATGCAAGGTTTTCATCCATATATAGCTATATGATATAAGTATACATAGTATAGATATAATTATATATAGTATATATAGTATGATGATAAATAGTATAGCTATATATATATATATATATATATATATATATATATATATATATATATATATATATATATATATATATATATGGTATAGTTATATATATAGATGTATGCTTTGCGGTTCATATATAGCTAGATGTTCAAGATCAAAGTCCGAACTTTTTGAAACTTATACATGTGCTTTTGGTGTGTATTGTATCAGTAATGTCTGGTTTTTTTATAGCATTTTTGTACCATTAGAACAGGATTCAAATTAAATGTCAAAAAGCTCGCAAAAATGGTTTTCATTGCAAAAGCTCAAAATCAATATCTTGCTAAAAAAACACACTCGCTTTAAAGGGGTCCAATGAGAATTTAGATGCTTAAAAATAAATAATTAAGCTCTTTTTTTCAAAGAGGAAAATGAAGACACATGTCCAAATCATATAATTAAAGAACACGAGAGAGAGAGAGAGAGAGAGAGAGAGAGAGAGAGAGAGAGAGAGAGAGAGAGAGAGAGAGAGAGAGAGAGAGAGAGAGAGAGAGAGAGAGAGGTGGAGCAAGCATGAGAGGGGGTATACTCTCCCCCCCCCCCCCCCCCCACACACACACACACACACACACTCATTCTGTGAGGTGCAAAGTGCAAGAGCTGGGGATGGTTAATGCTTTTACAAAGTTTATGTTATGCTCGTGATGCATGAAGCTTTCCATCTTCATAGCATCACCAAGGTCACAAGGAACACAAAGATTGTATTGTACAAAGTCTCTCTTGATGGCAGAATCTATAATACAAAAGCCTTTTGGAGGGGGGACCGGCTCCAAGTAAATCTGGTCCTCAACTGTTGTCACGTTCTCTAATATTCTCTCTTGAAAAAGTATTGTTCATGCCAAGTTAATTAAGTATAATGGTTATGTTGCTACCGCTAATTAAGTTCACCCTCTATGTTCTCCAAGTAGTCTCACAAAAATTCTCACTCTAATCCTCTTAATTTGCTATCCTCAAAGTTCTTAGGCTATTTCCATTACATTGGTATCAAAGCTATTGGTTTCTCTTTTCTTTCTTAAGAAGAGAGGTCCTTAAGTTGTCCAGGAAAGGTTGGACCTACTCATTACAATAGGATAAGTGGGACATGGATTCTATTATCTTCGTTGAAAAGCACTTGGTTCAAGGTACACCATTGGGAACTATAGTCTTAATAATGGAGTCTCTCGGGGCTTGTGTTTGGCTTAACCATTATTGAGCTACTTGGAAGCTCAACAGGAACTATAATCAATTGAGCAATGTTAGACCCTCTCCACTAGTCTTTGCAATCAACAGTCTCTAAACCACGGGTGTCGCTGCTTGAGAACTAATTTTCAAAGGTAAAGAAGAGTAGCGACTAAGGTTTTTGAGGGTACCAAAGCACAAAGTAATTATATACATAAGTTTAATTAGCATTGCTGACAATAACCAAGAGAGTAAAATGAACATTGATAACTTTGATTTTTCACATGAAGGTTGTAATGATAATGCCCCCATGTTTGTTAATTATCTTGTTACTAGGTTGCATCAAGCTATGGGCAACCCTGCTTTGCAAGCCGAAGCTACTCAACAACTTCGTGCTTATGGGATTTCCCTTCCTCTCCAAGATGATAGAGAGCTTAGGAGGTCTCTTGATGAGACTCCCAAAGGAAGACTCTCTCCCATAAGAGAGGAGGAATCCAAAGAAAGAGAAAGAAGCAAATCTCTAAGTTCCTTTGAAGATGTGGCTCGATGAAGATGGCGGTCTAGTGACAGTCCGCCAACTCTTCCCAAGAGGAAATGGTCAACCCATAGTCCTTCTCCTATCACTCCGAAAGGGAAGAGAGGAAATAAAGGAAGAAAAAGGCAAGAAAGAGGTCACCCTCTTCTCTTTCTTCTTCACCTTCCTCCTCTTCCGACAAAAGAAATAGTTATTCTGCTAGAGAATACAAGAGGAGAGGACATCTCAAAACTACCTTGCATGGTGAAGGTCCCAAAAGCTCAAGAAATTCAAAGAGGGAGGAAAGAGTATCTCTTTTCTTACCTATGATGGCACCTTTGGTGCTACCAACAAAGTATTGGCCTTCATCCAGCAATTTGATGCGGCCTTTGGAGACGAGGGCTTCACAGAGTCCTCTAAGCTATGTCATGTAGCTATGCACTTCTAGAAATCGACTCTTCAATGGTGAGCTAGCCTTTGAGGCAATGGCAAAGTCCCAACACATGGAAAACTCTATGAGTTTCCATCATGAAGCAATTTCTTGCAAGCGATGCAAAGGACAAATTACCGAATGGAGTAGTTTGAAGCTTCTCTCCCATGAGTCTATTCACAAATATGTGGACAAGTTTTGGGATTTACATCTCAAGGCTACTGTCTTCCAAAAGATAGAATTTGCCGAGAAAAAGCAACAATTTTGTGCGGGATTACCTAAAGAAATGGACAAGTATGTCAACTCCCAACGCCCTGGTTCTATCACCAAAGTAATCCACCACACCATGGTTGCTTCCTGCATCAATTTCCAACAAGGGGCTAGATGGAATCTCAAGCCCATGGAAAACAAAGACAAAAGTGATGCAAATGGGAAAACCAATGCCCAAAATTCTTCTTAAGGCAATTCCAATAACAACAATAACAAGAATCAGTCCAAGGAGAAGGGAGTTTACAAAGGTAAAAACAAACTCTCTCCTGAAGAGCTTGAAACTTTTTGCAAGGACCATAAGTGTTTGAAGTGTGGAGAGCAAGGACATGGCTAACGTTCTTGCCCCAAGAGAAATGCCCGCAGTGAGACTCCTAGAGATTCCACCATCGAAGCTCCAAAAGAGGATGCTCATTGCAAAGGATCACCTCTCTCCTATGCTTGGGGAAGGTAAGGGAACATGATGCCTTCATCTTGTTTGAACTTGGCTCTAATCACAAATTCATATCAACTGAGTTAGCCACCAAATTGGGCATTCAATCTTTTAAGATGGGAGATAAGCATTTGAGTGCCATGATTAGGTTCATGGATTTGATTGTGACTGAGTGATGCTCAAAGGTGCACTTTTGTATGTTATGAGTGGGAATGCTCGTACTACTACAAAAAAAAAGATTCAACAGAACACGCAAGTTTAAGGCATGTGATTAAGCCCAGTTGGTGTGGTTCCCTTTTGGCATGCGGGACGACTTGTGGAAAGTGTTGTCCAACATGGTGGCACCGAAGGGTTACTCAACATGAAGGGTCGAGGCTCCCCATTTGGTGGCAAAGGGGGTGACACTAGGCATATAATTTTTTTGAAATTTATTTGGGTATTATCTTCACCAACAAGGGGAGATTTGAAATATATTAGCACTAAAAGAATACATAAGAGACTCATGTAGACCAACTACCATGACCATTAGATGACCATAAAACTACCAAGATAAAAAATCATTCTGGGAGGCTAGCCCCAACCAAAACAATCCTCAAGTAAAACTATCAAACAAACATATCAATCATAATTTTGCTTCAAAGAGAAATCTTGCTTGGCTGCCATAGTCCACAAAGCTTCTGCCACAAGACTTGCAACCTCCCAAACAAGGATCAGGAAGACAAGAGAGCATTGGCAGAGCAAAAGTATTTCTCTAAATAGGGGGAGTCAAAGTACTCCGTCACTCGCTGCCCAGGAGTCATCCACCAAAAAACTTGAAGCTTTGGTAAGAGGGAACACGACCATCTATACTATGTAGATGGAGCTTAAAATTTTTGAGCAAGGAGAAAGCATCCACGTGTCACTCCCTCTTTCACTTTACAAAAAATCTAAGCTGAAATCCAAAAGTACCCCATCTATTCTTCTATCCATACCTATATTTATACTTTTATGCTATATATGAAGCCTAATAATAAAGGAGCTTGAAAAAATTGAACAATGACAAGCCGTGCCTAGTGTGGCAGGAAGAGATAGAGCCCATTTTTGAAGGAGCCCAAAAACATAGGAGACTTAGTCAAAGTGGAATGCAAGAAATCCTCTAGAGAAAAACTACATGTGGATGTGCCACAAGAGCCCATTACTCTCCTTACAATCAAGGACACTGGGAATGTTCACATGTATGTATCACAGTATGAGGGTGACACTTCTTCTTTCCCTATATCTCCTAGCTATTTTCCTTCTTCTCCTTCCTTGGTCCCTATACATTTGCCTCAGTATCTACAATCCCACCAGGAGAGATGAAATCACTTGCTGGTGAGCTCACACCTCCCACAATGGGTGCCTTTGACAAGTCTCACATGGTATTGCCAGTTGTGTAGCATTTTAGTAGTCCATCGACGCATCGCAATTGTATCATTTCTTTGAGTAGATCTCCCTTGCTTGCTCTTGGGGAGCACCCTCTGGAGTTGGCATGGAGGCATGTGTGGACCCTAATTTAGCTTTAGAGCCTGGTCCTTCAGCAATGGGATGCTCTCTTAGCGCGTTTAAAGCCATATATTGTGTAGACATCATTGTGGAGACTTTCTTCATTGACATTGATCTTCCCTCACGTACTCTGGTGCTTGAGAATTTTTTGTGACACCCTTGTGTCATTGAGTCCCACATAGCTATCAAGATCTGTAGTTTGAGGATCTGTCAATCTATGATAGTAGTTCTAGATAGTTTCAGACGCTCGTACAATGGGCTCTAGGGATGCACTTGTAGCTCGTCGCACACTCACCGCAACGGTGGAAACTACTTCTGTCATATGTATTTATCGGGCCACTTCATGTGTGTTGTGTACTTGTCAACCCACCTTGCATATCGGACGCATCTGGATATAGCGACTTGATTTGGGACATAGTAAGCAGCTTTGAGCGAGCAGTGAACATGCTCCACAATACTTATGCATTCTAGATTCATGCATGAGGAAGCTCATAGGACAGTTTTGGAAGGAGAATTGCCGCACCTTGCCATACTTCAAAAAGGAAATTTGAGATAGGACTAGAAGCAAGCAATACATAGAGCATGGTGCTATTGATTCTAGAGATTATACAAAGGTAGCTCTTTCATGCATTCCAGGATGCCCACTTTGAAATCACCATTGGTTAAGAATCCTATAAAGTCTCCAAGCCTTGGTACGCGTGGTTCATGTGCAAGAGATCGACATTTTGTTTTAGATACCATGTGCAGTTTCAAATGATGTATAATGTGTTTCGCACTCTTTCAGGGCATGCTAGAGAGGTCCCAATGGGACCACGAGACTTCATCCACTCTTTGTTGTGTGAGCATGTAGATGGGGCCTCCTACCATCATATGTTGTGTGTGGAGGGCAAGTATGCCCAATGTGGGGATCTTTCATGGCTTACACATGTCTCAAATGATGGTAATGCGGATGAAATAGTTACATGACAGTAGTATGACTATCAGACATACAAAGAGCTTCAAGGTGACACATCTCATATGATGTATCTTAGATCTCATAGTGCACCACGTCCTTTCTTCATGTAGGCTTTTAGGTCCTTTGTGTATCCATATGTGCAGCATGCGCATCGTGCATGATGTGGCAAGATCTTCAGTTTCATGCTTGCCTTGCCATCTTCCCCATTGGCAGATCACTCCCACAATGCATAGTTTGTGCAATATTGTTTCCAGCAGCATGATCTTTTCCTTTGTGAGTGCCACATCTCATACTCTTGTCAGTATATTTGTTCATATGGTTGTGGTACACAATTCAAAAGTGCATGTCAATTATTTTGGTTGTATAGATGGCACGATAAAAGTGACATACCTTGCATTTGGAGCTTCTTTGAGTCAGGGCATGGGAAGGGAAAGCACAATGGTGTAAAGAATGCTCTTTTTTGGTATCAGCTTTGGTGTGACAGTGACCAATTTAGAGATGCTAGGCAAGTTATGGAGTGGTGCTCATGACACATGGCATGTGAATCATCTTCAATCATCACAGTGAGGAGGTTCTTTTGGTGTGTGGATAGTCATAATCTTTATCTCACCAGCTGGGAGTGTGACACTAGTAGCACCAATTGCACAACATTCGAAGCAATGCAGCAAGGGATCCCGCCATCTTTACTAGGCTCCTCTCATGCTTTTGTGATGGTGGGTGGGAAGATTGCACCATGACAGAGTGGGATGGCAGGTGGACACTACAATCTTTTTCACCATCACATGGTATGATCACATCAAGTAGCTCCATTGAGAGAGAGACATAGTTCTCAGATGATGCTGATACTCTCGCATATTAGTTGGCAGAGGGAGATAATTTTGTAGTTATTATCGAGGAGGGGAATGTAGAGGGAGTTGACTACTATATTCTGAGATGCACCAAGGCAAAGTATGTGCTTCAAGAATCCACCATGGATGATTATGGTGCGGCATATGATGCTCATAGTATGGTTGTTTTAGGGCACTATTCCTAGTAAGTGCATGGATGTGGGACTTTCATCCATTTTGTACAGTATGAGTGGTCAAAGGTGGCCATACACTACTTCCACCTTGTCCTTGCTGCTGTGAAGTTAAGGGTAGAGAACATTGTCAGCAAGAAGAAATGGATCACTCCTCACTGGTGTTTGGGTCAGGATGAGCATGAGAGCATCATGGAGACAATGCGTAGTAGAGCAACAGCTACAAACCTTGTTGATGACATTGATGCTCATTTTGGAGATGACATTTGTGATGATGAGTGCTAGCAATGACCCCTTTTCATGCTATTTATCATTCCACCTTTTTTCCCTTTCGATTATTTCTATTCTTGTATACTCTGGTTCATGGATCTTCCATATTATGGTGTTGTACCCTCGGGTTGTACCTTCTCTTGTCCATTTGTCTTTTGTTTCTAGATTTACACTTTGTATGTTTCTATTAGGTTTAGCATTGATCTACTTATTAAAGGTTCATGGTCTTCCATTGCCATCTTGACTGTCATTAGTAGGACGAACGCCAATTTGTTGTTGTTGAGTTGCCTTGGACCATCAAGACGGATTGCGATGGCCATGAAAATTGAAGAGGTAGGGATTATTGTGTTCCCCATACCCTTACAAAGTCTCATGGCCATCTATTCCTATCTTCTTAATCCACGGCAGCACAATCACCATTTTTTTGGCTTTGGACTCGCCAAGGGTGAAACGACCAAAAGTTGGCAATTGTGCCACCTTGACAAATTCCAATGGCCATGAAACTTTGTAGAAGGGGGGGTGGACGTTTTTTATTTCCGTACCTGTGCAAAGTTTGATGTCCATCCATTCCCGTCTCGTTGGTGTAGGGTGGCACAATCACCAATTTTTTGGCTTTGGGCTCGCCAAGGGCCCAACGGCCAAAAGTTGATGATTTGCCGTCCTAGACCATCGAGACGGATTATGATGGAAATGAAACTTTGTAGGGGTGGGGATTAGTGTTCTTGCCCTATCCTTGTAAAGTTTTATGGGCATCCATTATCATCTCGTTGGACCAGGGTTGCACAACCACCAATTTTTTTGGCTTTGGCCTCGCTAAGGGCCGCCAATGGCCAAACGTTGGCGATTATGCCACCTTGAACCATCAAGACAGATTGTGATGGCCATGAAACAGGTGTGGGTATTAATGTGATTTCCCTATCCTTGAAAATTTTCATGGCCATCCGTTCCCGTCTCATCGATCCATGGTGGCACAATCGCCAATTTTTTGGCTTTGGCCTCGCCGAGGGCTCAATCGCCAAAAGTTTGTGATTATGCCACCCTAGACCATTGAGACAGATTCTATTGGCCATGAAACTTTGTAGGGGGGAGTATTAGTGTGATTCCCTTTCCCTTGAAAAGTTTCATGGCCATCCATTCCCATCTCACCAGTGCAAGGTGGCACAAACACCAATTTTTTGGGTTTGGGCTCGCCAAGGATTCAACGACCAAAAGTTGGCAATTGTGCTATCCTCGACCGTCCAGATTGCGATGGCTATGAAAATTTTCAAGTGTGGGGATTAGTGTGCTTTCCCTATCCTTGCAAAGTTTCAGGGCGATCCATTCTTGTCACTTTGGTCCAAGGCAGCACAAGCATCAATTTTTTGGCTTTTGGGTTGCCAAGGGTACAATGGCCTAAAGTTGGTGATTGTGCCACCCTTGATTGTCAAGAAGGATTTAGATGTCCATGAATCTTTGTAAGGAAAGTGATTAGTATGCTTCTCTTGACCTTGCAAAGTTTCACGAACATCCATTCCCGTCTTGTAGGTCCATGGTGGCACAATATCCAACTTTTTGGCTTTCGGCTCGCCAAAGATCCTACGGCCAAAAGTTGGTCGTTATACATCCTTGGACCAACAAGATGGACTTTAATGGACATGAAACTTTGCAAGAGTAGGGAGTTAATGTGCTTTCCCCACTCCTGCAAAGTTTCATGGCCATCCGTTCCCGTCTTGTCGGTCCAAAGCGGCACAATCACCAAGTTTTTGGCTTTGGGCTCCCCAAGGATCCAACGGCTAAAAGCTTGTTGACATATTGCGATGGCCATGGAACTTTGCAGGGGTGGATATTAGTGTGCTTTAACTTTCCTTGAAAAGTTTCATGTCCATCAGTTCTCATTTCATCGGTCCACGGTGCCACAACCACTAAATTTTTGACTTTGGGCTCCCCAAGGGCCCAACCGCCAAAAGTTGGCGATTGTGCCGCCCTTGATCGTCGAGACAGATTGTGATGGCCATGAAACTTTGTAGGGGTAGTGATTAGTGTGCTTCCCCTATCCTTGCAAAGTTTCATGGCTATCCATTGCCAACTCATTGATCTAGGGTGGCACAATCGCCAATTTTTTGGCTTTGGGCTTGCAATGGCCGAACGACGAGAAGATGGTGATTGTGCCTTCATGGACCATCAAGATGGTTTGTGATGGCAATGAAACTTTTCAAGGGTGTGTGCTTCCCATGCCCTTTCAAAGTTTCATGGCCATTAATTCCCGTCGGGGATGGGAAACGAGAGAGCTTTTGGAGGGAGCTTTTTCTAAGCCTTTTACTTTACAAGTGTTTGCATAGATGGCCTATGTGGAGAGAGCTTTTTGGAGGGAGATTTTTTTGTTATTTCCCATTCAAATTGAACCTTGAAACTAACATGTACACCACAAAAAATAATGCTTTGAACACAAAGGAAGGAGAAGAAGGCACCATATTAAATCACAAAATTCTCCAAATAGAATTACAATATCAATCCAACATCTCACATGCAATATCTAGAAAATATGCTTTACACAAGCCATCTTCTCCAATCATGAATTCCCTCAACAAGAATCACTTCATTAAATCTATAGTTACAATTACATTTCTGCACTAGGAGATGTGATTGAGACAATTCAAGTACAATATTTTTTAATGACGTACGAAGACAGTTGAACACATGAAGAAAATCTTCATTTGTCACCTTGCATTGATGGATAACCATATTGTGGTTTGATGGATAACTATATTGTGGTTTAAATCCATGCCAAAGTAGTGAAGGAAGATGAAGCAATTATCCTTGAAAGCTATATATGGTTTGCTTTGTGCCACTCGTACTGCAAAGTCTTCACATGTACACATCGAGCTACTTGCAATATGAACTTCATACCACTCCCCCTAGACTTGTGAAGAAGATTTCTCCCCCATGAATTTTTCATGCATGCATATCTTCATGACAATGTGCTCCACAATGCAAACTTCCATAGTTACTACCAATTCAATTCTCTTGGATGCTTGAATTGATCCTCCTAGCCAATAACGCACATTGCTTGTTTTCATAACTACAATTTTTTTCACTATGAAGCCTCCTGTCTCTACTGCCAACAACTGTGAAGCAGTCATTTTGGTTCTCTTTCCCACTTTCCATATACTCAAAACTCTTGCAGGGCTTTGTGTGATTGTGTTACAGGTTTTCCACGTATGATCCACATTGTCACTACAAAACCACATAAAGTGTGCCTTCAAACGAGTGTAATTATTTTGAGAGCTTCCAATTTAGAGTTTTTTTTTAAAAAAATAGGTCCTTTGTGAGCTAAAAGTTGAGATCACTCAATCAACATAGATAGTCTAAATAAAAAATTAAGATATTGTAAGAGGAGTGTTCCTTTTATGGAGCTTTCTCCTTTAGAGGTTCTTGAAAACAATTTAATTTTTTTTGACTTTTGTGTTTTCCATTTTGATCATCTTGCTTATAAGAGACTTCAACACGAATCCCCAACTTTGGGTGGGAGAGGCATACATAGACATTGCCTTGAAACGACTATCGTCCATTTGATTTTTTTTGAAAGGGGGCTAGAAACAAATTGTGTAGCCAAATCTCTTTTATAGAAATATAAAAGACAAGTTAAACACCAACGACCCCAAGTTGAAATGTTTTGCATCAATCACTAAGCTAAATCATTTGAATTAATACTAGCTCGGTATTTTGAAATCTAAAAGGCAATGCCCAAATTACATAATCAAGGACCCTGGAGTTAACTGTATAATATCCACTCCATCCATCAAAATTCTTACAGCAAACTGGACATTGGGAAGATGAGTGTCATAATAATCAATATCTAATTCTCCTAAATGATTTTCTCATATTAAACTGATCATTTAATGTGGGGAAGTGCCAAGGGAGAAAAAGCTAGAATATTGGTTAAGCCAGCAGACCGGCCACAGTAGGGATCCAAAGGAGGGAAAATAGGGATCCAAAGGGGGGGCCATCTGCAAAAGAGCCATGTGCAACAATGGGCTAAAAAGACCCTAAGGTTCAGCCCATTAAGACTTCCAAAATGCTAAGGTTTCAAAATTCAAAGGTTGTGTCCAAAGGTCAACCCTAGGGAAAATTGGATGCTTTGTGTGTGCCCTAAAAGTCTTTGCACATCCCTACATGGGAGGGGGCGAGCCCCAAAGGTAGGGGATGAGAGAGAAAGCCACACACACACACAGGCTCCCTTTACACAAAGGGAATGAGGGACACATGTCAGCTCCCTAGGCCAGATGCCCACAAGGTGTGCCCAATTCCTATTGGAAGACCCTTGAAGTGGACGAATGAGAATTAAGATAGAGTAAATGTAGTTTAATTAATTTAAAAACATTTAATAAAAGAAACCAATGAGAATTAAGTCTCCTAGAAGACTATTGGGCAGTCTCCCAAAGGGTCCAATGAGCATTCAGAAGCCCCATGGCTTGCCTGATTTCTATTGGCCAGGAGACAAAGGGGTCCAATGAGAGTTTAGTTTAATTATTTAATTACCTAAAGCTCTCACAAAAGGGGAAAGGGGTGTTGGAATTAGGGTTGCAGAGAAACACACACAGCTTGGAGAAGACGAAGGAAGCTCAAAGCACACAATAGAGAGTGTGTTACTTAGTGTGCAATGGAAAGATAGATAGCCCTAGAGTGATGGGCGTATATACAATGCACGGGGGAAAAAACCTCCTAAAGAGGGAAAAAATGCCCCGGCGGTCCTAGTGTGTTCACACACATCACTACCACATGTATATGGTAACAAATCCCCCATGGAGTGATGCGGTGAACGAGAGCTGGCACATGAGTAAAGGGAAGTGCCATGCCCTGAGGACAGGATCAGTCCACAAAGGGGAGTAAGCCCAAAGCTTTGCGGAAAGCTTCAAGCTTCTCACGAGACAATGCCTTTGTGAAAAGATCTGCAAGGTTGTCCTGTGTTGGCACATAAGCCAAGCTGATCTCTCCTGCTGAGAGCCTCTCCCTGACATAGTGGTAATGCACCTCAATGTGCTTTGTGCGAGCATGAAAAACTGGGTTCCTCGCAACTGCCAATGCGCTCTGACTGTCAGTGTAGATAGTGTTGGCAGTGTCCTGTCCAACACCCAAGTCAGCCATAAGGCGTCTGAGCCATACACACTCAACCGTAGCTGTGAAGACTGCCCTGTACTCAGCCTCACAACTCGAAGTGGCCACAGTAGGTTGCTTCTTGCTCAACCATGATATACATGAACTGCCAAGCATGAAACAAAAACCACTTGTGGACACTCGCGTGTCAAAACAACCAGCCCAATCTGAGTCCGAAAAAGCATGTAAGTCTGGCGGCAATGATCCCCCCTTGGGATAAAACAAGCCAAGATGTAAAGTGCCACTAAGGTAGCGGAAAATCCTCTTGACAGCCTGCCAATGCTTAGACCCTGGGCTATGCATAAATCTGCTGACCTGCGAGACTGCAAACTGAATATCTGGCCTCGTGTTGCATACATAAATGAGGCAGCCAACAGCAGTTTGGTAAAGAGTGACATCAGCAGGATCGCCAGCATCATGTAGACTCAACTTCAAACCTGTTTCCATGGGAGTGGCAATAGGTTTGCAATCCTCAAGTCCAAACTTACATAGCAATGTCTCTATGTAACTTTTCTGACACAAAGCAATACCACCATCACACTGCTTAAACTGTATACCCAAGTAATGATGCAACAGCCCCAAATCTTTCATCTTGAAAGTAGCATTCAAATCAGCCTTAAATTCAGCAATATGTCTCTCATTTGGTCCAGTGATCAGCAAATCATCAACATAAAGAACCACAATGAGAAATACATCATCCTCACGCTTTACATACAATGTGCTTTCTGTTGGACTGTTACGAAAGCCTCGTTTAACCAAATGAGTGTCAGCTTTCTCATACCAAGCACGAGGAGATTGCTTCAACCCATACAAAGCCTTCTTACATTTGCACACTTTGTCCTCTTGTCCTTTTATGACAAAACCGCGAGGCTGCGTTACATAAACTTCCTCAAATATGTCACCATTCAAGAAAGCAGTAACAATGTCTGATTGATGTACATCCCAACCAAAATGAGCTGCCAATGCACATAGAAAACGCACAGTAGTCATACGACAAGTGGGAGCAAAAGTCTCTTCATAATCTATGCCTTTTTGTTGTGCATAACCCTTTGCAACAAGTCGAGC
Source organism: Adiantum capillus-veneris (assembly GCF_014529385.1). Taxonomy (NCBI): domain Eukaryota; kingdom Viridiplantae; phylum Streptophyta; class Polypodiopsida; order Polypodiales; family Pteridaceae; genus Adiantum; species Adiantum capillus-veneris. The sequence goes on along the minus strand of NC_140934.1, from coordinate 75,768,935 downwards.
CTTATGGCGATCGATCTCACCATCCGGCTTGCGTTTCAACTTGTAAACCCACTTCGTACCAATGGCCTTTTTGCCAGGAGGCAAATCACATAAAGTCCATGTGTCATTCTCTATAAGTGCATCATATTCTGATTTCATGGCAGCAATCCAATTTTCTGAATTCTGTGCTTCATCAAAAGACAGAGGCTCCTCAACATCATGTAAACTAGACACAGCCAAAGCATAACAATCTGATGCATAAGATGCATGGCGAGAGCCTGAACGAGTACGACTAGATAAAGGTGCATCCAATTTACTGTCACGCAAAGTGTGCACCAGCCATTTTGGCATACCTCTAGCCTGCTCATTTTCAGCCCTTTCCTCATCAAGTACATCATGTACATCTGCATCAGTAATAGGCTGTTCTAAAACATTTTCAGAAACCCCCATAGGCTGTACATTTGCCTCATTGGAACTTACATTCGTATTTCCACCACTGAAAAGAGGCAACAAAGTGTCATAAATGTCCTGTGAGCTTACATTACTGTCTCTAGTACATGACAGCAAGGGTTGAACAGAATCTTCCACAAACACTACATCCCGTGAAACCAAAATACGTTTTGTTTGCGGATGATACAACCTGTAACCTTTGCTTTCAGCACTATAACCAACAAAAATACATTTGACAGCCTTATCATCCAATTTCCTGCGCTGCACTTGTGGCACCAAAGCATATGCCAAACAGCCAAAAACACGCATGTGCTCAATAGAAGGTTTTCTATCATGCCATGCTTCATATGGAGTAATAGACTGCAAAGCTTTCGTAGGACACCTGTTAAGTACATAAGTGGCACACATGATGGCCTCAAGCCAAAAAGAATGCGGCAAAGCTTGACTTTTGACCATACATCGTGCCATTTCCGTTAGTGACCTGTTTTTCCTCTCAGCAACACCATTTTGCTGAGGTGTATAAGGCACTGTACATTGGTGTTTTATCCCACGACTAGCCAGAAATGCATTAAATTCATGAGACATATACTCCCCCCCTCGATCGGAACGGAGGGTGCCCATAGTACATTTTGAGACATTTTCAGCCATAGCCAAAAATTGTTTGAAGCACATAAAAACTTCGGACTTTGCTTTAAGCGGAAATACCCATGCATGCCTGGAGTAATCATCAATGAAAGTCACGAAGTACAGGTAATTGCCCAAGGACGGAGTTTGCATGGGCCCACAAACATCACTATGCACAAGCTGCAACCTGCATGTGGCCCTAACTGAACCATCCTTTGGAAACTTAGAACGCTGCATTTTACCCAGAATACAGCCTTCACAAACATGTTTGATAGGTGCTTCAAGAGGCGGCAAAGAAGCAACCATATCAGATTTCTCCAAACGCAGCAAACTGGCAAAATTCAGATGACCAAAACGTGCATGCCAAAGTTTTGCATCTGAAATAGCCCTTGAATCTGCAACAGCATTTGCAAAATTTTGTCCACACTTGTCATACAAAGTGAGCTTATACAACCCACGACACAAAAGCCCAGATGCAACAATTTCATCACCAAAACTGAGATCATGAACTGTACATCTGTCATCCACAAATTTGACTACAAGTCCAAGTCTAGCAAGTGCGGATACAGACAAGAGATTCTTCTTGATCCCAGGTACATAAAGTGCATCAACAAGTGTGAAGGAACTGCCATTAGCAGCAGTGAGCACAATCTTTCCAACTCCCTGAACTGGATAAGAGGCGTTGTTGGCACAAGTGACTGAATTCCCATGAGGGACAGACTCGAGAGAGGTAAACAATTCACGATGTGAGGTAATGTGCTTTGTAGCACCACTGTCGAAATACCACACATGTGAATCTGCAGCAACTGACAAGCATGCATCATGGACAGCAGGATTGTAAGTGCACTCTGCGCTAAAAGCCCATTCTGCATCAACATCAGCATCACAATCTCCTTTCACAGAAGACTCAACAATGGCTGCATTTGTAGTGGAACCAGCATTTGCAGTGGAACCACCCTCTTTCTTCTTAGCCTCTTTGGCCTTCAACTTAGGACACGACTTGATCAAGTGATCATTGGCTTTACAATAATGGCAACGCATCTTCTTTTTGCCCTTATCACCAGAATTGCCAGACGAAGTGCTGCCAGCAGAAGCATTAGGAACAGAATTTTTGCCACTCGCAGCAGAACCATAAGAAGTGGCTGCATTACTGTTACCACCCTTTCTTTTAGAAGCAATAAAAGCCTGTTCAACTGCATGCTGCCTAGTCCTGTTTTTTCTAGAAAGTGACTCTTGCAACAGCAATGTGCATAATGCATCAAACTTGACAACTTCAGGATTTCCTTGGGTCATCAGTCTCCAAGTACTAGCAAAAGTCTGGTAGGAATCTGGTAAGGCATCAAGAACAGTCTGCACAAGGGAACTGTCAGAAATGACTTCACCTGCAGAAATGAGTTGCTCATTGATATCCTTGACACTAGCAAGGAAAGTGTCCATATCATCTTCCTCATGCATAATCTTCGACTCTAGCTCTTTACGCAGCAAAGCAATTTTAGCCTCATTGCGGCTTGCATAAAGACCTGCTAGAATATCCCAAGCCTGTTTTGCAGATTTTGCTGAACGGATGTGAGGAATAATGGTGCGCTTCACAGACAACGCAATCAATGCATGAGCCTGCGCATCCTTAACATCCCAACGAGCTTGTTCTGCTGTAGGCAAAACAACTCTAACAGCTGCAATCCTTGCAGCAAGACCTACAACATCCTCAATATCGCCTACATCTTCAGAACCAGGACGTACATCAATGCCCTGCACAATGTTCCAGACACCTTTTGACACAAGAACGTGTTGCATCATATAAGCCCACATAGGGTAGTTGTCCCCATCCAACCTGTCCTCAGCAGCAAACATCTTGAACACATCTATGTTGTTGTTGTTAGCCATGGTAAATGCTGCACCTGATGTGAAAACTGCCCGAAAATAGGAGAAATGGAGCGGGAACAACTTGTGCTATATAGCACAAACCGTAGAAGACTATAAGGCACCTGTTATGCAGAAAACGGCACTGACAGAAAATTTGCACAAAATGACGAAATAGCCTGTGCAGTACTGCCTGTAGTGGAAACGGAGGCCGAAATGAGCCCAAATCAAAATTCTGAGCAGACCGAGCTCTTTGAGCTTGCCCAAAATATTTGTCGACCTGCGAACGCTTGCCAAAGCTCACTGAAATCGGAGAAAGTGAGCAGGCGTGTGCTGGAGCAGCTGGCGACTAAGCCCGGGAGGACGTGACCTGCTCTGATACCAATTGTTGGAATTAGGGTTGCAGAAAAACACACACAGCTTGGAGAAGACGAAGGAAGCTCAAAGCACACAATAGAGAGTGTGTTACTTAGTGTGCAATGGAAAGATAGATAGCCCTAGAGTGATGGGCGTATATACAATGCACGGGGGAAAAAACCTCCTAAAGAGGGAAAAAATGCCCCGGCGGTCCTAGTGTGTTCACACACATCACTACCACATGTATATGGTAACAAGGGGGACACATGTCAGAAGGCTATCACTTATGCTGCTTAATACCTATTGGCGTGACTTGGGGAGGTCCAATGAGGCAAAAGCCAGACCAAATTAGCAGCTATGGCTCGCCCAAGAGAGAGAGGGGGCTGATTTTTGCTTGGAATTGACACACACACACTAACACTTGACCATGTGTGAAGGAAGAATACTCTATCTCCTCCCAAGCTTTAATGGAGAACTCATCACCTACTCCAAGCTTGTGAGATAGAAGCCTACATCAACACTCTCTTGGCATGTGGATGAAAATCTAACCAAGAGCCAAGCTTCAATGCATGCTCAACTCCTCTACCAAGCTAATTACTAAGCTAAGCTATGCTAATATGAGTGATTATGTGAGGAGATGTACATCTTTCTCGTAAGATACTCCTTCTTCCTCTCAATCTACTCTCATACCCTGCTAGCTCTCACCATCTTCGAAGGTGTGTGAGGTCTTGGGTCTGAGAACGGGGATAATTCAAGTTGTGTTTGATTAAGTGTTTTGCTTGGTGTATGAAGCTTCCATCTTCATTGCACTAGCTAGTCTTGAAGGAACACAAAGAATTGTATTGTACAATGTCTCTCTTGATGGGAGAAACCATAATACAAAGCCTTTTGGAGGGGGGACCGGCTCCATGCAAATCCGGTCCTCAACTGTTGTCAATAGCTTAATTTCTCTCTCTTTTGAAAGTATTGTCGATTCTATCTAACTAGGTGTTATGCTTTTTGTTGCTCTCTCCACCCAAGCACTCTTGTAATTCTCATTAGGAATCTATTCTAATGAAATGCCCACTATGTTCATGCTAATTTCTGCTACACATAAGTTATTAGGCCATTAAATGTTACATTGGTATCAGAGCTCAAGGTTTCTCTTTTCTTGCTCAAGAAGGGAGGTCCTCAAGCTAGCTACAAATGGTTGGTATTATTAATTTCCTGTGAGTAAGTAGAATAGGGATTTTTCAGCCTTGCAGTGCGCCTGCCTTTGTGCAGTTAACGGGGCATCACCGTCGAGAGCTATGGTCTTAATAGTGGAGTCCTACGGGGCTTGCCTACGGCTTAACCACTATTGAGCTATTAGAAGCTTGAAAGGAGCCGGTGCTGTCTTGGTGTCGAAAGACCCTCTCTTCTATTCCTTGCAATTAATGGTATTCGAGCTGCGGGTACAGTAGCTTGAGTGCTTTTTCTAAAGGGGTAAAAGAGAGTAGCAACTAGGGCTTGAAGTGCCAAAGTATACCTAAAAAGTTTACACCTAAAAGTTGTTAGAATGGCTGACAATAGTAAAGAGAGTGAAATTAATGTGTATAACTTTGATTTTGCTCATGAGCAAGCTACTAATGCTGCTTCAATGCTTGTTAACTATCTTGTTTCTAGGCCTCAACAAGCCATGGGCAATCCATCTCTCCAAAGTGAAGTGCAACGGCAGCTCCGTGCTCACGGGATTCTCCAAGCTCATCACCATGACGAGAGAACACCTAGGAAGCCTCCTTGTGAGACTACCAAAAGAGGGCTCTCTCCGATTCGGGAAGAAGAATAGAATCCATATGAAGGGCTCAAGAATTTACTTCTTGATGATGCATCTCCTTCCCAAAGGAGAACTCAAGAGCCTCCACCGAAGGAACGAGAAAGAAGCGAGTCTCCCGCCACCTCGGCGGAGATGGCTCCACGAAGACGGCGGGCTAAACGCTCTCCATCACCACCAAAGCGGAGAAGACCATCGTATTCTTCTCCTCACCACAATTCAAAGAGGGATGATAAAAAGCAAGAGAAGAAAAAGGCGAGAAAGAGGACACCCTCTTCTCCATCTTCTTCATCCTCTTCCTCTTATGAAAGCTATGGTGAAGACGACAAAGATCAAGACAAGAAAAAGGCGAGAAAGAGGTCACCCTCTTCTCCACCTTCTTCAAATTCTTCACCTTCTGAAGAAAGTGATGGTGCAACTTTTGAACCATAAAAAAGAAGAGGCCATAGGAAATCCTATGCCGCATGGAAGAGGTCGTCCAAGCTGAAGAAATTCAAAGAGGGAGGGAAGAGCATCTCTTTCCTTACCTATGATGGCACCTTCGGTGCTACGGACAAAGTCTTGGCCTTTATCCAGCAATTCGATGCGGCGTTTGGAGATGAGGGCTTCACGGAGTCCTCTAAGCTACGCCATGTAGCTATGCACTTTCAAAAGTCCGCCAGACAATGGTGGTCTAGCCTACGAGCCAACGGTGAAGCTCCACGAACATGGAAGGCTTTAAGAGCTTCCATTATGAAGCAGTTTTTGGCCACCGATTCCAAAGACAAAGTACTCACCGAATGGCGAAGCTTAAAGCTCTCTCCCAATGAATCCATCCACAAATATGTAGACAAGTTTTGGGACCTACAACTCAAAGCCACTGTCTTCAAAAAGTTGGATTTTGGAGAGCAAAAGCAACAATTTTGTGCGGGCTTAACCGAAGAAATGGCGGAGTATGTCAACTCCCAAAGGCCACGTACCATATCGGCGGTAATACACCATACTATGGTGGCCTCTCGAATCAATTTCCAAACGGGGGGTAAAAGAAATAATAAGCCCCCGGAAAACAAGGGTTCCAATGAGCCTAAGGGGAAGGACAATGTCCAAAAGTCTCCTAAGGGCAATTCCAACAAAGCTAAAGAGAAGGGAGTTTACAAAGGAAAGAATAAACTCTCTCCTGAAGAGCTTGAGCGTTATCGTAAGGATAACCGGTGTTTCAAGTGCGGCGAACAAGGGCATGCGTACCGCGCTTGTCCCCAAAAGAACAACCGCCAAGATCCTCCTAGAGCTTCTTTGGTTGAAATCCAAGAGGAGGAGATTCACCAAACTCACCACAAAGGATCTCCTCTATGCCATGCTTGGGGAAAGGTAAGAGAACATGATGCTTTTATTCTCTTTGACCCTGGTTCTACTCACAATTTCATATCTATGGAGTTAGCCACCAAGCTAGGCATACAATCCTACGAGATGGGAGATATCCTACCCGCAGACAGTGCCTTCAAGGGGCAAGAAGCTTCAGTCACTCCCTTAATCGGGAAATTGAGGCTTCATGTCCAAGGCTATGTGGACAAAGAGGACTTCTTTATGTCTCCTCTCAAGCATGAGGATGTAATCCTAGGGGCACCATGGTTTGACCGCCTGGCTGCCGATGTTAAATTTCCTGAAAGGAGAATCTCCTTTAAGTTCAGGGAAAAAGACATGTATATAGATGCTAAGGAGATGGGTAACACCATCCCCATTGTACATACACCAGCTTTCAACAAGTCAATAAAGAGGTCTATTTCCGTGTACATGATTTTTGTTAAAGATTCTCAAAATGAACCTAATGCTTTAGCAGAAGAAAATAAAAGCAACCAAAAGGAATTAGAGTTATCCAATTTTCTCAAGGGGTTTCAAGATGTTTTTATTGACGACATCCCTTGTGAGCTACCTCCTAAACGAGGTAATGATGACCATGCAATTGAACTTCTTCCAGGAAGTTCACCGCCTAACAAACCTCCTTATAGAGTTTCTCAAGCTCAACAAGAGGAGATTATGCGGCAAGTGCATGAGTTAGTTGAGAAGGGCATGGTTAGGCCTAGCTCATCTCCATTTTGCTCACTTGTGCTATTAGTGCAAAAGAAAGACGACACATATCGTATGTGTGTTGACTATAGAGCACTAAATAGGATCACTATCAAGAATAGGTTTCCCGTTCCACGGGTAGAAGACCTATTTGATAAGCTACAAGGATCGACCTACTTCAGTAGGATTGACCTAAAAAGTGGCTATCATCAAATAAGGATAGTTGATCAAGACATTGTAAAGACCGCATTTCGTACTACATTTGGTCTTTACGAATACATTGTCATGCCTTTTGGCTTCACCAATGCACCAGCCACATTCAACCGCTTGATGGAGAAGCTGTTTAGGCCTCATCGAACCTTCACTGGAGTGTTCTTTGATGATATTATCATCTACTCTAATTCATTGGAGGAACACAAGCAACACCTCCAGGTAATATTTCAAGTTTTAAGAGAGAATAAACTTTATGTTAATCGAAAGAAAAGTGAATTTTTCTTGCAAGAGATTCAGTATTTAGGTCACATTATCTCTCAAGATGGCATCCAAATGGATCCATCCAAGTTAGAGGTAATAAAAGGATGGCCTAAACCAAGGAATCTTCATGAACTAAGAAGCTTTATAGGTATGTGTGCATACTATAGACGCTTCATAGAAAAGTTCTCACAAATTGCGGGACCATTACATGACCTAACAAAGAAAAGTGTTAGGTATACATGGTCTGCTAAGGAGAACAATGCTTTTGAAAAGCTTAAAGAAAAGCTTATCTCTCAACCTGTGCTTACACTACCGGATCTCTCAAAACCATTTGATGTCCAATGTGATGCTTGTGGTGATTGCCTTGGGGCTGTTTTGCTCCAAGAAGGGCACGCCATAGGCTATGAGAGTCGAAGGCTCGACCCTGTTGAGCAAGCTCTAGGCATAGATGAAAAGGAACTCCTTGCAGTTCTACATGCCTTAGACTCATGGAAGCACTATTTATTGGAGACTCCTTTCATTCTGCGAACGGATCACCAAAGTCTTAAGTACTTCATGACGCAGACCAAGCTCTCCGACAAACAAATGAGGTGGGAAAATTTCCTTTCGCAATTTCATTTTCATATTGCTCACATTGCTGGCAAGCATAATCAAGTAGCCGATGCACTCTCAAGACGAACGAGAGTGAATGCGGTTTCCATAGCAACTCACAATGATCTATCTTCCATGATAGATGAGTATGCTATTGATCCCGATTTTAGAGATGTGATTTCAGCCCTTGCATTAGGGAAGAAAGAAGAACCATTTACTTTACAAGATGGTTATCTTCTCTATGGCATAGACTATGCGTTACTAACTCACTACGTGAGAAAGTAATGTATGAATCTCATGCTCCCCCATATGCGGGGCATAGAGGGATTCAGTCTACCTTAAAGGGAATTGAAACATATTTCTATTGGCCTACCATGAAAGTGAACATACAAGAGTATGTTTCCAAATGTGTGGTATGTCAAAAGACAAAATTTGATAGAGGGAAGCAACCTGGATTGCTTCAACCCTTGCCAATCCCTAATTCACCTTGGGAGAGCATATCCATGGATTTTATCTTTGGATTGCCTAAGTCTATCCATGGGAATACGGGGATATGGACGATAGTAGACAGGTTCAGTAAACAAGCTCATTTTATACCTTCAAAAAGACTATCAAAGCCCATCAAATGGCAACCCTCTTTATTTCACAAATTTTCAAGTACCATGGCTTGCCAATGTCCATAGTGTCGGATAGAGATCCTAGAATGACCAGTAATTTCTGGAAGGGTCTCTTTGAGAATTTAGGAACAAGGCTAAACTTCTCTTCGGCCTATCATCCACAAACTGATGGCCAAAGTGAAATAGCTAACCTAACCATTCTCGATCTACTAAAAGCCTATGTAACGGAAGTAGATCAAAGATCCCAATGGGAGAAGTACTTACCCTTAGTAGAGTATGCTTACAATAACACTGTACATACTTCCACAGGAAAATCACCTTTCGAGGTAATTGAGGGAAGATCAAAAAGTCCCTTGCTACTTAAGGTACATGGGAAGATCTTCGCTGCAGATGAGTATAGCCGAGACCTACAAGAATATTTCCAAAAGATTAAGGATGCTATCTCTATCTCACAGCAAAGGCAAAAGGCTGCTGCTGACAAGCACAGAAGAGCCCAAGCCTTTAAAGAAAATGATTGGGTCTTGTTAAAGTTTCCCAAGGCTTGATTAAGGCACACGACGGGCAAGAATCCTACGGGCCACCAAAAGTACTATGCTAAACTAGCAAAAAGGTACTATGGTCCCTTCCAGATTCTTAGGCCAATCAATGAGATGGCCTATCAACTTAAGTTGCCCAATCATTGGCTCATACACAATGCTTTTCATGTGAGCCTATTAAATCCTTACAAAGGAGAGCCACCTCAAGAACCAACTATTGAAGACCCACCGGAGATCGAGGACCAAGAGAAGGTGCTGCAGCCCGAGTCCATTCTCCGACATGAAGACAAGGTATTAAGAGGCGGTAAGTCTATCCAACGATATCTTATTAAGTTTAAGAATTATCCTTTCGAAGATGCTAGATGGATGCAAGGCATACAATTAAAGGATAACCTAAACCTTGTCAATGCTTACAATGCTTCCCAAGAGTAAGCAAATGTACAAAATGTTAAAAATGAACAAAATTTTTGTCTTATAAGACTCTCTTTTTCTTTATTTGTGTGCAAAAATGAAGTAGTATGCATGCTTAGATCATTTTTGCAGAGACGACGTCTCCCAAACACCAAGTAGAGCTTGTCACTCTACTATGGAAGACTGATAGGACTAATGTGCAGACATGCTTGCGGCAACCTCAGGCTCTCAAGCGCCAAATGGACTAGTCATCCATTATGGAATGATGTCGTAGGGTAACATAGGGATCCTCTACCCGCTAAGAAAAGGACTCATGAATATGCTTTATCTTCTCTACACCATAGTCGAGGATGACTATGATTTCAAGAGAGAGGTAATGTCATAATAATCAATATCTAATTCTCCTAAATGATTTTCTCATATTAAACTGATCATTTAATGTGGGGAAGTGCCAAGGGAGAAAAAGCTAGAATATTGGTTAAGCCAGCAGACCGGTCACAGTAGGGATCCAAAGGAGGGAAAATAGGGATCCAAAGGGGGGGCCATCTGCAAAAGAGCCATGTGCAACAATGGGCTAAAAAGACCCTAAGGTTCAGCCCATTAAGACTTCCAAAATGCTAAGGTTTCAAAATTCAAAGGTTGTGTCCAAAGGTCAACCCTAGGGAAAATTGGATGCTTTGTGTGTGCCCTAAAAGTCTTTGCACATCCCTACATGGGAGGGGGCGAGCCCCAAAGGTAGGGGATGAGAGAGAAAGCCACACACACACACAGGCTCCCTTTACACAAAGGGAATGAGGGACACATGTCAGCTCCCTAGGCCAGATGCCCACAAGGTGTGCCCAATTCCTATTGGAAGACCCTTGAAGTGGACGAATGAGAATTAAGATAGAGTAAATGTAGTTTAATTAATTTAAAAACATTTAATAAAAGAAACCAATGAGAATTAAGTCTCCTAGAAGACTATTGGGCAGTCTCCCAAAGGGTCCAATGAGCATTCAGAAGCCCGATGGCTTGCCTGATTTCTATTGGCCAGGAGACAAAGGGGTCCAATGAGAGTTTAGTTTAATTATTTAATTACCTAAAGCTCTCACAAAAGGGGAAAGGGGGACACATGTCAGAAGGCTATCACTTATGCTGCTTAATACCTATTGGCTTGACTTGGGGAGGTCCAATGAGGCAAAAGCCAGACCAAATTAGCAGCTATGGCTCGCCCAAGAGAGAGAGGGGGCTGATTTTTGCTTGGCATTGACACACACACACTCACACTTGACCATGTGTGAAGGAAGAATACTCTATCTCCTCCCAAGCTTTAATGGAGAACTCATCACCTACTCCAAGCTTGTGAGATAGAAGCCTACATCAACACTCTCTTGGCATGTGGATGCAAATCTAACCAAGAGCCAAGCTTCAATGCATGCTCATCTCCTCTACCAAGCTAGTTACTAAGCTAAGCTATGCTAATATGAGTGATTATGTGAGGAGATGTACATCTTTCTCGTAAGATACTCCTTCTTCCTCTCAATCTACTCTCATACCCTGCTAGCTCTCACTATCTTCGAAGGTGTGTGAGGTCTTGGGTCTGAGAACGGGGATAATTCAAGTTGTGTTTGATTAAGTGTTTTGCTTGGTGTATGAAGCTTCCATCTTCATTGCACTAGCTAGTCTTGAAGGAACACAAAGAATTGTATTGTACAATGTCTCTCTTGATGGGAGAAACCATAATACAAAGCCTTTTGGAGGGGGGACCGGCTCCATGCAAATCCGGTCCTCAACTGTTGTCAATAGCTTAATTTCTCTCTCTTTTGAAAGTATTGTCGATGCTATCTAACTAGGTGTTATGCTTTTTGTTGCTCTCTCCACCCAAGCACTCTTGTAATTCTCATTAGGAATCTATTCTAATGAAATGCCCACTATGTTCATGCTAATTTCCGCTACACATAAGTTATTAGGCCATTAAATGTTACAATGAGAATGCATTTGAACTAGACGAGGGGACCAAATCTGGATGCAGGACAAGGTGGCTGATGTGTGTCCCTTGTATAGATGGAGGATTCACTTGCCGTGTCAGATTCTCAACGTCTTTGCTTAAGCGGTGAATGCTTTTCTCCATCCGGACCTGTGAGGGTTGGGATGTCTGGGTGGCTATGGAAGGCCGTGTTATCTTTGCATCTTTCTTGCTATTTGTATCGTGTAAATATCTTTATCTCTCTTTAACTGTAGGTCGGCACCTTCCACTATCAATGCCAACTCATCTCGAGTGAAAGTCACACAACTCTCCCTGATATCATGAGTGACAACAGTTGTCTCCTTTGACAAAAAGTCTACTGGTCTTTGTTGCAAAAAGTGAACATATAACATTTTTGCAAAATATAATGCACAATCTGCATTGTGCAGTGGATGGCCATAAACTTCCATAAACTCTCAATGTTTTCTTTGATCGCATCGTGGATGCACTTTGATACCTTCCACCTTCCTTTCTTGATCTCTGCGTCCTCACATGGCCATATTGTTTCGATCATGTCTTTGGTTACTTCTTTATTGATCTCTAGAATGGTTCACCTCCTTGAGTCAATTATCTTTAGTCATTTTAAATTTGTCGTGTTATACGAGGTATTTCAAATTTGTCTTGTGGTTCAATTGGGTCCGGTAATTGTGATTTTGTTTAGTCGCATCAGTTTTGGTTTGATTTAGTCGTCTATGACATCTTATGTATTGGACGAGACGTTGCTACCTTGTGCATCTATGAGACTGTTGAATCATGAGAATATATATTTGTCAATGATATTAATTATTTGTTTATTTGTCCATTGCAGCTCCAAGAGAAAATGGCCGATGAAGAACAAGTTTGTGGCACCCAATCAGTGCCTGATGATCAACAACAAGCGGTTGTTAATGCATTTTAGCGCATGAAGTTTCTTGCACACGGTATGTCAGCACGACAAGCGACATGCACTGCTCGACGACTCTCAAAATGGGCAAATCCAAACCACATGCAATGGAAAGACCACTCTCGCTGACGAGAGTGGGGCCTTCGGAGGAGGGTTTTACAACGTCTCTGGTGTCGTATCTCTCTTCTCTCTATCTCTCAGTCCATACCTAAGCAATTTTGATGGCAACCCAAAAAATACCAAAAAACAACCCCACCGGCAACATCAAAACTTTTGCATGTCACAGTCAAACACAGAGCGCACCTTCTACAATTACTATTGTTAGGACCACGCAACTTCCAAGGAAGCTCGCCACCAACAGCCACTGAACATACTGTTCAACACCTATCTCTGGCACATCATTTTTTTTTTCCATGCATATCCTCCATCAGCATCATAGAGCCACACTATACGGCTATGCATAGACACGCGCTTTATTCCCACGCACTATTCATCGTGGACAACTCACTCTAGGAAGGGGGGAAATGCGGTTGGATTATCATTTGTATATACCATTATTATCATCTTACTTCTTTTCTTTTCTTTTCTTTTCGTTTCCTTTTCTTTAAAAAACACAAGTTTTTCAGAGCCTGACAGAATCTTAGTTGGCATAATCATGAGCCATACCATCACCATCTAATACCAGAATAAGAGTATGTATATAAGGGAGGTGACACTAATTTTGGCTAATTTTTGACCGACTAATAATCATTGTAAATAATTTTCTTTTACAAAAAAGCAAAAAATGACAGGTAATCAACAAAAAATTGATAAGTCGAGCCAGGAAAGTCAGAATCAACTTTTGAAAGCAAATGCCGAAACTTCAAAACGAGGACTTCAAACATGGCAAATATGGGAAAATTCAACACAAGATGAATTTTGAGCCAACTTTTGAAGGATCAAAATTGCAGATCGAATGCCATTTGTAAACCGAGTGTCTGAATGACGAACGGTTCGAACCATAGGTGATATGAACAACAAGATATGAGCAATGAAGGTAAGTATAAATGGGGCATTTCGGGTAGACTGGGATCATATAGTCAAAAGGGGCAACAGAAGCTCATTTGCATTTATAGAGAGAGAGAGCCACAGGAGCATAGAGTTTTTGGAGTTGCTTCTGCCTGCTGTGACCACCTCGGTGGATCTCACTACACGAGATTTGACAGGTATGATCATTAACCTTGCAAGAGCATGTGTATGTGACCCATACTGCTTGAACAGTACCAAAACAACAAATCGAAGCAGTACAAGGTCACAAAATCGGCAAACTAACAGGGCCAATGAGGAAGTCCAAAACCCATCAAAAACAAGAAAAAGTTCATCAGTAGACCCCAACTAACTGACAGAATCAGCCAAGCTAAAAACAGTAGAAAAAGGTGCTGGAACATGGATCGAGGGTCAGGAACAATAGAGGGTCAGGAACAACCCCATGACTGGTTTTGCAAAAAGCATCCCAACATGGATCGTGATCCATGTCCCTTTTTGCCAAAATCAGGATAAAAGTGACTCACTAGCTGGACAATGTACAAATAGTACTGGTGTTGCAAAATGATCACAAAAAGTTCTCTAAAGATCATCAAACCCACCTAGATTGCTACTTTCAGTTTGTAAATGGTCTTTTGGTTACTGCTAAAGTAATTTGGGAAACTTCACACTCTCCTCGAAGCCTATCAACAAGCAAATGTAACCTAAGAATGGTGATGGGATCAAAACCAAGCAAAATTTTATTTGCAAAATGGTGAAACTGGCAGGATTCAGTTTGCCTTCTCAAAAGAATTCAATGTCTGGGGGAAATTGCCAAGGAACGAAGCAAAGCTATGAACTACAGACCTCAATCATCAAAAATCAAAGCAAGGAGAGATCTCAGGCAAAACATGACTCCAAAAGTGGTTGCCAGAAACAGATTTGGTCAAAATGGAATAAATATGGCCATAAACTAAAAAATGGGACAAACTATGGAAAAACATGTCCAAAGTTGAAAAAATTTCACCAGTGTACTAGGAAAACCTATAGGAACCAATGTGCACAAGAACTGTATCAAAATTCTTCCCAACATGGATTGCGATCCATGTACCTTTTTGGCCAAAATAAGTAAAACCCATGCCATCTGATTCAGTATGATCAAGAAATCCAAGCCATGAAGTTTCAAGCCATTTGAATCCCAAAATCCACTTCAAAAAGTCAAAATCTCTAAATCTGTACATGATTTCCAAAATTCAGCCCAAGTGTCAAACCAATGATCCAAATCCCAAATTTTTTTAAACCAAGTCATAATCAAGATGAAACCTACCAGATGGTATCATTAGATTTCCAAAATATTACCCAACATGGATCGCGATCCATGTACCTTTAGCCCTAAATCCAGAGAAAAATTGCTCAATAGCATCCCCTTATGCCCAAGAGCAACTTCCCAAAGATAGAATTTTCAAATGCTTCCCAACATGGATCGCGATCCATGTTCCTTTTTTCCAAAATCCATCTGTTACATTATAGTCTTGTGCCTATAGTAATCCTAGGTGCATTGGTGAAATTTGGTCAAATTTGGAGTAGTTTTGACAAAGTTAAGCTCACTTTTTCATTTTATGGTCAAGTTTACACTTTCCGACAATTTTGATCCATGGCTAAATCCTGATTTCACTTGCAAAAATTGGCAATAGGATGCCTCGAAGGAAAGCACAGAGGGAGTGGAATGTGGTACCCTATGAGATAACCGATATCTCATCAAATGAGAAAGCTCACCGCACCGAGCAAGTACTTGAAGCAATTCCGGCAAACATTTTCATTGGAAGGTTTCAAGTAGCAGACGAAGAAATCGTAAAGACCACCATCTTTCCACAGGAAATGTGGACTTTGCACCAAAAACCAAAAGTGCAAGCAGGGGTCAGGTGCCTCCAGCTCGACAACTTCTTACGACTGTCTCCTTGGGGAAAAGATTTCAGACGAGTTCACGAGCTCATAAGTTCAATTCAATACAATGGAGAAGCAACTCTGACAGACAAGGATGGGGAAGTCATTAAGATAAAAATTACAGTGGAAATTATCAATGAAGCCCTCCACCTGCCGTCGCAAGGGACGCATAATCTATTGCAGAAAATGAAGGCAATAGACGATGATAAAGCCTTTTTGAAGCAACGAGGCCACAAGTTGACATATCAATACCTGATCTACTCAGAAATGGAACTGCCATTGCGTCTTATATCACAACATTTCAAGGTGCAGAAGCCGCCTAGATATACCAAACCCTTGTTGCATATGGCAGTGGTAATGGCGATGGGATTGGCTGAAGGTATGGTGGTCAGTCGCGACTTTGGCAACTATCTTCTTGACATGATTGTGGAAGAAAACCTGAAGGGCGGTCAAAGAAGTAAAGATTAAATGAATGGGGGACCAATTCTCACACGGATAGCCTATCAAGAACTGGGCATGATCGACGATCTACCACCTACGGAAGCACAAATAGATCTAATCCACAGGTCCAAAAGAGCTGTAAGACCAGTGGAAGGACCTAACTTAGGAGTCAAACAGACAAGGCAAAGTGCACCTCTAAGAGATTCTGACAGTGAGAAAACCGAGTCAGATGATCGGAGTAGCCAGGAAGAGGGGTCCCATCCAAGAGATACTCCTTCTAAGTACCAATCTTCGGAGGAGGAGCAGGATAGCCCATACACCCTGGGATATACCCGGTTAAAGAAAAAGGTTGCACATTTGGCAAAAGCTATCCCCATTACTCATGCCAAGAGGACAATGGAAGAGGCTCAGGCATTGAGGGAAAAGCTCTGCCAGCAAAAGAAGGATCAACATCAAACCCAAGAGACAGAATCTAACGATGAGAAAGAAGACGATGAAGTCGAGAATGCTCCATTGATACGTAGGCAAACAGAGGCCTTGGAAAGGATCAAGCAACAAAAGAGGAAGGAAGCTGAAGAAAAACAAGAAATTGGCAGCGCCATGCAGCAGCGCATTCACAATGAGCTCAAGTGAAAGACGGAGCGGAGGCAGCAAGAAGAATCAAAGAAGCCACGTGTCGATGGTCTAGAATCATCTGACGAATCTGGTCAGAGTAAAAAAGGGGAAAGTCACTCGCAGGGAGAGGAACAACACGATACACAGGACCAACAAGGTCAAGACCTTGGTTCTCCCAAGGATGCTGAGACACTTTCAGAGATGTCAGAAAAAGAGAAAGAAGAAAGTGCAAGACGGTGGGAGCAAGGGGTCGAAGGAAAGTAGACGGAACAACAAACGGATCAAAAAACAGAATCACAAACAAAGCCTGCCACTACCTCTGATGCCTTAAAAGATTTGAAACAAAAGGAAAAGCAAGCTGAGGTGGTTGAGCAACCAGATCAGAGCCGAAAGGACCAGCATGGGCCAAGATTGCCACGCACACAAGCGGCCATAAAAGAAGGAGCAGAGATAATTAAGTCATTTGACATTGACAATCATTTAGAGCAGATCAAACTGCAGTTGCAATGTCAAAGAGCTCTTTACAACCTCAAGGAGTTGGAATTAGAAGACAACAAAAAAGAGGTATCTAGAGCAGCAACAGAATCTTGGCAGTTAAAGAAACAAACCAAAGCACTAAAGAATGCGCAAGTCCAAGCACAATCAGATTTGCAGAGAGAATGAGAGAATGCAACATACTATTACAAAGAAGTGCAACGATTCAACGAGGTGAACTCCGCATTGCAGATCGAATAGCAACGCCTCAAGGAGGAGCTAACCAAAGAAAAGGAACAAAATGAGAACCTACAAGGCTCATATGCAGTGGTTACAAGGTCTCTCACTCAGCTCCTGGCCATACATGAGACACCCTCCTCTTCAACGATGACTGTAGGATCTAGTTCCTCGAGCCAAGAAATCAAAGAGTTGAAAGAGGCCCTAAAACAAGACAAATATGATAGACAGATCACGACGGCAGGTCATAGGGCCCTACAACAGGCCAAGGATGAGGAAATCGATGACTTAAAGAGGCAACTGGCTGAGTCAAGAGGGGAAGTAGCAGTTGTGAAAGCCAATCAAACAAAGTATCAGCAGGACCCAAGGGAATTTGAGCAGGGAGAAGGATACAAACAATCAGCGTTCGAAACTCATCAAATAGAGATGCCCACTACGAGCATTGAAAAAGGCACGCAAGAATCTGCAGATCCAACCACGACATCCACCTCGGAGTCGGCAAAAGATGAAATTCAGCACTGAATCTCAAAAGTAAAGGACCCTTCACAAAAGGCGTATATCCAATATGAACTAAAAGTGTTGGAATCGGCTGCCCTCCTCATGATCACTCCAGATGAGGTAGCAAAAAATCATGGGCACGAGATGATTGCACTACCATTGATGCGGCAAGAAGTTTGATATGGCAGCAAAAGATGCTCCCAGAACTTGAACCAAATAGCAGAGGGGACTACAGAGAGGTTTCGATTACGGCCCTTCAAATTGAAACCATCCTCGACAATCAACCACTCTGGAGGAGAAAATGGTTTGATCAGCAACCAACTGATGGAACATACTACAGGAACGCCCCCCAGCATCTCAGGATCGACCCCACTTACTGTCCCATCAAGAGACAACGATCGTGGGACAGTTTTTATAGTTGGTAAAGCAAAAGACCGGCAGTGCTAAACTACCCAGTAATCACAAAACCGCTTAATAACAACCCCCCATCAGAGCATTACCTGGTGCAAACTCTAAAAGGAGTAATCAATATGAAGAAAGAGATCCCAGATCTTGCTTGTCAGATGCTGGTAAAGATTTCCAAAATGCTCATCACGTGCATTACAGCTTTCAGAGACATTGAAGCAGTAGAGCATCCATGGCAAGTTTTTGTTCAGGGTACTAGGGGTATTTGCTGGAATATGGAGACAGAAATCCCCAACAAAAATGTTATCATAGGATTATATGCAAGAGTCATGTTTCTGCCCTCTCATTACATGCAGACCTTTGAAGAAGCTTTCATGACAGGTTTCTTCGAAGTGGACTCTTCCATATTCAATCCAATGACAAAAGATCTGCCAGCCCGCCACATCGCCTACCAAAGTACCATCAGCAATAATCCCTTCAGAGAGCTGGCAACCAAAGTCGATATTGAAGCAAGAGCTCAAAAGCTCAAAAATCTCACTGCAACGCTTGAAAGAAGACAATAAAGTAAACTCACTCAGAGACAGCTTGCACGAGGACGTGCAATGAATAGGAAGGGGGGAATGTTTGGTGGATACATGCGCACTGTGGACACTCTATTTTCTTGGAAAAAACCCTATAATTCAGCCTAAGATGAGTTGTACTCATGATGAGATTAGACCATACCCTTTTTATTTCTCTGAGTCTACACCGTTGTAAGAGGCCAGATGGCCATGGGAAAGCCCGCTAACTTTTAAAGTCAAAACCCTTAGTTTTGAAGAGAAAAATTATAATTAGCTGAAGGAAGTAAGAAACGTGCACTGTGGAGGTTTCTTGTGACTACAACTTGTAATCTTTTTTTCTCTTGAGCTGGTAATCAAAATTCTATTCCTAATAGCACTTTGCGTTCCTTGTCTCTTGCTCTACAATCTAAGTGTAATCATTTCCAATTCTGCTGTGATTCCCGACGTATTTTTTGTGAGCTAAATGCATTGATTTGGGGGTTAAAATGGTTTCTTTTTGATGTTTTGACCATGAATAAGTATTTCTATGCTTAAGGAAGATCTTTCCAAGTACTTTTGTTTCAGTTTTCTGCACATTTTTTGTGATGGATCGTGATTTATGTACCTTCTGAGGTGGTGAAAAAACTTGGTAGGATTGAGTCCATAAGTGTTGTGATACGTCTCCTTAAGTTTCGTGGCATTCCGGATTCGTTTGGATACCGAAAAGGCGTGATGACGTTGAGTGGTGAGATTGGATGCATACTGATTGTCTGACTAGGAAGTGGTTGATTTGCGTTTGTCGTAGAACGAGTAGCCCTTGAGTTCACTTTGGTGAGATTGACACTCTCATTAAGTCTTCGTGCCCCATCCCGAGTCGCTTCCTTGCATATTGAAATTATGTTAGTGCAAAAGAGCTATGTTGCAGACTTCCGTCACGGTGACCCCTAACAGCCACCTTAGTGTGGCATTTTTGGGTTTGCAAGGGGTAGTACCAACGTCCAATGCACCCAACTTATTCACTAGCACCTTGGACCCCAAGTGGCCCTTCAATTCACTTGTGGAGCTTTTGGGTCCGCTAGCACCGGCTTCTCACGAGCAAGAATTGAAAGTCCAAGGCAAACCACACAAGTGGTCCTTCCCACGGGTCTGTCTATCAAGATCATGTTAATCACTTCTTCCCACAGCCAGCAACTCTTGTCAGCAACTCTTGTCAAGAGGGTGTCCCTGCAGAGCAGCAATACTCCAAACAAGATGAGGAACAGAAAGCGTCACATTGAGTCTTGTTTTAATGTGTATGACCGAACAAATCTCAAGATTATCAAAAGGACTCTTTGGCTTGAACATCAAGAAAAACACTTCAAGCACACTCACTCTCATTGCAAGATCATTCATAAAAGCACATGGCACATGGGTTTTAGACACTATCACATACCGAGTGTACGATAAGACCACACATCCTCATGAGCACACAAAATGCGGTGTATGTGTGTTTTGCACTATTGGAGATGAAAATTTCCATACTCAATACAATGGACCAATGAAGATCAAGATGTACAAGAATCCTGGGGAGGTCACCTAATAAAAATGTAACCTATCACGCGAGTTCAACAGAAGGGTATTTAAAGTTCTTGAAACTTACAAAAACATATATAGAAGGGCATTATTTTTTCAAATTTGAAAAAAACTTACAGATTTTAAAAGAAAAGGGTACATTATATTCTTAACAAAATTCACAGGTAAGGGGTTTTATAAACATGTCTTGAACGCACGTGATATGGTAGTTTTATACATAGTGAACCCCCTGAGACAAGAATACAACAACATGATGACAATGCATGAAGATAAAGCCCAACAACATGAAGACGACAACAAAGGATAACAACAACACAATGAAGATGAAGCAAAATTTGACATCGACAAACAACTTTGCAATTTGAAGTGGCATCTATGACAGATGGTCTTCCGACATTGGGGACACATACATAAAATCTTTTAAAAGCGCTACATTTGTATAAATTTGTCCTACCACCTAGTTTCTTACAAATCTCTAGGGGAGGTGCACACTTTGATTCTACACCTAGTTGACAATTCTCTGGGGATGATGTTGTGACTTTGGTCTTACACCTTGACAATTCTCTTGGAAAACACTTTTGTATTTTGGGTGCTACATTTGACCCACCAAAATGATGCCCATGTATAAACACATGAACCACAAAAACACATAAAAGCTTTGCAAAACCCAAGTTTGTCTTAAGGGGGTGTATGGTTGGGTAAGCCCAACTTGTGGCACCATCCTAGGAAATCCCTTTAGCCACCTAGGAAATGATAATTGATGACATGGTCCAATAGCAAGAGGATGAAACCCATCTAACCAATAATTGTAAAGCACTAAGACTATATAGAGGCTATTTTTTAAAGAAGCATTTCATTTTGACTCTTATCATTGTGTCTATACTCTCTCTCTCTCTCTCTCTATGCTCTTGCTTTTGGCATAAGGTAACCCTAATTACCACCTCTCTAATCTTAATCCTAACACCATGGTTAAACTAAGGTTCACCCTCTATAGCCTAATGCTAATCATCAATGATAAGGGAGTTAGATTTTGAAAACCAGTAACCCATCAGATGGCATCTGTTTCTATTTCTTTGAAGTTGACAAATCGATAAGGTAACACACAAGAGTAAGGCTATGTGAATGTTGAGGATTAAGTGTATATCGAATAGTTTAGTGGAATAAAGATATGATATACCTTACTAGCCCACTGATTTTGAAAATAGCTTCCCTTACTTTCTTGTCCCTACATCCGCACATACTCTACAATGTCAAAAGATTTAAGGTGACTCCTTGTGTGAGAGTATGGGCAGACTTGGGTCCACCAAAAAAATCATATCTCACTAGTGCTAGCTCCAAAAATCATGAGAATATGACATGATTATGTAGCTTTTGGGTTATATTTTTCATTTTGACCACTCCTTCAAATTAGAGTTGAGGTGGATGCCAAAAATTCTACCAAAATACCTTCTGTTAATCCCTGCAAGAGACCTATAGTGAACCCCCCTTTTGTTGAGTTTTCATAAGCTCCAAGAGGGAGTACCTCCTTGCATTAGAGCATGACCTAATAGATTCTTAAGGGTTTGAAAACATGCATGGATTAGGATTATTCACAAGTATGATATACAAATATGACGAGAAAAAAGTTATTCCATAAACAATTCATGGACTCTAGAATAGTGTCACTTGTATATAAATATAAAATATAAAATTGAACGATAAAAAAATATAGCATAATAAAATGAGGGGTCCCTCATTTGTTTTTGTTGATTCCATTTATTAACTTGGGTTAAGAGAAAAAGCATATAGAAAATTCTTATCATCTAATAAAAAGGAATAACTACGTGAATACTATTTTTGTGGTTCTTTCTTGGAGTGGATTCACATCAAAATTTAGAGAGGCTTGGAAGAAAAGATCTATTTATAGAATAGAGAGTATACAAAATGGTAAGAAAAATCATGGTAACAAGGAGTCAATGTACATAGCATACTTAGACAAATGATGCATGCCTAGGTATAAATATCTAAATAAATACCAAAATAATAATAGTAAAAAACACCTATATTTAAGCCCTATATAAAATGAAACATCTACACACAATGGAAAATAATATTTTTTTAATTGTAATTTTATTTTATTTTTTTGGCTCAACTACCTTAGTGACTAGCTGGATGAGGATTTTAAAAGCGTTATGCGGAAAGTATTCTAACTCACATATGCTTATATACAATGAAAGGGTGTGGATAGCCATAGTGTTTAGGTGATTTTGGTTGAGTAAGGTAGCTCACTATGGAAATTATGGATAAATAAAAAATAGCTATCACTATCACATGCTGTTAAGGCGGTTACGTCACTAGCGGAAGCTAAATAGCGAGAACTCAACCAACAACAGAATTTGTCAGACGAGGACGGAGCTTGACCCGCAGGCGCATGGAAACAACTAGGTGGGTGTCAAATCACCTACTCGACCTTCTAATGACAATCACTACTAAGGAAATCAAATCTAAGTTCTAAAATAAGCAAGTGACTGAAATCCTTACTACGAACGAATGCTATACGAAACAGGATCTAGAATCATTGAATCGATCTCAAACTCAAGGGAAAGTCTATACACTAGGTAAGAACAACACCCTAAAGACTTGAACTGCAAAATCAACCTATAACCACTCCGTGCGGCAAACGCGTATGAAGACAGGCCAAAAAATACAGGTGATCGAAACTTGACCCCGATGGTACCAATGTGTAGCTCTACTCGTTGTGGTTCTATAGATATGCTGCACCCTCCATTCCAACACACGAGCTGGAAGAAAACTCACACCGAAGCTCATAGGAACTTACCACACATAGAAGCCGATAGCACGCACTCTTGGTATCTGTGCGTAGCTCTCGCCATTGCTAACACAATGACGGTGTTGCTTCTCCAATGGCGGCTCCGTAGCTCGCGTAGCAAGTAGATAAGACTCTCTCTCTCTCTCTCTCTCTCTCTCTCTCTCTCTCTCTCTTAGACACAGTCACGGCGCTCAAAAACTCACTTTGATTAATAATCTGAATCCCTTAGGTTACAAAAACTTTGGCTTATATACCTCAGCCTTGGAGGTGAGAACATCTCTAACTAATTACATCAGCAAGTGAAATTACTTCGGGATTACAAGCTGGAAACTCAATTGAGTCCCGTTACTTAATGAATGGCTCCAATCAAAATCAATGTCAGAAAGACATTTATTACAATCAATGGTTACAAAAATGATGAGTGTGAGCAAAAATGTGGGTGTGATCCTCTGCTGGCTCAACACTCCCCCCCTCCGCGTTCATGTCGTCCCTGACATGACTTTTATGCTTGGTCAATAAAGTCCTGTCGTCTTGAGCATCTGCAAATGTGATTAGTATCGTAGGTTGCCGATGGTCAAGGTTGGGACGAATATTTTGCTTTCGTGGGTGAAAAAGCCGGTGTAGAAAGCTTCTTCGAATGTTTGCATGTGGAAGCTAGGCAAAAACATAATCCTCTGGTATAGGAGGTGCAACACTTTTGGAGAAGGCTGCAATGAAAGATCATATATCATATCAGTCACTGTGTCGGCCGTCGATAGTAGACTCGAGGTCGTGGCTTTATCTGGCGCGAACACTTTAATGCAAGCTAAGAGAGTCCTGCAGATTTTCTTGAGCATCTGACACGAAAGGTCAGGAGAGCTAGTAAAGAGCTTGATGGTGCCCGTTAGGGTTTTCACCATGTAGGCTTTACCTATTCTCTCTCCTGCCTTTGGTCCTGGCATCCTGGGGTAATTAAGCCAATTTGGCTTCTTTTCTGCAATCCTGCCATGCTCTTTCCAGCTTCTCACTCTTGGCACCGGGCAGAAGGTTGCATTCTCCCGAATCTCCTTTGGTGCCTCCACCAAGTAGATGAGGTAGGCTGGGTATTTGTTCAGCCAACCTTTCCTCCATCTAGGCTGCGAATCTATAATTTTCTTTGATTGTTCCTCTTTTGTGATGTCGCCTTGGTAAAGAGTGACATACTGCTCCTCCTCTATTCTCTTTTTCGTTTTTATCACTTCAAACTTCATCAAAGGGAAAGGCAGGCTGGGTTGCATCCACTCTTCATGGAGCACTTTTGTGTCTAATCCCTGAAGTCTAATGGAGATTAGGAGTCTCCTCTCCCATTCCATTTCCGCCTTGGCACTCTCCTCTGTTGACTTTGCTATTTGTTCATGGAGCCTTTGTTCTTCTTCTTCAGAGATTCCTGAAGTCGAGGCCACCTCGTGAACTGGGGCTGGATCTTCACTTGTGGTTGCCTCTCCAGTTTCTGGTAGCTCTATGGCTGCTCCACCTGATTCTTCTTGTGGTGTCTCTGTCTCTCTTCTTTGTTGCTCTTGTAGATCTTGGAGTTGTTTGCGGAGGGTCTCATTCTCTGTTCTTAGTGTTTGATTTTCTAAAGTGAGCCTCTCCTCTGCTGCCAATGATCCCTCCGCAATGTGCAACCTTTGCACTTGCTCTAATCTTAGCTCTCTTTGTAAGCTTCGGACCTGGTCTTCTAGAGCTGGTACAAGAGATCCCTCTTGTTCGGTTCCTGCTCTGCTAGCTCTAGGGGTAGTCCTGAGTCTAGTGATTGTTCTTTCTTGGAGCTCGACTCTTTCCCTTAGCTCAATGAGCTCATCTTTAGCCGCCTCCAAGTCGTCTTCCATCCGCTCCCTTGCTTCCTGTGCACTTGTTACTTCTCTTGAAACCTCGGCTAGCTAGAGTATCAAGCCGTCTCTCTCGTTTTCCGCGTCGTAGAGTGATGCTTTTTGACTTTCAGATTCAGTCATAGCATCCTCTAATTTCCTCTGCAACTCGGCTTCCCTTTGTTTGGCTGTCTCAATCTCCACTTCCTTTGCCTTCGATCTTTCTTTGATCTTGTTGAGCAGTTCATGCACCATGTGCATGTCTTTTTCATCTTCATCTGTCAACTCTAAAGCCTTTTCTGCCACCATCTCCACTGGCTTCGGCTCTTCTAGTACGTTTTTTTCATCCAGTTTCCCTTCACTCTCTTTTGTACTCTTTATTTTTTCCTCTGTCCCTCTCCGATCATCTTGTTTTTGTAGGTGGATCCCATAGACTGCCTCAAGGGCCTCTTCTTCAGTGTACCCTATCGCTACCAGATCCTCATAATCGTTTTTCTTTTGCTGAACTGGATCTATCTCCTTTTCCTTGGTCTCGGCCTCCGGCTTTTCCATACCAGCCGTGTCCATCTCTACTGTGGTCTCTTCCACAATGATTTCCGTCTTCTTCGGGCTTTGTACATCAGTAAAGGAGGGCTGATTGTCCTCAGTCATCTTGGCTTTCCCTTTGTTTGCTTGCCTGTCTTTCTCTTGAGGTTCAGTAGACTCATCTACTTTCTTCTTCCCCTTGTCTTCCTTTTACAGCTCAGCTTTTAAAAGCTGTACTTCCTCTTCAGTGTATGGCTCGACAGATTGCTGCTCCAGTATAGCCTCTGACTCCTCATAAGCTCTAATATATTGATCATATTGATCAACATGTGGCTTGACTGAGCTAGTTCCGACTTTAGTGGGGTCTGGAACCCACTTTTATTCAAAGTCCCCCTTTAGAGCTCTTTCCGCTCTAAACTGCTCCACCAGTCTTTCCATTCTTGCTGCTTTCTGACTTTTGGTTTGCTTGGGAGCAACCTTCTTCTTTGCTTTCTTCATAAGTGGCTCATCCACATCCTCTACAAGTTGTGAAACTATTTCTAGTTTCCTGCGTGCTCTTGTGGACGCCCTCTTGGATACTTCAGGTTGTTCTTCCTCCTCATCGGCTTCTCTAAGCCACTCATTCTGGGAGGGAACCTTTGGCCATTGATCTCTGGCTCCAATAGCTTCATAAGCTATTCTTGTCAGAACTTCAGCTCCTCCTATATACTTTGGCTTCTCGTTGTGCATGGAAATTACTTGCTTGTGGATGTGTTGAGCGTAATTCACCTCTTTTGGCATATTGCTCTTCAATGCCCATGTGATGGTAGTTGCAATGGCATGGGGTGGTGTCGTATACTTTTGCGGTCTTTTATTGCAAATATGGAGAAACTGGTTGTACAGTCGGCAAAGGGTTGCCGCTCTTTGGTCTGCCATATCTCCATAGGTTGCATTCTGTTTCTTGGACCCATAAACCTCTATAGCCTCCCTTATTTCCCTGACAGAGCTCCCTTTGTTGTGCAGCTTCAATGCATCTGCAATGAGCTGTGG
The DNA here is from genome assembly GCF_014529385.1 of Adiantum capillus-veneris. NCBI lineage: Eukaryota > Viridiplantae > Streptophyta > Polypodiopsida > Polypodiales > Pteridaceae > Adiantum > Adiantum capillus-veneris. The sequence continues at coordinate 75,742,397 of NC_140934.1, read as the reverse complement.
AGTGATCTGTACCTTCTCTCCATCTATTGCTCTCAATGTGGCTTTCCCATCCTTCTGAATGGAGGTTGCCAACTCATACACTCTTCTTGTATCTACACCTGATGGTCTCGAGGTGAAGAATCTGTGCAAGTCTGCCCTTTCCAGGTACCTGCTGATGTTCTCTGACCTGCTATAATCCACCGATTCTTGTGGTATCATCGGTATATCCACCGCTTGCCCTTGAGGATCTCTGAAAGTCCCCTAGTAGATCTTTATTCCCTCTTTCTCCAGTACTGCCTCCTCCACCCAAGTTTTGGTTGGCTTGAGGGTTTCTGCTGGAATGTCAAAGGGTTCTGCTTCTGCAAGAGCATCTTTGATTGTCGGTCTTTTTCTCTTTGTTGCTGATGACTTGGCGGAATCCATGGATCCTGTAACTCCAAGTTCAGAAGTTAGCGTCTTTTTAGTACTGAAAGCCGAAATGAAGCTTTTAACTATTCAAATGACTGGAAAATTGAAACATGAGCTATTCAGGGCCTAAGGATGTAGGGTAGGGGAAAAAATATGCAAACTGGGCTCAAAATCATGCTGGAGACATCATACGCGTATGATGTCTTTTGTGTCAAAATGACTTCATATTGGTTGTGCTTGTAGCTGATAGTGTATACATGAGTATCATATGCTTGGATTTGAGTTTGGATCCCATTTGGTCAAGTTTTGGCCAGTTTAGTCCAGTTGAGGCTCTTGGCAAAATTTTGAAAGGGAATTGGATTTTATGATCCAAATTGGATAAAACTTGGTGGTTCACTTTCAAATGGCATGTAGATCACTTCTGTTTGGTGGTTGAAGCCCTGAGGTGCCAAAATCACATAGTGAGACATTATACGCGTATGATGTCTTTTAGTGTATTTTTGGACCAAATTTCTCTATAAGCTTGGATATGGCTTTAGATAGGCTTATTCAGTGGATTTATGAATTTTGGATAGATTTTGGGCTAAAAATGGCTCTGGAGACATCATACGCGTATGATGTATTTTTCATCAATTTTTCATGGGATTGGTTCTGTGGACTCCCCATGTACTAGTGAAGGACTGTCCCTACTCAAATCTTGGTTTGGACTTGAGTATGTTGAATTTGGGCTAAAATAGGCTTTGGATGAAGGATTTTCCCTCAATTGGGCTAATGGGGTGATCCACTTGACCAAATGATTCCAAACTTCATATGTAGCATGTATTAGATATATATAATGGATGTATGACGTCAAATGAGCAGTTTTGGCTCTGTAAGTGCAAATAGACATCATACGCGTATGATGTCTTTTGTGTCAAAATGGTGCTTTTTGGTTCCAGATAGCTTATAGATGTGTTAATCAACAATCCTACAAAGTTTCAATGAGTTTGGAGTTATTTTGACAAAATTAGGACCAAAAATCAATTTTATGGCCTACTTTGCGTCTTTTTGGTTTTCCTTGGGTTTTCTAACTCCAATTCTCATGATACTTGGTTCATAGGATGTGATTAACCTGTGGAATGAGGCTATGCACTCAAATGTTGAAATGGATGTGAAATTCATGTTGTGAGACATCATACGCGTATGATGTCTTTTCTTGAAATGTTGGTCTTTTTGTGCAAAGAATGCTTTGTGCTAGTGCCCTAAGCCCTGATAACTAGTTTTCAACTTAAAAAGTCATCAGTTTAGCTAAAAAGCCCCCTTATAGGCATTTCAGTCTCTCTGAAGTCGTCTTTTTGCCTTGGAGTTGAATTTCTTCAACTTTTCTTCTCGAGAGTTGCATTTCCAGCTCATTGGATATGTTGTGAAGCCACCTATTTGGTTGAACTTGACTTTGGCTCCCCGTTCTCCATCTTTCTCCATTTGGTTACCCGAAAACGTCTTTTTCACCATCGGTAAGTGAATCAGATTTTTTTTGGGTTTTGCTTGCAAACGTAAGTCATCCATGTATATTTGAAGCTGCTTGTGAAGTTTCATGTCATTTGGTCGTCAATTTTAGCCGTTATGCCAAAATGACGCTTTGTGTGTCCGCAGCCGAATCGGTTGTTCCGACCTACTTTTGGTGATCCAAACCTAGAGATACTCCATGGTTGCATTGCCCTCGATGTTGTTAAGCTTCCTGAGAAGTTTTGTGTCGTTTCGACAAATTTTTCCTGTTTGCCTCTTGCAGGCTCTGTTGACCTAGGGTTTTTCCAGTCGTTCTTTCTCGAGCTTTGAGTATTAGAAACCCATATTCTATGTTAGGGTAACCCACCTCTAAGTTCTTGTAAGGTTTGGTTAGGCGGTTGTGCCCCTACCTAGCGTCTTTCCCCATTCCCCGTCTGCTCTTGTTTCTTGGTTTTGGTCAGTTTTCGCGACAAAAGTTAACGATAAGCATCAAAAGCTTATGGCAACGAGTCTACCTCTCATGTCTGGTGTCCTCTGAGCTCTCGTAGCAGTCGTAGAAGGCGATAGAATGTCGGATGCTCCTGTGTGCTCTTTGCTCTCTCCAAGAAGGTAATAGTGGAAATGAGCTTGAAAGTGAAGTGAAAAATACTTAACTTCGGGCTTCCCGGATCACTTGTTACCAAATTTAACATGTGCTCCTATCTCGTCGTGAAATGCACTTTAGGATTTGAAATTTCTCAATTTGGACTCCGTTTGACCTATTTCTGAGAAATCTGTCCACTTTGCCAAAATTCTGTCATTTCGGGCTTTCCGCAACTTTTTCAGAATTGTACCCAATTTTTACCATGGGTTGCCCTTGTCATTAGGACCATCACCATCTATTCTTTTCTTTTTTCCGATCTCATTTCACCTGCTTTTTTTATTTTTCTTTTACTTTTATTAAGAAAATCATGAAAAATAAAGGAAAATAGCAAATTGAAGCCAAAAAATTCCAAACATACACGATAAATAGCTGGTAACTCTGTGTATATGAATATACACTCATTTGTGATTTCTGGACTTGGATTACCACTTTTTTTTTTCACTTTTTTGCTCCAAAAACACTCTTATTTAGTGATATTTACACGTCTAGAGACCCAAATTCATCATTTGATCTCTTCTTGTGGCAAAACAAGGTATATAAGGGCATAAATATTATCAATATCCGCAATCAAACATAAAAATTTCAAAATCATGTAAGACACTGCCCTTGTAATATAATTTTTGTTTTTCTTTGTTTTTGGCGCTTGTAGCTGCTTTGTAACTCCTGTATACCTGTATACCTCCCCCCCTCCTAGTCTGAGTCCTCCCGGACGACTATGAAGTGTCTGTGGGCGAAGCAATGTAGTTGTTTTGGTCATAAGTTCCCAGTGCAATTGTAGAGCGATGATACAACAGTCTTTCCAATAAAGCTGCTCTTTGTTTGATTGAAGGATTGGTGGTCGGGTTTTGGGTTGGTTTTGGCACTTCGGTAGTAGAATCAGTAGATGGATTCTTCTTTACTTTGTTGTTCTTTTCCACAATCCAAATATGCTTCCGCTTCACTTGTGCTTGCCACAAACTCTTTGCGACCCAAACTTGCTTTGTTCTTTGTGTTGATTTCCTCGACTTGAAATACCTAGGAGTGTCTGTTGATTGTACTGAAGGGAGTTCCTGTTTACAAATCTTTGGGATACAAATTTGCTTGCTACAGTTTTGTGCCGTCATGAACTTCTTTGGAATCCAGATCTGTTTCACTGTCCTTGATTGTCTGGAATCACTCTGTTGTCTGGTATTGAAGACTCTGTTTTCCACCTTTGTGTTCTCTGGCACAACCTTTTTTGGTCTCCATACTAACTTTGACTCCGTTTTTTCCCAAGGTTGAGCTGTTATATTATTGCTTGTCTTTCCTTATCCACTGTTGGGAATTCCTCGTCGAAGAGTAATCCGGTTGTAAAGAAACTTTTGGTTGCCATTGCTTCTTCTTTTTCTCTGGTTGTTGTTTACCTTTGTCTTTGGATTTGTCCTTTGGAGTTGGCTCTGTTCCTTTGGTGAACTTAACTGATTGACTTTCACCTTCGTATTTGATAAGCACTGATTTAGAACTCCAGTCAATCATTGCATTGTATTGCTTCTGCCATGGTTGTCCTAGCAATAATGGTTGTTGTGTAGCTTGGTCTTCAACCACATAAAACATATGCGGATACACATACTGGTTAATCTGTATATGTAAAACTGTGCATCCGACAATTTTGATTGAATTCTCAGAGTAACTCTTTAACTCTTGCTTGGCAGTTTGTAGTTTAGTGTCATTTGTCAATTGTCTATACAAACTGAGTGAAAGTAGGTTAGCTTGAGCTCCTGAATCCAATAGTGCTCTGGCTTTGATTTGGTTGGTTCCTACCTTGCATTCAATGATGGGTTCTTCTTTGTCATTATCCATTTCTGTTATATTGACTACGTTTATTCGTATTGCTCCTTCATTGCGGTGTTTCTGACGTAGTAGTATTCTTTTCTCCATTCTTTCTTTCGCCTCGGCTTGCGCTTCCTCCAAAATAATTTTCTTTTTCTGGACACACAGCTTTTCTTGATGTATTTTGAGAAGCATGTCTTGGGTTAGCGGCAAAAGATACTTTTTCACTCTGCATCCACTAATCCAATTGGGCATTTCTTCTCCGTCTAATGTAGCAAGCTTGACGACTCCACTTGGTGATAGATCTTTAATCACCAGAGGTCCCATCCCTCGCTTTTTAAGCTTCTTAGCATGCTGTTTCAGAGTGTAAACTAGGACATAGTCCCCAACCTTAAACTCTTTAGTCCGCACATGCTTATCAAAAAATTCTTTTTGTCGCCTTTTTTGAGCGTAGATAGAAGCTACTATTTTTAGGCGAAGCTCGTCTAGCTTTTCCAGGTCATCTATTCTATCAGAAAGCTCGTGCCCTGTCCACTCTAGATCCTTAGCCACCCTTAAGGTTGAAATCAAGAATTCTATTGGTAAGATAGCATTTAGCCCAAAAACCATGTTATATGGGGTCGTTCCTATTGATGTTTTATATGCTACCCTATATGCCCATAATGTTGAATGCAGCTTCTGGTCCCAGTCAGTTCTCGACTCAGATACAATCTTCGTGAGGACCGCGCATATGGTTTTGTTTGTTGCTTCAGCTTGTCCGTTTGCTTGTGGATGATACGGGGTTGATTTCCTATGGATTACCATGAATTCATCTAGAAGGATCTCTATCACTTCATTTATAAAATGTGTGCCTCGATCACTCACAATTTCTATTGGCAATCCATATCGTACAAAGACGTATTCATATAGAAATTGTGCCGTGGTCCTGGCATCTGCTTTTTGAGTTGCCTTTGCTTCGACCCACTTTGTTAGATAGTCTGTAGCCACAACGATGTATTGTGCATGAGTCTTATATGCAGGAGGTGAAATGGGTCCGACATAATCAATCTCCCATTTTGCAAAAGCTCTTGCCCCCATCATTGGTCTAAGCGGCATATCATCTCTTTTAAGTGGTACTTTGGTCCGCTGACAGTCATCACATCGTTTAACGTATTCCTCAGCGTCCATATGTAATGTTGGCCAGCATATTCCTGCGGCTAAGACAAGTTTTGCTGTCTTATCACCTGAGAAATGGCCTCCACCTACTCCTCCATGAGCTTGCTCTAGGATTATCACATACTCAGACTCTGATGCGCAAATCCTAAGGTGGTTGTCTTTACCTCTCTTATAGATTTGATCTCCTATTAAAGCGTAATCTCTAGCTTCTGTCTCTACAGATTTCTGACGAGCTTTTGACGTTCCTTCTGGGAAAGTTCTATTTGTGAGATATTCAACAATATACTGACTCCATTCTGGAGCGATCATTATCTGATATAATGTCGAATACTTTGCTGGCGGTTTTGATGAACATACAATACATACAGTGACATATTCATGTACGCTTTCTTTCATTCCTGTCCAATAGACTCCCAATTGTAACAAATTCCTATATGTGTTCCTTCTTGAACAATGAAATGCACATTCTTGAACATGTGCTTCGCGCAGATATATATTATATTCCTCAGGATTGATGCATAGTCGTAAAACATGATCATTTCCCAATTGATACAACCTTCCTGCAACCAATTGAAGATTCTTGGATTGCTGAATAGCAATATGTTTCTGGTTGTATTCTCTTCTATCAAACTCTCCTCCATAGGTTAATAGGTTCACGACATTTTGAGACCACTTCGGTATCATTTCTATGTTGAACAAGTACGCGTCTGGCATGTCGTCATCTACTCCTATAGGGTCTTCTCCATTTGTCAATTGCGAAAGATGATCAGCTCTAAGATGTGTTTTTCCTTTCTTTACCACTACCGTGAAGTCGAATTCCAGTAAGATAATGAACCATCTCACTATTCTCTCGGTATTGCATGGTTTATTCACTAGGTAGAGCAAGGCTTGGTGATCCGTAAAAAACACAAACTTGTTGGCTAGAAGATAATGCCGAAATTTCTTCACAGCATATATCATTCCTAATCCTTCTCGCTCTATTGTGGTGTAATTCTTCTCTGCATTGTTGAGCTGTCGACTGGCGTAACAGATAGGAAAATCCATGTTTCCTTCTTCTGGCTGAGCCAAAATGCATCCTATTGCATATGCCGAAGCATCTATATGCACATGGAATATCTTCTCCCAATCTGGTGATTTCAAGACTGGAGCAGTAATGAGTGCCTCTTTCAATTTCTTGAATGATTCCTCACACTCCTCTGTCCATTCAAAGTTCACTATTAGCCTGTAAAGTGGTTGGCCTATTATAGCGTACATGTAAATGAATCGTCTATAATATCCGCAATGTCCCATAAAGCTCTGTACTTGTTTCGCATTGGTTGGTCTAGGCATATCCACTATAACTTTTATCTTCTCTAAATCCGGGGATATTCCGTTTTGTGAGACAATATGTCCCAGAATTCTGCCCTGTCGGACCATAAACACACATTTCTCAGGATTGAGACAAATGCGATATGTCCTACATTTCTCAAATACTTTTCTTAAGTGTTCTAGATGCTCATCTCTCAGAAGAGAATGTACACATAAATCATCCATGTATATTTCTAGAAACAACCTTAAGTATTCTTTGAAAGCATGCGTCATCAGTCTCTGGAAGGTTGCGGGAGCATTGGTTAGACCAAAAGGCATTGGTTGCGGGAGCATTGGTTCCCCACTCCGTTGCAAAGGCTGTTTTATGTTGATCTTCCAGTGCTATGCCTAGCTGGTTATATCCTGAAAAACCATCAAGAAAAGAGTATGCTGTTTTCCCTGATACACGCTCTAGAACATGATCAGTTATCAGCAGGGGATAATTGTCCCTGATTGTTGCAGCATTCACTTTCTTTAAGTTGACACACACTCGGAGTTTTCCGTTCTTCTTGGGTACTACCACAATCGGAGATACCCAATCGGTGTGTTCAATCTCGTATATGAATTCAGCTTCCATTAGCTTATCTATCTCTTCTTTGATTCGCTTAGCAAATGTATCATTATATGTGTATGGTCTCTGTCTGCTAGGCTTTGCGTCTTGTTTCAGTGGGATTGTGTGTTGGCATATCGATGGGTCAACTCCCTTTAAGTCCTTATAAGACCATGCAAACACATCCCTGTACTCTCTGAGAAGACTCAAAAGTCTCTCTTCCTCGCTTGGAGACAAATCTGTGGCTATGTACACCGGTCTAGGTGGCTCACCTGGAGCTGCTAAATCAACTTTTTTTGCATCCTTCGGTCCGTCATAAGATTCGTTCTCCTTTCTCTCTCGAATAGGTGGGGTTAATACCACCTTCCTATCCTCTATTGTGAATTTCCTATAGTGAGAGGGAACATCCATGTTTTCCTTGATTTTGGCATTTTCGTCCTCTCCACTCTCAATTTCTGTCGTCCAAACTTCTTTCAGAGTTTTCTTGAGCTCTCTGTACTTGTTTCTACGTTCTAGCTTGGACTCCGTGTGTTCTCTGTTGCGCTTGTTCTTTTCTGATTTTTCTGTTTCAGTTTTCGTTCCATTCCTTTGAACTTGATTTCTTGAGCCTCTTTTGTCTTTTCGTAAGCTCTTTTGATCATTGCCTCTCATTCTTCCAAAAATCTTGTCCTTAACACAATCTTCTGCCTTTACTAGCATTAGGAATTGATTTTTTCCCCTTATTCTAGGCATCGGATTGGTTCTAACCCCCTTTGTTTTTCTCTTTGCTCTATAGCGTTTCTGGTGTTGTTTAGTTTGGTTTGGAAAATCATAAAATCGGACATCCGTTATAGTTTCTTCGTTTCCGCTTGAATTGTCCGTTGACTCGTCGTCTGCTTCATTTCCCCACTCAGGATGATCGGGAATGTCGTGAAACACCTCCTCTTCATCTTCCTTTTCCAGTGTATCGTTCTTTTCAGTTTTTTTTTCGAGTACAGTTCTCAACATGAAGTACGGAACCACGTCGTACCCGTCCTTGTCGCAAAATTTCGTTGTGGGACCATCCGGAATTGCACAAACATCTAGGGTTGCTAGAATGTGTGTCCATTCTAATGGTTCAAGCGTGTCCTCTAGAAAGGGTTCTCCTATATAAGTTTCGTCTTCGATAGCCCTTTCTAAAACACATTCTTCTCGTTTCAGACTTCCACATTTCGAAGCTCCACACATCCATAACTCCTTGGGTTTACCTAACCAAGCTGGAAATTCGGATCCCACCAAAGTAGCTGAATCAAACTCCTCCACCGGTGTTCGGTTCACATCTTTGTAGCTATGGTCTTTCAGGTTCACACGTGTAGTGGTTTCCATATTTCTCAGGTATATGTGATCGTAGCCCCAATCCTGGACCATTTTCAACTGTCTCATGAATGGTCGTCCCAGTATGATATCATAGTTATTCTCCTTGCCAAAATCGACAATAGCAAAAGTATGTTCGTATTCAATGCCGCAAGAAGTCACTACAACTTTCTCTAATAACCCCATAGGTTTCTCCATGTGTCCATCTGCTAATTGGAGTTTCAACCTGGTCTTCCTTATTGCTGGTTTCCCCCATTTTTTCCAGATTTCTTTTGTAGCAATGGCTACCCCAGCTCCGCTGTCCAGTATTGCTATCGTGTTCACTCCTTGGAATTCAACTGGTAAGGTTGTATTCCCCTCTTCACCTTCGCAATACTCTCCGACCTTGTTTAAGGGTACAGGCTTAGCATTCTTTTGTGGTTTGCTCAGCTCTTGTATACCCTCTTTCAGTCTCGATGTTGGGTCTTTTATCCCAAATTTCTCCAAGCATTTTCCTACAGTGGTCCACATATGTGGTCTTAGCCTCAAAAGCTCAGCTAGAGTTGTTGGGATTAAAGCCCAAGTGGCCTCTTATGCGGATATGGCCGGCCGCCCGCCTAACTCACTTACCTCTAACTCTTTGTATATACTAACATATTCTTTGTGAATACTAAGGATTTGGTAGATAACCCTTCTAACAGATCTCTGTGTACTGTGTACTGTGTAAGCTCACTGTGTGTGTGTGTGAGAGAGAGAGTCGACCCACGCTCCGCTCCGCGACTTCAACTGGTATCAGAGCCTTGGTTCAGTGCGGATTTGCGCAATCGCGCGCGCGCGCACTTTTCCGGCAGATTCTGGATCCGGAGTTCGAAAATTCACACTCGGCGTTCCGGGAGCGTTTCCATCAGGCGACCTGGGGTTTTACCCCCCTTTCGAAGCCGTTTATGCCCTTAGAATTTCGTTCTGAGCACTACAGCAGAAGATAGATTTCAGCCGCAAAGAAATCCGTCTTGTGTAGATTGGCAAGCAGGAGGTGGTCGACATCAATATCGACATCGACATACATCACTTATTCGTCTTCAGAGCATCATCTATAGACCAGGTACACATATATATCATCAGATATATATATTGCAGTCTGCATTGCTACTTCTTGTGCTTGCCAGGTTCCAGGGGAGGTGTGGCCATACGACGGTTTGACACCACTGGCATGTATTGCAGATTGATGTACTGTGATTGTGGGTCTGCTAGTTGTGAGTCACGCTAGCAGACAGACCGCCGCAGCGGTCATAGGACAGTGATTGGTCTATTATAGGATGTATGCTAGTTCTGGGCAGTTTGCTGAGCCATCTGAGAGGGTCGTGTGTGAGGTTTTTTGAAGCCAAGCACTGGGGGCTGGGTTACCCAGTGTGAGGTGGATTAGGTTGCTGGAGTTCCCCTCTACACGCATCCTCTTTGGCGACTTTTATCCCTTAGGATGTATGACTTTGTGTAGACACTGGATTGCATCTTATGCGTCAGGCCGTTGAGGCATTGTTCAGGGCTCAGTCTTGAGACAGATACAGGTTCTGTCATCGCCCAGAGAGGAGACAGTGTATGCTTACAGGACAGCATATTACAGGGATTTTTTAGATTTGTCATTGGTCAGCCATTTATGATTGTTTCTTGAGCTATCTTTTGGTTCCCAGAGCTCAGTTTACAGGGGAGACTCTGTCAAAAATTTTCAAAATACTGACAGTTCCTGAGGAGAGGTGTTCAGCTTGTTGATTACAGCTTGTTTACTGTGTACAGAGGCCAGTTTACAGGGGAAACTCTGTCGGATTTTTCTCAGGAGTAAACAGTTTGGCAGATATGACATCTTCTCACAGTGAGACTCTTTACAACATAAAGAAGCTGGATGGCACAAACTTTCCATTCTGGAAGAAGCAGATTTGGCAGGTTTTGGTGCAGAAAAAACAAGTGAAGCCACTGAAGCTCAAAGGGGAGAGACCAGAAGGTATGGCTGAAGATGAGTGGGAAGAGCTTGACGAGTTAGCTTGTTCCACAATCATGCTGACACTGGCAGAAAATGTTTACTTCAACGTAGCAGAAGAGACTACAGCGTATGGCGTATGGCAAAAGCTATGTGATATGTACGAGAAACAAAGTGCTGCTTCTCAGATTTACTGGCTCAAGAAATTGGTGGATTTGAAGATGAAGGAAGGGACAGCCATGTCAAATCATCTGAATGAATTTCACTCAATTTTCAGCCAGTTAACAGCACAAGAGATAGTCTTTCCAGATTCAGTGAAGGCTATGTTTCTCTTAATCACTTTGCCAGACAGTTGGGATACTTTTCGTACAGCGTTAAGTAATTCTGTCGCGCCAGAAGGTCTTACAAGTGCCAATGTAGAAGGCAGCTTGCTCACAGAGGAAGTGAACAGGAAGAACATTGACAAAGGCAAAGGCAATAGTGCTTTGGTCGTTCGAGGGAGACAACAGTTTAAAGAGAAGAAGGGTAAGAAGGCACAAAACCGAAGTAAGTCTCGTGATTCGAAGTCAAAGGATGACATAGAATGCTACCATTGTGGCAAGAAGGGTCACATGAAGCGAGACTGTACGAAGTGGAAACAAGAAAAAGGCAAAACAAAGAGTTTTGAGCAAGATGAAAAGAAGAGTTCAGTGAAGATTGAAGAGGTGAATGTCACAGGATCTGGTTCAGACAGTGATTCTGGTATAGCAGGTGGTGACATCTTCCTTACAAGCAATCTTGATTCTGTTTTCTTGACTGCAGAGGATGGACATGCTATGAGTGATTGGATTATCGACTCAGGGGCATCTTTACATGTTTCTCCGCACAAAGAGTGGTTTACATCATATGTGGCTACTAAAGACTATGTCAGACTTGGCAATGAGCAGGTTTGTGACATACTTGGAGTGGGAGATGTGCAGTTGAAGTTTCAGAATGGCTCTTCTTTATGGCTCAAGAATGTCAGACATGTTCCAGCAATCCGAAAGAGCTTGATTAGTACAGGGAAGTTGGATGATGCGGGTTATGTGACAGTTTTTGGGAACAGCGCTTGGAAGATCTCCAAAGGTTCGATGACTGTAGCACATGGCAGCAAGTCAGGAACTCTGTACACTTTACATGTTTCGGAGGTTAAAAACCATGTAATTAATGTGATTGAGCAGCCAAGTGTGTCACTGTGGCATCGTAGGTTGGGACATATGTCAAAAAGAGGAATGGAAATACTTTCTCATTATGGTTATTTGCCTGGCTTTTCATTTCAAGATTTCGAGTTTTGTGAGCATTGTGTTTATGGTAAGCAAACACAGGAACCGCACAGATCAAAGAGGAATCGTAGGGACGAACGGTTAGCTCTTGTACACAGTGACCTATGCGGACCAATGCCTAGTTTGTCACTAGGGGGAGCAGCGTACTTTTGTACATTCATAGATGACTATTCTCGCAAAGTATGGGTTTACTTCTTGAAGCACAAGGATGAGGTGCTCAAGGTCTTTAAGACATTCTTGCAGCTGGTGGAGAATCAGAGTGGTCAGAAGCTGAAGTGCTTGAGAACTGACAATGGTGGAGAGTACGTTTCCAAAGCTTTTCAAGACTTTTGTCAAGAAAAAGGGATTAAGCGGGAACTTACTGCACCATATAATCCTTCACAGAATGGGGTTGCAGAACGTATGAATAGGACCATACAAGAGAAGGTCAGAAGCATGTTGTCAAATGCTGAGTTGCCTGATGGATTTTGGGCGGAAGCAGTGGCTACAGCAGTCCATTTGATCAACAGGTCTCCTAGTAGGGTTCTGGATAAGAGTGCAGTGGCCGAGATGCTATGGACAGGCAAGGCACCTTCGTATAAGCATCTCAGAGTCTTTGGTTGTGAAGCTTATAGCCATATTCCTAAGGAGTTCAGAAATAAGTTAGAACCAAAGAGCAAGAAGTGTATATTTCTTGGCTACGGAGAATCGGGCGAGATGGGTTACCGGCTTTGGGATCCTGAGTCCAGAAAGCTTATTCGTAGCAATGATGTGCATTTCAATGAAGCCAAGTTTCACTCTAAGCCAGAGAAGACAGAGGAGATCAGAAGAGTTGTCTTCAGGGAAGATGGACCTAGTGCTAGCACATCAAGACAGCATGGTCAGGCTCAGGAACAGCCTATAGTGGCTAGAGAGGCAGAATCAGTTGTGGTGAGACGTTCTGAGCGTGTCTCCAAACCACCTGATCGTTATATGCCATCTCTAAATTATGTCATGCTCACAGATTGCGGAGAACCATCTTGTTACAAGGAAGCATTACAAGTGGTTGACTCGAAAAAATGGCAGTTGGCCATGCAGTCAGAGATGACAGCTCTGCATAAAAACCAGACATGGAAGTTGGTTAAATTACCACAGGGCAAAAAGGCTCTACCTTGTAAATGGGTTTACAGGTATAAGATCACCGCTCATGATAGTCAGCCAAAGTACAAAGCAAGGCTTGTTGCCAAGGGCTTTAAGCAAGAACAAGGCATTGACTTTGATGAAGTCTTCTCTCCAGTGGTCAAGATGACTACATTGAGATGCTTTCTTGCATTGGTTGCTATATTGGATTTGGTGTTGCACCAAATGGATGTCAAGACAGCGTTCTTGCATGGTGATTTAGATGTGGAAATTTACATGCAGCAGCCAGAAGGGTTTGTTGAGAAAGGCATGGAACATTTGGTATGCCAGTTGTTAAAGAGTCTTTATGGCTTAAAACAATCACCGAGGGCATGGTACCATAAGTTCCACCAGTTTATGCTTTCTCAAGGCTACAAACGTAGTGAGTTCGATCACTGTCTATATACAAAGAAGGCTAAGGATGGCAGTTGGCTGATCCTTTTTTTGTATGTGGATGACATGTTGATTGCTGGCAAACACTTGGAAGAAATTTCAGCTTTGAAGTCAAAGATGGCCAAATCGTTTGACATGAAAGACATGGGTGAGGCAAGTCATATACTTGGTATGCGCATTGAGAGAGACAGATCAAAGAAGTTGATTTGGTTATCTCAAACAGAGTATATTGACAAGGTTTTGCAACGTTTCAATATGGAGAAGGGAAAGGCATTGAGTGTTCCATTGCCACCATATGTGAAACTTAGCAAACAAGATTGTCCTGTGTCTGAGGAAGAAAAGGCTGAAATGGATAAGATTCCATATGCGTCTGCAGTGGGTAGTTTGATGTATGCAATGATTGCTACACGTCCGGATATTGCATTTGCAGTGGGAGTGGTTAGCAGATATATGTCAAATCCCGGCAAGAAACATTGGGAGGCAGTGAAAGGTATCATGAGATACTTAAAACTTACAAAGAGTATGCGCATATGCTATGGTAGTCAGGATTTGAGTGTCAGAGGATACACTGACTCAGATTATGCAGGAGACTTGGATAAGAGGAGATCTACATCAGGCTATGTCTTTACATTGGCTGGAGGTGCCATATCATGGCGATCTCGATTACAAGATTGTGTTACGCAGTCTACTACAGAAGCTGAGTATGTTGCAGCAAATGAGGCATGCAAAGAAGCTATTTGGCTTGGTAGATTGGTTGCAGACTTGGGAATCAACGCAGATATGCCAGAGTTATATTGTGATAGTCAAAGTGCTATACAATTGGCAAAGAATCCAGTGTTCCATTCGAAGACTAAGCATATTGATGTGAAGTATCACTTCATTAGGGAAGTACTTGAAGACAAGCAGATACAACTGCTGAAGATCCACACCAAGGACAATCCTGCTGATCTACTCACAAAGGGACTTCCAGGAGAGGGCTTTGTGCATTGTCGTGAGTTATTGGGCATTGGATAGATGGTAGCCATGTAAATCTTTGTACATTTATGTTCATAGATTTACAGTTACTTAAAGTGCCACATTGGACTTTAAGTGGGAGGTTGTTGGGATTAAAGCCCAAGTGGCCTCTTATGCGGATATGGCCGGCCGCCCGCCTAACTCACTTACCTCTAACTCTTTGTATATACTAACATATTCTTTGTGAATACTAAGGATTTGGTAGATAACCCTTCTAACAGATCTCTGTGTACTGTGTACTGTGTAAGCTCACTGTGTGTGTGTGTGAGAGAGAGAGTCGACCCACGCTCCGCTCCGCGACTTCAAGAGTGATAGTGCATGTCACTGGTGTTGACAAGATCTCTATCAATCCTTGCGAGTCCATGACTTTTTCTGATGAAATTCTTCGTGAGGGAAGTGCTTTAATCTCGGATTTTGCTTCATACTCTCCTAAGTATGAAGGTAAGGTTTTCAGTGAGTGAGGTTTGCTCTCCATTGTTCTAACAGAGCCCCCATCTCCCCAGTAAGATTGCAGATCCAAGTCCACTTGAGATCCTGCCTCAAATTCCACTATGGGAGGATTCCTGATGTCCTTTTCCCAATTTGTCTGATTAGCTTGGCAACTTAGCTCGTTTGCAAAGTTTGCCTCTCTCACTTGTTTCCAAAATTCATTGTAATCCTCATCTCTTCCGTAAGACCTTTGTATGACTGGATGAAAACTCTCTATCTCCTTATCGGTTGTGTTCAACACTATGCGGTCATCCTTGTGTGTATTTTCAGGCTTTTGTGCACTGGGAGTCTTTTCAGCTACCCGTGAAACGACAGTCTCTTGCTGAATTGGGTTTTTCGTTGCACAATTCATTGTTTCTCTTGGTGGTTCTAATAAGGCTTGCGCAGTCTCGATCATTCTCTGGCACATTTCAAGTCTTTGCTTTTCCAATTCCGCGTTTGGGTATGTCATCCACCTCTGTTCTTGTGTTTGGTTGTTCTTTAACCTAGCTTCGTAAGCTCTCATCAGTGCGTCCAATGGTTCGTGTACTTTGTCAACTAGCACTGATCCCCCTGAGCTTAAGCTCGTTGTTTCTTTGATACTCTTTTGTTTCGTTCTTTTCGGGCTCATCTCTCGTTTCCCGTTTTGACTCCCAAGTTTTTCTAATCTATCTTTAGTTCGCTTTAGTTCCTCAGCTAGAATAGCGTCTTCACGTTCTTTTCTCAACTTCATGCGTGCTTTTCTAGCTTTCCATGTGTTTCTTTGACTCCGCGGTCCTTGACTAACCACTTCAGTCACTAACTTTTCATTCTCAGGTTCCCTAGTGGTTTTCTTAGCTTGAGCTCTAGTAACAACTTGCGTTGGTATCAGAGTTTCATTTTCAGACCCACTGCTGGTAGGAATAGTTTCTAGCATATTCAATGTCGTCTTTTGCACTTTGTTTGGATTATTTGAAAAATCCTCAATGAAGTGAGTAACCCCACACTCAGTGCAATAAGCGTTAATTCTAATGATTTCCGTATGTGGACAAACATTCATCAGATGGTCACCTCCACACTTGTAACAAGGTCCTAGTGCTGGTCTTGGTCCCACTTGATTCGTCCTTTGTGGATAGGATGTTCTTTGTCCTGTTAACCCTCCATGAGCTATGAACATCAATGTTCTTGCTTCCAAATTGTATCTCTCTTCATCAGAAGCAGTTGTAACTGTTGGTGTTCCAACATTCCCAATCATGTCCCATGGTTCTAGTTGTTTGGGTTCTTCTGGTGGGTAATACACAGTTGGAGACATGTGTGCACCAGATTCTTCATAATAGGCTTGAACAGGTACGAAGGCTTGTTCTTCCTGATTATCTAAGGTTGGTGCATATCTAATGCCCACTGGTCTTGCTCCTGGTAAAGGTGGTTGTTGTCCCAATACCGGTTGCGGTCTTTCTATCCCCATAGGTCCTGGTACATTTCCCGTTGGGTATCGAGGTACTGGATGTACTTGAGGTGGTGCTAATTGAGCAGGAGGTGCATACTGATGCTCCCTTACATACCCTTTGTTGTAATAGCACTCCTCTGTTGGATGATTTGTCCATTTTTGCTCAATAGCACACCATTTCAGTGTTTTTGGCAATGGTTTTTGGTATGGTGCCATCCTTTTTAGAGCATCTTCTATCATTTGCTCTACATTTGGAATGGTTATTGTTTGAACATTCTTTTTTGTGGTAGTCTCGCTCGCTATGGAGGAGGAGCTACTGGATGCAAAATCTGTATCCGCTGACACCTCTCCATAAACCGTACAGTTATCCACTAAGTACAATGCTTCTCTCGTTACTTGCTCGAAACTTGTACAAGCTTTCAAGTGCAAGTCCTTCTTGAGAGTGTCGTTTCTCAGTCCCTCAATAAAGAGAACAGATAGTCTGTCATCTTGTGGTCGTTCACGTACTGGACATCTCTCAATGTATTGTTTGAAGCGAAGTGAAGCTTCCTTCACTTTTTCGTGTTCTCTCTGTTTAAAAGCATATATTTGTGAGACCGTATTGTGCTTAATCCCTCGTTTTGAGAATTCCTCAGCAAACTCTCTTAGCAAATGGTCAATATCATGGAATCCCCCTATGTTCAGTGGTTGAAACCATGTCAATGCCGTACCTTCCAGAGTAAGACCAAATCCCTCGTATTGTGTATGGAAATCGGTTATCTGCTCAGCTCTTAAGACTTGCTTAAAGAGTGACACATGTGCATACGGATCTCCTGAACCACCATACTTCTTTGGCATACACTTCGCTACTTGAGATGGTCTCATACGTCTATGGTCTGCTACCAATCTCATTGCTCCTGTGTCCCGGCTAAAGCTTTCTCTAGCATCATGGACTTCATGGGTTACCCTTGTCGGTTCCCCTGCTCTGAACCTACTACTAGGAGGTAAATGTGATGGTTCCGCTTCGAACCTTGGACCTGGAGTGGTATATGTGGGGATTGGAACTGCACTACCTCGATTCGTATCCATTGACTCTCTGGAATGTAATGATCCCATTGGTCCGGGCTTCGAGTACTGAGGTTGACTGAAAGAGTCAGCAGCCTGAGTTCTTTGTCCTCCTGTCGTCATTGGGTTTTGCCCTCCATTTGTTGGTGCTGGTCTTTGTGAGCTAGAAGTAACATAATACTGATGTAGTGGTCCCCCAAAGTATGTATATCCTTCTAATTCTTTCTTGCCCATTGTTGAGTATTGCCTCCCATACTTGTCGTAAGCGGCAATTTTCACTTCCGATCCCTCTGTGTAGGTAAAGACATAAAGTCTTTTTTGGTCTGTCAACTCTCCGATGTAGGGTTCTTCACATCTATAATAGAGATCTTGCTCCCCATTATTATATTTGTATAGCCCCACATAGATGTTATCAGTGTTGATCCTTGTAGTTTCATTCTCTCTTCTTAACCTCGCATCAGGGAAGTTCATTATTGGTACTTTCTCCTCAAGTTCTTCATCTAATTTGGCTTTGGTGCCCATCAATCCCCACTTGTCCACAATGTTAGGCTTTAGGACTACCAAGTACATGGTACCCTCGTCATCTAGATATCTATCTCCGCTATAGCTCACAGGCACTAAGTCCTTGAACTCACTAGGTCTCTCCTCTATCTTCACACAATAGCGGTCCATTCCATCCTTGTAGATCTTGGCACCTTGCTCATTGTCGTACTGGTATTTTATGAACAATAGCTTCATTGTGGCGGAAGGGTTTGATGATCCTGCTGCCATATTTTCTCTGTTGTTCAGGTTCAAGTGTTCCAAGTGTTCGGTGAAAATCTCGTAAGATCTCTCCGAAGAAGTATCAGAGACACTTCCTTCAAAGATCGGCTCTAATGGTTGCACTGAACTTTGGTTTACACTTCCCTCGGTTGATATGACACTTGCTTGTTCCCCTTGTTTTGGTTGGTTATTCTGGAGATTCTTGCCCGATCTCAAATTCATCAATTCCCCTAAAGGACTTTAACTTTTCTGTCTCGGCAATTTGTTTTCCCCAAGTTTTTGTGGTCAGAATTGATCCAAACTGATTGATACTTGGTCAATTGTTTAATCTTGTCAGTTGGACAACTTCTATTTCATCAAGTGAGAATTTTGTTGCAGTTATGCTGAAAAAGACATTATACGCGTATGATGTTTTTTTTCATAGATTTGGACGATTTTGGTTATGCTCACTCTCAGTAGCCCCCTTATGCTCTGTCCACTCACAAAATTCAGTTTGAACTCTGTTTGAGCAAGTTATGCCTAATTTAGGCTTTTCTTGGCAATTTTCCGCTTTTGACTTGTTTTGGGTCAATTGTGATCCAAATGGGATGAAACTTGAAATATAACCTCTAGACAGCTATTACAATGGATCTGTGTTGGCAAAGTATCAAAATATGTCCAAAATTAGGTCAAACACATCATACGCGTATGATGTCTTTTTCATCAATTTGGGTCAAGACTTGATATTTATGCTTTCTACAGTGTTTGTAACAATCTTGTCAGGTCAGATATCAAAAATAAGCAATGGATGTGCTAAAAGACATTATACGCGTATGATGTCTTTTATCCCAGATTTTGACTATTCTTGGTTTTAAGCCTTCTCCAATGTTTATAATTGAGTTTCAAGTGTTTTTGTCAGGTTTGAATGTAAAAACAAGATCTGAATCCAAAATTTCCTATTCTTTGCATTTCTTGGACTCCGACTTGTCTTTTCGGGTTTCTTTGAGTGTTAATGCTCTTGTTTTAAGTTGAAATTAGGGTATAACCCCCCTTTTGAACACTCTGGTAAAGTCAAAATTTGTGTTTTTGTCTCTGTTTGGTCATTTAGACATCATACGCGTATGATGTCTAAAGTTGCAGATTTCCAGTTTTTTGGCACAGAATCCTTCCTAAAGCTTTCTCAAGTGCTCAGCAACTCCCAGATACACAGAAAATTTCTCTGACTTTTGTTTATTGCAAGCTTCACTAATAACTCGACGGTTTAGTGATCTAACATGCAATCAACCATATCAAGCAAATACTCCGATGATTACTAGCTCCAGATCAGGATCAAATGAAGTCCTACCTAAGCTATTCCT
Source organism: Adiantum capillus-veneris (assembly GCF_014529385.1). Taxonomy (NCBI): domain Eukaryota; kingdom Viridiplantae; phylum Streptophyta; class Polypodiopsida; order Polypodiales; family Pteridaceae; genus Adiantum; species Adiantum capillus-veneris. Next base: position 75,722,877 of record NC_140934.1, on the reverse strand, counting down.
AATCATAAAATGGGTTTGGTAATTGTGATTTTAAAGAGATCCACTGCCACTCACGGACTAGCAAATTCTTCTTCTATCAACAACTACTCAACACCAACAAAACAACAACCAAATCTAAGCTAAACTAAAAATACAGTCAACACGGAAGACCCAGGAATACCCCACTTCCTAGTATCTCTCGAGATCTTCGGAGTCCACCACTCCTAGATCTTTTCTAACTAAAGTATACAAAGTAGTTTATACGACTCACCTCGTAGGATTAGTCTAAGGTCACCTACTTAGGGCTCTCGTCCCCGGTAGCGGTGCCAAATGTTAAGGCGGTTACGTCGCTAGCGGAAGCTAAATAGCGAGAACTCAACCAACAACAGAATTTGTCAGACGAAGACGGAGCTTAACCTGCAGGCGCATGGAAACAACTAGGTGGGTGTCAAATCACCTACTCGACCTTCTAATGACAATCACTACTAAGGAAATCAAATCTAAGTTCTAAAATACGCAAGTGACTGAAATCCTTACTACGAACGAATGCTATACGAAACAGGATCTAGAATCATTGAATCGATCTCAAACTCAAGGGGAAGTCTATACACTAGGTAAGAACAACACCCTAAAGACTTGAACTGCAAAATCAACCTATAACCACTCCGTGCGGCAAACGCGTATGAAGACAGGCCAAAAAATACAGGTGATCGAAACTTGACCCCGATGGTACCAATGTGTAGCTCTACTCGTTGTGGTTCTATAGATATGTTGCACACTCCATTCCGACACACGGGTTGGAAGAAAACTCACACCGAAGCTCGTAGGAACTTACCACACATAGAAACCGATAGCGCGCACTCTTGGTATCTGTGCGTAGCTCTCGCCGTTGCTAACACAATGACGGTGTCGCTTCTCCAATGGCGGCTCCGTAGCTCGCGTAGCAAGTAGATAAGACTCTCTCTCTCTCTCTCTCTCTCTCTCTCTCTCTCTCTCTCAGACACAGTCACGGCGCTCAAAAACTCACTTTGATTAATAATCTGAATCCCTTAGGTTACAAAAAATTTGGCTTATATACCTCAGCCTTGGAGGTGAGAACATCTCTAACTAATTACATCAGCAAGTGAAATTACTTCGGGATTACAAGCTGGAAACTCAATTGAGTCTCGTTACTTAATGAATGGCTCCAATCAAAATCAATGTCGGAAAGACATTTATTACAATCAATGGTTACAAAAATGATGAGTGTGAGAAAAAATGTGGGTGTGATCCTCTGCTGGCTCAACACATGCACTAGATCATTGATCTCACCTTGGTTGGAGTTCTTTGATGCCACTTCCCAATCCATTTCATCATCACTCACTCATTCTGAAGAAAGGCTTTCATGGGTCTATCGTGGGTGCAAGTGGTCATGTGCTGCATTTTTTGCAATAAATGTTGGGGCATGAATTCAATGCATGTTGCAAAAAAACATAGACAATATTTTGGCATGTTCAAGAGTAAGATGATTTCTATGCGTGGAGTGAATGAAATCTTAGGCAAACTAATTAACTTCACAACTACCACTAGGGGCAAAAATTGTTAACACTCAAGTAGCCACATGCTAGAGTTTTGATTTGTCTCCACCTTATTCTTTACACCATAGTAGAGTTGTGTGCTTCCTTATTTCTACAATGTTCCATGGATATTGGAATCTACCTTCTCTATTAGCTTTATCAACACATTGGTTGAAAGCCTCTTGATTGTCATCACTTGGGAGCAACTATTTGCATACCTTTTATAATCTCTATGTTAGAGCCCTGACTAAGTAGTTGAAATTTGGAGTCCAAAAAACTTTCTCTCCATGAAAATGTGTATGCATTTGGACCCAAATCTTTTTGTAGCCCCTGCTACTTGTGCCTTTTCTCTAGTAGTAAGTTTGTTAAACTCTTTTGTTTGTCTAATAACTTCAGCATCAACCAATATACCTTGCCATAAAAAATCTATCCATGTATAAAATCCTTAGGATCTTTATATGAGGCTTACTAATATGACATACCTTTTCTATATTATGCCAAAAAATTGACAATTGGACAAGAGACACATATCTTTGTATAGTGACTTGATAACTTGGATACTTTGAGAGCCATCCTTTCCATTTTTGATTGGTGATGGTCGCTATCAATGTTGCTTTAATAGCTCGGGGGAGTCACTTAATAATAATGTGACTATCACGTGAGTGCAATAGAAGAGATTATTCGATTTTAGTTTTCTCACATTTTCACATATAGAAGGCTATCTTAAAATAAAATTGGATTTTTTTTTACAGATTGAATAGGAAAAGGGTGTATTTTGTTTGTCAAAAATTTACAGATGAGGAGTTATAAAAATAGTCCCTGAACACAGGCAATATACACAATTTATACATGGTAGCTCCCCCCCCCCCCCCGCGAGTTTAATAGCATGTAGACCATCCAAAACATAGTATGTCATTGCAAAGTGGGTTTCACAGAAGATTTGGAGGGCCTGGTCAAGTGACTTGGCCCAAAATATGGAGTAGGTGCAGTGATACTCTGTGATAAATTTCATCACATGATTTGCATCTAGCAAAATAGCTTTAGAAATTGTATTTTTCCTATGTTTTTCAAGAGAAAATTCAATGTACGGGCTGCACATGATTCCCATGTGAGCCGAGGGTACTTCTCTTGAATGGCCAAGCCTACACCCTTATAGCTGGATGCATTTTTTACCATAGTTGCTATGAAATTTTGGGGCCCCCCTCACGGTGTATGGCACCATATGGAGTCCTGCTGTAAAAAGCATAAATTGTAAGACGCCAAAGGAGGCGGACTTTGAGCTTGTTTGATCACCTCTATAGAGTTCTACATTTTCTTGATGAGCTCAAATCCTCTAGGTTTAATGAGATAGGTTGTACAAATATTATCTCTCTTAAACTGTGACCCCTCTGTTATAGACACCAAAGCCATGGATACACAAAGGACACAAGAGCCTACACAAGAGATAGAAGATACCCAAGTTTTTGATAAAACTGCATTATCCTTGAGCAAGAAGTATATTGAAAATGCAATGATTACAACTTAAAAGATGAAGGGAATGTTATTATAGATTGCTTCATAGCTTTTTGGGTTGATTGTGTACACTTGTCGTCTCCTTGGGATGTGCTCCATAGGTATTTTAATACATCGTACCAGATGTGAAAGTACCTAGACAATGGGCTATTTGTGGTCTAGCTTGAAGGTGTATGCATCCAATTGCTCGTAATATAGACCTTGCATAACATATGATCCTCTATCAATTGCATTGCCCCACTCATTGAGGTACCCCTTCTCCACCTTCTCCTTTGCTGCAACACACTTGACCAGGTAGAAATCCACATCCTTGATGTTGGTCGAAGCATCTGGATTTACAGCAAATGTGTCACCAGCACATAGAGCACTACTCAACACATCATGATGACCTTTGTACATGAATTCATCGTAGGTGACTGCTTCATCTGTTGGCTCGGAATCTGACACAGCTTCATAAGGTAATGGCAGTAGAGTATGATAATCTCAAGGCTGCACGTGAGCTTTATTGACACAACAATTCCATCTTCCATGCATGCATGCATCAGAGAAGCATGACAAGGATCTTGTTGCAAGGGCAGTTGGATCCCCAGGGTTGTGACCACAAAAAGCATGTAGAGAGGAATTTTTTGCCACAGTGGCACAATTCCGCTTCACCTCCCTATTCACTTCCCCCTCTTTAACCTCCCAGAACACAAGGGCACATTCCCTTTCTTCTGAAGGATAGTGTGAAGTTGCTCGCATACCTTTTGAGTTGACCAACTAACTCAGCATGTTATTTAGAACTCAAGTCTTGATAACTAGCATACTCCATGTGCTACCTAGAAAACTCCATATGCTAACTAGCATAGTCACTTTCTATTAGACAACGTACTTATCATTCAATTGAGCATACTAGGTATGTTAACTAGCATACCAATATGTTAATTAGCATACATATTGTGTTGAACAACTAGCTCTGTATGCTATGTAGAACCCAAGGCATGCTAACTAGCATACTCCATATGCTAACTAGCACAGTCCATATTGTGTTGAACAACTAGCTCTGTATGCTATTTAGAGCTCAAGGCAAGCTAACTAGCATACTCCATATGCTAACTAGCAAAAGTTTACAGATTAGTATGCTATTGATCAGCATATACAAGTTACTATGCACTATAGATGCAATGCATAAGTTATGGTACAAGTATTTGATTGATCACCTGAGGCTCGTCTAGGAGGTGCACACGGTGTTCTATGTAGATTTTCCTCCCCATCCTCTTTCAACAAACATCCTTCTTATTCGGTGAAACGCGAGTCTCCATTTCCAAAATGTGTAGGCCAATTCCTTAATTTCATCTGTGATAGAGCTATGATGGTGTTGCTTGTGACATGCAACCAATGAAAACAATCGACCATCAACATCAGGCTTCGCCTGTTGTGATCTCGCCTTGTGCAAGGTGCAATGATTGACATTTAGGACCCCGACAATTTTGCAATAGGCATGTTTTCCTTTGAATTCAACATCATCTGCAATGCTGCATTCTTCAAAAACAACTCCTCATTGGAACTTGGCTACTTGATGGTAGCCAGTGTGTTGCAGACATTGAAGACAATTGTGGTATGTACAATAGCCTCCTCCTCGAAAGACTCATCATGGATCACCCAAACATGCGGATGTTGAGCAACAAGATTCAAAATTTCCCACTTTGCTTCTGTACTAAAACCTTCAGTCCTACTCTTGAAAGCTCTCATAATCTCGGAAGAGATTTTCTTTTTCTCCTCATAGTTGAGGGCATGATGTTGTTGCTCAAATTCATTTGTTTCTACTCCTGTTGTTTCCTCTTTCTTACTCTCTCATATTCCCTAATTACAAAAAGAGCTGGATCTTAGGAGTCGTAATTCATTGCTTGCAAGGGCTCTCTTCTGCTTTTTCTTGAGGATTGTAGATGTGCATAATATGTTACCTACTTAAAATCACTCAAATGTATAGTTGTCAACCCTTGATGCTATAATACACACATACTATGAACAAATGCCCTCACAAAACTATAGATGCGATCGACAAAACCAATGACTTCATTTGGAGTGGGTGGGCTACACCTAAGATTTGCTTACCATCACATTATAGTACGGCTCCATTTCCAACATTGGAGCTAGTGGCAATAATGTTGGCTGCTGGTTCTCCATATCTTTATGTCTGTGGTGAAACAAGAGAGTGCTACAGACGGAAACGTCGTGAGCCCTGCAATATAGAAAAAACCATATACTACAAGCCATGAAACGAACAAATCTGCATACCTCGAATCACACGGCGCATAATCCAAGCTGTACACGAACAGGGAGAGACAAAGAGCAAGACAACACACGTGCAGGCGCACCTCCTAGAGCGGAGTGCTACGCCGGCACCGCGAGAGAGAAGAGAGGAGAGATGAGAAGAGCAACACAAACACTGGGTGCAATCTCCCCCCGTGCAAGAGTGACCATTTCCCTCTTGCATGTATTTCATTTATAGATTTCTTCAATGGTCAATGTGAGTACAAACTGGCCGGCCGGTTATAAATGGCCAAAGCTCATAAAGAGCCATTGAATAATAAAATGTACAATAAATATTTCCAGTCGCATAGGCCTAGCTCGGTCTAGTCTTTTCCACCTGTCAGCTGCAATAAATCATAAAATATCATTTCTATAACATACCTCTCCGTTGGAAAGCAACTGTCCTCAGTTGCGAAGATAAAAATCTTCCAACAATACTTGTAAAAAACAATGATTAGAAATCTGTATCAAATAGTAAAAGAAAAAATCCATAAAATTAAACACATTGGTTATGCCTGCCGTCATCCACATACTACCTATTCTAGTGTCCCATACCACTAGAATAAGCAGTATATGTCATACCCTGATGAATCAAGATATCATTGGTCACACTCATCATCAATCTCATAATGTCAAGTCTCATCACATAAACACATAATAATCACCAGATACCAAATCCCAATCCAATTCCAATTCCACAACATAAGTCCAAATCCAAATCACTTTCATGGTGTACCCGGGTAACAAAATCATACCAGTTACAGTGGTGGCCAGCCACTGCAGCATGATTTTGTGATTGGTGTTGCCTCATCCGGCGAGTCTACACCAATAAAGCGTGCTGCCTAAATCGGCGAATCTGCACTCATGCTGCCTAAATCGGCGGATCTACATTGGATTTTAAAAAAATAAATCTGAAGTTTATCAATGTGCTGCCTAAATCGGTGGATCTGCACCAAGATGAGTATTTACACACTGCCTTAATCGGCGAATCTGTGTGTTGGTGACCAATGGACTAGGTAAGACATAAAAAGATAAAACATGTACTACCTGTGTGACACCACATTGGAATGTAGTTGAATAGCAGAGTACTTACAAATTTTTATTCACTAACTCAAAACACCGCAACTCATATGAGTAGGTGCATAGCTTAATGCCGAATCCTCTCAATAGAATTTACATACAGTGCAAGCACAAGCCAGAACTTTATGGATTCTTAATTTCATATGCCATAAGAAAATGCAAGGAAGTAAAAGATGTTTTTCATTTCAAATTTTCCAAAAATATTATCTCTATTGCAAACTGCTTGACTTTGTGTCCTTAAATATATGCACCAACAAAAAAGATATACATACCTGGAGGTGGTTTGAAGAAGTAACTAGTATCCAAATCTTCAAATGCTAAACAATTTCTTGAAGCAAAGGTCAACAACAAAATTCATCATTTGAGTAATGTTATGCAAGTTAGAACAAACCAAGTACAGATGCCATAAAGTTCAAATCGTACAGATGGACGTCAGATATCGGTGAGGTGGATTGTATATGTGAGTAAGTTTTTAACCCATTGATTGTTGTCACAAGAAAATTAGAAGCTAGTAAAAATTTCACCAGTGGTATTGAAACTAGGTAAAATAGCAAGACATTGGCTAGATTCCATGCTTTCCTTACGTAAATCGGCAAACTTGTAACAATTCTGGTGTGAATATCTGAAAATATTTGAGTTTTGACCTAAAAACAAAAGAGCTTTAGGCATGCCTTATTGTCTGCAAAATGTTTTTAGCAAGCCCTAGTCAATTAACAAACATTGCTATGAGTACTCTGATCCAAAGAGAGTTTCTCGTGAAAAATTTCGTAGGAACTACTTTCGATGGTCATCTTTGAATGGATACAACAAACATTGAAATACCAAGAGACATAGTAGCGCTTATCTCCACCCTAAATATAGACACACAAATTTCACACTACGTAGCCACGAACATTAACTTCAAGCTATGAGATACCATATAGAACACTTACAATATGTGTGTGTATGTGTGTTTGTGTGAGTGTGTATGCGTATAGCATTGGAATTGATGAGTGATTGTGTGTGGAGGGCAAGACGTCATCAATGTGCGAGCTTGGGGAGGATCGAATACAAAGGTAGGGTCCGCCACGTGGTTGTAATATTGATATCAATTAAGGTCCAAAAGGGAAGGGGAAGAGGGGGGCAAGAGAGTTACAACTGTATTGAATTGTTATATTAACCATCGTCAGAATGCTAAAACTATGTATGAGAGAAAACTGATGCAATCCTTGTGTATCTATTTCAATGCCCGGCAAACGCATTGTGCAAGAAAGTATTGCATTGGTTGCCGAAGAGCTTTGTCGATGTCCAATGCTGTAAGGAGTCGTAATGGGGGGGGGAAAGAGAGAGAGAAAAACGAAATGAAATGTTATATTACGTGTCTTCAAAGTCCTATGGGACCAAACTCAGACAATCTTTATGGATCTAATACAATGTCTGGATACAAAATAAAATGAAGTAAACTAAAAAAATTAAAAATCTTCAAGCTGAAATCATCATCGTCGTCGTCGACACTGCCCAAGGATGCCCGGTAGCGGCTTGTTGTCGCTGAGAAAGTATTGTGTCCGTCGTAGAAGAGCTTTGTCCTTGTCTGTAGGTAGTCATACTGGGAAAGAGGCAGGGAGATTTAATCAAGATTCTATGACTACAAACTTGTACAATCTCCATGGTCTCCAGTTGATAATGGAAAGGAATAGCCCAACAGAGAGAGTGTTGGACACAAAGAATATCGCGGCATACTGAACACAGGTTACGATAAGTTCAGGCTGGTCAATCGTACACAGAAACACGGTAGCATCATTCACACGCTCCTTGTGTCACATGCTAACAGGTTCTTCACAACAGCTTCTTCACGGTATGTAAGTTGCAGTGCTTGATACGGAAGTGAACTCCTGTCTAGGAAAAGAACGCATTGCTTTGAAGATGTGAGAGCGATGCAACAATGGACTTTTCTTCACCCATAAGAAGGATGGATATCCTTGCTATGGAATCAATTACGTGAGCTGCTGGCAAAAAGTCCAAAAATGTGAAGCAGATCCCTCGCCCTGCATCAAACTTCGCCAAGAAGGTAACGAGGCCACCTTCAAAGCGTGTGTGCACACCTCCCAAGATATGCAGGATTGCAAGGCGATCCCTGCATGAGAGAGAAGAGGAGATGCACGGATATGAAGAGAGGGAGAAGAAAGGAGGGGGGGGGGGGGGGGGGGGTGCAAATAAACAACAGTAGAGAACAAGCTCAAAGCGAACTTGACTAGCCTTACTCGCGCGAGAAAGAGAGTAACAAACTGTGATGACAACAGTTGCCGTGCGAGTGAAAGTAGGGAAGTTGGTGGACACCATTGTATGGCAGCACCCTTACTCATGCAATCACCCAGCAGTCAACCTCCACCCACTTCCTGTGCGGCTCTAGCAGTAGCAAAAACCACACCCCTCCATTTTTTTAATTTTTATTTCTGGCTGCCCGGCATACGTTCTACTGCAAGTCAGCTAGCTGCTTGCATGCCGTTTTGTGGGTGTGTGGGTGTGTGTGTAGTTGTTGGTTGGCAGGCTATTGCACGACTGGCTGAGAGAGAGAGAGAGAGAGAGATTTTGTGTGGTCGCCTGTGTCTGGGGTGTCGAAGGCTGCATTTCATGCAACGGTGGGAAAATGTTGGCCGAAAAACACGGGCTCTGGTTGGTGTAGAAGGGGCGACTCGGGGGGTTGGGGCGCTGACGGTCATGCATGGAAAGATAGAGGAAAGCGGAAAACCCTGCAGCTCTTAAGGCCCATCCTGATATAAGCTCTCAAGCGCTACTAGCATGGCATCCTCTGCTAGCAAACAATGCCGCGGGCGTTGGTGGGTATGCCGTGTCGTCCTTCTGAGTTCGAAATTGTTTCTGCCAATGACTGAGTGGCAAGGCTTGTCACACGGCAGGGTTTGTTGTGAGCCACCGGCCTTGGGTCGCTCCACTGCATTGCACAGCTAGCGCCATAGTTTTTTTTTCCCTTAAAGCTCATTCCCACGGCAAGCTCCCAATCGCATGGGACTGAGCCATAGGTTGTTTCCCCCAACAATTTTCTATCTCGAACATCTACTTCACAATGTTCACTTGGGTGTGCTTGCTACCGCGTAGGAAGAAATGAGAAAGATTTGCGGTCAAGCTCCTTGTGCACATGTTTGATTCACACAGTGACAGTAAAATATCCAATTCTTCTTCGAATTCTAAACTAGCTCAAAGTAATGTTTTTCAATTCATTCTCCATGATCGTTTTGCGGCCACTCTCTCCTATGGGGTCTCTTCGAAACACTTGCTATGCCTAGTTAGCCTTTTTACATCAATCATCTCAGATCTACTATACGCCTAATTTCTAAATCAATATGCAATGTCGATGATTCTCAGATATACCAATTATACTCTACAATGCACACTAATTATGTAGCCATACAAGCTTTCTTTATCGGAGAGAGAAGAAAAATAAATAAAAACACCAATGATTTTCTCTTAATAAGAAAACATCTGCACCATTTAGGAGTAAAATTATCACACAAAAAGAAACATGAACTTAGCTCAATCCCTTGGAACTCTCCATAGGTGTACTTGTATCATTTGGAACGTAAATCTGAGCTCTGATACCACTGCTACAGACGGAAACGTCGCGAGCCCTGCAATATAGCAAAAACCATATACTACAAGCCATGAAACGAACAAATCTACATACCTCGAATCACACGGCGCATAATCCAAGCTGTACACGAACAGGGAGAGACAAAGAGCAAGACAGCGCACGTGCAGGCGCACCTCCTAGAGCGGAGTGCTACGCTGGCACGGCGAGAGAGAAGAGAGGAGAGATGAGAAGAGCAACGCAAACACTGGGTGCAATCTCCCCCCGTGCAAGAGTGACCATTTCCCTCTTGCACGTATTTCATTTATAGATTTCTTCAATGGTCAATGTGAGTACAAACTGGCCGGCCGATTATAAATGGCCAAAGCTCATAAAGATCCATTGAATAATAAAATGTACAATATATATTTCCAGTCGCATAGGCCTAGCTCGGTCTAGTCTTTTCCACGTGTCAGCTGCAATAAATCATAAAATATCATTTCTATAACAGAAAGAGATCAAACTTGACAACTCATCTCTGAGGCAAGATGTCGGTGCAAGGAACGAACGAGAGAGAGAGAGAGAGAGAGAGAGAGAGAGAGAGAGAGAGAGAGAGAGAGAGAGAGAGAGAGAGAGAGAGAGAGAGAGAGAGAGAGAGAGAGAGAGAGAGAGAGAGAGAGAGAGAGAGAGAGAGAGAGAGAGAGAGTCGTCTTCAACAGTAACTAAACACAGAAGCACATGAGGGAAATAATTTTTTTATGGAACATTTGAAATGCAAAGGACCTGCCCATCCGTTGTTAGTATATGCTCCACAAGCACTAGTACTATCCGGGACAATATATTCAGTGATACATTAACATGCTTCTACCCTATTGACATTATGTGAGTGCCAGCTAGCTATGCTACATTGTTGGTGGCCCTTAGTTTACAATGACATGAGGGCCAACATCCCAAGCATATTATCAAAACAAACAAATCAACATGTGATCATGACAATGAAGAAGGATAACACACATTTATTAGCATTGATTTTTTTGGGTCTAAACTAGTCATCTTCTTTAAGAAACCTATCTAAGTAATCTTCACCTCTTAAGCACCCCTTGTGAGTTGATTCATCCCCAATCGTTGCTTCTGTAATTTTTCCCTCTGTAGTATCTCTCTCTCATGTCTTTCAGCTTCTTCATCCGAGCCTCCCTTTGTCTCCTACGCAAGGCTTCCTTACCTTGGGCCTCAATGTACCAGTACATTTCTGATGCCAGCTTCCTTCTCACTTCTTGTGAAAACAAATCTAGGGTAGTATCAGACACATTTTTAGCTATATACGTTGCATGATCCTCTGATTGCAGCCATAGGAACAGCCAGCTACTCAAAGTATCTATCAGGAAGTTTTTCCGGTGTTCTTTGGTATGGTCCTCTATCTTAGGAGTAACAAGCCAACTTCCTTCAGGGTTCTAGCACACTTTGTACATAATTAGACTGTTTTGGGGCCCAAACTTGCAGTTCTTCCAAAAAAATCTCAAATCCTTCAGAAATACATGCTTACTATATATCTACCAAGGCTAGCCACTACAATGATTTTGTGAAAACACACCTCTCAGCTTAGCCCGTTGCTCTTTGAATATCGTTTCTAATATTGCATTCACTTTAGGTGCCATGCTGCTACTCCATATATGCACATGGAAAAATCGGAGGCACCAATCCAAAACTTTTTGGCTGTCTCTGTGACAAAACACATACCTCCTATCTTGCACGCTGTACTTTATCATTTCCCCTGCATGTTTAGGGGGAATGTCACCGTGCATTGGCTCTACAACTTGAACAAGTAGGCCATTTAAATCAAGTCCAAAGCGTACCCCTCATTTGGCAACAACTTTGGCATGCATATTCCGTCTGGCAGTGCATACCACTCAGTAAAAATAACTTCCCCCGAGGGATGAACATAATTGAAGTACTCAATAATTTTTGTTAAGCGTTTAAGATAACTAGCCAGGCACTTCTCAATCTTGGATTTTTCTTTTTGTAGCTGTCTCGCCTTGGCAATATGCCACTTTTATATATTTTTGCATGCAATGGGATAATTCAAATCATGCAAGGCAACTAACTACAGTTTCTCTTTCCCTGTGACACAGAAATGTTTTTGAATAAAGGCATCATAAAGGACAAGCAAAAACTACTGAACTGTTGTACAGTAAAATAATATTGAAAAGAGTTTCTCCATTATAAATATCCAGAGAGATACATGCCACAGGGTGTGGAGCTTGCTAAAACTACATAACTTGGACATAAGAGAGAACAGATTCAACATAATTTCTTGCAAGCACGTGATCAAATGGCTTTCTTTTCACCGCTGCTACGTTCGTTTATGTCCTCCAGGGTGCTCGGAGGGGTAGCACATATCTCATCCCTAGGATCTTCTAGAATCTATTCCAGGCCATCTTTTCTCTTTAATTTCACTTTGTTTAGAAAACCCTACACAGGGGGCTATTATCACCGGCATCGTACGCAGTTAGCACACTGTCAATCTTGAAACTTTCCTCTTGAGCACTCCTACCTTCCTCTTGCATACTCCTAACTGTTTCCTCTCAGACGCTTGTTTGATCATCTGTAGAGGGTTTGGGTTTGGGATGAGTAATCATGATAAAATCTTCATCATCATCATCTGTTTCTTTACCATCTGCAACAGCCGCGTGTGTTGTTGCATGCTGTGGCATTACATATGCCCTTTCATACTGTGTATCCAGCTCATCAGATTCATCATTACAGAGCTTCTCTTCTATCCTTTGATTGAGAGGTGTCTTGTCAGGTTCGCATCCTGCATCATTGATACTTGTGTATTCCATTCACCCGTTAATTTTCATCGATACCATTATGATTGCTTGTATGCATAGTGTGACAAGTAGCATTCCATGTATGGTAGGCATCTATATCCTGTACACATTCATATTGTCTATGCTAACTATGCTAACTAGTATACAAAGTGTGCTAACCACCATGATCAATATGCTAACTAGCATACAAATATGATGACAAGGAAGTGTGAATATAGTGTGTATGCTAACGGTATGCTTGCATAGATGGTATGCTAACTGGAAGATAAGTTATGCTAATTAACATAACGTCTCTGCTAATTAGCATACCATATTTGCTGTTTAGCATACTCTGCATGCTATCTAAAAGACACATTACGATAAATAGCAAAGAGGTGTGCTAACTAGCATACACATTATGCTAGCTAGCTCAGAATGTATGCTAACTAGCATAGAGGTATGCTAACAAGCATACACATTATGCTAACTAGCAAAGAAGGTATGATAACTAAACTTTGAATGGTTGTTAGCATGCATTAAATGCTAGCTAGCATACAAGGTATGCTAGTTATCATACTGAGTATGCTAATTCTCATATCTTGTTTTCTAGTTATCATACTTGCATGCTAGCCATCATACACAATGTTCTAATTATCATAAAAAGTATGCTAACTAGCATATTATATATGCTAATTAGCTTATCTTGTTAGCTAGTTAGCACCCTCTGTGTGCTAACTTGCAAATATGGCATGTTAATTAGCATATTTAATATGCTAATTAGCATACATTTTATGCTAATCAGAACATTGTGTATGATGGCTAGCATGCAAGTAGGCAAGTAGAAAAAAAGGTATGCTTATGCATGCTAATTAGCATACCTTTTTTCTAATTAGCATACTTGCATGATAGCCATCATACACAGTGTTCTAATTAGCATAAAAAGTATGCTAATTAGCATACGGCCCTATATGTTAGTTAGCACATTGTGTGTGCTAACTAACATACACGGTATGCTAATTAGCATTATTTTTATGCTAATTAGAACATTGTGTATGATGGCTAGCATGCAAGTATGCTAACTAGAAGAAAAGGTATGCTAGGTATGCTAATTAGCATACCTTTTCTTCTAGTTAGCATACTTGCATGCTAGCCATCATACACAATGTTTTAACTAGCTTAAAAAGTATGCTAATTAGCATATTAAATATGCTAATTAGTATACCCTGTTTGCTAGTTAACACACTATGCACTAATTAGCCTATTTAATATGCTGATTAGCATACTTTGTTTCTAATTTGGAAACTCTCTATGCTAGTTAGCATGTAAAGTTTGTTAACTAGCATAGAAGGTATGCTTATTAGCATACACAGTATGCTAACTAGCATACAAAAAATGTCAAAAAATGTTAGCTAGGATAACTGTAATGGAATTTGCCTATTCAATTTGAGAGTAGCGGAATTTAATGAGAGTACTTTCAAGAAATGATTTTGTGAGCATAGCGGGTAGACATAATTGAAGATAGCAACATAATTATAGCAATTAGTTAACTTGGCATGGACAATACTTTTGCAAGAGAGAGAATTTAGAGAACATGACAACAATCACCGGATTTATGTGGAGCCGGTCCCCCCTCCAATAGGCATTTGTATTATGATTTCTCCCATAAAGAGAGACTTGTTACAAGACATTCTTTGTGTTCCTTGTGACCTAGGTGAAGCAATGAAGATGGAAAGCTTCATGCATCACCATCATAGCATAACCTAAACTTGAAGAAAGCTTTAACTATACCAAGCCTCAGTCCCAAGACCTCAAACACCTTCGAAGGTGGAGAGAGCTAGCAGGGAATGAGGGTAGGGAAGAGGAAGAAGAAACATTCCATACGAGAAAGAGCTAGTTCCTCACTTATCATAACTCTTGTGCTAGCATACATAATAGCATAGTAATGAAGAAGAAACAGATGGCAAGCTCAAGCATTGAAGCATGGCTCTTGGATGGATTTGCACTCCATAGCCAAGAGTGTTGGTGTAGGCTCTCAACCTCTACTTGCTTGGAGAAGGAGAGGGAGCTCTTGCACTTTGCATAGTACACCATGAGAGTGTTTGTGAGTGTGTGTGGGTGAGTATACCCCCTAAGCACCCCCCTAGCTTGCTTGGGTCGACCCCCCCTTGTAGCTCATGTTTGAAGCTCATTGGACCCCCCCAGGCCTAGCCAATCACAAGCAGGAGCCATTACACGCAACATGGGTAGCCTTGGGACAAGTGTCCCCCTTTCCCCTTTGAGAGAGAGGACTTGATAAATGCAAAATCAATTAATTAAATATCCTAAATTATCATTGGACCCCTTGGGTGGCCAACCAATAGGCTTCAGGCACACCATGAGGGCAACATGGGAAGGAACTTGACAAGTGTCCTTGCTGCCTCTTCAAGCTGGGGCTTCCCTTGTGTGTGTGTGTGTGTGTTCTCTCTCATCCCCCCCCCCCCCCCCCCCCTTGTAGGCTCGCCCCCCTCCTTGTCGGGATATTTTTTACTTTGGATGAGCAAGCCCCTTAGTCATGAAGCATGACTAAGCACTTGAAGTAGGGGGTGTTCCCACAAGCATCTTAGGCAAGCTTCTCAAGGCACCTTAAACACCTTAATCATGCACCAAGTCAAGCACCTCAAGCATGGAGCCAGTCAAGCACCTCAAGCATGACAAGCACCTCAAGCAGGACAAGCACCTCAAGCACGACAAGCACCTCGAGCTTGGGCCGGGTTCCCACCTCAAGCTAAGCCCTAGCTTACCTAAGGTCAAAGGACTTTTACACACATTATTGGAGGTCTTCAATGAAGATAAGCCTAAGGTCTTATGCTCCATTGGTTAGCCTTGCTCTTGATAGACCATCTCCCATTTGGGCCCCTTTACTATTGGCCCCGTGTTGAGATAGATCTATAAGCACATATCTATATCTTAACACTTGTTCCCATTTATTCTCCCACATTAAGTGATCAATTTAATTTGAGAAAATCATTTGGGTTGGTTAGATATTAGATTTTATGACATTACCTCTCTCTTGAAATCATAGTTGTCCTCGACTATGAGGTAGAAGAGATAAAGCCTTAGTCATTAGTCAATCGTACTTAGCGGGTAGAGGATCCCTTTTTTACCCTACGACATCTTTCCAAGATGGATGACTAATCCATTTGGTGCTTGGGAGACATAGCTGCTGCAAGCATGTCTGCTCTTTAGTCCATTTCATTCTCCCAAATTAGAGTGACAAATTCTACTTGGTGTTTGAGAGACGTCGTCATCACAAACATGATTCTAAGCATGCATACTAGTTAAATTTGTGCACAATTAAAAAGAGGATTAGTCTTATAAGACAAAAACATGAGTCATTTAAAAGAGAGTTGTACATTTGCTTACTCTAATGTAGCATTGTAAGCATTGACAAGGTTCATACTATCCTTAAGTTGTACTCCTTGCATCCATTTAGCATCTTCAAAAGGATAATTTTTGAACTTAATAAGATACCGTCGGATTATCTTACCATGTCGTAGTACCTTGTCTTCATGCCGAAGGACAGCTTCGGGTTGTAGCACCTCTTCTTGGTCTGCAACTTCGGGAGGGTCTTCAATAATTGGTTCAGTTGGTGGCTCTCCTTTATAGGGCTTAAGTAGGCTTACATGAAAGGCATTGTGTATAAGCCAATGGTTGGGCAACTTGAGTTGATAAGCCGTCTCATTGATGGGATTCAAGATTTGGAAAGGACCATAGTATCTTTTTGCTAGTTTAGCATAATACTTTTGATGGCCCGTAGGATTTTTGCCCGTCGTTTGCCTTAATGGAGCCTTAGGAAACTTGAGTAAGGCCCAATCATTTTCTTTGAACATTAAGGCTCTTCTGTGCTTATCAGCAGCAGCTTTTTTCCTTTGTTGAGAGATGGCTATAGCCTCCCTAATCTTTTGAAAAGATTCTTGTAGGTCACGGCTATACTCATCGGCGGCGAAGATCTTCCCATGTACTTTGAGCAGCAAGGGACTTTTAAGTCTTCCCTCTATGATCTTGAAAGGTGCTTTCCCCGTAGAAGTATGTACAGTATTATTGTAGGCATACTCTACTAGAGGTAAATACTTTTCCCATTGTGAGCGTTGATCTACTTCGGTAACATAAGTCTTGAGTAGATCGAGTATCGTAAGATTGGCTATCTCACTTTGGCCATCCGTTTGTGGGTGATAGGCCGAAGAGAAATTCAATCTTGTTCCTAGATTTTCAAAGAGACCTTTCCAGAAATTACTGGTCATTCTAGGATCTCTATCTGACACGATGGATGTGGGTAATCCATGGTGCTTGAAAATCTGAGATATGAAGAGAGTTGCCATTTGATGTGCCTTAATAGTCTTTTTGACAGGAATAAAATGTGCTTGCTTGCTCAACCTGTCGACTATTGTCCATATTCCTGTATTCCCATGGATAGACTTGGGTAATCCAAAGATGAAATCCATGGATATACTCTCCCATGGTGAATTTGGAATAGGCAATGGCTGGAGTAATCCAGGTTGCTTCCCTCTATCATACTTGGTCTTTTGGCATACTACACATTTTGAAACATACTCTTGTATGTCCACTTTCATGGTAGGCCAATAGAAATACGTCTCTACTCCTCGGAGAGTAGGTTGAATACCTCGATGCCCTGTATATGGAGGAGCATGGGATTCATACATAACCTTCTCACGAAGGGAATGTGTAACACATAGCCTATTGCCGTGGAGAAGATAACCATCCTGCAAGGTAAATGGTTCCTCTTTCTTCCCCAAAGCAAGGGCTGACATTATGTCTCTAAAGTCAGGGTCATTAGCATACTCATCTATCATAGAGGATAGATCATTGTGAGTATCTATAGACACCGCATTAACTTTTTGTCGTCGTGAAAGTGCATCGGCAACTTGATTGTGCTTACCAACTATGTGAGCAATATGGAAATTAAATTGCAAAAGAAAATTTGCCCACCTCATTTATTTGTCGGAAAGTTTGGTTTGCGTCATGAAATACTTGAGACTTTGGTGGTCGGTTCGTAGATAAATGGAGTCCCCAATAGGTAGTGCTTCCATGTATCTAGGGCATGTAGAGCAACTAAAATCTCTTTCTCATAAATGCCCAATACTCGTTCATCACTATTGACCTTCGACTCTCATATGCTATAGCATGCCCTTCTTGAAGAAAAACCGCTCCAAGGCAATCACCACAAGCATCACATTGGACCTCAAATGGTTTTGAGAGATCCGGAAGCACGAGGACTGGTTGGGAAGTAAGCTTCTCTTTGAGTTTTTCAAAAGTATTTTGCTCCTTAGCAGTCCATACAAACTTAACGTTATTCTTTGTTAAGTCGTGTAGTGGTCCTGCTACTTGAGAGAATTTTGCTATGAAGCGTCTATAGTATGCACACATACCAATAAAGCTTCTTAGCTCATGTAGATTCCTTGGGTTAGGCCATGATTTTATTACCTCTAACTTTGATGGATCCATACGAATACCATCGTGAGAGATAATATGACCTAGATATTGAATCTCTTGAAGGAAGAATTCACTTTTCTTTTGGTTGAGAAAAAGTTTGTTTTCCCTCAAGGCTTGAAAAATCACTTGGAGATGTTGCTTATGTTCCTCCAAAGATTTGGATTAGATGATGATATCATCAAAGAACACTCCAATGAATTTACGATATGGTCTAAAAATTTTCTCCATGAGACGATTGAAAGTAGCTGGTGCATTAGTCAAGCCAAAAGGCATGACTAGATATTCATAAAGACCAAATGTTGTGCGAAATGCGGTCTTTAAGATATCTTCATCCACTATCCTTATTTGATGATAGCCACTCTTAAGGTCAATCCTACTGAAGTAGGTAGAGCCTTGTAGCTTATCAAACAGATCTTCTACCCGAGGCACATGAAATCTGTTTTTGACAATGATATGGTTTAGTGCTCGATAGTCCACACACATACGGTATGTACCATCTTTCTTTTGCACTAAAAGGACTGGAGAACAAAAGGGAGAGGAACTAGGCCTCACCATCCCTTTGTCTACCAATTCCTGTACTTGCCTCATAATCTCCTCTTGTTGAGCTTGTGAGACTCGATAAGGAGGTTTGTTAGGCGGTGAGCTTCCTGGAAGGAGCTCAATACGATGGTCATCATCCCCTCGTTTTGGAGGTAGGTCCATAGGGATATCATCGATGAACACATCTTGGAATCCTTTTAGAAAAGTAGACAAGTCTAACTCTTCTTGATTCCTATCATTTTCATTTGATGAAACATTATTAGCTTTTAGAGACTCTTTGACATAAATCATGTACGCAGAAACTGAGCTCTTCATTGATTTATTAAAAGAAAGAGGAATTACAAGTGGAATAGTGCGACCACACTCACTAGCATCTATATACATGTTCTTTCCCCTGTAGGTGAAGTAAATTATCCTTTCAGGGAACTTCATGTTGGCAGCCATGCGATCAAACCATGGTGCCCCTAGGATAACATCCTGATGTTGGAGAGGAGAGATGAAGAAGTCTTCTTTGTCGACATAGCTTTGGACATGAAGCCTCAACTTCCCAATCAAGGGAGTAATGGAGGCTTGTTGTCCCTTGAAAGCTGCATCAGCTGTTACTATATCTCCCATCTCAAAAGCTTGAATGCCCAACTTGGTGGCCAACTCTATTGATATGAAGTTGAGGGTAGAGCCAGGGTCAAACAAGATGAAGGCATCATGCTCTCTTACCTTTCCCCAAGCATAGGAGAGTGATGATCCTTTGCAATGAGCATCCTCTTTTGGAGATTCGATGGTGGAAGCCCTAGGAGTCTCATTGCGAGTATTCTTCTTGGGGCAAGAACGATAGCCATGTCCTTGCTCCCCACACTTGAACCATTTATGGTCCTTGCGAAAAGCTTCAAGCTCTTCAGGAGAGAGTTTGTTTTTACCTTTGTAAACTCCCTTCTCCTTGGACCGATTGTTGTTGTTGGAAGTGCCTTGGGAATTATTTTGTGCATTGGATTTCCCCTTTGCATCATTTTTATCTTTGTTTTCCATGGGCTTGACATTACGTCTAGCCCCTTGATGGAAATTGATGCGTGAAGCAACCATGGTGTGATGGATTACTTCAGTAATAGTACTAGGCCGTTGAGAGTTGATGTATTCGGCCATCTCTTCAGGTAATCCCGCACAGAATTGCTGTCTTTGCTCGGCAAAGTCTATCTTTTGAAAGAAAATAGCTTTGAGATGTAAATCCCAAAACTTGTCTACATACTTGTTGATAGACTCATGAGAGAGAAGCTTCAAGCCGCACCATTCGGTAAGAACTTTATCTTTAGTATCGCTTGGAAGAAATTGCTTGATGATGGAAACTCGTAGAGTTTTCCATGTCTTTGGGGCTTCTCCATTGCCACGAAGGCTAGCCCACCATTGACGAGCTGATTTTTGGAAGTGCATAGCTACATGGCGTAGCTTGGAGGACTCTGTGAAGCCCTCATCCCCAAAGGCCGCATCAAATTGTTGGATGAAGGCCAACACTTTGTCGGTAGCACCAAAGGTGCCATCGTAGGTGAGAAAAGAGATACTCTTTCCTCCCTCCTTGAACTTCTTTAGCTTTTGTGACCTTCGCCATGCAGGAAATGATTTGCGATGTCCTCCCCTCTTGTATTCTCTAGGAGAATAGCCATAACTTTCATCGGAAGAGGAGGAAGGTGAAGAAGAAGGAGAAGAGGGTGACCTCTTCCTAGCCCTTTTCTTCCTTTGTTTCCTCTCTTGCCTTTCAGAGTGATGAGGAGAAGGACTATAGGTTGCTCTTTTCCTCTTGGGAGGAGTAGGCGATCGTCTAGACCGCCGTCTTTGTGGAGCCACCTCTTCAGAAGAACTTAGACTTTCATTGCTTTCTTTCTCTTTGGATTCCTCCTCTCGAATGGGAGAGAGTCTTCTTTTGGGGGTCTTTTCAAGAGACCTCCTAAGCTCTCTCTCCTCTGGGAGAGGAAGGGAAATTCCATAAGCACGAAGTTGTTGAGTAACTTCGGCTTGCAAAGCAGGGTTGCCCATAGCTTGCTGCAACCTAGCAACGAGATAATTCACAAACATGGGAGCATCATCATTAGCACCTTCATGTGCAAAATCAAAGCTATCAATGTTCATTCTACTCTCTTGATTATTGTCAGCCATGTTAACAAAATTTATGTTTATACTTATTGTATTCTTTGGCAGTTCAAAACCTTGGTTGCCACTCCTCTTAGCCTTTGAAAATCGGCTCTTAAGTATCTACACCCACGGCTCAAAGTGGTTAATTATAGAGAGTAGACGAGTAGGTCTAACATAGCAGAGTTGCCAAGGGCTATCTCCTTTCGGACTTCTTATGGCTCAATGATGGTAAAGCCGTAGGCAAGTCTAAAAAGACTCCATTATTAACTCCAAATCTCCCGAGGTGTGCACCATCCCCCACATAGTGGGCTTAACAAAACCGATATTAGATCCCAAATCCACTTACTCTATTATAATTAACAACATCAACCATTTATAGGCTACTTAAGGACCTCTCTTCTTAAGCAAGAAAAGAGAAACCAAATGCTCTGATACCAATGTAATGGAATTTGCCTATTCAATTTGAGAGTAGCGGAATTTAATGAGAGTACTTTCAAGAAATGATTTTGTGAGCATAGCGGGTAGACATACTTGAAGATAGCAACATAATTATAGCAATTAGTTAACTTGGCATGGACAATACTTTTGCAAGAGAGAGAATTTAGAGAACATGACAATAGTTGAGGACCGGATTTATGTGGAGCCGGTCCCCCCTCCAATAGGCATTTGTATTATGATTTCTCCCATAAAGAGAGACTTGTTACAATACATTCTTTGTGTTCCTTGTGACCTAGGTGAAGCAATGAAGATGGAAAGCTTCATGCATCACCATCATAGCATAACCTAAACTTGAAGAAAGCTTTAACTATACCAAGCCTCAGTCCCAAGACCTCAAACACCTTCGAAGGTGGAGAGAGCTAGCAGGGAATGAGGGTAGGGAAGAGGAAGAAGAAACATTTCATACGAGAAAGAGCTAGTTCCTCACTTATCATAACTCTTGTGCTAGCATACATAATAGCATAGTAATGAAGAAGAAACAGATGGCAAGCTCAAGCATTGAAGCATGGCTCTTGGATGGATTTGCACTCCATAGCCAAGAGTGTTGGTGTAGGCTCTCAACCTCTACTTGCTTGGAGAAGGAGAGGGAGCTCTTGCACTTTGCATAGTACACCATGAGAGTGTTTGTGAGTGTGTGTGGGTGAGTATACCCCCTAAGCACCCCCCTAGCTTGCTTGGGTCGACCCCCCCTTGTAGCTCATGTTTGAAGCTCATTGGACCCCCCCCAGGCCTAGCCAATCACAAGCAGGAGCCATTACAAGCAACATGGGTAGCCTTGGGACAAGTGTCCCCCTTTCCCCTTTGAGAGAGAGGACTTGATAAATGCAAAATCAATTAATTAAATATCCTAAATTATCATTGGACCCCTTGGGTGGCCAACCAATAGGCTTCAGGCACACCATGAGGGCAACATGGGAAGGAACTTGACAAGTGTCCTTGCTGCCTCTTCAAGCTGGGGCTTCCCTTGTGTGTGTGTGTGTGTGTTCTCTCTCATCCCCCCCCCCCTTGTAGGCTCGCCCCCCTCCTTGTCGGGATATTTTTTACTTTGGATGAGCAAGCCCCTTAGTCATGAAGCATGACTAAGCACTTGAAGTAGGGGGTGTTCCCACAAGCATCTCAGGCAAGCTTCTCAAGGCACCTCAAGCACCTTAATCATGCACCAAGTCAAGCACCTCAAGCATGGAGCCAGTCAAGCACCTCAAGCATCTTAATCAAGCACCTCAATCATGACAAGCACCTCAAGCAGGACAAGCACCTCAAGCACGACAAGCACCTCGAGCTTGGGCCGGCCGGGTCCCCACCTCAAGCTAAGGCCTAGCTTACCTAAGGTCAAAGGACTTTTACACACATTATTGGAGGTCTTCAATGAAGCTAATCCTAAGGTCTTATGCTCCATTGGTTAGCCTTGCTCTTGATAGACCATCTCCCATTTGGGCCCCTTTACTATTGGCCCCGTGTTGAGATAGATCTATAAGCACATATCTATATCTTAACACTCGTTCCCATTTATTCTCACACATTAAGTGATCAATTTAATATGAGAAAATCATTTGGGTTGGTTAGATATTAGATTTTATGACAATAACTAGCTGTGCTAACTAGCATACACAATATGCTTACCACCATGGAAATGTATGCTAGCTATATCTGATAGTATGTTAAGTAGCATAACTAGGTTTGCCAACTACCATACACAATATGCTAGCCACCATACCTTCTAGGCTAACTAGCATACACAGGGCTAGTGTAGGAATCAAGGCTAGATAACTGTTCCTTAACATTATTTTACCAGAACTCTATGTGATTGGAGGTCCTTGCTGTGTGACCTTGCCACATCATTTAGTTGGTATCCTCTGTTGACAAATGGAAGCTCTACATTCAGTCCCCAGGGAGCATGCAACAACAAATCAGATTAGGTGATAGGTATGCTCACTTGGCATTTTGACCATTGGACTGATTTTGTGTACTTCTAGTGGCAGAAGACAACAAGTACACTTATTTCTTGTTGTCCCATTGAGTACCCCTCCTCTAAACTCTATAAAAATGTGCATAGCTATCTTGCATAGGGCAGTGGGGATGAAGGAGCCTTGTATCATCCTACTTATCTGCATGAGCAGCTGCAATTGACTATCACAGGCATGCACTTTTTCTTCTTGCACCTCCACATTAATCTACAAACCAATCAAAACAAAACCATGGTAAATACATAGCATAGTTGTGCACATATTCAAAACATAAGGTTCAATCACAAAAAACATCGGCACTTACACGAAGACAGGTTATGTCAATATCAACACCAGTGGGGGTGTCCTCACTGTGAGGAATCCCCAAACCATCTAGTGTCTCTTTCAGTGTCTCAATATTTACCTTGAGCATTATTTCTCTCCTTGCATCCACACTGTCAATGAGGCCTAAACACCGCAATTTATTCTCAGCATCGTGAAGCTTTTGTCTCATAGCAGGTACTAAAGGGATGACCATATCATGGCTTGCTTTCAGAACCCTTGTAGATTGAAGATCCTGAACTGCATTCTTAAGCTGCTGTTTAGCATCTTGCAGTTGATTTTTGAGATGGTCACTTGCACTCATGATGTGCTGCAAATCAGAGAGCCCAAAATATGACAGGCTTGCTGTCACTTTGTGAGAGTTGTTAATAGAGAGGGGTGTGCAAAAACAACATTCGGAGCTACTTGGCCAGTGCAATCGTCCTTTGTTTACGCAGAGCCCTCCTTTGTTTTTTGAATTGAGGGGTGGGTATTACACACCCTCCACTTTTTAACATGGGCATCGTAGTATCCTTTTTATTGAAGGTCTTGCAAATGCTAGACAACAAACTCAACCCAATTGAACTGGATGATTGAGCCACTTGCAATTTGAACTGGGTTGAATTGTTTTACAAAACCCTTCGCAAAATCTGAATTAATTTCCATGTTGGTGGGGGCCTTCTAGTACACTCTGTAGTGCAGCTGAAGTACTTGGTCGTACATGTCGCTACAAATGCTACTGCATTTGAAGCGACATTTGATGCAATCATTTGCCTCTCTGAATACACTGAACCACTCCACATCTGTAATCTGCTCCCACTTTATCAATTTGAGGTCGACATCATCCATGGAGAGGCCATGGACAACATTAAACGCTTTTGTTGTTACACAAAACTTTTGCTACAATGGAATGTTGAGCTTGGGAGCTTTCCATCGGCATACACACCATAGAGGCTTATTAGAATAGGGATGTCAAGTAATTTCTACACAAGAAATTGCACGGGCTCTCCTTAAGTGCAATCATCTAAGCATGCACCTTGAATGCCTAAGGCAATGCACAAGCACTTGATCAGTGTGAGAGAATCCACAACAAGATTGCAGCCACAGGCTACTGCAAAAACAAGCATATAAGCTGAATGCATAGTCCTTTGTGTTGATTGCATCATATGCTTAGCAACACAACTTTCTCAACTAATCTGTTAGTGAATCCTCGCACCCAAGTCGGAGATTGCTGGAGAAATGTGTCATGCTTTTCTTGCTTCCAAATGTGTCCCCCTCATTGAAGAGAGAGAGAGAGAGAGAGAGAGAGAGAGAGAGAGAGAGAGAGAGAGAGAGAGAGAGAGAGAGAGAGAGAGAGAGAGAGAGAGAGAGAGAGAGAGAGAGAGAGAGAGAGAGAGAGAGAGAGAGAGAGAGAGAGAGAGAGAGAGAGAGAGAGAGAGAGTAACCGAGTCCTGCTTCCCCTTCCCTGCATGCATGTACTTTGACATTGGAAACCCTTGGGAATTAGAAGCCTTCAATCTTTTGCAGGAGGAGAAGCAACAAAACCTTTTCCCCTCGACTTCCTTCTCGATGGAGTACTGTCAAGAGAGATGTCGGAGGTGGTTGGCTCCGGTGGTGAGATACCCTCCACTTGGGATGACTGCTGGCCTCTGATTGCAGACCTGTTTCCCTCTCTCTGACTTGTGGCCCCTGCGCCGTGTTTCCTTCCATGCAACATGACTACACCACTACCTCAACGTAATGACTGAGCTTAATTGTTTAAGATTTTAAAAATATAATGATTCATTTTTTGAAGTCCAAGTATACACTTTGTATAGTTCGTGATAATGGCCCACACACTTGAAAAACACGATTATCCTATACATGTGTTATGCTTACAAGATGTGCTTGTTGGCATATGTTAACTAGCACAAAAAGCGCGACACGTTAACATGCTTTCACCCAATAATCAGGGAAGTGACTCGGATGGGGCACGAAGACTCTTTGATGTTGTCAATCTCAAAAATCGAACCTAACAAGCAGAACATATCAATTTTTCCTATGTCCACCGCTCTAGGTCATCATGCCATTTCGGCACTCGAACGGACTCGAAATGCAACAAAACTTTAGGAGGAGGTCTAAAGGGCACTATCCTACCAAGTGTGGTCGCAATCCAATAAGGCACCATAATCACGATCCATCATGAAAGAGGTCCTAAAAACTGCAATAGAACATACCAAAAATGTTTCCCTTGGTCTAAGAAGACTATCCTACGGTCAAAACGTTAAAAAAAAATGATTTAAGTACTCAAATCTGAAGATTAGGCTCAACAAAACTGACAATGCTTACACTTAATTGAAAGAGAAAACAAAATGCAAGTTTTGAAATTGAAATTGGATTACTCAATCATTAGAAAAATTGATTACGAGTTGGAGCAGCTTGAGCGTGTGTTTTGCAAAGCTCCTTTCTTCTTCAAAGATAAGCCTCCTTTCACATTAAAGTTATTGACCTTTATACATAGGGCTTTCTAAATGGCTAGTGGCCACCTCACATGGGCTGTTACAAATACCATGACAGAATTACAACTTAGGGAATCAACTTTCTACTCTCGAATCACGATTCACACAGAGTATCACTACACTAGCTCGAAGAAATAATAGAGTACAATTGTGGTGTCCGGCCAAGTGGGCGTCCGTTAGTTGGTCTGCTAACACCTAAGTATGAGATCGGAGCCTTGTAAGCCGACCACTAACCCACAAAGAGCCCTAGGCATAGAACTCAAGTTTTTGAGTTTGAACACAACCTTTTGTATCTTTATCTTAAGTTTTGGAGAGTTTGAAGTGTACGACTGAGAGCGGTTATTCTCAAGCAACTTATAAGCAATCTTTCTCAAGCTCCAGTAATCCAATTTTTCTTTTGACAATTGTATTGTGTTCCTTGTCTGGTGCTCTTTCATTTAAGTGCAACCATTTCCAATTTCAATGTGGTTCTCTCTCTCTCTCTCTCTCTCTCTCTCTCTCTCTCTCTCTCTCTCTCTCTCTCTCTCTCTCTCTCTCTCTCTCTCTCTCTCTCTCTCTCTCTTTGTGGCCCTGTTGCCTTTGCTATTCCACTGCTTGAAAGAAGACCCACTCTTTTAATGATAATAGGCCTCCTTTGCATTTGATCTCCATATCTCTTTTTATGCACCATAGGCTATTGCATGACTCTCAAGCCAAGTTTATGCTTGCTAATTGTTGCAAGACAAAATGATAAACAAGACACATTTACCAACCAAGTTAAAGAAGAGATTGACAAGCTCAAGGAGGCAGAATTCATTTATGAGATTGAACACACTGATTGGGTGTCACCCATTGTGGTTGTCCCCAAGAAAAATGGGAAATTACTTGTATGTGTTGTCATCACAAGAAAACTCTAAATGCTTTGACCCAATTTAAGAAAAAGGCCAAGGATATTAGTTCTAACAAAAATGTATGGAAATAAGACTATAGAATGGTGTGTTGTGCTCTCTACAGTGGGCGTTCCTTAGTTCAATGTGTGTGACATCTCACTCAAAACAAAATGAAAACACAGAAAACAACAGATAACATCAATCAACATAGAGACACAATAGCAACTGACCAGAACATATGGACTCAACTATCTCAAAGGAACCAATACAGACTCTAGCATGGCAGCACACTTAGCTCCAGCCCAGAACTCATAGGTAAAATGGGGGTGTCGAGAGGCTCAAATGTGCAAGGATGGTGCAGACGTGCTGTGTGTATAGACTCACTACTCTAAACGACAATGCTGGACCATAGATGAAGAAGATGATTGTGACCCAACAACTACTACTCATATGTACAACCATAAAGAGCCACCAACAGTTCATAAATGTCAGCCATCTAAGTCTATCTCCAAATTGAGTGGTGGTGGTGACTAGGCCACAATTTCCACTAGACCACCATCCATATCCATGCCATGTGTCACTGCCTAGCCCAGAGAGTCTGTCCAGTGTGAACCAGACCAGACCAACTATACTAACTATGTGTCCTGTGAAAGGGACACTGTAGCCTACTACATGTTTCCCACCACAAGACTGTTCACCATCTCGAGGAGAGGAATACTAAAAAATTGTGAAAGAAAACCACTAGGTACTGCATCTGTACAATGGTGAGCTCCTGATTCTGTCATCCAAGAGATAGAGTTGTGGCCACTGCTGCACCCAAAGTAGTAAAATCTTGAGGTGGAGCCATCAGGTCAATGTGAAAACTCTGGAATCGAGGGCTGGGTATAGGGGATGAGGGACGAGGGGTTAGGGGCCAAGAGGTAGATAGGGGGGTGAGGGGTAGATAGGGGGCGAGGGCTGGTGAGGTGGGGGCGAGGGGTAGGGACTAGGGAGAGGGGTGGGTAGGTAAGGGGCAAGGGGGAGGGACTAGGGGCAAGGGGTTAGGGGGCCAGAGGTAGATAGGGGAGTGAGGGGTGGGTAGGGACTAGGGGCGAGGGGTGGGTAGGGGGGTTGAGGGGTAGATAAGGGGCGAGGGGGAGGGACTAGGGGCAAGGTATGGCTAGGGGGGCGAGTGTAGCAGGTAGGGGTGAGCAGATAGGATAGGGGGTTAGGGTTAGACAAAGTAGGTTTTAACATCCTAGAAACAATACCAAGAAAAATCAAAGATCTATCCGATGAGAGTTGAACCTCGGATGTTGAACAAATCCACAAGGACAGAGAGGGTGTAGAGACAATAGAGATGATATTTCCTTTTAACAAATCCACAAGGATAGAGAGGCAATAGAGACAGAGAGACACAGAGATAGAGATACATAGAGATAGAAATAGAGACACAAATAGAAACATGAGGATGACAATCCAATATATGAGTGAGTTCAAATAATTAAAAAGAAAAAGCTGGATCATAGTAGGACTCCAAAAACCAAACTATATCAATGAGATAAGAGCAAAATGGATACATGCAGTAAAAGTAGGATAATTTTAGCGATAACACTGATTACAACTAAGATGAGAACTGACATGAGAAAGACTTGAGAAGAGGGAAAAACAGAAAGCTGGAGAGAGCTGAGGAGGAGACAGCCATATGGTTGTTGGTGGGAGGGATAACATCACCAAATTTCTAAAGAGTCAGGGTGAGTGATAGCACTTGATTCTGGATCCATTTACCAGCGACAAGAGAACACCTTCCAGAGTGACTAACTGGACAGACCCCTGTGGCGAAATATCTTGTACCATGAATGGTCCTTGCCAGGTCCTAGCTTCTTAGCTTTTTTAGATATTTAGCTTGATAGAGTAGCACCGATGTCCCTTGTGCTATTTTTGGCTTTTTGAGATGGCGATCATGCTAGGCTTTGCGACGAAGTTGCTCGACTTGTAGAGCATGTGAAGCTAACATACTACTTTCTTCTAACTTTGAGAGATGAGAAAGGTTTTCAGAAACAATCCCCGTTGTGACGCGTCCCACTCTTGCTGAGCCTGAGTTGAACTTGTATGGTGCAAGTGCTTCTAGACCAAAAGCTAGCTGGAATGGGGTGTGGTTAGTGGTTTCTTTGAAGGACGTGTGATAAGCCTAGACTGTGCCGATGATAGCTTGAGCCCAAGAAGTTGGATGCAGGTGACAAGCTTTTTTGAGAAGTGCAATTAGCACTTTGTTAGTTCTCTCGGCTTGCCCATTTGCTCTGGGATAGTAGTAAGAGCAAGATCTGCGATGAAAAATCTTCTAGTTCATGAGGAGTGTGGAGATCAAGTCATTGACAAAATGACTACCTCGATCATTGGTGATTTCCAGAGGGCACCCAAACCTGCAAAAAATATTTTCATACAAAAATTTTGCAGCAATGGCTGCTATATAGTCGATGGTAGCCACTACCTTGGTCCACTTTGTTGCATAATCCATCACTACCAGGAGACACTTACAATTGCTGGGTTGAGCAGGTGGAGCAATTGGACCAACAAAGTCCAAGCCCCATCGCTCAAAGGGCAACTACGCCATAGATACCTGCAGAGGGTGATTGGATTTCTTGCTAGACTTGGGCGCACATCGTTGATAGACATCACAAATTTTGACATGAGCAATAGCATCTTTGAATAGATAGGGCCACCATAAGTCTGTTTGTAAGATTTTTTGCGTTCGTGATGTGACCAGGGTAATGGCCACCTGTAGGACCACTGCGTGCATCTTCCAGAATGTGGTCCACTTCACGAGGGGAGATGCACTTGTGCATCACACCATCTGGCCTAGATTTATAGAGATGTCTTCCAATCACAGAGAAGGGTCTAGACTTCAGAAAGAGTCTTCTTTTTTGCAAGGGAGAAGCATTCTTAGGATATAGGCCAGTAGAGAGAAAATGTAACACATCTCCATACCATTCCGGGGTTGTATCGACCTTAAAGAGGTGACTAGCCGAAAAGTTATCATCAACCCCAGTATCTAGCTCACGTATGTGTATGGGAGAGAGGTGGTCGACCATGACATGCCGCTTGCTTGGGCGAAGAACTACATTGAAATCAAATCAGTAGTAGCCACCTCCAAACTCTTCCTGCAACTTGAGGTTTATTTAGAAGATAGCACAGTGCATGATGATCCGTAATGATAGTGAAGTGAACCCCTAACAAGTAATGACGAAGCTTTTGTAAAGAATACACCCAAAACTTACCTTTCTGTGGTTTTGTAGTTGCGCTCAGCCTTTGTGAGCAACCAATTGGCATAGTGGACTGGGCGATCTAGGTTGAACTCCTTGCTAGGCTGAGTCAAGACCGCGATGACCGCAAATTGACTAGCATCAGTATGGACATGAAAAGGAGTGGACCAATCAGGAGAAACTAAAATAGGTGAATCAATTAGGCACTTTTTGAGATAGGCAAAAGCTTGGGATTCAACTGTGGACCATTAAAGGGTACAACAACACTAGTCAGGCGAGTCAAGGGTTGGACAACCTCTACATACATGCAAATGAACATTTGATGATAGCCTGTATGGCCTACAAAACTTTGAACACCTTTGTGTTTAAGTGGGGGCAATTTGAAAATGGCCAGTATTTTCTAAGGGTCAGGTGCTAAACCTTCTCTAGACACGACATGACCTAAAAGCGTACCTTGAGTCACCAAAAAGTGGCACTTGTTTGGATTGAGCTTAAGGCGCACCTCGCAACACTTTGAGAAGACTGTAGAGAGTTGATCCACGTGCTTTTCCACAGAGGTGGAACATTGGGTTCCAGAGAAGGTGGAAAAATCATCCATGAAGATTCTGAGATTGTCGTTGAGCAGGGGACAAAGTATGATGTAGACAATACGATTGAATGAAGGAGGAGTGTTTTTCAGCCCAAAGGACATCCTTTTGTAGATAAAAATTCCCCATGGAGTGACAAAATTTGTCTTTCCTTGGTTGTAAAGATGTATTCCTAACTGATTATAGCCGCTGAAACCATCCATGAAACTATACAGTACATGCCCAGTGACATCTTCGAGGAGTCTCTCAATGAAAGGGGTCGGAATCCATCCGGGATTGTCACCTTATTCAGAGTCCAAGAGTTGACGAAAACTCAAATTTTGTTGAACTGCATCTTGGGAGCGATAACCATAGGAGACAACCATTTTGATTGCTCCACTGGCACAATAATACCTGCTTCTTGCATTGTTCTAACTCGACTTTGACTGATTCTGCGTACTTGGGGTTGAGCTTATAAGCCGGCTTAGCCCCCTCAACCAGAGGGATTGTGTGGACTCCTAACTCTGCTAGGATCCCTTTTGAATCATGGTAAGACCAGGCAAACACATCCTTGAAAGAGTACACAAAAGAGATTACCTAGTTGAGCAACACGGGGTGATCCCATAACCAAGCGACTAACAGGATGGGCTGATGGTTGTCAGGGTCACCTAGGTTGACTTCGCTAACAGGGTCAGGTGGTGTAGTTGGCAAGGATGCATCAGGAAGAGAATACCTATCCGCCTCTGTGAGCTTCCAAACATCATGAGCTGGCATCTAATTGATATTGAATCGGCATACTCTTCTTGTAACCATCCCAGTGGAAGCTTGTTGAAGGGAAGTTCATCTGGTACATAGGATAGCTTGGATTGGGGTAGGGTATCATACACAGGTGAGGTGAGGGTGTGGCATGGGTGAAATCTTATAAAAGATATTTCTTACCCCTTTGATGGTCTTCGATAGGCTCACCAAGTCCAAAGGCTTCTACTAAGGGGCCAGCTAAGCTATCAACCTCTGGGAACAATGGAGTCGGTGCGCTGGGCTCAGCCACTATAGCAACATTGGAAGATGGTGTATCCTCTGGCAAGGCTTGAATGGAGACCACATAGCAAGGCATAGAGTGGGTAGCCTCCAACCACTTCATCCGGTCTTCTTTTGGTCCATCTGGTGGAGTAGGCTGGTTTGGTTGGGGAGTTGACTCCATTGATAGAGAGCTATGATTCACCATCGGATCCATTCCCCCTTTAAGGCGGATAGGTTTCATTGGATAGCCTGGGCTATGTATTCACATTGAATCAGTTCCCCAATCATGTAGTGCCTTTGTGTGTCAGAGCCATGATCTTCCAATGAGTAATGGAAATCCACCCTCTATCTGAGGGAGGTGAACTACAACAAAATCTAGGTTGAATGTGAAGTCCTATACCTGCAGAGGGACCTTGTCTACTATTCCCACAAGGTAAATAGTTCTCTGGTCTGCCAAAGTCACTGTAAAGGGAGCGGGCTGAGTAGGCTATAGACCTAATGTCATCATAGTGAATTTGGGCATCAAGTTGATGCCTGACCCACCATCCACTATGACCCCGGAGAAGTCACACCCTAGAATAGGCGCGATGAGACAAGGACTCTGGTAATCAGTGAGCAGAGTAGTGGGAAATGAAATAATGTAGGACTCTAAGGGCTGCACTGGTAGGTGATTTCCACTAGACCCTGAACCACGATATCTTGAGAAAAGTGACCACCATAGACATCATCATGACATGAAAGAAGAATTTTCTCTATCTCTTGCACACCTGGTACTCTCCTCAAGACCAAATCTTTCCCTTTGTGATATAAATCATCCCCGATCAACTGGTAAGGTGTGGCCTTCTTAACTAGTCTATGTCTTTGCACCTTGTCTAAGTGTTTGGGACACTCACCTGCTTGTAGAAAGAAGATAATGTCTTTTAGCTCCTCTTGACCTTGATATTTGGGTTCATATAGTTTCACACCTCCTACCGCCATTTGAAGCTTTTCATTTGCGAGTAAGTCTACTTCCTTGTTATGAGTTCTCACAATGTGTTGTACCTGTGTTGCTTTAAAACCCTTCATCAAAGCTCTTACACTACTAAGCCACTCAAACAATGTATGATTCTTGCATCTCCAAGTCCCTTGGATTTGCCTGACCACTAGCAAAGAATCACCTTTTATAATAAGTCTTTGTATGCCTAATTCTTTGCATTCTTCTAACCCAAGGGTTAGAGCAGCATACTCAGCCTCATTGTTAGAGTGAACACTGGGTAGAGTGATACCTTTTCTAACCATTACCTCCTTTTGTGGGTTCAAAATGATGATTCCCCCTGCTGCTTTGTCTTGTTGGCTTTGATAAGCTCCGTCAAAGCATAAAGTATGGGCATTATCAATCTCCTTTAGTTTGAACTGTTTTGAGCCTTCCTCTCTTTGTAGTCGTGATCCTTCCCTTTCTCTCACTTTGTAGGTGAGAATGTCTGCAAGTCCTGCTCTTGTGCTATCTTCTACAAGGAAAGTGTATTCAAATTCTTGGAGTTCAAGCACCCACTTTGCTATTCTAGATGAGAGGCTCATGTGTTGTACTACATATGGTAGATTGTGCTCTAAGGTGAGAAAAACAAATGGCACAGGGAGAAGATACGATCGAAACTTCCTTACCGCAAACAAGATTGCAAAGACCACTTTCTCCATTTCAGTGTATCCCTTCTCGGCCAGAGTCATCACCTTGCTTGCAAAATAGATCGGCCTCATGTATGATGTTTTAGGATCTTTTTGCATCAAAACAACACCAATTGCTTCGAAACCTACACTTGGAGTGACATAGTAGGTCTCCTTTGGATCTGGTGGCATTAGGATTGGGAGACAGCTAAGAATGCCCTTCACTTCCTCAAAACATTTTTCATGTTCCCTCCCCCATTCAAATGTAGATTGGCTTGCCAACCTATGCAAAGGGGCAATGGCTTCTGCTAGGAGATGGATGAAGAGAGACATGTACCTCACTTTGTGGTTGAAGGTCATTAGCTCCTTAGTTGTTGTTGGTGGAGATAATGACAAAAGGGCCTCTACTTTAGAGGGACCACTTGAATTCCTTGTGAAGAAACCACATGGCCTAGCAAAACCACCTGAGATTCACTGATATGACACTTCTCTGGGTTGAGTTGTCCCCCAAATTGATGGAGCCTCTTAAGCCCCTCTTCAACCTTTTGGCAATGAAGTGATCTACAACTATAAATACAGAAATCATCCATAAAGACTCTTATAGATTTTCCAAAGAATGGCTGAAATACAAATATTGTGAATCTCATGAAGGTGCTAGGAGCATTGGTGAGCCCAAAAGGCATTACTCTGAATGCAAAACATCCCCAAGGTGTGATGAAGGTGGTTTTTGGTTCATCTTCTTCTGCTATTCTAATTTGAAAATATCCTGAATACCCATCACACACCGTGTAGCATTCGTGACCTGCTACTTCATTCAAAATTTCATCTTGGAAAGGGAGAGGGAAGTGGTCCCTCTTTGTCGCAGCGTTGAGGGGTTTGTAATCCACGCAGAACCTCCACTTACCATTCTTCTTGGGAGTGACTACAATAGGTGATACCCATTCGGAGTTGGATACTGGATAGATGAAGACAGCCTTCAAGAGTCAATTCACTTCCTGTAGGAGAGCCTTTTGTTGCACAGATCCTAGTTGCCTTAACTTTTGAGCCACGGGTTTGGTCCTTGGTTTCAATTCAATTCGATGCTCTATTACATCTACACCTCTTATTTGTGAGTAGTCAGTGATAAACAAATTGGGATACCTCCTTAACATATTGATGTAGGACCTCTTCTCCTCACAAGTAAGATCTTTTGCAAGCATCTTCTCAAATCCTTCTTCAAGGTGGTGGCATCTTTCATCCCCTCGTGTGTGATTGTCTGTTGGCTTTTCTTCTACTGGAACATCTTGAGTGTTGGCATTGAATACAATTCCCATTACCTCCAAAGAAGACTCCTCTTCACTGGTTGATGCACTGGTTGATGCTTCCTCATCACTTGAGTAAGGACTCTCCTCCTCGCTCTCTTCATCTGCCGTGGTTTCATAGTTGATATCTAGTTGCTTTCCTTCTCACCAATCATACACCACCGGTTGACCCTTCTTAAGAATCAAACGACCACTTCCCCATTTTTGATTTGCATTCACAGCAATGAGCCAAGGCCTCCCTAGGATGATGGAATAGACCTCCCCCTTAGCTGGCATGACATACATATCCACTTGTGCATCTATGTTACATACAGAGACTTTTACATTTTCAATGATCCCCAAACACTTCACACTTGAGTTTTTGGCTAGCCTAGTTCAAGTGATACCTGCTTATGTCCAATAAGACATTTCCATAGTCCTTCAGAAGTATCACCTTGCCCGAACTTGGAGAGGAAGCTTGCTCGCAGTCTCTCCCAATTGGACTTGATTTGGGGTTGCAAGGTCTCATACCATGCTTTAGCTTCTGCTTTTAGAACCAACGGGAAGGCTCGTAGATTTACTTCCTCTTCATCTCTCCCGGATATGAGATGTGCCATCTCCAAGTTGTCAAGAAACTCTTGCGCATCTTCCCCACTTCTTGCATAGAACGTGGGAAAAGAACTTGACATTTTGTTTAGACTTTTTGAAATCTCTTTTTTTTAAAGAAACTTTTCGCTTACGGGCCGCACAAGATTATTGACACTATAAATCTGATTACATTAAAATGAAGATGTACACATCCATTGTTAATTCGTACTTTATCATAGGTAGAATAAACGGATTAATTGAAGCATTGATTTCATTGAGGCGAGTGGATCCAAATATCCTCCTTATGATAGATTGAAACCTAAACTTAGTTGCAATGATTATATGAATGGATTGCCGAGCAATAGGCCTAAAAGGTTCATTGTTTTGATCGTGATTCATGTGCTACTCCTCGTTGTTGGTTTGAAGACCTCGTTCCTTCATATGGCCCTTGAGCACCCCTTCACCACTCCTTGTTCCTGCCTTTAAAACAAAATGAAAACGTGAACATCAAAAGAAGTTTCATAATTGATGATTGGAAGTATAATTGGATTGGGTGATGCCAGTATTTCTCTAAGTCTTTCTGCACCAAACATAAAAACAATGCGTTGCTAGAAAAAGACTTTTCTATCTATGTGAACATTTACTCTAATGTGTTGTGCAAAATGAAATGGATAGATGGGAACTCCATTTTTCATCACTAAAAAATTTGAAGGTAACTTGGAAATATGTTCCTCCATGGGGGCACCACTTTATGAGGGCGAGCTTTTTGAAATGGGGCCTCTAAACCCAAACCAATGGGCCTACCCTCACAAAATGTTTCGGAAAGAGGTACTCACACTACTTGGGGCACCACCTTCTTTTGGGAGTGGAGAAGGAAACCAATCAAAATAACACTTGCACTCACCCACTTAAGCAACACACTTTGAAAACCCCCTTACTCTATATACACTTTGGACACTTGAACACCATCAACGATTATGCAACCCAATGCCGTGCATCAAAATGAAATATGCAATTTGTGGAATAGCATTCACCTTCTCCCCATAAGAATACCCATAATACATCCAAACTCTTCCTCTCTCAAGAACTCATCAAAAAAATCATGCGCACAAGACTTGCCTCTCAAACACACAAGAGAATCACTTACATCAAACTAACACACTTTGCATAGAGAGCTCATCTCCATCCATGCAATGCCGTGACACAAATAAAATCACCATGAGAGGTAGCCACATGCATATGTAATGAAGAAAAAGAGAGTTGGAGTGAGAAATTTCTTTAGACCAATTGAATAAGTGTGGAGAAACAAACCAATGGTAAATTGAGAATAGAACACTTACTTGATTTCTCGCACACCTTTTAAGGGGAGGACAGACGCTGGCCAACCATCACGAATTGCGACACTTGAAAGTTTTGAAGATGATTTCATGATCATTAACATAACCATGAGAGATATCATGATGTATTTACAAGTTATCGAGGTGCTACAAATGATTTATTGGGTTGATGGAGTAAGAGATGGTAGAATGGAAAGAGTGGAGAATAGAGTTGCACTTCCTCCAAAGAGGAGGGTTAGGAGGGAGGATGTGAAAGAGGGAGAGTTGGGGTTTTCTCTACTATTGATCAAGAAACAACATGAAGTTGAAAATATAGGTGTGTGTCCTTGAGTCTCTCCAAGGGGGGCTATTTATAGTTGTGTAGGAGTGGGATTATGCTACACTTAATTAGAGTAAGTGATTAGACCTAATTAAGTTTCCTTTGACCACTCATTGAATTTTGGACATAAAAGGGACTATTTATTCACCAAAAATATCATTTTAGACCGTGAAGGCTTCATAGGGGTGCATAATGTAGGTGGGCCCCACCATGAGGCCCTACGGGTGGCTCCTGCGGGGTATCTCAACTTGTCTGTCTTGGCATTTAGAAAGCATCTTTAGGTTGGTCCCATCACATGCAAGTGACCTTGAACACTCATTGCTCTTCTAGAAGATGAGTAGGGGAAAAATAAGATCTCACCCTCTTGATTTACAGTTCCCTTTTGCTGCGAATCTGACAGATTTACACTTTTTTGACCATAACTTTTTACCTGTAGCTCGGAATGACATGCTTCAAAAGGCAAAATTGACCTTCTCAACATGTTTGATATGAATTTGGACTATTCTTCACACCCATGCACTAAGGAATTCGGTTTGGAAGGTCCACACTAGGCTAGGGAACCTTTTGCTTCCAAGTCTTCTTGTATGGGCCCTTTGCTTGTATGCATCCAAGGGGAATCATGCTTTTTCAAAAGGCTATGATGCTTAAACAAAAAGAGGAGGGCCCAATATTACTTTCTTGTGAAAAGAATATACAATTGGAGTCTTTTTGAAAGGAGAGAAACTATATGTATATTCTTAAGAGATATTGGGCCACCTATGTAGGGGGCATAGAAGACTTGTAGAGAGGGACCATAATCTTTGGTAAAGACAAGTGGAGAGTTGATTTCCATGGGAATTTATCTATATGGGGTGGAAGATGGATATATTATTTTTCTACTACTAATTCACAAGAGGTAAGAAAGTTTGGGGGTATATAGTTGGTTATTGTATGCTTATTCTATTTACAAAGCAAAAAAGAAAAGGGTGGTAATATAAATATATGACTAAGGTGACATTTTTGGGAAGAGTATAATGTACGTGTCGCCACAAAGGTTAAACGAAGAGGGGGAATTTACTCTAGATAACTTAATAGCGTAGAAAAATATATACACATATGAGGAAGAGGACGTTGAGTAGGCTGACAAATGTTGCAAAAAGATGGTTACCATTTTATGCCACTCACTGTAAGTAGTATTTTCATGTAAATGATTCACAACATACGGTCCAAACCATCTATTTGAGAACTTACGCATGACTATGTGTTGGTTATTGAGGCACCTTTGTCAATTGCTTTACTCCTGAGCCGATGTTGCTTGTCAAAGTAGTCCTTGTTTTTCAACCTTGCATTTTTCAGTCATTCTTTTGCAGCCTCAATGTCTCTAGGTCTTCTCTCTAGTTGCCTTATATGCAATGCAAGGAGACATTCCCTGCTAAGCTATAATGGGAATGGCCTATGAACTTTGAGAATAGCGGAATTAAGAGAATTTAAGTGAGCATTTTTGTGAGATCACTTTGAGAACATAGAGGGTGAACTTAATTGATGGTAGCAACATATACATAGTACTTAATAAACTTGGCATGAACAATAACAATACTTTTTCAAGAGAGAGAGTATTAGAGAACATGACATTAGATGGGGACCAGATTTACTTGGAGGCGGTTCCCCCTCCAAAAGGTGTTTGTATTATAGATTCTCCCATCAAGAGAGACTTGTTACAATACAATCTTTGTGTTCTTTGTGACCTTGGTGATGCTATGAAGATGGAAAGCTTCATGCATCACGCGCATAACATAAACTTTGCAAAAAACATTAACTATCCCAAGCCTCAGTCTTTCCAAGGCCTCAAACACCTTCGAAGGTGGAGAGAGCTAGCGGTGAATGAGGGTAGGGAGTAGGAAGAAGAATCATCCATAGGAGAAAGAAATAGTTCCTCACTTTGTTAGGAACATAGGCTATGGTTGATGATTCCGATGGGGAGCCATAGCGTGATGATGAGCACCAGAAACGAGGGCGAGAGAGGAGAAGGAGTCAATATAGAAGCGAAAAAAAGCACACGCTATTGTTTGATTATCTACTACATATATAGTTTGAACTCTTGCCATGCAAACTGGATTGCATGTTATAGGGCCTGTACCCACGGACTGACACCTCTTGGGCTTGCATACCCAACAATCCCCCCCTCAAGCCCAAACCATTGACAATGGATTCGAGACAGACAGACCATGGTAGAGCCCAATCACCTGAAACCATGAGTAGAAGCCCCTCGCCTTGACTATAACATAGGTGTGTGTATGTACTTCCCTCAAACAACCATCAGTGTGAGACATACCAGAACTCGACCAAAACAACAAGGGTGGTCTTACCACTTTATTTCATGGCAGTGTCTATAACCCGTACAATTTTGACATGATGACAACTAACAAGCATGAGAACAACTGACAACAAATACTGTAGAAGGAGGCTTTGATTGAAATTTTATGATGGTTTTGACAATAGACAAAAGCTGACAAAACTATGACACTAAACTGGCAAAAATAGTTGGTGCAAAACTTATACTGTAATCTCGAACGAGATTCTTCTTTGTTCTTGCAATTGTCAATGTGTGAGAACATGTCGTAAAGCTTGCTTGGCACTTGGAATATGCCTATGCACCGCATGTATTGCAACTGCACGCTATCACCTTCTTGATCTTCAATACCAAATAAATCTTCATCGATCATAGTCCAAATAACCTGCCTTGATTTGACACTCACTGGCACATGATGCATGCCGTATACGTTTGCTTGGGATGAACGAATAATTATACCATTGGATATGTTGGTGTTCACTGCTCAGGCCACCAAAAAAGGGGAGATGTAGTCCTGCGTTTTGATGTGGAATGATTTGTCGGTCACAGTCCGTAACTTGGTTATCTACTTGTGAATAATTTGGTGTGAATACCCGCTTGCTTAAAAGGGGTAAATTAAGTTGGACAGTTTCAGGAAAGTGTGAATACAAAAAAAATAAAAACGAGTTGTCTGCTGTTGCAGACCAGTGCGATGGCGAGCAAGGTAGGTTTACTCACAGTGGGCTGTACAGGCCGATTGGGAAGCACCTTATGTGTCAAAAATCACTGTTGAGGCCAGGGAGAAACCTGTGATGCCGGTTTTGCACGGTTTTTTTTCAAGTCGACAGCGCCTTTGTTTCTTGTGTAAGCGGCTGCTCCCGCCGTCTCTACTCAAGCCGAGGCCGGGTTGCCAAAGCTCTGATAGCATGTGTTAGGAACATAGGCTATGGTGGATGATTCCGATGGGGAGCCATAGCGTGATGATGAGTAGCAGAAACGAGGGTGAGAGAGAGGAGTCAACAGAGAAGCCAAAAAAAGCACACGCTATTGTTTGATTATCTATTATATATATAGTTTGAACTCTTGCCATGCAATTGCCATGCAAACTGGACTACATGTTATAGAGCCTGTACCCACGGACTGACACCTCTTGGGCTTGCATACCCAACACACTTATGATCACTCTTCTTGCTTAGCATAACATAATAGCATAGTAATGAAGATGAAGAAGATTGCAAGCTTAAGCATTGAAGCATGACTCTTGGTTGGATTTTCATTCCATAGCCAAGAGTGTTGGTGTTGGCTCTCCACTTCTCAACAAGCTTGGAGAAGGAGATGGAGCTCTTATACTTTGCACCCCACAAACACAATGAGAGAATGTGTGTGTGTGTGTGTGTGTGGGAGAGTATATCCCCCTCTCATGCTTGGTTCACCTCTCTTTCTCTCTCTCTCTCTCTCTCTCTCTCTCTCTCTCTCTCTCTCTCTCTCTCTCTCGTTTTATGTAATTATTTCCTTTGGACATATATCCTCTTTTTCCTCTTTGAGAGAAAGAACTTAATTATTTATTTTTATGTATCTAAATTCTCATTGGACCCCTTTAAAACCTATCCAATAGCATTCAAGTACATCATGAGGGCCACATGTGGAGGATCATTTGAACATGTGTCTTTTATGATTATATTTGAATTGAACACTTCAAGAACCTTAGTCATTTAAGCATGTGAGAAGCACATCAAGCTTTTGAGCAAGGTTCCCACTAACACTTAGCAAGCCGACAAGCACCTCATGCTTGGGTAGGATTCCCACCTCAAGGTCAGTCCTAGCTTGCCTAAGATCAAATGAATTTTTAACACTAACTTTTGGAGGTCTTTAATGAAGATAACCCTAAGGTATTAAAGCTCCATTATGTAGCATTGCTCTTTAATAGACCATCTCTCATTTGGACCCCTTTAACTTTGGCCCCATGTTGAGACAGATCCATAAGCACATGTCTATATTCTAACCCTTGTTTTCATTTATTCTCCCACATTAAATGATCAGTTCAATATGAGAAAATCATTTGGGATGGTTAGATATTAGATTTTATGGCATTACTCTCTCTTGAAATCATAGTCGTCCTCGACTATGAGGTAGAAGAGATAAAGTCTTAGTCATTAGTCTACGTTTCTTAGTGGGTAGAGGATCCCTTTTCACCCTGCAACATCATTCCAAAATGGATGAATAGTCCATTTGGTGCTTGGGAGATGTAGCTTCCGCAAGCATGTCTGCTCTTTAGTCCATATGATACTCCCAAAGTAGAACGGCAAATTCTACTTGGTGTTTGAGTGACGTCGCCATCACAAAAATGATTCTAAGCATCCATACTATTTGAATTTGTGCACAAAAGAGGATTAGTCTTAAAAAACAAAAACATTGTTCATTTAGAAAGCATTTACATTTACTTACTCTAGTGCAACATTGTAAGCATTGACAAGGTTCATACTATCCTTAAGCTGTATTCCATGCATCCATCTAGCGTCTTCAAATGGATAATTTTTGAAATTAATAAGATATCGTCAGATAATCTTACCATGCCGTAGTACCTTGTCTTCATGCCAAAGGATAGCTTCGGGTTGTAGCACCTCTTCTTGGCCTTTGATTTCTGGAGGGTCGTCAATAATTGGTTGTATTGGTGGCTATCCTTTGTAGGGCTTCAGTAGGCTCACATGAAAAGCATTGTGTATGAGCCAATGGTTGGGCAACTTCAGTTGATAAGCCATGTCATTGATTGGCTTCAAGATTTGAAAAGGACCATAGTATCTTTTTGCTAATTTGGCATAATACTTTTGATGGCCTGTTGGATTTTTGCCCGTCGTTTTCCTTAATCGAGCCTTTGAAAACTTACGTAAGACCCAATCATTTTCTTTGAACGGTAAGGCCCTTTTGTGCTTGTCAACAACAACTTTTTGCCTTTTTTGAGAGATGGATATAGTCTCCTTAACCTTTTGAAAATATTCTTGTAGGTCAGTCATCAGCAACGAAGATCTTCACATGTACTTTAAGTAGCAAGGGACTTCTAGGTCTTCCTTCTATGATCTCAAAAGGTGCTTTTCCTGTAGTAGTATGGATAGTATTATTGTATGCATACTCTACAAGGGGTAAGTACTTCTCCCATTGTGATCGTTGATCTACTTCTATAACATAACTCTTTAGTAGATTGAGTATCGTAAGATTGGCTATCTCACTTTGGCCATCTGTTTGTAGGTGGTGGGCCGAAGAGAAATTCAATCTTGTACCTAGATTTTCAATGAGACCTTTCCAAAAATTAATGGTCATTCTAGGATCTCTATTTGACACGATGGATGTTGGTAATCCATGGTGTTTGGAAATATGAGATATGAAGATGGTTGCCATTTGGTGTGCCTTAATATTTTTGACAGGAATAAAGTGTGCTTGCTTGCTGAACCTGTGGACTATTGTCCATATTCCCGTATTCCCATGGATAGAATTGGGTAATCCAAAATAAAATCCATGGATATACTCTCCCATGGTGAATTAGGGATGGGCAATGGCTGGAGTAATCCAAGTTTCTTACCATCATACTTAGTCTTTTGGCATACCACACATTTTGAAACATACTCTTGTATGTCCACTTTCATGGTGGGCCAATAGAAGTACGTCTTTACTCCTTGAACAGTAGGTTGAATGCCTCTATACCCTGCATAGGGAGGAGCATGGGATTCATACATGACTTTCTCACGAGGGGAGTGGGTAACACATAGCCTATTTCCATGGAGAAGATAACCATCTTGCAAGGTGAATGGTTCCTCTTTCTTCCCCAAGGCAAGGGCTATAATTACCTACTTAAAGTCTTGGTCAATAGCATACTCATCTTCATAAATAATAAATCAATGTGAGTTGCTATAGACACCACATTTACCCTTGGCCATTGTGAAAGTGCATCAACACTTGATTGTGCTTGCCAGCAATGTGAGCAATATGAAATTTAATTGCAAAATAAAAATTTCCAACCTCATTTGTTTGTTGGAGAGCTTGGTTTGCATCATGAATTTCTTGAGGCTTTGTGATCCATTGGTAGGATGAATGGAGCCCCCAAGAGATAGTGATTCCATGTGTCTAGGGCATGTAGAATAGCTTAAAGATATTTTTCGTATATGCCCAAGACCCGTTCATCGGCATTGAGCCTTCGGCTCTCATATGCTATGGCATGTCCTTCTTGAAGCAAAAATGCTCCAAGGCAATCACCACAAGCATCACATTGGACCTCAAATGGCTTTGAGAGATCCGGAAGCATAAGGACTGGTTGAGAGGTAAGCTTCTCTTTGAGCTTGTCAAAAGAATTTTGTTCTTTAGCAATCCATGATTACTTAATGTTATTCTTTGTTAAGTCATGTAATGGTCCTGCTATTTGATTTTTTTTGTTATGAAGCGTCTATAGTATGCACACATATCAATAAATCTTCTTAGCTCATGTAGATTTCTTGGATTAGGCCATGCTTTTATTACCTCCAACTTTCATGGATCCATACGGATACCATCTTGAGAGATAATGTGACCTAAATATTGAATCTCTTGTAGAAAAAAATCACTTTTCTTTTGATTAATAAAAAGCTTATTCTCTCTCACCAATTGAAAGATTACCTGGAGGTGTCACTTGTATTCCTCAAGAGAATTTGAGTGGCTTGAATATTTTTTTCCATCGTGAGTTTGAATGCGGTTGGAGAATTTTTCAGGCCAAAACTTGTAACTTATCAAAACCCACAGCCACGGAAAATCTCTTTTTTATAAAAGTGATCCTTATTTAGTTCTCTATAGTCAACACACATGTGATATTTGCCATCTTTCTTTTGCACTAAAAGTACTCGTGAACAGAATGGAGAGGAGCTAGGCCTCACCATCCATTTTTCCACCAATTCATGCACTTGCCTCATGATCTCCTCTTGTTGAGCTTGTGAAACCCAATAAGGAGGTTTATCAGACGGTGAGCTTCCTAGTAGAAACTCTATTGCATGGTCATCATCCCCTCGTTTTGGAGGTAGCTCACTAGGGATGTCATCAATGAAAACATCTTGGAATCCATTTAGGAAATTAGACAACTCTAGTCCTCTTGATTCCCCTTTTTGCTACTTGTGAAAACATTAGAATCATTTACAGATTCTCTAACAAAAATTATATACGCAAAAATAGAGCTTTTCATTGACTTATCAAAATCAAGCGTATTTACCAGGGATATGGTGTTCTACGAATCATTAGCATCTATGTACATTCTCTTTTCCCTATAGGTGAAATAGATTCTTCTTTTAGGGAACTTCATGTTGGCAGCCATGCAATTGAACCATGGTGCCCCTAGGATAACATTCTCATGTTGGAGAGGAGAGATAAAAAAAGTCTTCTTTGTCGACGTAGCTTTGGACATGAAACCTCAACTTCCCAATCAAGGGAGTGATGGAGGCTTGTTATCCCTTGATATCTCCATTGACAATTACAGTATCTCCCATCTCAAAAGTTTGAATGCCCAACTTAGTGGCCAACTCCGTTGATATGAAGTTATGAGTAGAGCTAGGGTCAAAGAGAATAAG
Source organism: Adiantum capillus-veneris (assembly GCF_014529385.1). Lineage (NCBI taxonomy): Eukaryota > Viridiplantae > Streptophyta > Polypodiopsida > Polypodiales > Pteridaceae > Adiantum > Adiantum capillus-veneris. The sequence goes on along the minus strand of NC_140934.1, from coordinate 75,677,932 downwards.
GGCATCATGCTCCCTTACTTTCCCCAAGCATAGGAGAGGTATGAGACTTTGCAATGACTCTCCTCTTTTGGAGCTTCAACCATGGAAGCTCTAGGAGTGTCATTGAGTACATTTCTTTTCGGGCAAGAACGATAACCACGTCCTTGCTCCCCACACTTAAAGCATTTATGGTCTTTATGAAAGGCCTCTAATTCTTGGGAGAGAGCTTATTTTTACCTTTGTAAGATCTTTTCTTCTTGGCCTTGTTGTTGTTGGTGTTGGTATTGCCTTGGAAAGAGTTTTGAGAATTGGCCTTCACTTTAGATTCATTTCGATCCTTGTTTTCCATGGGCCTGAACCCCTTGTTGAAAATTGATCCTTGAGCAACAATAGTGTGGTGGATGGCTTTGGTGATAGTGCTAGGCCATTGTGAGTTGACATACTCGGCCATTTCTTCAGGTAATACCGCACAAAATTGTTGCTTTTGTTTGGAGAAGTCTATCCTTTGAAATACTGTAGCTTTGAGATGTAAATCCCAAAACTTGTCTACATATTTGTGGATAGACTCGTTGAAGAGCAACTTCAAGCTCTACCATTCGGTACTTTGTCCTTTGCAAAGCTTGTAAGGAATCACTTCATGATGGAAACTCGTAGAGTTTTCCATGTCTTTGGGGCCTCACCATTGCCACAAAGGCTAGCCTACCATTGACGAGCAACTTTTTGGAAGTACATAGCTACATGGTGTAGCTTGGAGGACTCCGTGAAGCCCTCGTCTCCAAAGGCCGCATCAAATTGTTGGATGAAGGCCAATACTTTGTCTGTGGCACCAAAGGTGCCGTCATAGGTGAGAAAAGAGATACTCTTTCCTCCCTCTTTGAACTTACTGAGCTTTTGGGATCTTTGCCATGCAGGGTATGATTTTCAATGTCCTCCCATCTTGTATTTTATAGGAGAATAGCCTTAGCTTTTGTCGGAAGAGGAGTAAGGTGAAGAAGAAGGAGAAGAGGGTGACCACTTTCTTGCCTTTTTATTCCTTTGTTTCCTCTCTTCCCTTTTGGAGTGATGAGGAGAAGGACTATGGGTTGACCATTTCCTCTTGGGAGGAGTTGGCGATTCATGGAGAAACATCTTGAGAGGAACTTAGGGATTCACTTCTTTCTCATCTTTAGATTCCTCCTCTCTTATGGGAGAGAGTCTTCTTTTGGGAGTCTCATCAAGAGGCCTCCTAAACTCTCTCTCCTCTTGGAGAAGAAGGGAAATCCCATAAGCACGAAGTTGTTGGGTAACTTCAGCTTGCAAAGTAGGGTTGCCCATAACTTGATGCAACCTAGTAACAAAATAATTGATAAACATGGGGGCATCATCATTAACACCTTTATGTGCAAATCAAAGCTATCAATGTTCATTCTAATCTCTTGTTATTGTCAGCCATGCTAATTATACTCATGTGTTTACTTAGTGTATTCTTTGGCAATTCAAAACCTAGTTGCTACTCCTCTTAGCCTTTGAAAATAAGCACTTAAGTATCTACATCCACAACTCGAATTGGTTAATTATAGAGAGTAGTGGAGTGGGTCTAACATAGCATAATTGCTAAGGGTTATCTCCTTTCAGACTTCTTATGGCTCAATAATGGTAAAGCCGTAGGCAAGTCTAAAAAGACCCCGTTATTAAGACCAAAGCTCTTGAGGTGTACACCATATTCCACATAGTCGGCTCAACAAAACCGATAATAGATCCCAATCCCACTTACCCTAATATAATTAACAAAATCGACCATTAATAGGCTACTTAAGGACCTATCTTCTTAAGCAAGAAAAGAGAAACCAAATTCTCTGATACCAACGTAATGGGAATGGCCTATGAACTTTGAGAATAGCGGAAATAAGAGAATTAAAGTCATCATTTTTGTGAGACACTTTGAGAACATAGAGGGTGAACTTAATTGATGGTAGCAACATGAATATAGTACTTAACTAACTTGGCATAAACAATAATTTTGCAAGAGAGAGAGAGAGAGAGTATTAGAGAACATGACAATAGTTGAGGACCAGATTTACTTGGAGCCGATCCCCCCTCCAAAAGGCATTTGTATTATAGATTCTCCTATCAAGAGAGACTTGTTACAATATAATCTTTGTGTTTCTTGTGACCTTGGTGATGCTATGAAGATGGAAAGCTTCATGCATCACAAGCATAACATAAACTTTGCAAAAACATTAGCTATCCCAAGCTTCAAACTTCCCAAGGCCTCAAACACCTTCGAAGGTGGAGAGAGCTAGTGGGGAATGAGGGTAGGGAAGAGGAAGAAGAATCATCCATAGGAGAAAGACATAGTTACTTACTTATCATCACTCTCATTAGGAAGAGAATGGGGTCTAGGAGGGCCTCTTTATTTGGCAGTTTAAGGAAGTCAAACCTTTACTATTAAGAAAGTAATCAACGGAAAACTTTTGAATTCAAACATGCCAAACAACTAGTTTATTTGAATTCAAAGTTTCCTCCCAAAATGGAATTTAAAATCTAGAGGATAAAACCATATCATGTAGCATATCTATGGAAAGAGCTCGACGCGTAGATTGCAGATCTATGATCTCCACTCAGATTGGAGATCATATGTGGGAGTTATGGAAGGCCGAAAATCATAAAATTGTCCACCTCCTTTTTTGGGGGAAAAGTGCATCCTTTGACCACTTCTACACATCTCTTACACACCCACCATTTTTGCACACATGGCGTACACCTATTTGTCAAAATGTTAATCACCTCCATAAGCTCATGGAAAATAAAGAGACCCTCCTACACCCCATCCTCTTCCTAATGTTCTTGCTTAGCATAGCATAATAGCACAGTAATGAAGATGAAGAAGATGGCAAGCTTAAGCATTGAAGCATGGCTCTTGGTTGGATTTGCATTCCAAAGCTAAGAGTGTTGGTGTAGGCTCTCCACTTCTCAAAAAGCTTGGAGAAAGAGATGGAACTCTTGAAGCATGGCTATGGATTTGCACTCCATAGCCAAGAGTGTTGGTGTAGGATCTCCACTTCTCAACAAGCTTGGATAAGGAGATGGAGCTCTTGCACTTTGCACTCCACACAATGAGAGAATGTGTGTGTGTGTGGGAGAGTATACCCCCCTCTCATGCTTGGTCCACCTCTCTCTCTCTCTCTCTCTCTCTCTCTCTTGTATTATTTAATTATTTCAGTTGGACACGTGTCCTCTTTTTCCTCTTTGAGAGAAGTAACTTAATTATTTATTTTATGTATCTAAATTCTCATTGGACCCCTCTAAAACCTCTATCCAATAGCATTCTAGTATATCATGAGGGCCACATGTGGAGGATCATTTGAACATGTGTCTTTTATGCTTATTAAGTCATTTGGTTTGAATTGAATACTTCAAGCACTTAGTCAATCAAGCATGGAAACGTTGATGCCTCTTGAGAGTTTATCTTTGAATTGAACAGTTTAAGAACCTTAGTCATTTAAGCATGTGAGAAGCACCTCAAGCTTTTGGGCAAGGTTCCCACTAACACTTAGCAAGCCGACAAGCACCTCATGCTTGGGTAGGATTCCCACCTCAAGGTCAGTCCTAGCTTGCCTAAGATCAAAGGACTTTTTAACACCAGCTTTTGGAGGTATTTAATGAAGATAACCCTAAGGTCTTAAAGATCCATTAGGTAGCATTTCTCTTTAACATACCATCTCTTATTTGGACCCCTTTAACCTTGGCCCCATGTTGAGACAGATCCATAAGCACATGCCTATATTCTAACCCTTGTTCCCGTTTATTCTCCCACATTAAATGATCAGTTTAATATGAGAAAATCATTTGGGTTAGTTAGATATTAGATTTTATGACATAAGCCCCTCTTGACAAGGTAGTACATTCCATGTGGGAATTGTATCTTCATCACTAGCTTTCGACCATACATCAGCTCCGTAGGCATATAGCCAGTTATTCAGCTATGTGTTGTACGATCAGCCCATAAAGCATATGGCAACCAATCACCAACTCTTACTTTGCAAACCTTGGCCAAAGCGTTGATGATAGGACGATGCCCTCTTACACTCTTTGCATTGCCTTCAGGGTTGTAAGTTGTAGTAAGAGAAATCTTGATTCCTAATATGGAAAATAACTCCTTGGCTTCCTCAGCATCCAGCTCACCTCTATTTGCAATGATCTTTCCCACGTAACCATAATGATAAATCACCTCATCAAGAAGGAATATGCATACAGCTTCTGTGGTTTTTGCTCTTAATGCTCGCCCTTCAACCTGATTAGTTAGGTCCTCTTGTGCAAGAACTAAGTATCTCATCTGCCAGAGTCCTAATGGCATTGTGTCTAGCTCCACAACCCATTTATAGTGCATGGCTAGTGGATATGTAGGGTGCAATCCATCACTATGTTGGACATTTGAATACATTTGACCAGTAACAAATGACCCTACAAATTGAGATACATCTTTATACATACCCTTCCATTATTATTTTTCTTTCAACTTGGAGAAGGTTGCCCACACACCCTATGTCCAACCCATAGACTCTCATGAAACTCTTGCATGAGCTTTACTTGGGTCTCCTTTCTACATTTAACCCTTTGTGGTGTAACACCCTTTTGTTTAGGATGCTTCTACAAGTAACCATCACTCAAAAAGTACCCATATGCTTTCCTACATATCCTCGTGAATTCTTGTTCATACCAATCATCCTGTTTTGTTAGAGTACTCAAGTAGCTTCCAATAAGAAGCCAATCACCTTCATAAAGCTCTTTCAAGAACAATTCATGTGGATTAGTCATGCAGGCATTGTTACCTTTGACATGAGAGATAGAATAGAACTTTGTGCCTACATCATCTCCCTCATCAATCATCTATGACTCATCTATATACCTTGTCCTTAATAGCATATCTGCCATTGTATTGTCTTTACTTACAATGTGTGTAAACTTGGGATTTAAGGACTTAATGTAGGCAATTCACCACAACATAGCAATGTATGGCATAGAGCAACTTGTAATCATCCCAAGAAGTGGTAGACAATCTATTTCTACAACCACACATGCATCAATTAGGTACTCTTTCCCATTTTTCAAGGCTGTAACCATACCCCATAACTCTTTCTTTATCTGTGGATAGTTTCTTTGGCGAGTACTCAATACCTTTGCTCCTAATCTCACCGCATACCTATGTCCTTCATCATCATCTTGCCCTATTGCCCATCCAATTCCTGTAGGACTAGTGCCTACTGTCACAATTACTAGCCTTTGACACTCATAGTCTACCTTTCTCAAAGTTGGTGTTGACTGGAGAAACTCCTTTAGCTTTTTCATGGATTTTACATGTTCTTTTGTCCATTTAAACTTTTGATTCTTTCTAAGAAATCGATAAAGATGATTAGCTACATTTGCATAATGTGGAATACAAATAACATAAAAGACACATGCTCCCAGAAACCTTCTAACTTTAATGATGCTACTACATGTTCCTTTCATTCTTTGGATTGAATCTATCTTTGTTGGACAAGGTTTCCTACCATATGGCCCGCACATGTGCCCCACAATGAGTACTTCATTGACACCAAACATGGACTTCCTGACAAAGTAAGATTCACATCGTCCAACCTAGATAGAATTTTATAACAATCATTTATGTGATTTTCCACAAACTTGCAGTAACCCCTGATATCAAAAGCTTCATCTTTCTCACTTTGTTCACATCCTTTGATAGGAAAATCATCAATGAAAGGCATTGTGATTTGAGGAATAAAGTCACGTAAGACCTTATTCATCCCATTCATCATATGTGTAACAGAGTTGGTTGCTCTCTGTGGCAAGGTACGCCTCCTTACCAGACCTAAAGGTGTCCTCATGGTGGTCAAGTCTCTCCTTTCTATTGCAAGCTGAAATTGATCATACCCTGAGTAGAGGTCCCCCATTGAGTAGATTGTACCCCTACAAACGTCTTGGAATTGGAGCTGATATCTTTAGATAGCTGATTCCAGTGTTAGAATTTACAGCTGTTGGTGATTTGTTAGTTCAATCAGTAGAACTGGAAGAGAAGATAGAAATTGTATTGGAATAGTTACATGAACTGAAATACATTTGCTGAGGTGAGAGACAGACTGAATGACTAGAAATAGTGTTCAGATTTAGATTTGGATTTAGAGTTCAGGAAGAATGAATACAACGTATATTTGACTGAAGTACACTCGACTACTGTATTAAGGATTACAGAGTAGGATTACAAGTGAAGATAATGTAGCTCAGGAACAGCTTCAGGACTAAAACCACACAATTCAGAGTAAGAAGTCAAAAGATAAGTAGCCCAAAAGTACAGCAAACCCGATTACAATGTAATGGGTCCTATTTATAGCCCTTTGAAGTTACTGTGGTAACCGCCATGGTAATTATTGACTGGTCCGTTGTTCGGCTTCCAAGAGCCGGTTCCCACCTATTGAGACTGTCTTTGCCATCTACATCCTTCCCTCCTTTCCTGAATTTTGGTAAGACTCCAAAATTTTTGAAAAAAATCCACCGTCTGATCCTTTTGAAGTTTTGAGGAAGCTCTTTGCCTGCTTGCTAAGTTGGCCGATGTTCCTCATGAGTCGGCCTATGTTCCCCATGAGCGTAGCCTTCTGACATTTCTGGCTATTGTGGTATTGCTAGCTTTATGCCATATTGCATGCTTGTTGAGTGCTTGACACCCCTATAATTGTAATTCCATGGGTGTCCAGCCAAAGAGATACCAACACCTGACTGGGAAAATCCACCGTCTGATTTTGAAAATTCTTGGAAAAATCCACCAACTGATTCTGAGAACGGTGGAAAAATTCTGAGCATCCAATTCTGAGATGGAACTACCCAGTATCCTTCCACTGAACCCGCTTCTTTTTTCCCTTTGATCTTGATGGTGTCTCAGAAGTCCCAATGCCAGCATTTTCCTTTTGAATGAGTATGTAAATGGCCTCCTGTACAAGCTGATCCCACCTCTCTGTGGTCATTTCGACTTCATAAGGCTTGAGAGGATGATAAGTTTTGGTGTCGGGATCATAGAGCGTGCGTCTGCCCTACAAGATTTTCTCTTTGGAAAACAACATCAGAAAGCCTCGACATCAGAAATCCTTGAGTTAATTACTCAAGACCCAACTCTTGCACAACATATTGATTTGAACTGCATTACTCTTCAAAGCATGGTAGAGCCAACCAAGGCTATGCATAGACACGATTGTTCAACCCATGCACACAGTGTCCCGGAGTATGCCATCTAGGAGGGGTGGAAGGGCACTAATAAGGGCAATGTTGGAAGAGGGAGGAAAAAGTTTGACATTAGCATGTGGTGTTTTGAAAAATTATCTAATAATGCCCTTATATATCATCAACAGGTAAAATTTACTGATAAAATCTTCTCGATGAGTGTAAATAGTGTATATACTATAAAAAAACATCAAAAAATACTTCTTTTTGGTTTTTTTTCATCATTTTTTGTGATATTGAGACTTAAAAATGGAGAAATCCAATGAAAAACAATAAAGCTGTGTTTTTCAATGGATTTTCTTAATTATTGGATTTTCATTTTGCTTTTTTAGCGCATTTTGTTATTTTCTTTGATTTTTCTCAATAAACAGGTCAAAAATTAATAATAAATAGAAAGGGAGCTCAGATTGAAAATATTAAGACACGGTGGTGATAAAAAAGACAAGGCGGACAAGCACAAAAATTTTCAATGAAATCGGAAGATGGAAGCGGGAAGCCTAAATTAAGCGGCCAGACCTACTTTTGCAAAATTCTTGTAGAATGAGCTACTGTAATTCGATTGGGGAAATTTTTGAGTATAACATAGATTTCATGGCCTAGTAGGGATATACTCGTAGGGATATACTCGTAGGGATATACTCGTAGGTTCATTATTCTATTAGCTCGAATCTTTGTGGATGCCTCAAGATTCCACGCATTCTAGGCTATGCTGAGTAAAACTGTAATGCAACTCTTGGATTCAAACCACGAACGTCGTGTGCAGAATATTTTTGCACTAACCATGACGTCCATGGCTGCTCGGTGTACACGGCCGCCTTAATATAAAAAGAGGAGATGCTCTCACTGTTCCGCCTGTCGTCGCCACTTTGTCTTGTGGCCACTGTGAGATTATCTTTCCCTTGTCGCCACTTCGTCTTATGCCTGTCTTATGCCTTTGGCCACTTCGTCTTGCAGGTCACGCTATCAAGGATCTAGTAAGATTCGTATCAATAGGCATTTATTTAAAATCGTTAGCACATACTGGCCTAGTAGGACTAATAGGGGAATCTGGGAAAAATTTAGGAAGTCCGAGTATAGATACCCAAGGTAGGCTAAAATCACCTCATTTCCACTTGTTGCCCTTGGAGAGAGAGCATTTCGACTTCTTCGCGCGTACTTTCTAGAGCCTACAGTCACTCGTTTTCAGCGTCTTTTGACGCGAGACATGAGGGGTAAGTTCTTTACTCATCAATGATCCATTTTGTATGGCTGGTAGCTAGTCTAAACCCCTAGAAAAAACCCTAGAATCCGAGCAGTGCACGAAGACCTACGACCAAAAATTGACCATAGCGGCCTGTCAGCTCAACCAAATCAGATAGGATTTGAACTCTAGCATGCCCTAACATAATAGAACCTTTCTATATCATTAGTTGACCATTCGGCAAGGGTCGAGGGGGTCCCCAGTAGAAAAGCTAGGTTTTTGGCAGATGCCAGAATTTGGTTTTGACCCCATAGACAACTTGCCTATGAGGTTTACATACAATGTATATGATTGGTTTTGTGAAATCAATCAAGCAAAGTCCTCAAAAAGCAGAAAACGGCTCAAAGGCTACAAAGCGTCAAATTTGACATACAAGGTCAAACTGACTCCAAATGGGCCAAAATTGGATAAGTTGCTTCACAACTATGTTGCGGACAAGTCCATAGCCTTAGAGGTGACTAACCAACTCAACAGGCAGTATAGTCACAGAGATCGTTGATTTGAGAGTCGACAAAGCACAAAGTGATGCCGGCAAGACCAAACTTTCTCATATTCAATGTAGGACTTGTTTTAGGTGTATAGAATGTGTTTAGGTCAAAACTTTTATGTTTTGCAAGAAAAATATGACTGCTGTAAATAATCGCGACTATTTATTTTTGCACTAATTTGGCTTGAAAGTTGCATCATCACCTCACATATCATCTGTACACACCTAATACATGCCAAAATTCAAGTATGAGACGAAATGATCACATATAACTTGGAAAATTGCCAAAAAATGCGAAGAAGTCTTTGCAAGCCAATTTCTGAGTTATGAGCCACATTTCTTGATCCAAATCACCTCATATCCCATACACAAGGTCTACACAATGCGTAGAAGCAAGTTGTGCCAAAAAATGTTGATCTTGATAGAAAAGTTAATAATCACGATTATTTACTTTCATGCCAAAATGGGGAAATTTTGCTATTTTGCCATCATACATCCAAAGTACATGATGTGCTAAGCCCACTAGCTAAGTTTGAACAAATTTGGAGCTCAAAATCTCAAATTTCCTTTATATCTTCTGTTTCAGAGACCTAAAGACAAAATCTGGTACCATTTTCATCCTATGCATCCAAATGAGCCCATATTTCACTCAGAGTATCTATTTGGTATATACTTCAAGCATGTAATGCCAAATTTGCAAAAAGTTGAAAAATCTACTCAGCTATAAATAATCGTGATTATTTACTTTTGTTCCAATTTTTTGTTTGGACTTTATATTTTGTTCCTTACATGTTTTTATGCATCCATGCTTGTTCAAAAATTGATTTGAAGCAAATTGGACCAAAATTGTCAGCATTTTGGACTGAAGGACATTTCAGAGAACAATCTGTCAAATCTGGTAACTTTGACACTCTATTCAACAAGAGCCATGCAAGTAGCAGAGAGGGCCAAGAAGAAGCTCAACCAAAAATAAAAGTTGCAAGTGCTACCAACATATCAACTAGACCCCGATTCAATCAAGAATGCAAAAGTCACCTATCTCTCAAAGGAACAGCTTGAAGAGCACAACACCACAGTGTTCACCGACAGATTCAAGAGAGAGGAAGGACACCAGGTAGAGCTGCAACTTCTACCTAAAGAAGTATATGATGTCGCCGCAAAGCCCAAAACCAAAGAAGCCAACAGAAGGCTAGGACTCAGAGATTTCTATGAAGAAGAGCCGTGTGGGGTGGACTTTCAAAAGGCTTATGAGCTTTTATCCACAATCAAAGAAGATGGCACCGCTCAGATCTCTGACCCACAAGGGCATAAGGTTGAAGTTGTGATTACCAAGGAGATAGTGGCAGAAGCACTCAGACTGCCAACAAAAGGAATGACAAAGAGGGCAAGAGACAGAAAGACGGCTGGAACTTTCACCAAAGAAACCGCCATGGCCACATTTGCAGACCTCATTCACAAATAGGTGAAAGAGCCCGCAAGGTTGTACCACCAGCACTTCCACTTCCTTGCTAAGAGGCCACTGAGGTATACAACACCGAATCATGTGATTGCCACAACCGTTATGCAAGTCCTCAAATCAACGACCAGGCAACCAATTGACCATGCACAATATGTTTTGTCCACATTGAAAGGAACAAAGAAAGAAGGAAAAATCACGTATCTAGGTGCACCAGAGGTTTTGAGCAGGATTGCATATCATGCCATCGACATGGCAGACAACTTGCCACCTGCCCTAGATCAGAACACTTGGATAGTGTCAGCACAACCTTCTCCTCAAGCTACAAGATCTGCCAAGAGATCATACAAGTCAGAAGAAGAGTTTGCTGAGAGCTCGCCAAAATGGCATAGCAGTGAAAGCTTGGATAACAAAGAAAAGAGAGTGCGGATAGAAGAAATGAAGAGAAAATCCATGGCAGCACACCAGGAGGAACCCATACAAAAGCAAGCCAGGTTTGAACGAGAAAAACACTCTTACCAACACAGCCGCCAAGCACAAGGAAAGGACCCAAAAAAGTGGGTGCCTAGTGGGCTTAAAGGACCAAGAACCAAGAATCACACCAGGAAGTAGGCTGAAGATCCCACGGAATCCCTAGAACATATGTATCAAGAAGCAGAAGCTTTAAAGCTGAAATAAGCACACGAAGTGAGAACAACAAAAGTTAGCAGAGGAAGCCACTGCACAAGGAGAATCACAACATGCTCAAGGTGATGTGTCTCCCCGCATCCCCTCTCCTATTTCCGAACCCAAGATCACCCCATGCCGAGCCCACCACCATCACCAATAGTTAGAACCACAGCAACTGAGCAAACAGAGCTTGAACAGCAAAAGGCAACTGAATCTACACAAGAACCTGAACAAAAAGAGGCAGCTGAATCAACAAAAAAGGCAGCTGAATCTAGACAAGAACAGGAAAAGGAGCATGACAAAGGACCAGAAAGGACATCCAGTCCTGCACTATCAGGGGACAACAAGAAGTTTGAGCAGCCAAGAGAGCAGGAGGCCGAGGAAACACCCTCTACCTCAACACAACAAGAGAAGGCTGAGGCATCACCCTCTACCTCAACGGAAAAGGATCATCCACAACCACAAGGGCAACAAAAAACAACCACCATGATGCAAAGGACACACAAAAAGCTGCAAAAAAATCAGTCAGCTAGCACGAAATGAAGCCTGGCAATCAAATGACGAAGTCATCCTCCAAGTTAATGAATATGCTAAGCAAATGCAGGACATGATTGAACGACTTCGCTCAGCAGCACTTGGCCGTAGCACAAGGGCTAAAGAGTTAGAGATGGTGATTGACGCACTCCAATGCATTAGGAAAAGTTTGGACTAAAAAATGGGCCTTGTAAGAATTGTTGATGTGGCATAGCTTTCAAAAAGTGGGGATCGGTAAATTTTTTGCAAATAAGATCCAAACTTGTTGGAGGTTAGATATTTAGAATCTACTCTTCAAATGCTATCTATTGATATATAGCATGCATGTATCGGACATTGCCTTCATGTAGATCTAGAAAAAGGTGACTTTAGATTACCGTAACGGTAACAAAACCTGGCTGATTGAAAAAAAATGGAATAACTTTCATAGAAGTCATCCAAACTTTTCGGACCTTGGCTCTTTAGAATCCATTTTTCAAGAACTTTCCAATGATAGGTCATATCATGGGGTTCTAAGCAATATTTAGAGGGGTCTATTGGGTTGCTTTCTGTTGTACAACTTTGATGATGTGGCACTCTTAAAAGGCCCAAAAATGAGTTCAAATTTTTCCTAATGGGAGTTAGAAGACCGACTCAACGTCATCACCGATCTACAGAGGCAAGTGCAGGAGTTGAAAGCAGAAGTTGAACAACATCAACTCGTGAGGGATAAGCAGCAAAAAGAAATAGAGGAACCAGGTGAATTGCTCACAAAATTGTTAGATGCATGCAAATCAAAAGATGAGCAACTGACAGAAGTCATAAATGAGCTTCTAACTACAACCCTCTCAATTCAAAAAATTCAAGTACAGTTAGATGTGGTCAATACTTCCCTACACTACTCAGAACAAAGGATAAATGATCAGGCCATATTCTTGCGAAAAATAAGAGATAATCTAGCCGTGGCCTTGATCAAAGGAACAGACGAGGTCTACAAGGCATTAGTGAAGAAAAATAAAGACCTCGAGCTGAGCTTAAGTTGGAGCAGTCTCAGTGCAGAGACCTGGCTTTAATGCGGGTCCAAAGAGAAGATGAGCTGCTAAAGGAAATAGCTGAACTGAAAAGAGTTAACCAGCTACTGAGAGAGAAACAGTCGAAAACACAAGAAGAGGCAAGCACTTCATAGCAACCTCACATAGAAATACCCTCAATTTCATTCACTGAGATGGAGACACAGTCAGCACTAGAGCTAAGCGGCAAGGAGGAGTTTCAAGTACGCATTACCAAAGCAGACACAGGGATAATGGTCTCAAAAGCTGAGGAAGATGCACTAAAGAAAAAAATTACACAAGAGGTAGATGAGCCATGGAAGGTAGCAATGGATTGGGAGCTGAGAGTACTTCATTCCATCAATGTCACACAACTCACTCCCAATCAAATCAATGCGCAATGGCACCAACAATCCCTACCCAATTCTCTGATTAACTTAAAGTGGAGTTGCAGCTACAAGTAAAAGAAAGGCTTTACATCGACATGAAATTTGAGGACGCAGATCTAGACCACCCAAAGTGGAGGCTGAGTTGGTTGAACAAGAATCCAAGGTACTTGATTTTGTTTACAAGAGCACCTACAGCCTTGCAAAAGGATCCAACTTTCTGTCCTTTACCAAGAGTAAGGACACTGGATAGCACATGAGGCACTACTAAAGTAGTGGCCAACTTGGCTAAATTACCCTAGATTGCTTGCTCTGGAAAAGGGACCACCAATGAAGAATACATGGTGAAAACCCTAAAGGTGCCATATAATTCTTTAAAAGTCTACCAGATTTGTCATGTGCAATGTTATACAAAATTTGCCGAATGCTACTCACCTACATCGAAGTGTTCCATGAGCCATTGCAAGCAAGTGCCCCTTGGATGTAGGGTAACAAAGGGTTGTGCTATGATCTCACTAGCCAACCTTCCCAAGAAGTCCTCTATGGCTTCTACGCTAGGTGTATGTTTCTACCTTCTCACAATATGCTGGCATTCGAGGAAGCGTTCTACACAGGGTTTTTCACTTGGCGAACAAAAGTATTTGGGCTAGTGATTAGCAACCTGACATCATGCTTTGTAGGCTACTCAGCAGTGGAGTTGAAGAACAAAGTCACCATGCAATTTTTGCAAGTGCCCGATAAAGAGAGAAAGATCAGATACCAAAAGGTACTCAATGTGCCTAAAGACCGCCTCGCCAATCCTCAACTCGAAGACTACTTCAGCCCATAAAGCTGTGTCAAGGGACGACACAAGCGAGGAGGGAGGGAATGTTAGCAGCAACAAGCTAAGACGGACACCAGGGATATCATTTTTTGGAGCTCTCATTGTAAAAACACTTATTATTTTGATAAATCGAGAATATTGTAAATCCTGTTTTTTTGGATAAACCTTGTAATTAATGAGCCGGGGCTACAAACTTCCAGATTGTATCAACTTGTCATTACCTATCTTTAGTTAGAGCTCCCAGATAATTAGTTTTGACCACCAATAACCTTGGCTAAGGTATAAAAGCCAATTTTTTGTAAGTTAATGTTAAGTTTTGGATAATGAAATACACAGTGTGAGCTAACAACGCTCACTTCTCTCCTTCTCACACTTCCTACTCCCTCCCTGGTTGTCACATTGCAGTCGTGTTTGTTGCATTGCAACATCATAGGTAAGAGCTCTATGCATTGACGTAAACACATCATAGTATTTTGTAGTTTTGGCGTCATCGAGCCACGGCCTAATTTCATCATAAGTAGGAATTTACACTTCAACATAAAAAATTAAGCATAGGCGGGGTATTGGGACAACATTGCTAACCATTTAGATGCATCCTGGGTCGAAACGGCTAGGTCAAAAATCCACTGCTGTTAAGAATCACGATTTTGGCACTTGACCTAAAGTGGGGTTTGAGATCATAAGCATGTGTGATTAGGTCTTATAAACATGTCGTAGAAGTTTCGTTACATTTGGATATCATTTGATGCTGTAACGGATGTGATTTGTTTGCCGATGAGCGATTGGCTTTTGGTGATTTCAGTCACTTGAGTGTAGATTGAGTTAGATGCGAATTGTTAGTTTTTTTCCGAGATATTGACAACCTCTTGTAGCCTCTATTCACTAGTCGAGTCAGCTTCGTCCTATGGATTGAAAATTTATTGGTGGTTCTCACTAAAACTGCAATAAGATAGGATAGTGAGGTTAGACACGCATCCCACAATGGTCAATTAAGGCAACAAATGGCTCTTTAAGATCACCTACCTTGATCAATTCTTTATAGTAGCCCATGCCCAATGGATTCTATAATAGTGGCTCCTAGGAATACTTTGGGATTCTTCCCCATCATCAAAAAATTTCACTTGCCTTACATTACAAGAAGACTGGTAGCATCCCAGCATAGCTCCATCACCTTCTTTAGCATGCATTTGTACTCCTTGTGTCTTCAGAGTATCGCCTTCAGCTTGTGGGCGAATAGGCTCTCCAAGTGTTTGCTTCTTTCTCTTGATGACGTCCATAATTTATTCATGGAATTTATGCTTGGCTATGCTAGCCACCTCTCCCAAAGTAAACTCAACCTTGTTATTCAAAATCCTCTCCTCTAGAAATGTCTTCAAGTATGTAGCAAGCTCAATTTTAGATTCTAGTTTGTAACCTGGTCCTTTTGGCTTACCTTTTGTTGGCTCCTTTTTCTTCCCTATTGTAGATTCCTCCATGGTCACTTTTGGTGAAGGTGCCTCTTGTGTTGGTGGTGCTCACAAAGGTGCTACATCATTCCTCCCTCCACTTCTTGTATCTCTTTTTAAAGGCCTTTCATCACCCATTTTCATGCCTACACTTTTCTTTTACAATGGCTTAATGTCTTTGGCACTTTGTAATGTAGGCATGGACACAAATTGAATGCACTGGATCACTCCAGCCTGTTTCTAGACGTATGCAATCACCTACTTCATGTAGAATCTCTTTTGTAAGATTTCCCTTTTTAGCTAATTCCATGACATTTGGCCAAAGTTGACCATGACGATCACTCACCTCTTCATCACTAAGATGCTCAATTTTAACTCCATAAGTAGCTGCCTCAACTGAAGAGGTAGCATGGTTAGTTGCCATATCTTTAACTAAGGTTTGCATTCCTCCCTTCCCAAAGTTAGTTCTCAAGGGTAGACCTGTCTCTTTTAAGTGGATTTTACCATCCTTAAAAAAGACAACATCTTTTGTCAAAGCATCACTATCACAACCCCTTCTTACATGGTCTGTACTATCACACCAAATACATCTATTAACAAACCCTTCTTTGGGCTGTTGTCTTTTCCTAGGAAGTGGCCCTAATGGTTGGCCTTTTTCTTTCAAGCTTTGCAAGCTTCACCTTCAAGTCACACATTCCCTTCACAAGCTCATCTAGCATGGACTCATCAAACTTAGGAGCTATAAAAGTAGGCTCTACCGTTTTGTCATAAGTTGAGGTGGAAGGACTTGTAGTGTTTACTACCATCTTGTTCCTTCTTCTTTGTCATTTGGCAAGCAGTGAGACAACACCTTCAAGCTCATTTGAGTCGATATTTAGTCCTTGCTCAACATCTTTATCTTCAATAAGAAGCTCCAAATTTCTTGAAACTCTTTACCTGCAACTTGTAAGAAAAGATCTGTCTTCTCTGCATCTCGTGTGGCCTTTTCTGTCCTAGTGAGTTGTGCATAATTCCGCTCAAATTCCCTGAGTAGCTCTATTATTACCAGTCCTTGCTTTGGCTTGACTACCCATTCTAAGAATGTCCTTTTGGTCACTCTCTCAGAGTCCTCCATGAAATATTCCTTCTTTAAAGCTACTTTGAGTTCTTCCCAGCTTCTCCCATGCCCATTTTTAATTGCCCTAACATGTTCCGTATTTTTTGGAGCAATAACTAGCTCAAATCTTTGAATCATCTCACCTTCTGACACGCGATGCAACTCTATCTCCTTCACATACTCGTGTAAATACTTGCTTACATATCTTTCTTTGAACTGATCCATTTTGTCGACGACCACTTGTATGGATTCAGTTGTTGAAATCTCCCTTCTTTCAGTAGCATGTTTTTGTTGCATGAACATTGCAAATGCTTGAAACATTTGCATTGTTGCTGGATCAAAATGCATACCATGTTGCTCCACATGATCACCCATGGTTACCCACAGAATCTCACCTTGGAAGATTCACGTCCGGTTCACCAAAATAATGTCTAGAAGTTTGTGGTCTTACTAGGAAAGCACACGGCTTTTGACTGTGAGTGTTTGTGAGAGAACTCCAAAAACTATATAAAGGAGTTATACCATAGACACCATGAAGTTTAGGGTTTGGAAGGAAGTGCAATCAAAGAAGCCCCACTCTTTCTCTCTTGCACTCACAAACACAAAGAAAGAACACAAAAGAGCATATCAAAACAACACAAAGATGAAAACATCAAGGCTATGGTCGTATCGTATCATGGGTATATGAAAGGGGTTATTAGATGAGTTAATGGCGTTCAATATTTGCCGACCAAACAAGCTATGAATTGTTATTTGGAATTGTAATTTTGTGCTTACCATAATATATATGTTTTGTCTAGTGATTGGGATTAATTGTGTGTACAAATCCTCTTGGTTCATAGCAAGATAACTACACTTATGTCAAAAGAAAATTTATAGTCAATAAGGGGTAGTATGATGGGATTCGGTGAAAGAAATATTTTATTGAGCCTTTTTGGGCCAAAGAGAAACACTGTACGTTGTTGAAAGTGTATTTTATGGCTAATCCATACATTAATTATAATAGATCGCACAAAGTGGAAGCATTAGAAATTCACACCATGTGGATTATTCATCTATGATAACTCTAGTATGTAAAAAATGTAGATATGAGAGAAGTGAAGAGAAGAGAAGTTTCCCTCCCAAGCCCTATTCTTACCCGTAGGCAATAAGGATACTTCAAGGAGAGATGCACTTGTAGCGGGGAGAGATGTACCTTGTGCACTAGTATTTCTTCGAGAAGGTTGTTGATAGAGCGTTGTTGCTTGAATGTCTTCAAGAGAAACAATTAGGACACAAGAGAGATGGAGATAGGAGTAGAGATAGAAGTAATAGAAGACATAAAGGTATAGGTTGGGCTTGGAGATGAAAAACAAACTAACAAAGAAAAAAAAACTTTACTTATCAACGCCTTCAAGAGTATTTGCCGATTTGATGAAGATGGCAAGAGATAGAAGAATTTGGCCTTGATTGACTAGAGTTATGTTTAAAAGGATGCTTTCAAGTTTAGCTAGCCTTCCTCATTCAAATTTCCAAGTTGATTCCAATCACTTTTAGATATGGTAGACTGTGTTGGTCACTGTTGCGTGCTAGTTTGAGCAAATTTTATATAGAGTCTAACCAAGGGGTTTGATATTCTAGAATTTAACTAGGGGGTTTGGATTTCAAAGACAACACCCATGGTTACCAGTGCAATATTGCTTACTTTTCACTAATCTTTCAATTAGTGTTACTAGGCATTTTCAGGTAGGAGATTTGGTCATGATTTGGTCATGTGCGTGTGACTACGGGTAAGTGAATGCTATGTTCAATCTTTAGATACACATATGATTTGGTTTTATTCCATTTTTTAATATGCTTTGCTTGAACTTTTTAAGTAGGATGTGATGCGTAAGCTTGAATGCTGTTATACATTTTTCTCTTTAGAGACATGACAAGGTCATGTAGGAGCAAAGTATTTGGGGCATAGTGTCCGAAATACATTTCTGCATTATGCAATTATGGACCTCCATGTAGGGCTTCATTTGATACATGTTGTCACAAGAGGAGCAACATGGTCTAGGAACTCATGGAGTTTGGTTTAGCCAAGTGTGGAGCAATGCTTACGAGGGTCCCTCTCACTCATGTCGCTAAGTGTTTACAATTATCTCCACACACAAGTACATTTTGTACTTGATGTTATTTTTTTGGACATCCTTATATGAGACATATTCCACATGTGGAGAATATGAGTCTCTGGGACTAACACTGGCACCTGTTATTTAATTATGTGTCATGATATAGTCCTGATGCATGGTTTTTAGGACCCCTTCTGAAGATGCAATAAAGGCACAGTCAGTTGTTGGGGAGATGAGGATACTCTAGTCCAAGGGATCTCGAAAGAGATGAAAAATCTACTTCACAAGCACCAAAGAGTAAAAAGTGCCATGGACAGAAGATACGTGGGAACGAGCTCTTATGCATGCCTACAACCTATATCTTACAGAATAGCCCATTCTAGGTGTGAATTTCTAGTGAAATTTACACGAGGATGTTCGTGTGGACTCACAGCACAGCATACTCCGTTTTCACTTTTTTACCGACAGTAAATATTTTTTACCACAGTAAATATTTTTACCACAGTAAATATTTTTTACCTACAGTAAATATTTTCACCTACATGGTAAATACAAATCACTTTTTACCTACAGTAACTTTTTTTTACCCATGGTAAATATTTTTTACTGCACCATAAGTATTTGGTAGGTAACAGTTCACTGTTACTAGAAGCAGTGATTGGGCATCAACAATGCAGTTACAGGAGGAGAAAAAGGGAAAATCTTATGGTAAAGGTGAATCAACAAGGATAAAGACTTTTGGGTTGAAAAGAGACATGCTGATTTTTTCAAAGAACACATGTCAAAAGAAGCCATGGTTGAGGATTTTTTGAGAATTTGATATTCAGGAGGACCCCCCTGACATGTGCAGAACCTCCAGTTTCAACAACCACCTTACCTGCTCTTAAATGCTGGTCAAGGCCTTATCCCCATGTGTCACAATCAGAAAAATCAGCATTTACCCTCCCCTCTCACATCACTCTAGAGAATATCTTGATGGTGACATATCAGGTGACCTCAATCTGTTGACCACCCTAAGCAAAAAGTAACCCCAATCAGCGGATTTAAGCATGTTTATCCCTAATCCTAAACCCTCTCAGAAACCTATACAAGGAGGCCTTCTCTCACTCAAAACACAACACTTCACCCCCTTCACCAAGCAATGAAGCTATGACGACATTGCTCACAACGAGGAGCTATGGATGGAGCTCTACTCTCTCTCCCTCTCTCTCTCTCCCTCTAGTATGCTACATTACTAGCCCTAAAACCTAAATAAGGAGTCTTCTCTCATGCTCCATGGCCACCATCCTCGCCATCATTCTCTATGGTATTGATGTGTTGCTAGTAGGATCATACCTACTTGCTGGGTTGATTGTTTTTGACAAGGGATTATGCCATCCTTGGTTTGCTTCTCTATATCCTTGTTATGTATGATCAGATGTCGTTGTATTGTTAAGCTGATGTCTTGTGTATATATATGCTACATAAGGTCCCTAAGCTTCGTTTCTATGTGTTTTGCCATATGTTTTGATGCCATCATAATGCCAGAAGTCTCACTTTCCTATGTGCACTATGTGTGAGGTCCCTAAACCTCTTAATTTAGGGTGGTGCCCCCTTTGTTTTGTTCTTTGCTTGTTTGCATGAGGTGTGGTTTGTGGAGTGTGCACGAGTACAGAGGCCACCCGATTGCACTGCTCTTTTTCTCGCTATCAAGTCCCTAGGTGCTTGTCACATCCGTTTGTTAGACCATTTTGAGCACATCGTATCAGAAACAATTTCAGTGGCCAAAAATTGTCGGATACCTAGTAAGAGTTGTTAAGGTTACAAGTACAATTAAACAACTTTAATGGATGGTTGTTTACACATGTAACAAAGCTATGTTTTGTTAATGAACTAGTTCATTTTGTACCTAGATGTGATGGATTCCCACATTCTATTACGGTCCAAATATGTTACCACAATTTTCACGTGGAAAGCATTTAGTTCTTTTCCTGTGAAACGTTAGCATAACATTAAGCATAATCATTGGCAAGTACGTTTATAGATATGAAAGTTCAGATCTATTTTTTGCTAAATGCATGCACACTAGGTGTTATGGGTCCTAGTGTTCAACAAATGATTATTTGGAGCGGCATGCACATTCATGACATTGGTAGCTTCTAAAGCATTTTGCACTATATGTGCAATCTCTCTCTCAGAAATCTATGAGATTAATTGTAGATCTACCAATCACCAATAGAGGTCATAGATCAATTTGGGTGCTTGTAGATCAACTCGCTACAATTAATCAAGATAATTGTTCCTTAAATTATTCATTAATTAGCAATAATGCAAGGAATTGTGATCCATGTTTACTAGTCATTTTGGAGGACTATCTATAAACGGTGGGGAAACACACTTCAGTACTCTTAGTTATCCCAAGAGGATAGGTAGTTTACAAGTGTTAATCTTGTGCTAAAGGGTATGCTAATGTTAGCAACACACAATCCAGTTAGAAATATTATCTCTCTAGTTGGATTTTTTTTACCATGAGGCTAATCATGTTACGAGTGGTTTTAGTCCTTTCATGCTTATGTATGATTTTCAACTTGGATCACCAGTTACGATGGGGTTGGCGATTGAAAAGCTTCAATAGGCCAAGGATTTTATCCGAGACCATCATATGGACATGTTGAAACTAGCTTGTCAAAATGTTGACAAACACAAGATCGATATAAAAAGTACGCTCATGAGAAACGTCGACAACTTACCTTCACAAAAGGGGAAGAGGTATTTTTGCGTGTCCCACAACATTCAAAACGTCTGAAGACTGGGCCAACTTCTAAATTATCTCTGAGATATTGTGGGCCTTTCAAGATACTCAAGAGAGTTGGTGATAGAGCCTACAAACTTTCGTTACATGCACACTCTTGTATTCATCCGGTATTTCATGTAAGTCGTTTACGTAAACGCTTGCATGGGGATGACAATGTCATTGACAAGTAGCTTTTGGTTGATTTTGTTGAACCTTTGACCCAATCGGATGAACCTGAGAAAATCTTATATTATCATGATTTACGTACCAATCATCATGTGCATCGACAAGCTGTAATCAAGTGGAGAGACCACCTAAAATAAGGTGCCACTTGGGAAAACATAAGTGTTCTTAAGAAAAAAATTCCCAGTTTTGTTTACGAGAAAAAAAACATTTCTCCAAGGGGGGAGTAATGTAAGGCCAAGGGCAAACTAGGGGGTTACGCACCTAGGCCAAGTGCCTAGACTACTCATGTAGAATGGGGATCCTAAAGAAGACTAGTAGGAGCCTACGTATAGGGTGAGAGGGAGGTGGATCTCAGAGTTAGTCCCTTGGGTCTTATATCAAATCTCTTTAGTGAGCAAAGCCCTAGTAACATTACTGAAAACAAGCTTTCCCTAAGGGACAAAGTTACTAATGGTAGTGTTAAACGTATCCCATGATGCAAACAAAGCGCATATCAAGAAAATGGCTTTCATTTCATCATTGAAATTCAGCCCTTTAGAAGCCAACTCTGTGAAAACAATATTGAACTCATTCAAATGTGAACTGACACTGCTACCCTCTTCCATATTCAAGGGCGTAGCTTTTTCATCACAAACACTTAGTTTGATGCACTCTTATCATTCCAAGCTGAGCATAATGAATCCCATAATTCCTTTACAATAGTCTTGTCCAAAATTGTAAAGAAAATGTACTCACCAAGGTGTAGGCAAATCGTCGCCATAGCACGAGCATCAAACTCCTCCCACTTTTTATTAGTGTAAAGACCCTCTGTATCTTAGGGGGGTCACTATGTATAAATAATGTGTATCGTGCGTGTTCAAGGGCTATTTCTAAAACTCCTTATCTTGTGAATTTTTGATAAATAAAATACACTCTTTTCCTATTTGTGACATTTAATGGCCTACAAACTTGTGTATAGCGGAAAATAGCATGAACATAGTGAGCATTTCATTAGAATAGATTCCTAATGAGCATAACAAGAGTGCTTGGGTGGAGAGAGCAATAGAAAGCATAACACCTAGTTGGATAGGCATGAACAATACTTCAAAAGAGAGAGATATTAAGCTATTCACAACAATTGAGGACTGGATAGTACATGGAGCCGGTCCCCCTTCCAAAAGGCTTTGTATTATATGTTTCCCCCATCAAGGGAGACAATTTACAACACAATTCTTTGTGTTCCTTCAATAACTAGCTAGTGCAATGAAGATGGAAGTTTCAAGCACTAAGCAAACACTTATAAACACAACATCAATTCCCTCACGGTCTCAGACACAAGACCTCACACACCTAAAGATGGTGAGAGCTAGCGGGATATGAGAGTAGATTGAGAGGAAGAAGGAGTAGTCTTACGAGAAAGAAGTATATCTCCTCACATAATCACTCATAAAAGCTTAGCATAGCTTAGTAATTAACATGGTAGAGGAGATGAGCATGCATTGAATCTTAGCTCTTGGTTGGATTTGCATCCAAAAGCCAAGAGTTGTTGGTGTAGGTCTCCCTTCTCACAAGCTTGGAGTAGGTGATGAGATTTCCATTAAAGCTTGAGAAGGAGAGAGAGAGAGAGAGAGAGAGAGAGAGAGAGAGAGAGAGAGAGAGAGAGAGAGAGAGAGAGAGAGAGAGATTCTTCTTGCTTCACACATGAGATTGTGTGAGTGTCTGTGTGATAATGCATTCACAAATCAGCCCCCTCTCTCATCTTGGTCGACCCCTCTTGCTAATTCCTCCTGTTGGCTTCCCAATGGACCTTTCCAAGCTTAGCCAATAGGAGTTAAGAAGCATAAGTGATATCCTTGTGACATGTGTCCTCCTTTCCTCTTTTGTGAGAGCTTTAAGCAATTGAACAATACAACTAAAGTCTCATTGGAACCCTTGGTCTTCTGGCCAATAGGAAGCAGGCAAGCCATTGGGCTGCCGAATGCTCATTGGACCCCTTGGGAGACTGTCCAATAGTCTTCTAGAGAGCTTAATTCTTATTGGTTCTTTTATCAAGTGTTTTTAAATGAATGAAACTAGTTTTATTGTATCCTAATTCTCATTGGTCCACCTTTATGGCCATCCAATAGGATTTGAGTGCACCTTGTGGGCAACTGGGCTAGGGAGTTGACATGTGTCCACTATGCCCTTTGTGTAAAGGGGCTTGCATGAGTGTGTGTGTGTGTGTGTGTGTGTGTGTGTGTGTGTGTGTGTGTGTGTGTGTGTGTGTGTGTGTGTGTGTGTGATCCCCTACTAAAAGGGCTCGCCCCCTCCTATGTAGGAGCTTGCAAAGACTTTTTGGTACACTCACAAAAAGCATCCAATTTCCCTAAGCTTGACCATTTGGACTCACCTTTGAATTTTGGAACCTTAGCATTTTGGAAGTCTTAATAGGCTGAACCCTAAGGTCTTTGGAGCCCATTGTTACACATTGCTCTTTTGCAGATGGTCCCCCCTTTGGATCCCTAGGATGGCCGGTATGCCAGCTTAACCAACATTCTAGCTTTTTCGCCCCTGGTACTTCCCCATATTAAATGCTCAGTTTAACATGAGAAAATCATTTAGGAGAATTAGATATTAGTTATTATGACATTACCTCTCTCTTGAAATCATAGTCATCCTCGACTATGGGGTACAGAAGATAAAGCCAATTCATTAGTCTTTTTTCTATCGGGTAGAGGATCCCTATCTTACCCTACGACACCATTCCAAAATGGATGACTAATCCATTTGGCGCTTGAGAGCCTAAGCTGCCCCAAGCATGTTTGCACATTAGTCCTATCAATGTTCCATAGTAGAGTGACAATCTCTACTTGGTGTTTGGAAGACGTCATCTCCACAAACTTGATTCTAATCATGCATACTACTTAACATTTGTGCACAATAAAGAAAAAGAGAGTCTTATAAGACAAAAACCTTGTTCATTTTAAACATTTGTACATTTGCTTACTCTAGGGAAGCATTGTTAGCATTGACAAGGTTTAGGTTATCCTCTAATTGTATACCTTGCATCCATCTAGCATCTTCAAAAGGATAATTTTTAAACTTAATAAGATATCGTCAAATAATCTTACTACCTCTTAATAACTCGTCTTCATGTTGGAGAATGGACTCGGGTTGCAACACCTCTTCTTGGTCCTTGATCTCCGGTGGGTCTTCAATAGTTGGTTCTTGAGGTGACTCTCCTTTGTAAGGCTTTAGTAGGCTCACATGGAAAGCATTGTCTATGAGCCAATGGCTGGGCAACTTGAGTTGGTAGGCCATCCCATTGATTGGTCTAAGAATTTGGAATGGACCATAGTACCTTTTTGCTAACATAGAATAGTACTTTTGGTGTCCCGTAGGATTCTTGCCCATCGTGTGCCTTAATTGAGCCTTCGGAAATTTAAGTAAGACCCAATCATTTTCTTTAATGGCTTGGGCTCTTTTGTGCTTATCAACAGTGGCCTTTTGCCTTTGCTGTGAGATAGAGATAGCATCCTTAATCTATTGGTAAGATTCTTGTAGGTCTCGGCTATACTCATCTGCCAGAGAAGATCTTCCCGTATACCTTAAGTAGCAGGGGACTTTTTGATCTTCCCTCAATTACCTTGAAAGGTGCTTTTCCGTGGAAGCATGTACATTGTTATTGTAGGCATAGTCCACTAAGGGTAAGTACTTCTCCCATTGGGATCTTTGATCTACTTCTGTTACATAGGCTTTTAGTAGATCACGAATTGTTAGGTTAGCTATTTCACTTTGGCCATCTGTTTGCGGGTGATAGGACAAAGAGAAGTTTAGCCTTGTACCTAAATTCTCAAAGAGACGCTTCCAAAAATTACTGGTCATTGTAGGATCTCTATCCAACACTATGGACATCGACAAGCCATGGTACTTGAAGATTTGTGATATGAAGAGGGTTTCCATTTGATGGGATTTGATAGTCTTGGGATTTGATAATCTTATTGACAGGTATAAAACGAGCTGAACCTATCTACTATCATCCATATTCCTGGATTTTCATGGATAGACTTAGGAAATCCAAAGATAAAATCCATGGATATGCTCTCCCATGGTGAATTAAGGATTGGCAAAGGTTGAAGCAATCCAGGTTGCTTCCCTTTATCAAACTTTGTCTTTTGGCATACCACAAATTTAGCAACATACTCTTGTATGTTTTCTTTCATGGTAGGACAATAGAAATATGTTTCAATCCCTTTTATGGTAGACTGAATCGGCCCTGTATAAGGAGGAGCATGAGATTCATACATTACTTTCTCACGTAGTGAGTTAGTAACACATAATCTATTTCCGTAGAGAAGGTAACCATCTTGTAAAGTAAATGGTTCCTCTTTCTTCCCTAGTGCAAGGGCTAAGATCACATCTCTAAAATCGAGATCAACAGCATACTCATCTATCATAGAAGATAGATCATTGTGAGCTGCTATGGAAACCACATTCACTCTCGACCGTCTTGAGAATGCATCGGCTACTTGATTATGCTTGCCAGCAACGGGAGTAGTATGAAAATGAAATTGAGAAAGGAAATTTTCCCACCTTATTTGTTTGTCGGAGAGCTTGGTCTGCATCATGAAGTACTTAAGAATTTGGTGATCCGTTCGTAGAATGAAAGGAGTCCCCAATAAATAGTGCTTCCATGAGTCTAAGGCATGTAGAACTGCAAGGAGTTCCTTTTCATCTATGCCTAGAGCTTTCTCAACAGGTTCGAGCCTTTGGCTTTCATAGGCTATGGAATGCCCTTCTTGGAGCAAAATAGCTCCAAGGCAATCACCACAAATATCACATTGGACCTCAAATGGCTTTGAGAGATCCGGCACTGTAAGCATAGGTTGAGAGAGAAGCTTTTCTTTAAGGTTTTTGAAAGCATTGTTCTCCTTGGCTGACCATGTATACCTAACATTTTTCTTTGTTAGGTCATGTAATGGTCTTGCTATTAGTGAGAACTTTTCTATGAAGCGTCCATAGTATGCACACATACCTATAAATCTTCTTAGTTCATGAAGATTACTTGGATTAGGCCATCCTTTTATTACCTCCAATTTTGATGGATCCATTTGGATGCCATCTTGAGAGATAATGTGACCTAAATATTGAATCTCTTGTAAGAAAAATTCACTTTTGTTTTGATTAACATAAATTTTATTCTCTCTTAAGACTTGAAATATTACCTGGAGGTGTTGCTTGTGTTCGTCTAGTGAATTAGAGTATATGATAATATCATCAAAGAACACTCCAGTAAAGCTTCAGTGAGGCCTGAATATCTTCTTTATCAAGTGGTTGAATGTGGATGGTGCATTGGTCAAGCCAAAAGGCATGACAATATATTTGTAAAGACCAAGCGTAGTGCAAAATATGGTCTTTTCATTGTCTTGATCAACTATTCTTATTTTATGGTAGCCACTTTTTAGGTCAATCCTATTGAAGTAGATCAACCCTTGTAGCTTATCAAATAGGCCTTCTACCCATGGAACGGGAAACCTATTCTTGATAGTGATCCTAAAAGTGCTCTATAGTCAACACACATACAATATGTGCCGTCTTTCTTTTGCACTATTAACATGGGTGAGCAAAATGGAGATGAGCTAGGCCTAACCATGCCCTTCTCAACTAACTCATGCACTTGCCGCATAATCTCCTCTTGTTGAGCTTAAGAAACTCTATAAGGAGGTTTATTAGGTGGTGAAATTCCTAGAAGAAGTTCAACTGCATGGTCATCATTGCCTCATTTAGGAGGTAGTTCACAAGGGATGTCGTCAATAAAAAACATCTTGAAATCCCTTGAGAAAATTGGATAACTCTAGTTCCTTATGATTGTTTATATTTTCTTTTGCTAAAGCATTAGGTTCTTTTTGAGAATCTTTAACAAAAATCATGTACACAAAAATAGAGCTCTTTATTGACTTATTGAAAGCTTGCTTATGTACAATGGGTATGGTGTTACCCATCTCTTTGGCATCTATGTACATATCCTTTTCCCTATACTTAAAGTAGATTTTCCTTTCAGGGAATTTAACATTGGTAGCCATGCGATGAAACCATGGTGCCCCTAGGATTACATCCTCATGCTTGAGAGGAGAGATAAAGAAGTCCTCTTTGTCCACATAGCTTTGGACATGGAGCCTCAGTTTCCTGATTAATGGAGTGGTTGAAGCTTCTTGCCCCTTGAAAGCACCATCTGTGGGTAGGACATTTCCCATCTCATAGGCTTGGATGCCTAACTTGGTGGCCAACTCTGTGGATATGAAATTGTGAGTAGAACCACGATCAAAGAGAATAAAAGCATCATGTTCTCTTACCTTTCCTCAAGAATGGCATAAAGGAGATCCTTTGTGGTGAGCTTCCTCTTCTTGGATTTCGACCAAGGTAGCTCTAGGAGGCTCATGGTGGGTGTTCTTTTGGGGACAAGCACGGTACACATGCCCTTGCTTGCTGCACTTGAAACAAGGGTTATCCTTGTGATAACGATCAAGCTCTTCAGAAGGGAGTTTGTTTTTGCCTTTGTAAACTCCATTCTCCTTAGCTTTGTTGTTTTCGGAATTGCCCTTAGGAGACTTTTGGACATTGTCCTTCCCCTTAGGCTCATTGGAACCCTTGTTTTCCATGGGCGTAATATTTCTCTTAGCCCCTGTTTGGAAATTGATTTGAGAAGCCACCATAGTATGGTGCATGACTGTAGATATGGTGCGTGGCCTTTGGGAGTTGACATACTCCGCCATTTCTTCAGTTAATCCCACACAAAATTCTTGTTCTTGAGCTTGGAAGACCTCTTCCACGCGGCATAGGATTTCCTATGGCCTCTTCTTTTTTATGGTTCAAAAGTTGCACCATCGCTTTCTTCAGAAGATGAAGAATTTGAGGAAGATGGAGAAGAGGTGACCTCTTTCTCACCTTTTTCTTGCCTTGATCCTCTTTGTCTGCACCATCACTTTCTTCATAAGAGGAAGAGGATGAAGAAGATGGAGAACTCTTTCTCGCCTTTTTCTTCTCTTGTTTTCTGTCATCCCTCTTTTAATTATGGTGTGGATAAGTGTGCAATGGTCTTCTCCATTTAGGAGGTGATGGAGATAGTTTTGCCCACCGTCTTCGTGGAAACATCTCCGCCGAGGTGGCAGGAGACTCATTTCTTTCTCTTTCTTTTGGTGGGGGCTCTTGAGTTCTCCTTTGGGAAGGAGATGCGTCATCAAGAAGAAAACTTTTGAGCCCTTGATATGGATCCTCTTGTTCTTCCGAATCGGAGAAAGGCCTCTTTTGGGAGTCTTGCAAGGAGGCTTCCTAGGTACTCTCTCGTCATGGTGGGGAGTTTAGAGAATCCGATGAGTATGAAGCCATTAGGAGAAAGTTGGACTCACTTTTGGGCCCTGTAAGAAGAGCCACGTCAGCTTAGAGAGAGAAAATGAAAATGTTAAATTGTGAATTTTATGTGATACACTAATGATTTGAGATGCCAACTTACAAGCGTTCCCTCGAGAAACATAAGCCACACGAACTCTATCAACTCTAAACTTGAGAATATGGCCTTTCCTCCCAAAACCTGAGATATTTCATGAGTTTTGAGTCTCTGTCTTCTTCTCTATCAACTCTAGGAATGGAGAACGCTTCTTTTCTTGATGAAAACACTAATTTGAACTTGCAATCCTCATCCCCTTCATCTTTAACACTTACCCAAAGAAAGAACACACATCATCTTCATGTTGATGTATTGCAAGAGTACGCACCGTTGCAGAAACATAGGAGGGATTCTTTCTTATCTCAACGGGAGAAAGAACTTAGAAGGACAAACAAGGAACATCATTTGGATTTGTGGACCGATGGGTCTATTTATCCAAAGGATCCTACGACAAATGCACCACCTCCCTTTGCTAATATCACTAACCTCTTACATTTCACAGGCGATGGCAAGGATGGGCTATTGGGATACACCGAACATTTGGAAATGAGAGGATTGAATACGGAAAGGCAAAGAAACTTCCTGGCGATGGAGAACATGCAGCTGAAGAAACTTAATGAAGCATGCTCTCAAAATATTTCATGAAACAGAGAGACAATCCAAGGCCTTGAGAAGAAGATCACAAGTTTGCGAGAGAAAGACACCATGCTTGGTAGTCGGAAAAGAAAACGAGATCTGTGCAACATTGAGAACATGAAGGCTGGTAGTGGTGGCCTGAAAAAACAAATACGAGATTTAAGGTAACTCGAAGTTTGTTTCTTCAATGTGCTTCATTAAGAAATGGATACACTTTCCTATACATGATCCTAACGCATGGTACCTTTTTGGCAGGTCTTTACTGCATCCAAACTCGAACAGTGCAGGCTTCAATGCCAGAGTGCATTACAGCCGTCTAATTCCAAAAGAAGTAGTTGAAGAGATGATAACTCAGAAAGAATTTCGTAAGTTGAAAGGGAGGCTACTTACCTCCTTCATGAACGAGAATTAGCTGGAACCAATGGAAGTGCAAGCAATACTTAATGAGAGTGGCATCTTGCAGATGAGATACAGGGAACTCTTCAAAGCATTAGCTAAAAAGTCTCAAAATAAACTACAGAGAGGATCATTGCTGCCAAAGCCGTCACATGAAAGGCTGCTCGCCGGCACGTAAACGATGAGGTGTTTGAGAAACTTGGGTCACCATTCCATATTGAAGCAACGTTCTTAGGCAAGGGCGACAGAGAGGTATAGTTTAACGAGCACAACAACCTCTTCATTGATCTTGAAGCATTGCAAAGGTATGCAGTTCACTTCTTTGACATCAGTCGAGAGGAGTGCGGTGGGGTTCTCAAGTTTGTTTTGAAGCTTGACGAGTGCGAGGTCCTAAAGAAAAAGAAGCTGGAGAGAGTCACCATTACCCTCATGAATAGAGCTCTGGATCTATCAATAACGAAAGAGGATCCACGATACTTCAGCGTGCAATCCGAAAACAACATTCTAACTCTAGGATCATTTCAGGTATACTTCGTTCACGCTATGATAACAAAAATATTGATTATTTGGTTGTTGATCTAGTGTTTTAGTTTTTCACTGCAGGTTGATAAGGAAAATTTTGAAATCCTTGATTGGGTTTTTAGTCAAACCCAAATTCGTTCTATCATTAGTGAGCAAAGAAACGGAGCCGTTCTTTCAGTGGAAGGATTTGGTGACTACACAAGGGAATGGCACATGGCTGGTGACTTAAAGACTCTTTAGTGTATGTACAACATAACACACGGAGCAGCTGTGGAAAATCCATGCTTATATTGCATGGCAGATGCAGAATCTCTTGAAAGTGTGCAATGGAATAGAGCTCCCAACATAAGACTTTTAAACCAGTGCTTGATATTCCTCTGAGTAGAGTTCACATCTGTACACTTCATGCACTATCGAATAACTGAAAAGGTGGTTCATTTGTACATATGTTTTGCATGGACATTAAGGCTAGAGATTGAGTCAAAAAGAGTGATCAAAGCATTAGAGGGAGTTCTCTCAGACATTGGTTTGCATGGAGGCAATGTCAAAATCGAAGAGGACCCTAAGATGTCTCAAAGTCGGTACAAGGTACCGAGGAAAGCTTCGATAGGCGGAGTGAAGGCAAGAAGGTTTTTTGGGTTTAGCCTCAAAGATTCAGATATAGAAGAAAGGAGAAACCTGTCAACAAATGGAAATAGTTACATAAAGTGGTTAAAGACAATGCTGGTGGTGGGGCAATCCAGAATCACAAGGCGAACGTGTGGAAATCACTAGATAAAATTTTCCATTACGTTATTTTGCCAAGACATACGGCTCACTATCAATATGGTCCACACAAGGCATGGAAAAAACCCACTACATGGCAAGAACAGGTTATTTTAAGCACACTAGACATGGGAGAGGAAAAGAAAAGGCCAATAGACTATTAGAGTTACACCAATGGACTTATAGATGACTAATTCATAGAGCAAGGTAGAAGGAACTTCTTAAGAGTTCAGAAATTACACGGTCTTTACAACACATCCGCAAAGAGAAGAAACAGATGGCTTAGGGAGCTTCAAATGCGACGGAGCACCATGTGAGGTGGTGACGGTCACGAGTCAGGAGTGGGAGAAGATGGACCTGAGCCTATCATTTTTATCATCTTCGATGCACCTCCTTCTTCCTCACTTTGTACCTCTTCGATGTGCAAGCTCTGTAGAGAAGCTCGTTCCTCTATTGATGGTAGCATCCCCACGGGCATCAAGCGTCTTATTTCCCTTAGAAACAGCCGCTTGTTGTATGGATCTAAGCTTTTCGGATCTTCAACCCCTGCAGCCACAGCCTGAGCTGCGTAGGACATGCAATAGGGGGCTCTGAGTGTTTGGCACCATACCCAATGCCAAACACGCATAGATCAAATTGTTCCTCAATCAGAATTAGTCTTTCTGCGTTTAGTGGGAGGGGGTGCCCACCACACAATCTTGTAATAACTTTCATTGCAAACAGTGGGAACTTTGCATTGTCATCGGAGTATTCCTTGTGGTATATTATGATCTACATAAAAATTGTATTGAATTTATGGGCCGTAAGTGAGATGAGTACAATTGCCAAGTACTTGAATTGTTTCTACAAACCTTTTTGTGGTTGAAATGCACAAAGTAGTGAGACAATGCCGCATCCTTGCCTTGGACTCCAGTGACAAGCCCTTGCCGTGAGCCTCCCACTCTTCTAAGGAAACTATCGTCATACACTAGCACCTGTCAACAAAAAAAATGATCATGATATTTTATCACTGGGCCATCTCCAATACCATCTGAATGCACGGCAAAAGTTACCATCTGATTCTCGTCCATTTCCAGCATCGACCTCCCCCACAAGTGAATAGACTGACTATTCATTACCTGATCTCTAGGTGCCACCAGCCTACCCATGTTTTCCAAGCCGAGTTGTTTTGTTGTCGATTCAAACTGCTCATCTGTTGGAAAATTGGCCTCTCCGGACTTCGCTTCATTGAATGTATCTTTGATCAGTTACCACACTGAAGTGAAATTGAGGCGCGGACAGCTGTGTCAGCAATAAGATGTTGGTCCACTCCATCATCATCCACAAACCCCATGTCAACCTCACAAAAATTTGCAACTGCAGCTAGGCAGTAGTCCTCCCGTATATTGAGCTTATGCATGATATCTGTGAGCAAAACATAGAGGGTGTTGCCTGCCATAGCAAAGCTGGGAGCACAATTCAGAGGCAAAGTCACTTCCTTACTTGGACTTTCTTGCTTGCACCCTATTGCTGCATCCGCAAGAGAAACAAGAGTTAAGCCCGCATCAAATGTTTCCTTTAGTACCTCTACCTGATCCTCTTTTGGGTCGAACTGCACGTCCACATCCTCTACCTCTTCCTCCGGTGCCAATGGACAACTACCGAATGTTGTTGACTGGGAAGTCTCTGACTCACCATCCGTCTGCAAGTATAAGTAATAGACAAACCCGTGGTAGAATTCCACTAAGCGACACTTTTTGAAGTGCTTCATACACCTGTCTTGTATAAGCAGTGCATTGGAGGGACACTTTTCTAGACAGCGATTCAGTCTCCTTGAAGCACTCTTGTCAGGGTCAAGGTCGGCTGGGTGCACATATCTCATGCCATCAACTGTCATGGAATTGTCACAAGTGACTGCCTCATACTGTTGCAAATGGGTTTGTAGGGGGTCAGATATTGTCACATAATGTGCTTCAGCAGACTGCCAAGTTGAAGTCTTAGAATGTCTTCAAAGCTTGGTATGTTTGGCAGTTTCTTTATTGGGCATCTGCTCCAGACGCCCATGCCCAGGGAAGAATGGCTTGGAGCTAGAAGCCATTTGCAGTTCCCAGCAATGTGGATTTATCATCAGATGAAGAATCCCCAGAAAACCAGTTAGCTCTCACTGGACAAAAGAGAAAGGCCACACAAGAGGAAGCTGGCAGTTCTAAAATACCAAGGGTGACACTGACTAAAAGCAGTTCTCTTCTTAAGCAGTTAGAAAGTCATATCCAAACAGTGTCTACTGAAAAAACTCTAGCTAGCCAGAATAAACAACCTCTCGTCCAAACCACTGGTGGAGTCAGCCAGTCAACAGGGCAAATATCAGCAACCACCAGTAGTACATGACAAGACCAGTCAGATAGGGCCAGTGTTGAGCAACCAGTAGATAAGACTGATAAGGGAAAAGGACCAGCACCTTCAAGTCCACTTAGAAAGGTTTCCATCCCTTATAGTGAAGGGGCCCGCGGTTAACTAAGAAAGATAGGTTACAACAGTTGCAGACTCATCCTCTCAAAGGACGTCTACTTCTGCATAAATCTGATTATTCTACATTACCATATATGGCTCCTGTCACGATTTATGAGCCAACTACCTGTGACCCAATCACAGTGAAGGATGTCTATTCTGTACTTATTCATTCATCTTGGAACACTATTGTGAATGCCATAGGACAAATGCCGGATGCTTCAGGGTCAGATGATGAATTAACCACGGTAAAAACTGAACTGAAGGAGGCTGAGCAGCAGATTGAAAATCTGGAGCAGGAGAGAGCAGCCAGACCCTGCGCCACATTATCATTGAAACTCAGTCAGCTAGGACCATTCAGCAATTAGAAAATAAGTTATCCAGGGTGGAGTCTAAGATACGGACCATGAGGGAAGAAAAGGTAGAAGCTGAAAGGACTGCGGACAGATTTGAAATTCTGTTGAGAATGAAGTGAGTTGATTTCAACTCATTGCTGGCCAGTCACACTGCTCTGAAAGCCACATTAACGGAAAGATACATCTATAATAATCTGGCTGAGATATTAAAGCTAGAAGGGAATGCTGTTTTCAATATGGATAATTTGAGGACTCTCATGGAGACAATGCAGAGTGATTTGCAAGACAAACTCTCTGAATATAACAGCGCTCTAGCAAATCAAGCTATCCTTGATTATATTGAACAACAGAACAACCTTGAGGAGGAGGATGATAAGTCAGAAGAAGAAGAAGATAAGGAGAATGAATCAGAAGAAGGGCATGATGATGATGACTCTCCTCCATCTCCACCTTCAGGACCTGGTAGTGGTGGAGCGGGGGCTACAGGAGGGAATCAGTCAAAGACATACCAACCAAACCAGCATGAAGGTCAGCATTCGGGTGACTGGTAGGTGGGAGATCAACAACCCGGCAATGCTGGGAATTCACCAGTACACCAATCATAGCATAGTATGGATGACAAAGGGAAAGGCAAAGCTGTGACTAAGATTCTAATAGGTGATATGAGCGGCATTCATTACAGCTCATCACGCTGAACAAGAGATTAAGACATCAGCAGGCTCCTATAACCAGGATGTATCTAGAGAATGATGATCTTATCACTAATCTGGAGTTATTTCAGCGACTATATGTCGGCACTAGGGAAATGGTTCAACGTTGGAAATCATCTGCTTTCCATGATCAGGAGGCGTGCCAATTGCCTGAGCATCCTAGTACAATACAACTCCTAGAGAGAGTGCATGAATGGATACTAACTACTAATGAGAAAGTAGCTAATCCACATTGGCAGCGGCATTTTACTGCAGATTTTCATTCCCTAGCCATTGATTAGAGCTCCTACTGGGGAATAAGCTGACATATAAATGTATGAAAGATGTCAGAAGTCAATTAAAAGAGGTCTTAGTTCAAATGCAGATTGCTAGGGGAGTTCTAGATCAGAGCGTGCGAGCTATTCTTGAAGATCAGACCTCCACCAGCAAGGGGTCTCAAACTCAAATGATAGTAGGAGAACAAGCAACTACTCTCCGGAGATTACTTCAGCTGGTTAAAGCTACCAGAAAGATGATGCAGCAGGAGAATCAGGATGTCCTTAATTTTCTAGAGTTTGTACCTGATTCCCCAATTCTCCTGTATGCTTTACTAGCAAGAGAAGTGGAGCTGCCGAGGCTTTTTCTAGAACTATATCCTCAACATACAGAACCAGTAGATCGGCTCACATACTATAAGATTACTGATGATATTTAGGATTGGTATGAGCGATCAACTATGGAATGGAAAACCTGGAAAATGCTATTCAATGATGCTCTTCAACTAAATGATTTCTAGGAATTAAGAGATGAGGTGCAGAGGATCAAGATGTGTATGGGACAATGGAAAATCCAGATTAGAGGTCTCACTAAGATCACAAGCCTGCTGCTGCTGCAACTCACTGTTGAGTCCTCTAGAGTTCTTAAAAAGGACATTACGGCTAAACCAGGCCTAGGACCACAGTACAGAGAGATGGTTGAGATTCTCTTTGAAGCTAGGATCAAAACAAATCAGCCTCTTCCAGAAGGATGGATCCATACAGCTTCGCATTGTCACAAATTGACCAGAAATTGTCTGTGTAAATGTTGTATTTAAGAACTATCTTTGAGAATCCATAAATGGCTATGCATGAGTGATACCACAAAGAATATACGTCAATGCCAAGAACACATATGGTAATCCAGATATACTCTTTAAAAAAATACATAGAACTGCTAGTAATAACAATTTGTAACCCGTCTTCCTGTCTTGCTCTCTACAATACCAAAGAGCTTGTGAAAATCTGCAGTTGATGTATGAGGAGAATCCAACGCCACAAGCCGAGAAAACAGGTTGCCGATGCCAAGAATTGGAGTGTGTGTGTGTGTGTGTGTGTGTGTGTGTGTGTGTGTGTGTGTGTGTGTGTGTGTGTGTGTGTGTGTGTGTGTCATACTATGCATACAATCCCTATATTTCTTTCTGTCAAAACTCTTTTCTCTTCTTCATTGAGAGTGTGTATATTCGAGGCCTTCAATGCTGAGGTTGAGATAAAGCTCTCTCTCTCTCTCTCTCTCTCTCTCTCTCTCTCTCTCTCTCTCTCTCTCTCTCTCTCTCTCTCTCCTCTTACTCAACTCGAGTGCACAACCTATCTTGAAGAAATATCTTTTGTGCTCTCCATTTAAGACATACATTCACTCCAAAACAGCTGATGATTTCTTCTACAAAGTCATACAACTCAAAGCAATCTCCGTTATAATAAAATAAGCTTTTGAATCGGAGTTCTATAGCTTAAGTTATGATCAAAATAGTGAGCTGCTATCAATATGCTCTAACTGAGCAACTTGCTTCTCTCTCTCTCTCTCTCTCTCTCTCTCTCTCTCTCGCTTTGAGCTCACAGAAAGCTCAATCTCTCACCCCTTGTGGCTTGTGGATTTTGATCCTTTGCCACCTTGATGCATGAGATCTATGTGCCGAGATCACAATGCCTCCATAGCCATGGAAGTTATGAGCTTCAATCTATTGTCGATGTGAAGCTGGCTATGAAGAGGGACATGCCAGGAGAGACGTAGCACTACAACCTTTGGCTCTCATACCACTTGAAGAGCGTGCGGAGTGAGAGGGAGAAGAAGACTAGACACAAAGTGTTGGCAGAGCTCTTATTGAGAATTGGGAATTTATCTCACTACTCCTTATTATTCTATGAGATCAAAAGGATAGATAAGGTTTGTACGGTCACTGTGATGGGTGTCTGGCCAATTGGCATGAGCCCTAACATTAATTAGATAGTTTGATTATAAGTTAATCAACTTATTGTTGATAAAGATATTCAAAACAAGCAAATTTTAACATCAACACAGTGTATTGAGGTGGATTTATGAGAGTAACACCCCTCCAAAAAGATGTTTCATTATAAAAGATAGTGTGTAAAAATAAACCATGAATCTGTCTATTGAGCTCTTGAACATTACGAGGCTCTATGAAGACTTAGTATTTCACAAAATAGAGAATTAAAAGCTCTATTTTGTCCAATTTTCTCCTCAAATATATAGTAGCTATGGAGCTCTTTTGGGGGAGGGAGAGAGGAGTAAGCCTTTTGAGAGGGATAAACCTCCTATGTAGCAATAATTTAAATTTTCACTCCTTTATTTTAAAAGTATTCAGCACGAAAGTCGTAGATCTTAATTTTTCTAGTCCACGTTGCAAGCCGTTTTAAAGATCGTCTCTTTATTGTGACAAATTTTGAAAATAGTCTCACTACATCTTCTTTTGGCAATTCAACCACTTCTAGACCTTTTCTTTACTTCTTTACCCACTACTTTCCTCTTCAAGAGTATCCACCACTCCTTTAGAGATTTTTGTACATTGATAACTAGGGGTCCTCAAGCTCTTGAAATGTATCTTATACTAATTGTATTGACACTTTTGAAGCTTGGCCTTTTTGAAATGTACCTCACAACCATCTTTGTTATCTTGGTCCTTGCAATTTTTTTAATTTCATCTATTTAGAATGACCAAAAATAGAAAGACAAAATCATTTAAGTAGACCAAAAGTACATTCGGTGATAGTAAAGCTTTAATTGTGATCTTCTCGCTCTAGATTAAAGTGGAAAAGTTTTAGAAAGGATGTTATATTGGTTGTGAAGATAGTAAGAACAAAATTTCTTGTTTTTACAATGCTAAAGAAAAGTTAAAATTTTGAAAATCTACATAGAACTTTTGAGGGACCTAAATATGACATCTAGAGTGTTAATTGCCTAGAAATGGTCTCTAAAGAGAAAAATTATGGCTCACTCTGTCTTCTCTCTTGCCTCGGCCGTCGCCATCGCTCCCCTGCCTGCACAGTAGTTGCTCAACAGCATCTGCATCGTTGCCCTGCGTGCTCAGGAGCATCTCCATCGCTGCCCTGCGAGCCCTGCCTGCACAGCAGCTCCTCAGCACGATCTCCATCGTTGGCTTGCCTGCACAGCAGGGGCTCAGCACTATGTCCAGTGAGGCACCCCGCGTAGCCGACCTCGCACAGCGCCTGCGCCCAACCTGAGAACTCCAAGGTGGTGTCCATTGCGACCGCCGTCGTTCAGCTTATCCAACCCCATCACAAAACCATCACAATGCGCATGAGCGCCATCAGGAAATCGGTCCCTCTCCCTCTATCTCTATCGATGCATGGCAATTGCACTCCAACGAAGCCCAAAAATCTTCGCGTGTCTCTTGCTGTTGCTGTCTCACGGCCAACATTCTCTCTCTCTCTCTCTCTCTCTCTCTCTCTCATAATAGGTCTTGAGTTCAACTCCCCTCGTCGCCTAGATGTTTAAGGTTTCTCGGATAGTTTCCTATGACGTTAAAACCTCTTCTTCCACTTGGCAGGTCGCCTTTTTTGCCGTCACAGCCACAAAGAGCAACCCTTCCAAAATCGTAGCAGACGCTACCTGTGTGACCTTGCTAGATGCTTACAACCAATGTTCGTGAAAAATGTGACTCAGCTTAATATCGCCCCATTTTCAGTTTAAAAAATGCCAATTGAGAGCGAGGGGAAAAGGAAAAATTCCGCCCCAAAAAATAGACCTAATTCTCTACAATTTCCTCTTGGCAAATTTAAGAAACAAAATCTTGCATGTTTCGGAAAATGATTTTTCGTGAACACTGCTTACACTGGCTTTTGTACAAGGTGACATGTATAATGAATGCACATTGTAAAAATTTAGCTTTACACTCTTTTTTGCAGTAGCTACAATGCATACGAGTAATCGCTCGAAGTGCTCCAGATGTGAAGCGAGACCTCAACTCCTCAATTTTGCAGCACTTCGAGCTATTGTAGCCACTTGGTGAGACGAGGCTCTATAACACTTAGCTTTACTTTTAACCCTTAAAACAAAGGTATCTCCTTGGATTCTAACAAAATTAATGAATGCAAAATTGGACAAGCCTATTTGGCTCACAAATAGTGCATAACAGTTCACATGGGGTGAAAGGTGTGGACTTTAGCCATTGTAAGCATTTTTGCAACTTTTTTAAAGAATGGGAGATGCAAAACTTATCTATTCTTAATTTTTTCTTGAGAACATTAGAAGATGATCCATTTGGTATCAAAAGAGTAAAATCATCTTTGGGAGGATTTTTTATAGCTTCTTATGGACAACCCAAGTGAGGAAGGGTCTTTTTACAGATGTAAGTAAAACAAGGAAACATTGTCATTGACATAGTGTATCGTAGTGGATTCATGAGAGTGAAGCCCCTCCAAAAGGACGTTCCATTATAAAAAGAAAAATTATAATAGTGTGTTAAAATAAACCATGAATTTTTTGAGCTCTTGAAAATTACGAGGCTCTTTTAATACTTATAACTTCACAAAACAGAGAATTAAAAGCTCTATTTTGTTCAATTTTCTCTTGAAATACATAGTAGCTATGGAGATTTTTTTGGGGGAGGGAGAGAGGATTAACGCTTTTGAGAAGGATAAACCTTTTACGTAGCCAATTTAAATTTTCACTCCATTATCTTAAAAATGGTCAACATGAAAGTTGTAGGCCGTTTTTAGAGATCAACCTTTTATCGTAACATATTTCAAAAATAGTCTCATTACATCTCCTTTTGGTAGTTTAGCCACTTCTAGACCTTTTCTTTACCTCTTTAGAGTATCCATCACTCCTTCTTAAGAGGCTTTTGTGCATGGATAATTAGGGGTCCTTAAGCCATGTTCAAGCTCCCATTTAAATGACTTTTTTGCAGACTTTCAAAAGCATTCATTTTAGTCCTGTAAATGCACATTCAGTTTTGAAAGGAACTTTGAAATCAAATGTGCACATTTGGTTCCAAAAGAAATTCAATTGGCATTTCTAAAGCTTGTATCATCCTTTCTCACCCTAAGCTTGTGAAATGTACCTTATATTAATTGTATTGACACTTTTGAATGTTGGTCCTTTTGGCACTCTAAGACCTTGAACGCATCTTACAACCATCTTCATAATCTTGGTCCTTGCACTTTTTTAAAATTCTTGTCTTTACAATGACCAATATTTGCCAATATTAGAGGGAATCATTTAGGTAGACCAAAATTACATTTGGTGATAGTAAAGCTTTAACTGTGATTTTCTTGCTCTAGGTTAAAGTGACAAAAGGCTTAGAAAGGATGTTATCTTGGTTGTGAAGATAGTAAGAACAAAATTTCTTGTTTTTGCAATGCTAAAGACAAGTTTAAAAATTCAAAATCTATGTAGAATTTTTGAGGGACCTAAGAATGGTATCTAGAGTGAAAATTGCGTAGAAATGGTCTTTAAATAGAAAACTTATGGCTCATTGACAATCCGTATGGGGCAAAAAGTGTGGGTTAAAAGCCATTGTAAGCTTTTTTGCACGATTTTCAAATGGAAGATGAAAAACTTATTTATTCTTAAATTTTCTTGAGATCATCAAAAGATGATTCATTTGGTATCAAAAGAGTAAAATCATCCTTGGGAGGATTTTTTATAGCTTAGGGACAACTATTGGAATTAGGGTTGCAAGAAAACACACAGCTTGGAGAAGATAAAGGAAGCTCAAGGCACACAACAGAGAGTGTTTTGCTTAGTGTGCAGTGGTGTATATACAATGCACGGGAGGGAAAAACCTCCTAGTGAGGGAAAAAATGCAGCGGTGGTCTTAGGTGTGTTCACACACATCACTACCACATGTATATGGTAACAAATCCCCGTGGAGTGATGGGGTGAATGAGAGTTTGCACATAGAGTAAAGGATGTTCCATGCCTTGAGGACATGATCGGTCCTCAAAGGGGAGGAAGCCCAAAGCTTGGAGTAAAGCTTTGAACTTCTCACGACACAATGCCTTTGTGAAAAGATATGCAAGGTAGTCTTGTGTTGGCACATAAGCCAAGGTGATCTCTCGTGCTAAGAGCCTCTTCCTGACATAGTGATAATGCATCTCAATGTGCTTTGTGCGAGCATGAAAATTTGGGTTCCTCATAACTGTCCATGCGCTTTGAGTGTCAATGTAGATAGTGTTGGCAATGTCCTATCCAACACACACTCAACTGTAGTTGTAAAGACTACCTTGTACTCAGCCTCAGAACTAGAAGTGGAGACAGTAGGTTGCTTCTTGCTCAACCATGATATACATGAATTGCTAAGCATGAAACAAAAACCACTTGTCGACACTTGCGTGTCAAAACAACCAGCCCAATCTAAGTCCAAAAAAGCATGTACGTTTGGCGGCAATGATCCCCCCTTGGGATAAAACAAGCCAAGATGTAAAGTGCCACTCAAGTAGAAAAAAATTGTCTTGATAGCCCACCAATGCTTAGAACCTACACTACGCCTGAATCTGCTAACCTATGAGACTGCAAACTGAATATCCAGCCTCGTAGTGTTGCATACATAAATGAGGCAGCCAATAGCAATTTGGTAAAGAGTGACATCGGCAAGATCACCAGTATCGTGAAGACTCAACTTTAAACATGTTTCCATGGGAGTGGCAATAGGTTTGCAATCCTCAAGTCGAAACCTTCATAGCAATGTCTCTATGTAAATTATTTGACACAAGGAAATACTACCAACACACTGCTTAAATTGTATACCCAAAGTAATGATGCAACAACCCCAAATCTTTCATCTTGAAAGTAGCATTCAAAGCAGCCTTAAATTTAGTAACATGTTTCTTTTTTGGTCCAGTGATTAGCAAATCATCTACATAGAGAGCCACAATGAGAAGACATCACCCTCACGCTTTACATACAATATGTTTTATGTTGGACTGTTACAAAAGCCTCGTTTGACCAAATGAGTGTCAGGCTTCTCATACGAGGAGATTTCTTCAACCCATACAAAGCTTTCTTACATCTGTACACTTTATCCTCTCATTCTTTCTTGACAAAACCGCAAGGCTGTTTTACATAAACTTCCTCAAATATGTCACCATTCAAGAAAGCAGTAACAATGTTGGATTGATGTACATACCAACCAAAATGAGCTACCAATGCACATAGAAAATGCACAGTAGTCATACGACAAGTGGGAGAAAAAATCTCTTCATAATCTATGCCTTTTTGTTGTGCATAACCTTTTGCGACAAGTCAAGCCTTATGGCGATCAATCTCACCATTCGGCTTGCATTTCAACTTGTGAACCCACTTCGTGCCAATGGCCTTTTTGCCAGGAGGCAAATCACATAAAGTCCATGTGTCATTCTCTATAAGTGCATCATATTCTAATTGCATGGAAGCCATCCAATTTTTTGAATTATATGCTTCATCAAAAGATAGAGGTTCCTCAACATCATGTAAGTTAGACAAAGCCAAAGAATAACAATCCGATGCATCAGATGCATGGCAAAGGTGCATCCAATTTATTGTCACACAAAGTATGCACCAGCCATTTTGGCATATCTCTAGC
Organism: Adiantum capillus-veneris; assembly: GCF_014529385.1. NCBI lineage: Eukaryota > Viridiplantae > Streptophyta > Polypodiopsida > Polypodiales > Pteridaceae > Adiantum > Adiantum capillus-veneris. Next base: position 75,635,372 of record NC_140934.1, on the reverse strand, counting down.
CTACTCATTCTCAGACCTTTACTCATCAAGTACATCATGTACATCTGCATCAGTAATAGGCTGATCTGTAACATTTTCAAAAACCCCCATAGGCTGTACATTTGCCTCATTGGAATTTACGTTTGAACTTGCACCACTGAAAAGAGGCAACAAAGTGTCATAAATGTCATGTGAGATGACAGTACATGACAGTATTGTCTCTAGTACATGACAGCAAGGCTTGAATAGAATCTTCCACAAACACAACATCTTGTGAGACCAAGATACACTTTGTTTGTGGATGATACAACCTATAACCTTTGCTTTCTACACTATAACCAACGAAAATACATTTGACATCCTTATCATCCAATTTTCTGTGATGTGTTTGTGGCACCAAAGCAACAACCAAAAGCACGCATGTGCTCAATAGAAGGCTTTATATCATGCCATGGTTCATATGAATTAATAGACTGCAACTCCTTCGTAGGAGACCTGTTAAGTACATAAGTGGAACACATTATGGCCTCAAGCCAAAACAAATGCTGCAAAGCTCGACTTTTGACCATACATCGTGCCATTTCCGTAAGTGACTTTTTTTTCCTCTCAGCAACACCATTTTACTGAGGCGTATAAGGAATTGTACATCGGTGTTTTATCCCACAACTAGCTAGAAATACATTAAATTCATGCGACATATACTCCCCCCCTCGATCGGAACGGAGGATATCAATAGTACATTTTGTGACATTTTTAGCCATAGCCATAAATTATTTGAAGCACATAAATACTTCGGACTTTGCTTTAATCAGAAATACCCATGCATGCCTGGAGTAATCATCAATAAAAGTCAAGGACGGAGTTTGCATGGGTCCACAACCATCATTATGCACAAGCTGCAACCTGCATGTGGCCCTATAATTGAACCATCCTTTGGAAACTTTGACACTGCATCTTACCCAAAATACAACCTTCACAAACATGTTTGAGAGGTGCTTCAAGAGGCAGCAAAGAGGCAACCATATCAAATTTCAAAACATGCATGCGAAAGTTTTGCATCCGAAATAGCCTTAGAATCCACAACTGCATTTGCAAAATTTTATCCACACTTGTCATACAAAGTGAGCTTATACAACCCATGGCAGATAGTGCCAGATGCAACAAGTTCATCACCAAAACTAAGATCATAAACTGTACATCTATCATCCACAAATTTGACTACAAGACCAAGTCTAGCAAGTGCAGATACAGACAAAAGATTCTTCTTGATCCCAAGGTCATAAAATCTAATATCTAACCAACCCAAATGATTTTCTGATATTAAATTGATAATTTGATGCGGGAGAATAGACGGGAACAAGGGTTAGAAAATTGATATGTGTTTACGAGTCTATCTCAACATGGGACCAACGGTAAAGGGGTCCAAATGAGAGATGATATGTCAAAGAGAAAGGCTAGCCAATGGAGCTTAAAGACCGTAGGGTTAGCTTCATTGAAGACCTCCAAGGGTTAGTGATAAAAGTCCTTTGACCTGAGGTAAGCTAGGAATGTGCTTGAGGTGGGAACCCGGCCCAAGCTTGAGGTGCTTGTCGTGCTTGTTGACTAAGGTTCTTGAGGTGCTTGTTGTGCTTGAGGTGCTTAATGACTAAGGTGCTAAGGTATTCCATGACTAAGGAGGCTTGAGGGTAAGGTGTTCAAAAATTCGTATCTAATCCCTACTCATGAGGGGGCGATCCCTACTTGTAGGGGCTAGAGAGAGAACACACACACACACACACACACACAAACACTCACACAAGGCAGCTTGGTACCAAGAAGGCAAATAGGACACTTGTCAAGCCCCTCTCCATGTTGCCCTCATAGTGTGCCTAAATTCTATTGGTTAGCCTCCCAAGGTGTCCAATGATAATTTTAGTTGATTTAAAAAATTGTTTTTGCATTTATCAAGTCCTCTCTCTCAAAGGGGAAAGGGGGACACTTGTCCCAAGACTACCCTTGTTGCTTGATATGCCTCTTGCATGTGATTGGCTAGGCCTGGTGTCATAATAATCAATCTCTAATTCTCCTAAATGATTTTCTCATATTAAATTGATCATTTAATGTGGGGAAGTGCCAAGGGAGAAAAAGCTAGAATATTGGTTAAGTTAGCAGACCGGCCACAGTAGGGATCCAAAGGAGGGAAAATAGGGATCCAAAGGGGGGGCCATCTGCAAAAGAGCCATGTGAAACAACGGGCTAAAAAGACCCTAAGGTTCAGCCCATTAAGACTTCCAAAATGCTAAGGTTCCAAGATTCAAAGGTTGTGTCCAAAGGTCAACCTTAGGGAAAATTGGATGCTTAAGTGTGTACCCAAAAAGTCTTTCTGCATCCCTACATGGGAGGGGGCGAGCCCCAAAGCTAGGGGATGAGAGAGAAAACCACACACACACACACAGGCTCCCTTTACACAAAGGGAATGAGGGACACATGTCAGCTCCCTAGGCCAGATGCCCACAAGGTGTGCCCAATTCCTATTGGAAGACCCTTGAAGTGGACCAATGAGAATTAAGCTAGAGTAAATCTAGTTTAATTAATTTAAAAACATTTAATAAAAGAAACCAATAAGAATTAAGTGTCCTAGAAGACTATTGGGCAGTCTCCCAAGGGGTCCAATGAGCATTCAGAAGCCCCATGGCTTGCCTGATTCCTATTGGCCAGGAGGCAAAGGGGTCCAATGAGAGTTTAGTTTAATTATTTAATTATCTAAAGCTCTCACAAAAGGGGAAAGGGGGACACATGTCAGAAGGCTATCACTTATGCTGCTTAATCCCTATTGGCTTGACCTGGGGAGGTCCAATGAGGCAAAAGCCAGACTAATTTAGCAGCTAGGGCTCGCCCAAGAGAGAGAGGGGGCTGATTTTTGCTTGGCATGGACACACACACTCTCACACTTGACCATGTGTGAAGGGAAAATACTCTATCTCCTCCCAAGCTTTAATGGAGAGCTCATCACCTACTCCAAGCTTGTGAGATAGAAGCCTACATCAACACTCTCTTGGCATGTGGATGCAAATCCAACCAAGAGCCAAGCTTCAATGCATGCTCATCTTCTCTACCAAGCTAATTACTAAGCTAAGCTATGCTAATATGAGTGATTATGTGAGGAGATGTACTTCTTTCTCGTAAGATACTTCTTTTTCCTCTCAATCTACTCTCATACCCTGCTAGCTCTCACCATCTTCGAAGGTGTGTGAGGTCTTGGGTCTGAGAACGGGGATAATTCAAGTTGTGTTTGATTAAGTGTTTTGCTTGGTGTATGAAGCTTCCATCTTCATTGCACTAGCTCGTCTTGAAGGAACACAAAGAATTGTATTGTACAATGTCTCTCTTGATGGGAGAAACCATAATACAAAGCCTTTTGGAGGGGGGACCGGCTCCATGCAAATCCGGTCCTCAACTGTTGTCAATAGCTTAATTGCTCTCTCTCTTTTGAAAGTATTGTCGATGCTATCTAACTAGGTGTTATGCTTTTTGTTGCTCTCTCTCCACCCAAGCACTCTTGTAATTCTCATTAGGAATCTATTCTAATGAAATGCCCACTATGTTCATGCTAATTTCCGCTACAAATAAGATTTTAGGCCATTAAATGTTACATTGGTATCAGAGCTCAAGGTTTCTCTTTTCTTGCTCAAGAAGGGAGGTCCTCAAGCTAGCTACAAATGGTTGGTATTATTAATTGCCTGTGAGTAAGTAGAATAGGGATTTTTCAGCCTTTCAGTGCGCCTGCCTTTGTGCAGTTAACGGGGCATCACCGTCGAGAGCTATGGTCTTAATAGTGGAGTCCTACGGGGCTTGCCTACGGCTTAACCACTATTGAGCTATTAGAAGCTTGACAGGAGCCGGTGCTGTTTTGGTGTCGAAAGACCCTCTCTTCTATTCCTTGCAATTAATGGTATTCGAGCCGCGGGTACAGTAGCTTGAGTGCTTTTTCTAAAGGGGTAAAGAGGAGTAGCAACTAGGGCTTGAAGTGCCAAAGTACACCTAAAAAGTTTACACCTAAAAGTTGTTAGAATGGCTGACAATATTAAAGAGAGTGAAATTAATGTTGATAACTTTGATTTTGCTCATGAGCAAGCTACTAATGATGCTTCAATGCTTGTTAATTATCTTGTTTCTAGGCTTCAACAAGCCATGGGCAATCCATCTCTCCAAAGTGAAGTGCAACGGCAGCTCCGTGCTCACGGGATTCTCCAAGTTCATCACCATGACGAGAGAACACCTAGGAAGCCTCCTTGTGAGACTACCAAAAGAGGTCTCTCTTCGATTCGGGAAGAAGAAGAGAATCCATATGAAGGGCTCAAGAACTTACTTCTTGATGATGCATCTCCTTCCCAAAGGAGAACTCAAGAGCCTCCACCGAAGGAACGAGAAAGAAGCGAGTCTCCCGCCACCTCGGCGGAGATGGCTCCACGAAGACGGCGGGCTAAACGCTCTCCATCACCACCAAAGCGGAGAAGACCATCACACTCTTCTCCACGCCATAATTCAAAGAGGGATGATAAAAAGCAAGAGAAGAAAAAGGCGAGAAAGAGGACACCCTCTTCTCCATCTTCTTTATCCTCTTCCTCTTATGAAAGCTATGGTGAAGACGACAAAGATCAAGACAAGAAAAAGGCGAGAAAGAGGTCACCCTCTTCTCCACCTTCTTCAAATTCTTCATCTTCTGAAGAAAGTGATGGTGGAACTTTTGAACCATCAAAAAGAAGAGGCCATAGGAAATCCTATGCCGCATGGAAGAGGTCGTCCAAGCTGAAGAAATTCAAAGAGGGAGGGAAGAGCATCTCTTTCCTTACCTATGATGGCACCTTCGGTGCTACAGACAAAGTTTTGGCCTTTATCCAACAATTCGATGCGGCGTTTGGAGATGAGGGCTTCACGGAGTCCTCTAAGCTACGCCATGTAGCTATGCACTTTCAAAAGTCCGCCAGACAATGGTGGTCTAGCCTACGAGCCAACGGTGAAGCTCCACGAACATGGAAGGCTTTAAGAGCTTCCATTATAAAGCAGTTTTTGGCCACCGATGCCAAAGACAAAGTACTCACCGAATGGCGAAGCTTAAAGCTCTCTCCCAATGAATCCATCCACAAATATGTAGACAAGTTTTGGGACCTACAACTCAAAGCCACTGTCTTCAAAAAGTTGGATTTTGGAGAGCAAAAGCAACAATTTTGTGCGGGCTTAACCGAAGAAATGGCGGAGTATGTCAACTCCCAAAGGCCACGTACCATATCGGCGGTAATACACCATACTATGGTGGCCTCGCGAATCAATTTCCAAACGGGGGGTAAAAGAAATAATAAGCCCCCGGAAAACAAAGGTTCCAATGAGCCTAAGGGGAAGGACAATGTCCAAAAGTCTCCTAAGGGCAATTCCAACAAAGCTAAAGAGAAGGGAGTTTACAAAGGAAAGAATAAACTCTCTCCTGAAGAGCTTGAGCGTTATCGTAAAGATAACCGGTGTTTCAAGTGCGGCGAACAAGGGCATGCGTACCACGCTTGTCCCCAAAAGAACAACCGCCAAGATCCTCCTAGAGCTTCTTTGGTTGAAATCCAAGAGGAGGAGATTCACCAAACTCACCACAAAGGATCTCCTCTATGCCATGCTTGGGGAAAGGTAAGAGAACATGATGCTTTTATTCTCTTTGACCCTGGTTCTACTCACAATTTCATATCTATGGAGTTAGCCACCAAGCTAGGCATACAATCCTACGAGATGGGAGATATCCTACCCGCAGACAGTGCCTTCAAGGGGCAAGAAGCTTCAGTCACTCCCTTAATCGGGAAATTGAGGCTTCATGTCCAAGGCTATGTGGACAAAGAGGATTTCTTTATCTCTCCTCTCAAGCATGAGGATGTAATCCTAGGGGCACCATGGTTTGACCGTTTGGCTGCCCATGTTAAATTTCCTGAAAGGAGAATCTCCTTTAAGTTCAGGGAAAAGGACATGTATATAGATGCTAGGGAGATGGGTAACACCATCCCCATTGTACATACACCAGCTTTCAACAAGTCAATAAAGAGCTCTATTTCCGTGTACATGATTTTTCTTAAAGATTCTCAAAATGAACCTAATGCTTTAGCAAAAGAAAATAAAAGCAATCAAAAGGAATTAGAGTTATCCAATTTTCTCAAGGGGTTTCAAGATGTCTTTATTGACGACATCCCTTGTGAGTTACCTCCTAAACGAGGTAATGACGACCATGCAATTGAACTTCTTCCAGGAAGTTCACCGCCTAACAAACCTCCTTATAGAGTTTCTCAAGCTCAACAAGAGGAGATTATGCGGCAAGTGCATGAGTTAATTGAGAAGGGCATGGTTAGGCCTAGCTCATCTCCATTTTGCTCACCTGTGCTATTAGTGCAAAAGAAAGACGGCACATATCGTATGTGTGTCGACTATAGAGCACTAAATAGGATCACTATCAAGAATAGGTTTCCCGTTCCACGGGTAGAAGACCTATTTGATAAGCTACAAGGATCGACCTACTTCAGTAGGATTGACCTAAAAAGTGGCTATCATCAAATAAGGATAGTTGATCAAGACATTGTAAAGACCGCATTTCGTACTACATTTGGTCTTTACGAATACATTGTCATGCCTTTTGGCTTGACTAATGCACCAGCCACATTTAACCGCTTGATGGAGAAGCTGTTCAGACCTCATCGAACCTTCACTGGAGTGTTCTTTGATGATATTATCATCTACTCTAATTCATTAGAGGAACATAAGCAACACCTCCAGGTAATATTTCAAGTTTTAAGAGAGAATAAACTTTATGTTAATCGAAAGAAAAGTGAATTTTTCTTGCAAGAGATTCAATATTTAGGTCACATTATCTCTCAAGATGGAATCCAAATGGATCCATCTAAGTTAGAGGTAATAAAAGGATGGCCTAAACCAAGGAATCTTCATGAACTAAGAAGCTTTATAGGTATGTGTGCATACTATAGACGCTTCATAGAAAAGTTCTCACAAATTGCGGGACCATTACATGACCTAACAAAGAAAAATGTTAGGTATACGTGGTCTGCTAAGGAGAACAATGCTTTCGAAAAGCTTAAAGAAAAGCTTATCTCTCAACCTGTGCTTACACTACCGGATCTCTCAAAACCATTTGAGGTCCAATGTGATGCTTGTGGTGATTGCCTTGGGGCTGTTTTGCTCCAAGAAGGGCACGCCATAGGCTATGAGAGTCGAAGGCTCGACCCTGTTGAGCAAGCTTTAGGCATATACGAAAAAGAACTCCTTGCAGTTCTACATGCCTTAGACTCATGGAAGCACTATTTATTGGGGACTCCTTTCATTCTGCGAACGGATCACCAAAGTCTTAAGTACTTCATGACGCAGACCAAGCTCTCCGACAAACAAATGAGGTGGGCAAATTTCCTTTCGCAATTTCATTTTCATATTGCTCACATTGCTGGCAAGCATAATCAAGTAGCCGATGCACTCTCAAGACGACCGAGAGTGAATGCGGTTTCCATAGCAACTCACAATGATCTATCTTTAATGATAGATGAGTATGCTATTGATCCCGATTTTAGAGATGTGATTTCAGCCCTTGCATTAGGGAAGAAAGAAGAACCATTTACTTTACAAGATGGTTATCTTCTCTATGGCAATAGACTATGCGTTACTAACTCACTACGTGAGAAAGTAATGTATGAATCTCATGCTCCCCCATATGCGGGGCATAGAGGGATTCAGTCTACCCTAAAGGGAATTGAAACATATTTCTATTGGCCTACCATGAAAGTGAACATACATGAGTATGTTTCCAAATGTGTGGTATGTCAAAAGACAAAATTTGATAGAGGGAAGCAACTTGGATTGCTTCAACCCTTGCCAATCCCTAATTCACCATGGGAGAGCATATCCATGGATTTTATCTTTGGATTGCCTAAGTCTATCCATGGGAATACGGGAATATGGACGATAGTAGACAGGTTCAGTAAACAAGCTCATTTTATACCTGTCAAAAAGACTATCAAAGCCCATCAAATGGCAACCCTCTTCATTTCGCAAATTTTCAAGTACCATGGCTTGCCAATGTCCATAGTGTCGGATAGAGATCCTAGAATGACCAGTAATTTCTGGAAGGGTCTCTTTGAGAATTTAGGAACAAGGCTAAACTTCTCTTCGGCCTATCATCCACAAACTGATGGCCAAAGTGAAATAGCTAACCTAACTATTCTTGATCTACTAAAAGCCTATGTAACGGAAGTAGATCAAAGATCCCAATGGGAGAAGTACTTACCCTTAGTAGAGTATGCTTACAATAACACTGTACATACTTCTACAGGAAAAGCACCTTTCGAGGTAATTGAGGGAAGATCAAAAAGTCCCTTGCTACTTAAGGTACATGGGAAGATCTTCGTTGCAGATGAGTATAGCCGAGACCTACAAGAATCTTTCCAAAAGATTAAGGATGCTATCTCTATCTCACAGCAAAGGCAAAAGGCTGCTGCTGACAAGCACAGAAGAGCCCAAGCCTTTAAAGAAAACGATTGGGTCTTGTTAAAGTTTCCCAAGGCTCGATTAAGGCACACGACGGGCAAGAATCCTACGGGCCACCAAAAATACTATGCTAAATTAGCAAAAAGGTACTATGGTCCCTTCCAGATTCTTAGGCCAATCAATGAGATGGCCTATCAACTTAAATTACCCAATCATTGGCTCATACACAATGCTTTTCATGTGAGCCTCTTAAAGCCTTACAAAGGAGAGCCACCTCAAGAACCAACTATTGAAGACCCACCGGAGATCGAGGACCACGAAGAGGTGCTGCAGCCCGAGTCCATTCTCCGACATGAAGACAAGGTATTAAGAGGCGGTAAGACTATCCGACGATATCTTATTAAGTTTAAGAATTATCCTTTTGAAGATGCTAGATGGATGCAAGGCATACAATTAAAGGATAACCTAAACCTTGTCAATGCTTACAATGCTTCCCAAGAGTAAGCAAATGTACAAAATGTTAAAAAATGAACAAAAATTTTTGTCTTATAAGACTCTCTTTTTCTTTATTTGTGCACAAAAATGAAGTAGTATGCATGCTTAGATCAAGTTTGCGGAGACGACGTCTCCCAAACACCAAGTAGAGCTTGTCACTCTACTATGGAAGACTGATAGGACTAATGTGCAGACATGCTTGCGGCAGCCTCAGGCTCTCTAGCGCCAAATGGACTAGTCATCCATTATGGAATGATGTCGTAGGGTAACATAGGGATCCTCTACCCGCTAAGAAAAGGACTCATGCATATGCTTTATCTTCTCTACACCATAGTCGAGGACGACTATGATTTCAAGAGAGAGGTAATGTCATAATAATCAATCTCTAATTCTCCTAAATGATTTTCTCATATTAAACTGATCATTTAATGTGGGGAAGTGCCAAGGGAGAAAAAGCTAGAATATTGGTTAAGTTAGCAGACCGGCCACAGTAGGGATCCAAAGGAGGGAAAATAGGGATCCAAAGGGGGGGCCATCTGCAAAAGAGCCATGTGAAACAACGGGCTAAAAAGACCCTAAGGTTCAGCCCATTAAGACTTCCAAAATGCTAAGGTTCCAAGATTCAAAGGTTGTGTCCAAAGGTCAACCTTAGGGAAAATTGGATGCTTAAGTGTGTACCCAAAAAGTCTTTCTGCATCCCTACATGGGAGGGGGCGAGCCCCAAAGCTAGGGGATGAGAGAGAAAACCACACACACACACACAGGCTCCCTTTACACAAAGGGAATGAGGGACACATGTCAGCTCCCTAGGCCAGATGCCCACAAGGTGTGCCCAATTCCTATTGGAAGACCCTTGAAGTGGACCAATGAGAATTAAGCTAGAGTAAATCTAGTTTAATTAATTTAAAAACATTTAATAAAAGAAACCAATAAGAATTAAGTGTCCTAGAAGACTATTGGGCAGTCTCCCAAGGGGTCCAATGAGCATTCAGAAGCCCCATGGCTTGCCTGATTCCTATTGGCCAGGAGGCAAAGGGGTCCAATGAGAGTTTAGTTTAATTATTTAATTATCTAAAGCTCTCACAAAAGGGGAAAGGGGGACACATGTCAGAAGGCTATCACTTATGCTGCTTAATCCCTATTGGCTTGACCTGGGGAGGTCCAATGAGGCAAAAGCCAGACTAATTTAGCAGCTAGGGCTCGCCCAAGAGAGAGAGGGGGCTGATTTTTGCTTGGCATGGACACACACACTCTCACACTTGACCATGTGTGAAGGGAAAATACTCTATCTCCTCCCAAGCTTTAATGGAGAGCTCATCACCTACTCCAAGCTTGTGAGATAGAAGCCTACATCAACACTCTCTTGGCATGTGGATGCAAATCCAACCAAGAGCCAAGCTTCAATGCATGCTCATCTTCTCTACCAAGCTAATTACTAAGCTAAGCTATGCTAATATGAGTGATTATGTGAGGAGATGTACTTCTTTCTCGTAAGATACTTCTTTTTCCTCTCAATCTACTCTCATACCCTGCTAGCTCTCACCATCTTCGAAGGTGTGTGAGGTCTTGGGTCTGAGAACGGGGATAATTCAAGTTGTGTTTGATTAAGTGTTTTGCTTGGTGTATGAAGCTTCCATCTTCATTGCACTAGCTCGTCTTGAAGGAACACAAAGAATTGTATTGTACAATGTCTCTCTTGATGGGAGAAACCATAATACAAAGCCTTTTGGAGGGGGGACCGGCTCCATGCAAATCCGGTCCTCAACTGTTGTCAATAGCTTAATTGCTCTCTCTCTTTTGAAAGTATTGTCGATGCTATCTAACTAGGTGTTATGCTTTTTGTTGCTCTCTCTCCACCCAAGCACTCTTGTAATTCTCATTAGGAATCTATTCTAATGAAATGCCCACTATGTTCATGCTAATTTCCGCTACAAATAAGATTTTAGGCCATTAAATGTTACACCTGGAGGGGTCCAATGAGCTTCAAGCATGACCTAAAAAGGGGGGGGGTCGACCAAAGCAAGAAGGGGGGTTTCTTTGGGGGGTATACTCTCCCACACACACTCACACACACTCTCATCGTGTGAAGTGCAAACTTGTTCAAGAGCTCCATCTCCTTCTCCAAGCTAGTAGAGAAGTTGAGAGCCTGCACCAACACTCTTGGCTATGGAATGCAAATCCAACCAAGAGCCACGCTTCAATGCTTAGGCTTGCCATCTTCTCCATCTTTATTAATATGCTAGCAAGAAGAGTGATGATAAGTGAGGAACTATTTCTTTCTCCTATGAATCAATCAATCAATGCATGAGCTTGTGCATCTTTTATATCCCAAAGAGCTTGCTCGACCGTAGGCAAAACATCTCTAACAGCAACAATCCTTGCAGCAAGACCTGCAACATCCTCAACACCACATGTATCCTCAGAACTAGGAGGTACATCAATGCCCTGCACAATGTTCCAAATGCCCTTTGACACAAGAACATGTTGCATCATATAAGTCCACACAAGGTAATTGTCCCCATCCAATCTGTCATATGTAGCAAACATCTTGAACACAATTATGTTGTTGTCAGCCATGGTAAATGTTGCACCTAATGTGAAAACTGTCCAAAAAGAGGAGAAGGAAAGCGAGAACAACACGTGCTATATAGCACAAACCGTAGAAGAGTAACGGACTTGTTTTGCAAAAAACGGCACTGATAAAATTTCTACACAAAATGACGAAATAGCCTGCACAGTACTGCCTATAGTGGAAACGGAGGCCGAAGTGAGCCCAAATCAGAAATCTGAGCAGAGTGAGCTCTTCGAGACTTCCCAAAATAATTAGTTGACATGTGAACGCTCGACAAAGCTCAAAAAAATGAAGAAACTGAGCAAACGTGTGCTGGAGCTGCTGGCGACTAAGCCCGGGAGGAGGCAACCTGCTCTGATACCAATTTTTGGAATTAGGGTTACAGGAAAACACACACAACTTGGAGAAGAGGAAGGAAGCTCAAGGCACACAACAGAGAGTGTTTTACTTAGTGTGCAATGGAAAGATAGATAGCCCTAGAATGATGGGCATATATACAATGCACGGGGAGGAAAAACCTCCTAATGAGGGAAAAAATGCCGCGACTGTCCTAAGTGTGTTCACACATCAGTACCACATGTTTATGGTAAAAACAACCCAAGGCTCTTTTTCCAAATATAACAGGATGAGAAGGAAAATGAGTAACACGGTCTATTTTTATAAAAGTAAAGACCACTTCTGCGCTTCCATGCATGAAGTGTACACCCTCTCTTCCTCCTTGTCAATTTTGGCAGTTAGCAAAGAGCTTCGATCTGACTATGGAGGTGAGCTATGGTTCTAGGTTCTTTCTTTGCCAATGTAATGTTCTTATAAATTAGTTTCAAGTTGTAGTAGAGGTTGTCGTTCATTGAATTATACTTTAGCAACAATTGCAATTTTATATGGTATTTATCCTCCAATATGCAAATGGGACCTCTTTCTTTGTAGGACCAAATGTTACATGTGAATATTGTTTTTGTAGTCAAATTCAATCTCAAAAGTGCCAAATCATGAGTTTGATAAAAGGGAGGAGGGCCTCGGGGGGGTGTTTGTGTGTGTGTGTGTGTGTGTGCGTGTGTGTGTGTGTTTGGACTATGTAGTAATCATGTTAATGTACCACGTGAGTTCAATAGGAGGGTTTTTGAAATGCAGAAATTATGCAAAAATTTTAAGCAATTTAATAGCCATACATTAAAATACGGGGTCTTTATATATATTCTATTTTGGACAAAAATGCTAAAATAAGGGGTCATATTAAATTACCGCACGAATGTACGTTAGATGGGGGTACTGAGAATAGTGTACCCCTGGCCGAGGAGGGAGGGGGGGGTTTCACAAAAGTAGTTCTTGATAGGATGTCAGTGTCTCGAAATTCTCTCGTTAAGCTTTGTAAACACAATTTTTTGAATGATTTTTTCCACAATAGTTCAACAAATCTAGTACCATAAATTCTAAGATGTTTGAAGAGGCTTGATAGCCTCGTCCTGCAAATAAATTAGGTTATTAGTTTTTGCTCTTAGGGGGCAAGCTTAGCCTATGATTTTGAATGAACTTGGTGAATCATGTATAAATAGCCACATTAGTAAATTGATTCTTGATTTTGGAGAGTATCTCAATATCTCTTATTACAAAAATGAATGAGTGCATCCAACATTGTTATGCGAAGGAAGCTAATGCAATGAGAGAAGAAATCCTCTTATAGTATCATGTACATCCAACATTGTCATAAGGAGGAAGCAAAACGAAATGAGAGAACAAATTCTCTGATAGTATGATTGTTGGTCCATTACAGGCTCTTGTGGGAGAGTTGCAAATCTACAGCTTTCTTCCTTCCACAAAGAGCTCCGGATTGAGGTCATGTCAAAGCTCCAACTCCTTCTCCTCCTCCTCCGCTTCTTGCTGGACAGCGCAGGCAAGAACGCTTCCTGGGTCAATCAGGAACTGCAGCGGGCAGCCTCGCAGGCCCCTTGCAATGGCGCTCATGATCTCGTGCATCTGCGCCGCAAACTCGCTCGGTCCCACCGCACCATCGCCATCTCTATCAAAGAGGCCGAAGAGCACATTCTGCAGCTGCTGATTCTGCTTCTGCACTTCATGCTCCGCCGATGCAGACAGACTGGCTGCCAGGCGCTCCTCATGCCCCGCTAGGTCGTCAAAGAGGCGCAGGCTTTCCAATGACCTGCACAGCTCGGCTTGCGAGAGGAAGCCATCGCCATCTTCGTCGAACTCCTTGAACTGAGCGTCCACGGCTTCTTCGAACCTGGGGCCTTTCACGAAATTCAGCAGGATGGCCTCCGAAACTAGGGTTGCCATCATTGATTGATTGCTTATCGTCTTCTAGGGCACAGACTATCCTTTTATACTTCGCGAAAAGCAAAGTGGTGCAAAAGCTTAAAAGCTTCACTTTTGATTGCGAAGCCTGCGCCCTCCAAGGTTTGTTCCCCAGCATACTAAAAACTCTTCTGGTTTTTAGGTCAAACCTTGAAGGATTTGTTGGTTTACACTGAAACTCGTAAAATTTTATCGGTTTTCTTTAGGACATTAAACCCAAAACCTAGCCTAGATTTTACGATCTAAGCCGGTCAACCAAGCTTGCTTGGTGGGCCTTGCTATACAATGTTGTAGCAACTAATGATTAGACAAACATGGAATTGTCTTTAAATGAAAGAATGCATTAGTAATTTGAGTACTCTATATAATTTGACATTAGGAATAAATTGAACATGGAAAAGGTATTGTATTACATAGCGCATGCATTGGCTATTAACTGTATGCAAAGAAATACATTTCTAATTAATATTTGTAGACGTTGATCAACATCGAGTGTATACCAACAAAAATAACATGCAGGTAAAGTAAATTGAAGGAAACACTATGAAATTCTAAAATAGGCAAATACATAAATTATCGGTAGACTGTAATTATAAGAACTGAAGCGCTTTATTGACTTGACAATCTTGTATAGGTGTTTCTCAATTGTACGTCCAAGTTGCAGTTAGGTGCAAAAGTAAAAATGCTAAATATACAGTGCACGTCTGAGGTGTCCACTAGAAAATATGTAAGATAGCACTTGTGCACAAAATAAGAAATTTATAATTAGGTACATTTACAGAAAAATGTACTTACATAAATGTTTTTAAATTGAAAACGTTAAGATTTTCAGACATAAAGGCTAGTTTTATCACAAAAATGCATACATAAGGGATACATATAATACTTGAAAATATACAGGTAAGGGATTAGTTAAATATCTCTTGTTCGCATGTGCTATATGCAATTTTTACATAGTGGACTTTGAGGGAGTGCACGTAATACAGAAATACCATACAAAAGTATGGTGGAGAGTTGACATTGTAGTCTCTCCAAATATCATAAGAAACAAGACAAAGCAAACGAACCTTGCACTGTTGTCGAGCTAGAAGTGTTGGACAAAGCAAATGCATAGGCATGGGGAATTAGATGCCCAGACAAGGAGCCTTGTAGTGTTGTCAAGCTAGAGTCATGGTTGTGTAGTCAAAACATCCACTGCTGTAAATATTTATCCTTTTTGTGACACACAAAACAACAGTTAACACAAATGCAGAAGATGCAAGAGATAGATTAAACTTAAAGAGACATAGATCTAACTTTAAGTTCTATGTTATAGACTGTGTATGATTTATTGTAGTGATAATTTCTCAATTCATAACTTCTGGCACAATCATTATAGTTGAATGGCTCAATCAGCAGGCTGTAAATACTAAGCTGGGGGACACCTCATTTAGTTGTTTTGAATCTACACTATACTGTTGAAATGAAAAATTCAAACCGTTTGAAGCAATATTAACTTTGTGTTCTGCTAAAACCCTTTAAACTAAGCTAGACAGGACAATGGTTCAGTCATGAGATGGTCTTCCAAATTTTTCTATTGGCATCACTGAGGTAAAAGTAGAAGATGGGACATTGGACAAGTACTAAATAACATTGAGGAGTGTGATGGCTCATTGGACAATACTATTTAAAGCCAACCAAATGAATATCATCCTCTCTGTGGTGGTTTCTTTGTCTTATATACTTTTTTCATGTTGATCATGTCTAGCCCGATCTTGTATCATGGAGTTCTAGACTTGGGCTAATGTCCTGAATAAATTGTTTACTATTTGGCTGTAGAGCAAAGGGTTCTCACTTTGTTTTTATCACAGTGATTCTAGCTCTATTTTTATTGTGTTGGTCTTGTTGAATGGCAAAAGCGTTCAACACACAAGAATAGGTTAATATTGCATTTGGGAAAACCAGCCAAGATTGTGTTTCCCCACATTGCTTTGTCTCAACCATTTTGGACATATCTTGCAATTTGCATGCTCTAGGATTTGTACAAGGAGAGGCATATGAGCCTTTCAGATGAGCACGTTGTCGTGCAGCTCCGCTTCCATGATAAGAAAAAGAGCAGAGAAATGCAAGCCAAGCTTCTTTGAAGCCTACTTGATTAATGGTCAGTGATGAGGGCTTGTTAACAAGCCAAGTCTAATGATTAATGTATGCCAGATGCGGCTTTAAAGGGCCAATCGATGCCTTAATGATGCCAAAAATGGACTATACTTAAAGTGAGCACAGATAGAATATTATGATCCAGAATTGTAGTGCTTGAAGAGCTCTATCGGCCTATTTTTACGGCTCGTCGATTGGAGCTACGGTGAAGAAGCTATGGCAGTTTAAAGTTTAAGTCGATTGCAGATCCGTACCGGATTGGGCAACTGCAGCTGAGATGACAGAATTGAAATGAATGCACGGGCCTAAAGTGCTCACTTTGTGGACCGCGTTGGTCTTTACAGATCAGCAATTGGAGTTCCGGTTGCCAAGTTATTGGCCGTTAAAGATTCCCCGGGGGCCGGTTCTGTGCTGGGCCGGTCGCCTCGGTCGGAGCGCCATCTGGAAATTCACAGCCATAACAGAGTTAGTATGCATTTTATGTAGCTTGAGAGGTTTACAGGGATTTACGGCTCGTTAGGCAAAGTCCGACTTGATCAGAAAAAAGGGCTTGAAGCAGATGACAATTGTTGGCGTGTTACTGAACTGGGTAATTGTGGCATTATTTGAGATGCTAGTATGGACAGTAAAATTCATGATGATATGGTTAGTGAAGGATTGTTGGAAGAGACGACAAAGTGAAGGATTGTTGGAAGAGACGACATGCTTGGCAATGCCCTGGTTGTTATGTATGATAAATTCGGTGCCGTTAAAAGGTTGCCCGACTTGAGAAGGCCGCCGCCCAAAGGCAACCAAAGAATTGGGCATTGCACGCCGATAGTGAACCTTTGCCCGCCCATTTAAGCCTAAAGGCCTCAACCTATGGCCGCCCACTCAACCCCAAGGGCATGGCCGCCCACTCAAAACCAAAAGGCCGCCCAAAACAATTAAGAGGGCCACCCTTAATTTTAAGAAGTGGGAAAACAAGAGAAAAAGGAAGGTTGGCCATGGCGTGAGCGACGGGAGATGGCGCGGGCAGCAATAGAAAAACTCGCGCAGGCCGCAGAGTTGCTCGGACAACAATGGCCAAGAGACGAAATTTGGTCAGCTCGCCGAGGCGAAGAATGTCGGTGTCGAAACCGGCAATTTCAGTGCTGTTTGAAGTCCGCCATTGCCACGTCATAGAGGCAGTTTTTTTTGCCTCCCTAGCAACGATGGCGCCGTCGTTGCTAAGGGAGGAAGGGGCTTAAAATAGGGCCTTTTTTGCATGATAAGGGACTCGAGCAAGTGAAACGAGGGCAAGAAGGAGGAGAGGCACGAAGATAAGGCGGGGAGGGCTCGGAGCATGGAGAAAGCTCTCTCTCTCTCGCTGTCATGCTCGGCAAGACAACGAAGCAACAATCCTTCTCTCTCTCGCTCTCATCCTCAAGCGAAGCAAACGAGGGCAAGAAGGGGGAATTGCTTAGGCTGGCAAGAGCGGGTCTCTCTCTCTCTCATAAGCAAGAGAGGCTCTCTCTCTCTCTCTCCCTCTCTCTCTCTCTCTCTCTCTCTCTCTCTCTCTCTCTCTCTCTCTCTCTCTCTCTCTCTCTCTCTCTCTCTCGTCCTCGTACAAGCAAGACGCTCTTTCTCTCATGCTTGAGAGAGCAAAGAGCCCAAGAAAGCAAAGCACCTGGGAGGAAGTCAAGATCACCAAGCTATCTTCCTCTCATACTCGGTAAGGAGCAAAAGCAATATCTCTCTCGTTTTCGAGCTAAGGACGAGGCCGAAGGAGCTTGGACGAGGAAACTTGTCGCAGCAAGCAAAGCAAAGATGAAAGAGCGCAAACTTTGGTCGAAGGAGCAAGAAGCCGGAGGAACTTAAGCAAGAGAGCTTGAGCAAAAAGCTTGTTAAGGCTTAAGCAAGCCGAGGCAAGAAGACAATCCAGGCGAGGCTAGATCAATCCAAAGAAGAGAAAGCGGATCTCGGTAAGGCGAGTAAAGCTTGGCAAGAGCAGATAAGAAGATTTCAGCAAGGGAAAGACAAGGCGAGTGAAGTTTACCGGATATGTACTTCCTAATCAGCTTCAAATGGCTCTAATGGCAGGCATAAGTGAGAAATTTACAATCATAATCTAATTTGAGAGCATTAAACTCTCATGACACCATCAGTGCCGTTAACGGCAAACAAGCAAACATTTGTAATCAAATTTCACTTCTGCTAATCATTAGCAGCTTAAAACATTCCGATTGTCAAATTTTTAGCATTTAAGGTGTTTTTCGAGTCTTCTGCTTTGTGTTTGGCATCCACACTCTCTCGCACCTCCCACAGCCAGAGGCCCGGCGCCTGCCCGGCTCACGTAGCGAACACATATCCCCCGACATTTGGTGAACCCGACGTGAAACGAGCCGGGGTGGGAGGTAAAGATGGAGATGCCAGAACATTTAAAGCAATTTATTGAAGATTTCAGTGCCAATGGATTTGATACAAATCTGGCAGTTACAGATTTTCCAAAAATGATGGAATTGGTTCAGGGGTATCCGCAGGAAGCAAAAGCCACGCAGATAAAAAATCAGATTGATGATGCTGTAGAGCTAGCACTTGATGCTGTTCGGGAGCAGTATTATAATTTTCAGGGATATGATCCAGAAGGTTTTATTGCATGTTACGAAGCTGAGATGAAGAGCCGAAATGGACCAGAAGATCGGATGATTGCAGCTTTTGAGGAGGTTGTAAACTTGGACTTTAAAAAGCAGGTTCAAGAACTGGCAGAAGAATATCTCACACGGTGGGAGTATTTTGCAGAGGAATTTATTTATGAAAGCTCAAAGATTCTAGATCGGGAAATAAAGGAGATGACTGAACAAAATAAGGTTGTCTTCAGTAAAGGTGAAGGGGATCAGATGCAGATCCTCAACTATGATGAATTCTGGGAGCATATTTCTACAAGAAGTAAAGCCAAAGAAAATGTTGAGCTGGAAGTAGCAGATTCAGTTTCAGAGGAGCTTAATTTGAGCAAAGAAGAAAAGGTAAACAATGATTAAAAGCTGGAACAGATTTATATGAATTTTTTTCAAAGATTGCTTGCATGGACGCTACCTCGAACAATGGTTCCAGTGAAGACATAGACAGTGCAGCAAGCGGTTTGCAAGCCGTTGATCTTGACATGGGTTATTCTGAAAGAGTTTATCAAGCAGATGAACCTCTACAGGATGTTACTGAAGCTATTTGCACTATAGCTACTGAGTAGGATAACATGTCTACCACAGATGATTGCATAAATAAAGCTATTATATACACAGTAACTGATGAAGTGACTAAAATTGTGGACCCAGCACAGGATGAGCCTGAGGATGTCAATGAACCTATGATTGCTACTAACAATATGCTTGCAGATGATGCTATCACAGAAGAGGATGCTATAATCGATGAATTTTTGTCTAGATCTGAAGGAGATGTTTATGAGAGTATAGAAGAGCTTTCTGATGCATATACCTCTTCAGAGGGGGTTCCAAATGAGCCTTTACAGCTCTATAATGTATTGCTAAGTAACCTGGATGCAGAAGAGGAAGCAGAGGATGACATCGATGAGTATGAAGATTGCTTGGATCATATTGATTGTGAACAGGTTATCGACAGGGATTTTACAGCTATGCTTGTAGATGGACTGCATGAGGAGATAGCTCCTACAGTTTTGATTAATGTTGGGACTTCCAAGGGTGCTTTTCCCGAGGATGCTGTTGATGAAGATCTACAGGATAAAGCTGTCTTTCATGATCAAGCTGAAATCCCAACAGGTGAAAATTCGTCTGATGATAGAGGTCGAGAGACTCCAAAGTTTTTTCGAGATGGTTATGAAGCTAGAGGGGGTGATGATGCTAAATCATCCTTGATACAGCATAAAATGCACAGGGTTTTTCATTTACTTAGGCAATGTGCCAAATGTAGCTTGATTTGGATGCTATGCCTATTGATGCTTATGTCAGTGATGTCTTGGCTGCCAGTAAAAGGGAGTCAGATATCTTTAATTCTTTCTGGTAACGAGCTTAAGTTTCCAACAGTTTATGGGATGTGGGTGCTGCACTATGCTTCAGGTGAAGCTGTAGTATATTGCGGAGCCCATCAATGCTATGTGATATCGATGGTGTTTGATCCAGGAGATTCTAAGGATGTTCATAAGCAGATTCAATACGGATGGATACTGATCAGTATGCATAGTAATTGCGTGCTATTTGAACCAAGGGTAGCATATTTGCACCAGAGATGCTTGATATTGATTGATACAGGAAATGTATGCTCATGTGGAAATTATGATGCTCCAGTGTGTGGACAATTCCTTATCATCCCATTTGATCCTGGGGGTTACTAAAGTGCAAGTGGCAGATGTAGAGGATACCATATGCCTGATGTAGCAGGCTGCATGATGCAAGATTTTGTTTTCTAGATTATGCTAAGTTAGCAGAGTGTTTGGTTATGCATTCAATAAGATAACATGACTGGCTTCCAGTTAACTTCTTTAGACAATTAATGAAGTATCTTCACATCTTTTGAGTTGGTTCTGCTAACAGAACTTGAAGTAAAGGACATGACGACCATTCCGTGTGCAGACAGAGTAAGGCATACTTGAGCTTGACAGGGTTCCTTAAAGAGAGCTTAATGGTCAAGCCGTGTGCATCATTAACTAGAGCACTTGAGTCTGGCGGGGTTCACTAAACAAATTATCCGTGATTGAATGCTTTGAAGATACGGCAGATACAGTTCAGAGATGCTTGATGGACAACTACCTAATGATTAAGCTAAAACATTGATGATAGGGTATAAGCCTTATTTAATTTTTCATATGTTTAATAGTTAAGTGAGATTGATGATGGTAAGGAGCTTAAAGTACCTGTAGCAGATGCAGATTGAACTGTTGTTGGCACAGATCGGAGGCTGTGCAGGTTCAGAGGGGGTGGATGTCGTGCAGCTCCGCTTCCATGATAAGAAAAAGAGCAGAGAAATGCAAGCCAATCTTCTTTGAAGCCTACTTGATTAATGGTCAGTGATGAGGGCTTGTTAACAAGCCAAGTCTAATTATTAATGTATGCCAGATGCGGCATTAAAGGGCCAATCGATGCCTTAATGATGCCAAAAATAGACTATACTTAAAGTGAGCACAGATAGAATATTATGATCCAAAATTGTAGTGCTTGAAGAGCTCTACCGGCCTGTCTTTACGGCTTGTCGATTGGAGCTACGGTGAAGAAGTTATGGCAGTTTAAAGTTTAAGTCGATTGCAGATCCGTACTGGATTGGGCAACTGCAGGTGAGGTGACAGAATTGAAATGATTGCACGGGCCTAAAGTGCTCACTTTGTGGAGCGCGTTGGTCTTTACAAATCAACAATTGGAGTTCCGGTTGCCAAGTTATTGGCCGTTAAAGATTCCCCGGGGGCAGGTTCCGTGCCGGGCCGGTCGCCTCGGTCGGAGCGCCATCTGGAAATTCACAGCCTTAAAAGAGTTAGTATGCATTTTATGTAGCTTGAGAGGTTTACAGGGATTTACGGCTCGTTAGGCAAAGTCCGACTTGATCAGAAAAAAGGGCCTGAAGCAGATGACAATTGTTGGCGTGTTACTAAACTAGGTTATTGTGGCATTATTTGAGATGCTTGTATGGACAGTAAAATTCACGATGATATGGTTAGTGAAGGATTGTTGGAAGAGATGACATACTTGGCAATGCCCTGGTTGTTATGTATGATAAATTCGGTGCAGTTAAAAGGTTGCCCGACTTGAGAAGGCCGCCGCCCAAAGGCAACCAAAGAATTGGGCATTGGACGCCGACAGTGAACCTTTGCCCGCCCATTTAAGCCTAAAGGCCTCAACCTATGGCCGCCCACTCAAAACCAAAAGGCCGCCCAAAACAATTAAGAGGGCCACCCTTAATTTTAAGAAGTGGGAAAACAAGAGAAAAAGGAAGGTTGGCCATGGCGTGAGCGACGGGAGATGGCGCGGGCAGCAATAGAAAAACTCGCGCAGGCCGCAGAGTTGCTCGGCAGCAATGGCCAAGAGACAAAATTTGGTCAGCTCGTCGAGGCGAAGAATTTCGGTGTCGAAAGCGGAAATTTCGGCGCTGCTTGAAGTCCGCCACTGCCACGTCATAGAGGCAGTGTTTTTGCCTCCCTGGCAACGACGGCGCCGTCGTTGCTAAGGGAGGAAGGGGCTTAAAATAGGGCCTTTTTTGCATGATAAGGGACTCGAGCAAGTGAAACGAGAGCAAGAAGGAGGAGAGGCACGAAGATAAGGCGGGGAGGGCTCGGAGCATGGAGAAAGCTCTCTCTCTCTCTCGCTCTCATGCTCCGCAAGACAACGAAGCAACAATCCTTCTCTCTCTCGCTCTCATCCTCAAGCGAAGCAAACGAGGGCAAGAAGGGGGAAGTGCTTAGGCTGGCAAGCAGGAGACGAAGAGAAAAGCCGGATGGCAAGAGCGGGTCTCTCTCTCTCGTAAGCAAGAGAGGCTCTCTCTCTCTCTCTCTCTCTCTCTCTCTCTCTCTCTCTCTCTCTCTCTCTCTCTCTCTCTCTCTCTCTCTCTCTCTCTCTCTCTCTCTCTCTCTCTCTCTCTCTCTCTCTCTCTCTCTCTCTCTCTCTCTCTCTCTCTCGTCCTCGTACAAGCAAGACGCTCTTTCTCTCATGCTTGAGAGAGCAAAGAGCCCAAGAAAGCAAAGCACCTGGGAGGAAGTCAAGATCACCAAGCTATCTTCCTCTCATACTCGGTAAGGAGCAAAAGCAATCTCTCTCTCGTTTTCGAGCTAAGGACGAGGCTGAAGGAGCTTGGAGGAGGAAGCTTGTCGCAGCAAGCAAAGCAAAGATGAAAGAGCGCAAACTTTGGTCGAAGGAGCAAGAAGCCGGAGGAACTTAAGCAAGAGAGCTTGAGCAAAAATCTTGTTAAGGCTTAAGCAAGCCGAGGCAAGAAGACATTCTAGGCGAGGCTAAAGCAAGCCAAAGAAGAGAAAGCGGATCTCGGTAAGGCGAGTAAAGCTTGGCAAGAGCAGATAAGAAGATTTCGGCAAGGGAAAGACAAGGCGAGTGAAGTTTACCGGATATGTACGTCCTAATCAGCTTCAAATGGCTCTAATGGCAGGCATAAGTGAGAAATTTACAATCATAATCTAATTTGAGAGCATTAAACTCTCAGAACACCATCAGTGCCGTTAACGGAAAACATTTGTAATCAAATTTCACTTCGGCTAATCATTAGCAGCTTAAAACATTCCGGTTGTCAAATTTTTAGCATTTAAGGTGTTTTTTGAGTCTTTTGCTTTGTGTTTGGCATCCACACTCTCTCGCACCTCCCACAGCCAGAGGCCCGGCGCCTGCCCGGCTCACGTAGCGAACACATATCCCCCGACAACATGTAGGGTTTGACCAATTTGCACATGCCTTGAATATTTTAGAGCAGTCCATGACAACCAAGTTTTAGTTTTGATTGAGTTCCACACGCCTTCAAGAGTGGCGTAATGTCCCACAATGTCTGTAGCCAAGATGATCAGATGGGACCACTAGACACATGACTACAAGCCGGTAGATGAACATTACAATTGCAATGAGGCAATTGTAAACAGGGATGTAGTGGGGTCATGGCCCCTTAAAAGGCCTCTGATATGGTTGGTATGGATGCAAGTTTGGATAACCTGTGTGAAGAAAAAATTCGATTAGGATTGTTGCATAGGCAGTTAGTTGTATGGCTCTTCCTTGGAGCAGCTTGTCATAGCGACATCAGGAGTACAAGCGACCTTGTGCTAGGACAACATGTGCAACCTGAGCAAGGTACATGGAAGACTATTAAAAGCCACCTTTACTGTGTTCAGAGCTAGAGAAACCATAGCAAGATAAATTGTTGCTCCGTTTGTTGGATTGTTATTTGAAAAGTTGCCTTGGAGGTCTTGCTACTTTCAAATTTGATTGGAGTTGGTGAAAATCCTACAAGATGGTCTTCAAGGCTGAGCAGCCAGACATGTCCTTCACTAATAGAGAAAACTATGGTTGACGAGCAAAAACAAACAAAAAATAGAGATTGTTGATCTATGCCTAGTGCTCATCGCCTGCTTGCTCTTTCTCGTAGCCCTAGTCACCGTGGAACTTTCCAAAAACCAAAGGGTTCTCTTCTACCCACGCCTCTTACGACTGCATAGATCAGTCTAACAATTGTTGTCAAGGTTTTCGTAGGTGGAAGGGCACGACATAGCAAGGCTCCATAGTCCTCCACACTGGACAATTTTCCAAGATCATTGTGATTGCCATCGTTCCTTAACTGGCTGAGATTGCTGCAAACCATATGAGGGTGCCAAGGTTGGTTGGCTGAGATCAAGCTGACTGAGAATTTCATAGATCAAGATGATTGAGATTGTTGTTACATGTAGGCTTAATCACAAGACCAGGAGCAAAGAGTTGATGGTAGAGTAGAGCACAACAGAGGATTAGGGGCTTGGAAAGATCTCCATGTATGTCAAAAGCATCCTTGGGATTTTCTTAACCCATGTCTTGAGTAGAGCACAACAAATCACAGGATCATAGAGCCACGGGGGGGGGGGGGGGAGAGAGAGAGAGAGAGAGAGAGAGAGAGAGAGAGAGAGAGAGAGAGAGAGAGAGAGAGAGAGAGAGAGAGAGAGAGAGAGAGAGAGAGAGAGAGAGAGAGAGAGACATACTTGCCACACGGTGCTCGTTGAGAAGTTGGAGTAGAGGTGCACAAGAGCGCGCAGTGAGGATGAAACGGTCATACATCAGTGCATGTCTCGTCGATCTGATGATTATTTATAAAGAAACGTGCTTATGGCTTGTTTCAAGGTTGTGTTGGTTGATTTTTTTACTGCTTTTTGAGCAGCATTGTTGTTTTTTGTTGTTGTTCATAAATAGCTAAGTCCATCCAATTTGAGTGAAAAGCAATGGCCTAGATCATGCCAAGCGTTTGTGTGTACTCTCAAGGAAGCCCAACAACATATTAGGCTCACCAAGTAAAAATACACTAAAAGCCAGTTTTCTACGAGCATTGCTAACCTCCACTCTTGATCAATGGTGAAAAGAGGCTCCCTACACCAATCATAAACCACCCTCACTAAAACTAAAACATTTGCACCTCAGCAATTTATTAAACCCCCTCTCAAGCCTAGCCACGTAGTCACTTTGTGTAATGTCATGGGTTAGTAAGCTCGGGCAGGCCAAGTTGATTATAAACTTTGTCAAAGTATTGGCAATATAATAGCAAAAATGGATATTAATTTGTAGATAAATCACTTTGTGTATAACTTAGCATGTTGTAGCATAACATTTGCAAAGACATGCATAATTTCATCAAGATTCAATTATAAATGCACACTTGAATTGAAGCACAATTAGAGACAGAGAAGGAAGATTCTATACTAGTTGAGGTCCGGATCTTTTGGAGCTGACCTCTCCTCTAAAAGGAATTTTTATTAGCTGTTCTCTTCAATGAGCTTCTATTGAGTGCATCCCATTTAATTTTCAGTATGCATCTTATTTCAAAGAATCCCAACCAAGAGAAAGAGAGGTTTGAGAGATTGTTCATATTCCCTATCTTCTTTGCAATTTGGAGATTCTAGAGTGTCGACTTTATTTGAGGCTAAACTCTTTGTGAGAGAATCTCTAGGATTATCATCTGTATGAACCTTGACTATCTCGATGCACTTGCTAGCCAGTATTTCCCTTATCACATGAAATTTGGACTCTATGTGTTTTGACTCGGAGTAGAACACATGGTTCTTCATTAATGCAATAGCACTTTGGCTATCACAATGCAACACTAGAGTCTAATAAATGCCAATGTCTCTCACTAGACAAGCTAACCATACAACTTCCTTGCTAGCACTAGAAATTGCTTCCTTGCTATCACCAAAAACTACAATATACTTTTTCTTCATGGTGGAAGATGAAGTTCGATCTTGAAGACATGATCTCTATGACATGGCTTCTCCAACAAATAGGAATACATAGCCAGATGTGGATCTTCAACTATCCACACAACCTATATAGTTTGCATCCATGTAACCCACTATGGATACATCAATGTTCCCAAAATGTAAGCACTTGCTTGATGTATGTCTAAAATATTTTTAACTTAGGAAGACATTTGTATTATTGTTCATATTGAGTCATGGTCTAGGCTTGTTGGTCCTATAGGTGCAAGGTCAAGGATTGGATGATCGTCGATGAGAGACATATCACATACTTATTTAAATAAGAAATTAGTGCTGACTGGTCGAGTGTGGGCGCCCATATGTGAATGGGACGACCCACATAAAAGGCTTGTAACCTTCTTCTTTTTTGGAATCCTCAAGTATAAGTCATTGCTTTTTCTCTTGTTTGCCATCATATTTTCTTATTGCATGTGAGTGTGAGTGAGCGAGAGAGCACAAGAGAGAAAGTATGAGCGATAGAGTAGCACCATCGATACAGTGGAGTGGCAAGGCAGTCGAGCAGTAGTGATGAGCTTCTTCCTCTCTCCACATACGGGATTCCCTCATCAACAACGACATAAGAGGTGAGTGACACACCGTTTGTCATTGTAGAGCTTGTCTATACACAGATTGTGTGCTTGCAACCTTTGTGGCTCACACATAGCAGTGAGTAAGGTCCCAACAATCCACATTTTTGGTGATGTTTTTGTTGGGAAACTGCTTTGTGCCAAGCTCCAATTGCAACCCGGTTTTGTTGTGAGATTACCTTTTTCTTTTCTATACAGTAGGAAAGACTAGGAATGCCGGTGCATTTGCTATCGTTTTTGCATACTTTATGCACAATTCTATTGTCTACAGGGTCAAATCCAGCTTTTTTTGTTATTGTCTATGTAATTTTATCATCCACAAGTCAGATACTAGGGCATCTACTAGGAAATATGTAAGATAGCACGTGCAAACAAAATAAGGAATTTATAATTAGGTACATTTATAGAAAAATGTCCTTGCATAAAGGGTTTTTTAATTGAGAAAGTGAAAATTTTCATACATAAGGGCTAGGTTTTTCAACAAAAATACATACATAAGGGTACATATAATACTTGAAAATATACAAGTAAGGGATTATTTAAATACCTCTTGTTTGCACGCGCTATATGCAATTTTTACATAATAGACTCCTTGGGGATCAGATTTGTGGATTTTATTTGTGTGTCTAGCTACAATTTGTTTATTTTGATTCGTCGATACAGTAGAAAGCACACACGTCACAGTTTTGTCTTCAATTAGATTATTGTTTTTAATTTTTGGAAATTGTTCTTAGTTTTCAAACAAATAAATCTATCAAAAAAAGAATTAAAAAAATTTCAAACTCAAACCGAAAGGTAAGAGAAATTTTGTTAATAAATTACGGTGAGGAATATGATCCTGAGTATGATCACAATGCCAGCCCATCTTCAGGTACTCATATATCTCCTCACACTTTGTTTAAAGTGCAAGGCATACTCAAGGGTGAAAGTGTCACCATTCTTTTAGATGGCGATAGTAGCCATGATTTTATTTCTGCATGATTGGCACAACAACTCTCTCTATTTTTTATTGAAAAATTTTGAAATGAAAAACCCCCAATTGTCCTCATTCCCTCAAGCCCAAGCTCAAGCACAATCTTGGTCTTGGTCTTATGATAATAAGTATACTTGAGTCAATATACTCCTCTAAGAGGTGAATGAGGCATGTGAGATAAAGGCTCCACCTTTCTCTAGAGGCCTCCCTTAAACTTTCACCTCCGCCCACTTTCCTAGGTAGAGATCGCTTGTTGTGTGGGTTATGAGCACCTCAGTTGGTCAAAATGTTACGAGACTGGGCACCCTCCTGTTATATGTGGTTAACTACAATTGGGATAACTAGAGCATAATGGTTAATTATTGTGATGTCTTTTTATTTTTACTAATGGTGAGTTGATGACTTGTAGATTGGAATAATGGGAGTTGAGGAAGGAAATAAATTATTATCAACCATTTTATATTTTCACAGTGTTTTATATATTTTTTATCAATAAGCCACTATGGATGCTTTGTAAATAAGATAGTGAGAACTCACCCCAAGAGTGTAATGCAATAAGTGATATGCTCCACTCATAAACTAATGTGGAACTAAGTGTAAAAGAGGGGCCTCCAATTTTTGGCACCAATAAGAAATATCAAATATTCTATACCAAACTCCACAAGAGGTGCACAGTGGAGTTTGGGGATCAAATCTTTAGGCCATTCTTGTGTAGATTCTCTCAATTTTTCTTTTCCCCTCTTTTAACCTATGTCTTGGGCTATGGAGTTTCTCTATGTCACCTTCTTGCGTAAGAGTGTATAAGAGTTTGTCTCCTATGCATCTCTGTGTACTATTTTGTGTAGGTATGTCAACATCTCCATCCCTTTGCTTTTTGTGTCAACATCTTTCCCTACTATCTCTATCTTTTCCCTTCTCCATCATGGCAAGGTCAAGGGTTATATTTCATGGCCAAGTGTGGAAGCCCACCCTTGCTCCCAACACAAAATCTA
The DNA here is from genome assembly GCF_014529385.1 of Adiantum capillus-veneris. Lineage (NCBI taxonomy): Eukaryota > Viridiplantae > Streptophyta > Polypodiopsida > Polypodiales > Pteridaceae > Adiantum > Adiantum capillus-veneris. The sequence goes on along the minus strand of NC_140934.1, from coordinate 75,606,928 downwards.
TGTTGTAAAGTGCAACAAGACCTCCCAAGCAACCGCCGGGGCATTTTTTCCCTCTTTAGGAGGTTTTTTCCCTATGCATTGTATATACGCCCATCACTCTAGGGCTATCTATATTTCCATTACACACTAAGTAATACACTCTCTATTGTGCGCCTTAAGCTTCCTTCCTCTTCTCCAAGCTGTGTGCATTTCTCTACAACCCTAATTCCAACAATTGGTATCAGAGCTGGTTGCTTCCTCCCGGCTTAGTCGCCACTTGCACCAGCACACGCTGCCGTACCATGGCACGTTCATAATGTGAAATTAAAATATCTACCTCACTCTTAATGTTCATGATGTGTGGGAACAAATGCTATAACGTACATAGTGTGATATATGCGAAAATGAATGCCACGGTTGCAGCCGTGTACATACCTTGCCGGGTGGGCGAGGCCCTACATGTGGCACTATGGAATGCTTTTCACATAAATATATGCCTAATTTTCTTTAGGAATGTACAAATGTCAAGTGTTTAGAAGTGGCACGCTCGTTTTGCCTAGAAAGTTCAATGCGGGCAATCTCGGCAAAAAATAGCAGGTTTCGTGCGTTGGCATAAAAGACGTGTCCAAAGTGCTTACCAAGTGGAAAAATGAGGTTCAATATGAAATTTGAGCCCAATGAGATTTTTCCACAATTTTAGGGATTTCTCCTAGCTCGTTTGGGCTTTTTACGGACAAAAAAGGGCATTTTTGGGTTAAAAATGGTTTAAAAATAGCCTAAAAATAGCTCAAAATGCCACATCAACGACAGTGGTGTTATTGCTCAAGTTGTGTGGGAGATTTTAGAGCCAAAAATGAGCTTATTTGGGCATATGAGCAAGGAGATACAGCCATTCCTTTCACAAAATCTATGTTGTAAAGTGCACCAAGACCTCCCAAGCAAGACGTTGATATTGCATATCCTAGTCCAAATTTTGAGTATCAAAAAAATGAGGGAAAAAAAAATTCTAACAAAGAATGTTACCATATACATGTGGTAGTGATGTGTGTGAACAACCTAGGACCGCCGGGGCATTTTTTCCCTCTTTCGGAGGTTTTTTCCCCCGTGCATTGTATATACGCCCATCACTCTGGGGCTATCTATCTTTCCATTACACACTAAGTAACACACTCTCTATTGTGTTCCTCGAGCTTCCTTCATCTTCTCCAAGCTGTGTGCATTTCTCTCCAACCCTAATTCCAACAATTGTATATACGCCCATCACTCTAGGGCTATCTATCTTTCCATTACACACTAAGTAACACACTCTCTATTGTGTTCCTCGAGCTTCCTTCATCTTCTCCAAGCTGTGTGCATTTCTCTCCAACCCTAATTCCAACAATTGGTATCAGAGCAGGTTGCGTCCTCCCGGGCTTAGTCGTCACTTGCACCAGCACACGCTGTCGTACCATGGCACGTTCATAATGTGAAATTAAAAGATCTACCTCACTCTTAATGTTCATGATGTCTGGGACCAAATGCTATAATGTACATAGTCTGATATATGCGAAAATGAATGCCACCGTTGCAGCCGTGTACATTCCTTGCCAGGCGGGCGAGGCCCTACACGTGGTGCTATAAAATGATTTTTCACATAAATATATTCCTAATTTTCTTTAGGAATGTACAAATGTCAAGTGTTTCGAAGTGGCACGCTCATTTTGCCTAGAAAGTTCAATGCGGGCAATCTCGGCCAAAAATAGCAGGTTTCGTGCGTTGGCGTAAAAGACGTGTCCAAAGTGCTTGCCAAGTGGAAAAATGAGGTTCAATATGAAATTTCAGCCCAATAGGATTTTTCCATAATTTTAGAGATTTCTCCCAGCTCGTTTGGGCTTTTTACGGACAAAAAAGGGTATTTTTGGGTTAAAAATGGCCTTAAAATGGTCAAAAATAGCCTAACAATAGCTCAAAATAGCTCTAAATGCCACATCAATGATGGTGGAATTATTGCTCAAGCTGTGTGGGAAATTGTAGAGCCAAGAATGAGCTCATTTGGGCATATGAGCAAGGAGATACAGCCATTCCTTTACAGGTTGAGGCTGTGAGGCCTCCAATTAGGGTTTCCCCTCCTCAAATAACTACTTGGGCTTCTCCAATGAAGTACTGAATCTTCCATGAAATGGTCACGATGAAGAATCAAAGCATAAATTTAGGGTTTTAAACAGGTCGAATGAGCATTGCATCTATGCAATTGGGAGCGAGGCTACACCTAATCTTCACACACACAAGAGTTTTGAGTTAGTATTGGTTCTTTTTCAAAGTGGAGCTTTCATGGCTGGAGTTTTGTTCTTTTTTAGTGTGTTTTTAGCTTCAAACCATCTACTCCTTGCTTGATTTTGCTATGAATCCTCACAGTCAGAGGCCCGACGCTTTCCTAGTCGCACTGCGCACTTCTTGACACATTTTTGGTGAACCCGACGCGAAGTAGGCTAGGGTGAGGGTTCAAAAGCTTAATTAAAGGTCTCAAAACAAATTTTTAAATCTATGGAGCAACAATAGCAACAGGGGGTTCGGTTTGATCCAGTCACAATGCAAATGTTTCAAGCTTTTGCAGTGTTTATGCAACAGCAGCAAGCTGCAGAAACAAGGGAGCTCTCCTCAACCAAAGTGCTTCAATATGTGGTGAAGAAAATGGACCAATTTAAAGGTAAAGATGTAACAAAGTATATTTGTGGATATGTAAATGAGATTGAGCTTCATCGAGTGCCCGAAGCAAAGATGGTGCAAAGTTTTGAACTTGTTGTGGTTCCCGAGATCAGAGAGCATGTAAGGGGAATCAGAAATGAGCATGGGGCAACTTGGGAAGCATTCAAATTATCCTTGAAGGAAGAGTATTTCATGGAGGAATCTGAAAGGCTAACAAAGAGGACATTTTTAGAGTGGGTAGTTCGGCCAAAAGAGGGGCTCTCGCCTACCGAACTGCTAAGGGAATTTGAACGCCGTTATGATCAACTTTCAAGGACTGAAAAGGCTACCCTAAACTCGGAGAAGACAGAGCTCTTTTTGAAGGCTATAGGTAAAGAGATTCAAGAGAAGTTAGAGCTTTTACTTGAGGATAAGGATGTAGAACAGGGCTTCAAGACCAATTGGAATGAGGTTGAAGATGCAATTTCACTGCTAGCTAAGCGACAACAACGAAGAAACAAGATGATAGTCAACCCTACTCAAGTCCCAAGTGTTCCCGAGAGTCCTATAAAGCCTATGATTGTGGTTCCAAAGAGTGACAAATCCATCCTAGATGATATTATCAAAGGAATGCAAGAGCTCAAGTTAAAGCTTACAAGGCTAGAAGAAAAGGGGCAACCATCAGGACAATCTACAAGGCAAAGACCTCAAAACATAGAAGGCTTTGTAAATAGATGCATATGGTGCGATGGTACTGATCATGGAAGGAGGGATTGTGAAAGTTTTAAAGACGCTTTGACAAAGGAGCGTGTTTTCTTTAAAGATGGAAAAATTCACTTAACTGAAACAGGTAAGCTCTTGGGGATGAACTTTGGCAAAGGCGGGATGAAGAAACTAGTTGAGGACATGGCTACTAGCCATGCCATCTCGATGGTTGAGGCAGCCGCCTATGGATTGAAGGTGAATCCTATTAAGAAAAAAGGATTAGTTAAAGTTGGAGAAGAGGAATCTAATGGTATTGGAGATCTATGGCCATGTGCTATAGAGTCTGTTATGAAGGGTAAAATGACTACAGAGGTTTTACATGAAGTTGGAGATTGCATTCGGCTTAAAACAGGTTGGAATGACCCTGTGGACTCTTTGTCAGTGCATGCATACATTGCCAAATGTCAAGCCAATGAGGCCATTGTCGAAGAGAAACGTAGGCGTGAGAATGGGGATGAAGGGCCTTTAAAATGGGCTACGAGGAGTGGAGGTAGAAATGACACAGTTCCTCCTCAATCACCTTCCCCGCAACAGATACCTGTCCCCCGAAGTGCCTATGCAAGAAGCCTCTAAAGAAAAAAAGAAGGATGCAACAAAATCCAAAGCAAAGGGTCCGGCATACAAACTCCAATCCGATATAGAGGCAGCAATGGATCTCAAAAAGGTTTTGGAAGAGAGGATTCTAAACAGTAAAGTGGAATTTACCTTGGGTGAGGTCCTTGGTATAGCAAAGTGGTAATTCCATGAAGAAATAATTGATATCATAAAGAGGAAGCGGCAGCCTCTTACTAAATCTATCCATGTACAGGGTGAAGAAGAGACTTTAAATGCACAGGGTGTACAGGTCTATGGTGAGCAAGGTGAAGAAACTATTGTTGGATGTTACAAGTCTAGGGGAGGAGTAAAACACGTTCGCTTCTTGGATGATGAAGATGAAGTGGAGACCACTCACAAGAGCTACTACTTGAAGAGTCACTGGGAAAAAGCAACTACTGAGACCCTGGTAAAAGTGGGAGACTTAGAAGAGCCATACATTGCGTTGATAGATCATGGGTCAGAAATTAACCTCATGTCAAACAGTCTTTACCAAAAAGGAAAATGGCCAATTGATATAAATCATGGATGGATGATTCGTGTAGCAAACAACTCAGGGGAGCTATATGGAGCTTGTCCAGATGTTAAGGTGACTATAGGGGATGTGAAAGATGAACAAAATTTCTTTGTACAGGAGATGTCTACATACCCTCTCATCCTTGGGCAGCCATACATCACTGCTGCTCGCATGGAAACCAAGGTGATGGATGATGGGTCAGCTTATGCAAGGATAAGGAGTAGGGATGGGAAGCGTGCAGTACAGTTTCTTACTGTTTGTGTGGACCATGAAAGGAACTGTGAAAGTCTTAGAGAGCAACCCTTGCTAAAGACAAACAAAGAATTCAAGGACTACAAGGATATGAGGGGTTTTGGCCATGTACCATTGTAGAGCGGGATTGCAGTGGTACAAGAAGAGAAAGGTTCTCGCATGATGCATATGCAAAGAAAACATTTTCTACAGGTTTTGTAGGATTATCAGACTATGGATCTATTGGTTTTACACAGTGTGAGGACTTAAAGCGGGGTGAACGACAACATGAAAATAGTTTACAAAGAGGTTTGAAGATGAATGGTTTGCTAGAAGATGATGAATTCATTGCAGGTGTGTTTGATGAGTGTTCGTTTGTGGATACTATGCAAGATTTGGATTCTTTAATGGATTGCAATTTGCGTATGGGAAGTGAGGTCGTGAAAGTATGCTCAATAGAAATGTACAAGGTCATTGAGGATTTCAATAATGCTCAAGGTGTTGATGTACGAGTGGAGACTAAGTATAAGTCGGTGGCAAAGAAGTGAAACCAGTGGCAGTACCTCTACCAAAAGACTGCACAAATAAGATGGAACAAGCTGCTTTGCAACCTAGCCTTTGTGACCCAAGAAATATTGGACACAAGTTCACAAAGGATTCTTTGAAAGAGTTAAAGGTTGGTTGCGAGGACAGTTTGAAAAAATCTGAAAAGATATGCTTTGAAGACATGCTTGCCAAACACGAAAAAGCTTTTGCATTTGAGCCTTATGAGATAGGGCGTGTTGATCCATCCATTGTTGCTCCTATGGTGATCTTCACTATCCCTCATGTACCTTGGAACTTGAAACCTATTCCTGTTCCAAAGGCTCATTTGCCAAAAGTCATTGAGTTGCTTACTGAAAAGATCAAGATGGGTATCTTGGAGCCTTCTTGTGCTCCGTATTCAAACAGGTGGTTCACAGTTCCAAAGAAAAATGGTTCAATATGCTTTATTTAGGATATGCAACCCGTAAATAAGGTAACAATCAGAAATGTGGGTATAGGGCCAATTGTCGATGGGTTTGCAGAGGCATTTGTAGGAAGGGCAATATATTCTATGGGAGATTTGTACTCAGGGTATGATCAGTTCCAACTAGAAATGGAAAGCAAGGACCTGACTACCATGAGGAAACCCTTGGGTTTAGTAAGGATGTGCACCTTACCTTAGGGGGCAACGAATTCAGTTGCACACATGATGAATGGTATGAACAAAGTCCTACGTGACTTCATACCGCAAACTACAATGCCTTTCCTTGATGATGTGCCAATCAAAGGATGTGATGTAAGTGATAAATCTTTGCAAACCATATCAATGATTGTGATAATATCTTGTCAAGGTTGGAAGAGGTGAACCTTACCTTGTCTGGCCAAAAGTCAGTGTTTGGTGTGAATGAAGTTCTTATTGTGGGACATATGTGCGGGCCATATGGTAGAAGGCCTTGTCTTGAAAAGATTGATGTAGTCCAAATAATGAAAGATAAATGTATAAATGTCACTGAGGTTCGACGGTTCTTGGGTGCATGCGTGTTTTATGTTATCTGGATTCCGCATTATGCACATGTAGCAGAGCCTTTGTATCAAATTTTGAGAAAGAACCAAAAGTTTCAATGGGAAGAAATGCATACACATGCCATGAGAAAATTAAAGAAGTTGTTGCTTATGTCTCCAACTTTGAGGAAAGCAAACTATGAATGTGGAAGATATATAATTGTGACAGTGGATACTAGCACCACAGAAATTGGATGGGCGATTGGGCAAGACGATGATGATGGCAAGCGATATGTGGTGAGATTTGGAGCAAAAGTCCTAAGTGCTCATCAACGCAACTATCCATAGGTTAAAAGAGAGTTATGGGGAGTAGTCACAGCTTTGAAATGTGACAAAGAGTATTTGATAGGAGAAAATGTAATAGTGGAGACTAATTGTCTACCCCTTCTTGGAATGATCACAAGTTGCTCAACTCCCGACATTGCTATGTTGAGATGGATTGCCTACATAAAGTCCTTGAACCAAGAATTTAAGCATATTGCAGAGAAAGATAATCCACTTGCGGATATGCTTTCAAGAGCAAGGTATGAAAATGAAGAAGACATGGTTGTCAAGGGCGATGATGTAGACACACAGCTCTATATTATCTCTCATGCCAAGGGCAATCATGTTTGTCTGTCAAATGCACTTGAGTCATTTACAAAGGACCTATATCAAGGTGATTGGTTGCTCTTTGGACGCTATCTGAGCACTTTGACAAGGCAAGAAGGGTGGATTGATCAAGAGTTCAAAAGGATACGGAGAAATGCCTATGGATACTTTTGGAAAGATGGGTACTTATGGAAGCGCCCAAAACAAAGAAATGGAGTGCCGATGAGAGTCGTGAATGATAAGGACGCTCAAAAAGATCTTATGAAAAAGTTTCATGAGAGTCTTTATGCTGGACATAGAGGTGTATGGGCCACCTTTACTAAAATGAAAGAGAGGTATTGGTGGAATGGTATGTATAAAGATGTATTTCACTTTGTGGAGTCCTGTGAAACCTGTCAAATGTATTCAAATGTACGTCATCATGATGGGTTGCACCCTACTTACCCATTGGCCATGCATTACAAGTGGGTAGTAGATCTGGTTACAATGCCATTGGGCTTATGGCAAATGAGATACATAGTGCTTGCAAGGGAAGATTTAACCAACCAAGTTGAAGGTCATGCTCTAAAAGAACGAAAAGCACAGAAGGGGTATGTAAGTTCCTCTTGGATGATGTAATTAGCCATTATGGATATGTTGGGAAAATAACAACGGACAGGGGTGAGTTGGATGCTGACAAAGCAAGGGAGTTTTTCTCTAGGTTGGGCATTAAACTTGCTCTCACTACTACATATAATCCTGAGGGAAATGGTAAATCAGAGCGTGGGCATCCTCCTATCATAAAAGCTTTGGCTAAGGCCTGCAAAGGTAAGATGGGAGAGCGGCCTAAGTTATTGCCTTATGCTTTATGGGCTGATCGTACAACTCATAGCTCAATTACTGGTTATATGCCTTTTGAGTTGATGTATGGTCAGAAACCTATAATGCCAATTGAGGATGTAATTCCCACATGGAATGTATTACCTTGGGAAGATGGAATGAGTAGGAAAGACCTTCTTGCTTTGCGCATACAACAGTTAGAAAGAAGGCCCCAAGATATTGAGATTGCAGTAGCACGATTGAAAGATGCAAGGTTAAAGAATAAGGACATGTTTGATAAGAGGCATAGGCTCAGACCTAAAGCTATTGAGGAAGGTGATTGGGTGTTGGTGTATGACAGCAGTCTTGACAACCAACATTCAACAATAAGAAATCTTTCAAAGAGATGTTTTGGTCCTTATGTGGTTCAGCATGTACATGGGAATGCAACTTATACCTTGCATGAATTAGATGGGACAAAAATGAAGATTCCCATCGCAGGGAAAAGAATCAAGTTATTCAAAAGAAGAGGTGATACAAATCCCTTTGATTCAAAGGAAAGTCAGAATGAAGGGTCTGATGAAAATGGTATGGATGTGGATGAAGAACAAGAGGATGATGCGTTAGATTTTGTTGAAAGCAATGATGAAAAATCGACATGTATGTGGACTTAAATGAAGACTGAACCTGCAAAAGATATCTGTGGCACATGCCGGAGGATGTGCAGGTTTAGAGGGGGTGGATTTCGTTCCATGGCACGTTCATAATGTGAAATTAAAATATCTACCTCACTCTTAATGTTTATGATGTGTGGGACCAAATGCTATAATGTACATAGTGTGATATATGCGAAAATGAATGCCACTGTTGCAGCTGTGTACATACCTTGTCGGGCGGGCGAGGCCCTACACGTGGCGCTATGGAATGATTTTTCACATAAATGTATGCCTAATTTTCTTTAGTAATGTACAAATGTCAAGTGTTTCAAAGTGGCACGCTCGTTTTGCCTAGAAAGTTCAATGCGGGCAATCTCGGCCAAAAATAGCAGGTTTCGTGCGTTGTCGTAAAAGGCGTGTCCAAAGTGCTTACCAAGTGGAAACATGAGGTTCAATATGAAATTTGAGCCCAATGGGATTTTTCCACAATTTTAGGGATTTCTCCCAACTCGTTTGGGCTTTTTACGGACCAAAAAGGGCATTTTTGGGTTAAAAATGGCCTTAAATGGTCAAAAATAGCCTAAAAATAGCTCAAAATAGATCAAAACGCCACATCAAAGATGGTGGAATTATTTTTCAAGCTATGTGGGAAATTTTAGAGCCAAGAATGAGCTCATTTGGGCATATGAGCAAGGAAATACAGCCATTCCTTTACACGGTGAAAGTGTAGTCCCGTGCTGCTTCCACTACATGGTTGAGGCTGTGAGGGCTCCAATTAAGGTTTCCCCTCCTCAAATAACTACTTGGGCTTCTCCAATGAAGTATTGAAGCTTCCATGAAATGGTCACGATGAAGAATCAAAGCGTAAATTAAGGGTTTTAAACAGGTCGAATGAGCACTGCATGTGTGCAATTGGGAGCGAGGCTACACCTAATCTTCACACACACAAGAGTTTTGAGTTAGTATTGGTTCTTTTTCAAAGGGGAGCTTTCATGGCTGGAGTTTTGTTCTTTTTTAGTGTATTTTTAGCTTCAAACCATCTACGCCTTATTTGATTTTGCTACGAATCCTCACAGTCAGAGGCCCGACGCTTTCCTAGTCGCACTGCGCACTTCTTGACAATGTCTGCTCACTTTCTTCGATTACAGTGAGTTTTGGCAAGCATTTGCAGGTTGACAAATATTTTGGGAGAAGTCGTAGAGCTAAGTCTGCTCAGATTTTGATTCGGGCTCATTTCGGCCTCTGTTTCCACTACAGGCAGGTCTGCATAGGCAGTTTTGTCATTTTGTGCAAAATTTTTGTGATTGCTGGTTTTTGCATAACAGGTGCCTTATAGTCTTCTATGGTTTTTGCTATATAGCACATGTTTTTTCCACTCCATTTCTCCTCTTTTCGGGCAGTTTTCACATCAGGTGCAGCATTTACCATGGCTAACAACAACACAGATGTGTTCAAGATGTTTGCTGCTAAGGACAGGTTGGATAGGGACAATTACCCTATGTGGGCTTATATGATGCCACATGTTCTTGTGTCAAAGGGAGCCTGGAATATTGTGCAGGGCATTGATGTAGAACCTGGTTCTGAGGATGTAGCCAATGTTGAGGATGTTGCAGGCCTTGCTGCAAGGATTGCTGCTATTAGAGTTGTTTTGCCTACGGCAGAACAATCTCATTGGGATGTAAGGGATGCGCAAGCTTATGCATTGATTGTGTTGTCTGTGAAGTGTACCATTGTTCCTCACATTTGTTCAGCAAAATATGTAGAACAGGCTTGGGATATTCTAGCAGGTCTTTATGCAAGCCGCAATGAGGCTAAAATTTCTTTGTTGCGTAAAGAGCTAGAGTCGAAGATTATGCATGAGGAAGATGATATGGACACTTTCCTTGTTGGTGTCAAGGATATCAATGAGCAACTTATTTTTGTAGGTGAAGTCATTTCAGACAGTTCCCTTGTGCAGACTGTTCTTGATGCCTTACCAGATTCTTACCAGACTTTTGCTAGTACTTGGAGACTTATGACCCAAGGAAATCCTGAAGTTGTCAAGTTTGATGCATTATGCACATTGATGTTGCAAGAGTCACTTTCCAGAAAAAACAGAACTAGACAGGGTGCAGTTAAACAGGCTTTTATTGCTTCTTAAAGAAAGGGTGGTAGCAGCAATGCAGCCACTTCTTATCGTTCTGCTGTGAGTGGCAAAATGTCTGTTCCCAATGCTTCTGCAGGCAGCACTTTGTCTGGCAATTCTGGTGATAAGGGAAAAAGAAGATGCGTTGCCATTATTGTAAAGCTAATGATCACTTGATCAAGCAGTGTCCTAAGTTGAAGGAAAAAGAGGCTAAGAAGAAAGAGGGTGGTTCCACTGGAAATGCTGGCTCCACTACAAATGCAGCCATTGATGAGTCTTCTGTAAAAGGAGATTGTAATACTGATGTTGATGCAGAATGGGCTTTTAGTGCAGAGTGCACTTACAATCCTGTTGTCCATGATGCATGCATGTTAGTTGCTGCATATTCACATGTGTGGTATTTTGATAGTGGTGCTACAAAGCACATTACTTCACATCGTGAATTGTTTATCTCTCTTGAGTCTGTCCCTCATTGGAATCCAGTCACTTGTGCCAACAATGCCTCTTATCCGATTCAGGGAGTTGGAAAAATTGTGCTTACTGCTGCAAATGGCAGTTCTTTCACACTTGTTGATGCACTTTATGTACCTGGGATCAAGAAGAATCTTTTGTCTGTATCTACACTTGCTAGACTTGGACATGTAGTCAAGTTTGTGGATGACAGATGTACAATACATGATCTCAGTTTTGATGATGAAATTGTTGCATCTGGGCTTTTGTGCCGTGGGTTGTATAACCTCACTTTGTATGACAAGTGTGGATAAAATTTTGCAAATACAGTTGCCGGTTCAAGCACTACAACATAACCCAAATTTATCGACGCCCGTACCTTTCCACGTCCATATCGACGTTCTTACACTCCATCGATATGCGTGTCGATAACTGCATCGATATGTCTGTGGAAATACGCGTAGAAAGGTAAATTTTTCCACACGTATATCAACGCGCATATCGACGGACATATCGACGCTAAAAATTTGGGGGGGGAAAAGTCAAACCCGCGTGCAAGGGCCATTTTCACCCTCAACGCGCGCATTCTCAGATCTTGGCCGAAACTTGTGCAGCAGGTATTATGGCACTCTTCCCCCCCCCCCCCCCCCCCCCCCCCCCCCCAACCCTCTCTCTCTCTCTCTCTCTCTCTCTCTCTCTCTCTCTCTCTCTCTCTCTCTCTCTCTCTCTCTCTCTCTCTCCACATCGTGTGTGTGTGTGTAGGAAAGAGATAGAGAGAGAGAGAGAGATAGATAGATAGATAGATAGTTCTATTATCGTCCTGGGAGGTCAAATATGACCTATGGGACCAAATGAACATGTCACGTGGTGTGAGTGGAGTTCATAAGTGACTCTCGATGCTCAAAAATGGCTGAAATGAGCGTCGCAATAGAGAGTCCACATCGTGGTTGGGAGAGGAAGGTATGTAGGGAGAGCTCATGGCTGAATATATGGGGAAAAGAGGACCTAATGTGGTCAAAAGCTGAGCACTCAAGTAGTGTGTGGTACTCACTCTCTCGCACTTGACGAGGGCATAAGGTGCAAAGTCGAGGACACTCCTCGCCAGTGCCCCAATGTCCTGTCTCGCAGCGTAGAGAATGGGAGCTAAGACGAATGGAGGCAATGGTGCGGATCGCACTCAACGGGATGGGCTCAAGGATGTAGGAATGGGTTCGGTTACCTCGTTCCGAGAAGAAGAGAGATTTGTAGTTTGGGGCAACGTGTGTGGTGTAATGGCTGAAGCGAGAACCTCCGGATTTCTCCCAAGCCATGATACATTGGCGTTGTAAGAAGGCCTCATTAACTTGGGAGTCGATCGACGCATCCTTGACCAAGTGACATGCATCCCATCTTCCAAACCATTTCTTAATATCAAGCATCCACCCCGAACTTAGTATTTTGCTCTTGCATGTCTTTTGAACCTTTTGACTTGCTTCATATGCGATTCTAGGAAGTCGATGCAAAGGGCTACGTTGTGTCTTACGCATGTACTCCACAACCCTTTCCATGCCCAAGACCTCAATGGGAAGCGATCCGGACTCAAGAAGTAAGAGCATGTAGGGTGTTTGTGTCTTGACTTGGAGAAAGTTGGTGAGAAAACGCTTTTGGACATTCTCAAACTCTTTCCAAGTAGACTTCCCGATGCTTCCACCCCACACCTCCACTCCATAAAGAAGCACCGGTGTCACCAATGTGTCAAAGAGGTACTTTTTGAGAGCCCAACACTTGATCTCTCCTGCATTGCACATGTTCTCAAATGCATAATAAGCCCTCTTTCCGGCTTCCAAGCGACGCATTGCACAATCCTTCCATTTATGATTGGATGGAACCTCAAGGCCAAGGTACTTGAAGTGATCTACCACTTCAAGTTTCTCATTGTTGTATACAATGCATGGATTTTCGTCATTGAGGGTCTTTACAAGCATAACCTTGGTTTTGGATCCATTCACGATCAGCCCGCTATGTAGGCAAAAGCGTTCCAAGACACTCATAAGCTTTTGTGCATCTTCTAAGGTATGTGCCAAGAGCACTACATCATCGGCATAAAGCAAAAGCATGATCACCGCATTTCCAATCTTAACCTCTTCTATGCCTTCTTGCTGCATAAAATCAAGAACCATGTATTCCAATTCATCAATGAGTAGCCCAAAGAGGGTTGGGGAAAGTGGGCATCCTTGTTTGACACCAATAGTGCTTGCAAAAAATTCTGAAATTCCATCTCCCATACGTAATCGACATATCACTTTTTGGTAGATGCGAAAGACTGCATGCATAAATTCTCTCGGCACTTGAAGGCTTTGCATACGTCTCCAAAGATTTCCTCGCGGTACCATGTCAAAAGCTTTCTTGAAATCCACAAAGCAACAATACAACTTTTTTCCTTTCAATCGAGACGCTTCCATAAGAACTCGAAGAGTGACAAGGTGATCAATAGTGCTATGATGCTTTCGAAAACCTACTTGGCCAAGCGTACGTTTGCCATTCTTTTCAGCCCATTCACTTATCTTCATCTCCATGATACATCCAAATAACTTTGCCATCAAAGAACCAACCATTATAGTGCGATAGTTGTTCACATTGTTTACATCTCCTCCTTTGTGCAAAGGTTTGATCCAATTTGCACTCCAATCATGAGGCATACCATACTGAAGTGCAAGGTTAAACATATCGCATATCCAATATCGTGTTTTCTTGCTTGTCCATTTAATCATTTCAGCCTTGACACCTTGAAGGTCACCTGCCTTGCGAGTAGCAAGTTTCTCAAGCGCGCGGCATACATCTTCAATGGTAAAGAAGGGAGACATAAATGGAAGGGAGCTACAACCCTCCATCTTATCAACATTGGGTTGCTCATAGAGGTTCTTACAATGCATATACATATCCTCAAGAGTCAAGTCACCAAAGCTCTCAACGCGCTTGCCTTTTAGATTTTGCCAAAACTTGCCACATGCATGTGCTTTCTCTTGTGCTAAAAGAAGTTGTTTTTCGACTTCCCACCTTCTCCTCTTCTTTTAAACAAGTGCTTTGTATGTGTGTGAACATTCCAAGTAAACTTCCTTGTCTTTGATTGCATCCAATCTTAGCAAGTGTTTTCGGGCTTGACTACATTCCATGTCAAACCATTTCTTCTTGGTGCTACCCTTCTTAGACCTTTTGCAAGACATGTGTTTCACCGAAAAGCATTCCTTCGCACAAGAGAAAATTACTTCTTTGAAAACTTTCCACTTGCATTCTAATGTTGGGCTCCCTTGATGCTCTATCATGCTTAACATTTGGTCCACCATATCAGCATATATAAGTGCTCGTTTGAAGTCTAGACGTAGGTACAAATGATTCACATCATGATTGGAGGCTACATGCTCGGGCCGTTTACCACACTTGAGGTCAATACATAACATCCTATGATCCGATTCCGGATTCCATTCACCAAGTGTAAAGCTTTGTATGCATTCTAGAGTGGCTTCTG